>NC_138190.1:126011545-126685534 GCF_964194105.1 Spermophilus citellus | reverse complement strand
TCAAACTCGTAAAATATTTTATTATTTTTATTTTTAATCTATAAAAATAAAAACAAGTCTCATAGCTACAAAGGGAAGGTAACAGAGAAGATAGGACTACTGTAGGGTAGTTGTGATAATTCTGCCTCTGTGGAAATGTGAGAAAACTGTGGGGAGAACCTACAAAACCTCAAGAGGGTTTATGCTATCACCTCAGGCAAAGTAGAATTAGATTTAAATAGAAGGTTCAATATTTTGACAGCCATGAAGTAGCAGATGCAAGATAAATAAAAAAGGATGCCAGATATCATACTGGTGTTTTAAAAGAAGAGGAAAGTTTAATCGAGGTTGTGTTGTTCTTGTCGTTGTTGTTACAATTTCAAAAAATGTTACAAGATTGATTTTCAGATTTTTCATGGTCTTTGATAGGAGTGCGCCCTCTAGTGACCCCAGAGGTGATGTACAAGTCATTCCATGCACCTCCAATCAGACGACTAACTTGAACAATTTCAACATTTCCTCTAAAGGTGAAAAATGGAAAATGACTTATCTAACTTTAAAAATCACCCTCCCTTCAAAGTCTTATACCTTCAAGTTTAGTTTGTTTTGATATTTCTCTTTTATTATAAAGGAAATATACCCAGTGTTAATGTCTTTGGGCAATTAATTCATGAGTGATTGACTTCCTTTTATCCTATAATAAGCATGTATTACCTTTAATATTTAATGTTTTCTCTATTTGGATCATAATTAGATATAAAATTATAAGTAATGCCATAATAAGCACCTGTGAACATACCACTCAGGTCTCTAGAATTATGACATTTTGCCATATTTGCTTTAGAATTTTTAATTACTTTTTTTAATTTGCAAAAAAAAAAAGCAATTATAATTCAGAGAGGTTTTTTTTCCTAGTTGTCAATTTGAAGCCCCACATCACCCAAATACTTTAGTGGTTAACATGAGTGCCGCAGTCTGACTAGGCACAATTCACGAGCAGGAACGAACTTTATTTTTATAACACACACCTTACCATGCAAGCTCTCCAGGAATTCCCCTAGAGCCCAACCGCCGGCACTTCTGGCAAGCACCCCCACCGGAACTCTTAGGTCCCGCTCTTGAGGCAGATTTGCTGAGTCAAAGAGTCCCCCAGTGAGCAGCTCCGTGGTCTGAAAGGGCGGGGAAACAGCCCAATGAGCATCACTGCAGAGGAGCCAATCAGCTGGAAGTTTGCTGGGGCCACAGATGAGCATCACCCGCAGAGGAGCCAATCAGCTGGAAGTTTGCTGGGGCCGCTTCAGCTGCAGCTCTCAACACATGAGCAAAGACATTTTCTTACCTAAACCATCAAAAATTTCAGACCTCATTTAAGTTCTGCCAATTGTCTTGGGATGTCCTGTGATGGCACTAATGATCCATGTTAGGCTGTCTCCACATGTAAGTCAATATCCACAGCTTGGGACTTCAGCATCCCAAAGTAAATCATCCCTCCTGCATGGATGCCTGTCTCACCTCACTCAAGCCATAGCAGAACCCCAACTCCATCCCCATGTAGGCCACAGGCTTGTTCAGCCTCTTCAGACTCAGAATCTGATATTCCTCTCATAGATGGTCTTCTTATCTTGCTTGGGCTCAGGCTGCCTCAATATGCTTTTCCTGCATAGATGTGCAGCTCATAATGCTCAGAGCCTGACACCCACACCACAACATCCACATATGTGAGATGCCCTCTTCATCTTGATCCTACTGTGGTTCTCCATCCTGAGCAAACCACACACAAGAAGGCCCTCTTCACCCTGTTCAAGCTCTGTTATGGGTTGAAAAATGTATTGAAGTCCTAACCACTAGTACCTCAGAAAGTCATAGATAAAATTCATTAAGATGAGGTCAGACTGGAATAAGATAGGTTCCTAATCCAATATGGCTAGTATCCTTAAAGAATATGGCCACATGAAGACAGAGATACACAGGCAGAAATCCATGTAATAATAAAGGCAGAAATTGGAGTTTTTCAGTTGCAAAAGGAAAACCAGACTGCTGGCAAACTTCCAGAAGGTAGAAAGAGGCAAGGACACATACCTCTACAGGTTTCAGAGGAAATACTGGCACTGTTGATGCCTGCGTTTTAAGCTTCTTGCCTGCAGAATTGTGAGACAATAAATTTATGTTATGTTAATCCACCCAGATTGTGGTTCTGTACTTTATTATGGCAGTCGTGGGAAACTAATACTAATATTGGTACTGGAAAGAGAGATACTGCTGAAAGAAATACCAAAAAAAAATGAAATGGCTTTGGAATTGGGTGTACTTTAATCCCCCCCCCCACTACTGTATTAATAAGTCACATGCAAAGGGTGGAGACTGGAAGAATTTTGAGGTTCATGATAGAAGAAGCCAAGATTGCCTGAAAGGGAAATTTGCTTAAACTACCAATGTTATCCAAAAAAATTAAAATCAGCTTACTATACCAATAAATGCATGCCCATGTTTATAGTAGCACAATTCACAATAGCCAAATTATTGAACAAGCCTAGGTGCCCATCAATGGGTGAATTGATAAAGAAAATATGGTATATTTATACAATGGAGTTTTACATAGCCATAAAGAAGAATGAAATTATGACATTTGCAGGAAATTGGATGGAACTGGAGAACATCATGTAAAGTGAAATAAGCCAGACTCAGGAAGTCAAAGGGAGTATGTCTTTTATCATACATAGAAACTAGAAAGAAAATTTTTTTATGAAAATAGAAGGGAGACCAGTAGAGGATAGGGATTGGGGAGGAGAGGAAAAGGTGATGTACTGGACAATGAAATTGACCAAATTGTTATGTGCATGTGCAAATACATCACAAGGAACCCATTTTTATGTAATTATAATGTACTAATAAAAATGTGATATATATATAATGGAATATTATTTGGTCATTAAGAAGAATAAAATTCTGTCATTTGCAGCAGAAAATATAGCTTGTATAATAAAGTCTCTTAAAATCCTGATCCAAGGATATTTTTTTGTTTTATCAAACCTAATTTTTTTTTAAAGAGAGAATGAGAGAGGAGAGAGAGAGAGAGAATTTTTAATATTTATTTTTTAGTTCTCGGCGGACACAACATCTTTGTTGGTATGTGGTGCTGAGGATCGAACCCGGGCCGCATGCATGCCAGGCGAGTGCGCTACCGCTTGAGCCACATCCCCAGCCCTATGAAACCTAATTTTGTTTTAGGTTACTCTGCTGTTACATAGGGCATGACATTTTCACAAGGTTTTCTTTGAGACTGCCAGTCAATGATTAGCAAAACATAATAGTGGTCCAACTCTCTAAAGAATTATCACTAGACAAACTGAACACCCTCTCTCATGTGTACAAATCTTTATGGAAAAGTACTAAGTTTTAGACTTGGACTTGTGTACTTTAATTTCCCCCAACTACTGTATTAATAAGTCACATGCAATTTAATTTGCAAAAAAGCAATGTTGTATTATAGCAGGAACATGCTACTTCCATTACACAGTAACATCAATACTAGAACCACCAAAGCAGGAGGTGTAAGTGAGTTTTTATTGGGAAGGGAAATTGTCAACTTAACAGTAGCAAATGAGGAGTGAATAAGGAAACTTCTGTTATCACAGATAGACACGATCTCCATCGTATGTGATACACAGGAATGTCAAGTGCTTTCCCATTCATTCTAATACTTTTGGATTCCTACTAAAAAGGAATAGAGTAAGAGTATGCAGAAGTTGCTTACTAAAAGGAAACATTCAAAGAAGAATAAAGAAGGGAATGTAGAAATTAAGAAGCTATGTACAACATTTTAAAATTGTAATTAACTACATTTTCTTATTTTCACAGTAATACAAAGCACAATAACTTGCAGAACTGGTTCAGATTACTTAAGCACCAGATATATTTTTAGTCCGCTACTGAGTATGTAGAAGTTAATTATGTGTATATGAAATGAAGCTATTAATACTTTCTACAGCAGTAACTGCACACCAAGAAGGCTAAGACAATCACAAATCAAGGAATGGTGTTTTCCCCAAGTTGATTCCATACACATGAGTGTGTTTCTTTGTTACAGGAAATAACTGAAATAAGGAATGCAGACACATTAAAAGGTTTCTTAAAGGGAATAAGGATGACACCCTATTTATATTTAGTTTTCAGCCCCTTCTGCTGTATCAAATTCTTCTCTTGCATGTCTGATATCCACAATGTTAAGTTGTCTCTAAGGAACTGCACAATGAGGGTGTTGTCCTCATATAAGTCTTCATTCAGTGTATCAAGTTCTACAATGGCCTCATCAAAAGCCATTTTAGCCAGTGTACAGGCAATTATGCATCATTAAGGATCTCATAAGAAAATACAGAGAAGTTAAGAGCAAGCCCCAGGTGGAATGGGTATAGAGGTTGTATCTCTTTCTTGCTTATATCAAATGCCTTTGGTAAGTTCCTTGGGAAATACCTATTGCCAGTTTCTGATCATCACCACATGCAACTTCAGCAAGATACCGGGAAGTGATCTCCCTTCATTTTCAGATAGAATACCTTACTCTTTGGATTTGTTGTGTTGGCAATTAAATACTTACCCAACAATTCCAGGACTGTGATGCAGATAGATCTTATCTCTGACTACATGTTTTCCTTAATCAGCTGCAACTTCAACAATAACATCCTCCTCCTCCTCCTCCTCTGCCTCCGCCTCTTCCTCTTCCTCCTCCTCTTTTTTCTCCTCCTCCTCCCCCCCTCCTCCTACTCTTTCTTCTTCTTCTTTTTTTAAACCATGGATTGAACCCAAGGGTGCTTTATCACATCCCTAGTCCTTTTTATTTTTTAATTTTGAGGCAGAGTCTCACTAATTTGCTGAGGTTGACCTCAAGCTTGTGATCCTCCTGTCTTGGCCTCCAGAGTTGCTGAGATTACAAGCATGAGCCACTGTGCCCAGCCCATTTGTAACACTTTCTGCTTGATGCTCGAGATGTCCCTTCAGGCGGACTTATAGCCCCCTGACCACATTTTTGTAGGCCACTAAAAGCAGATTGCATTCCTCATTGGACAGCTCTGCACCTTGCTAAGTCACAGTATTCATGTCTTTGATCTGGATCTGAGTGAATTATCCTCAAGAGCTCCATGTCTCCATGGACATGAAATGAGTCCCAGGATATCCATGTTTTAAATAGAATAGAAAAGAGCTATCTGTATTTCATTCTGTATCTCTAAATTTGAACACCTCCTCATCCTCACCCCTTCCTTAGAATGGGTGTTATTTCATTTCTGCTTAGAGAGCTTCCTTTAGCCACCAAGAATAGTTTTGCTAACAATGAATTCTAGTCCTCCTTCCTCTGAGAATGTCTCTATTTCTTCTTCATTCCTGAAGGGTATTTTCACTGAGTACAGAAATCACAGTTGGTAATTAATTTCTCTCAGCACTTGAAAAGTGCTGTACCTCTTTCTTCTGGCTTCCATGGTTTCAGATGAGAAATACTCTGTCATTCAAATCCATTTTCTCCAGTAAGTAATGTTTCATTTGTTTCTGGATGGTTACAATAGTTTTCAGAAGTTTAATTATGATGTGTGTTGGGTCTATATGTATATAAACTAGATATATATGTAGCATAGAGAAGAAGAACAAATTCCCAAAAAGTGTTTCAGTCTCAACCCTTTATATATTTGCACTGTAGTGAGCTCCTTGGTGACAGAGAGTATGAATCCTCAGTACACAATACAGTGTCTGACACAGATAAGGCACTCAGTAGATGTTGGTTGGTTGGTTGAGAAGATAGAAAGAAATAAAAAGAGGGAGAGAAGGGCCAGAGAAATGAAAAGTCCAGGACAGGAAACAGGAATTCAATGGAGGAAGCTTTGGGCTCTTGAAGAAACTGTTAAGAATTTGGAGGAGACCTAAATAAAGGGCCAGAGAATCTAGGCAGGAAAGAAGAGAAGGCCATTTTAACTCACTGCATAAAGCTAAATCAATAAAGAAAAAAAAAACTGCTCCATATTCCTTTACTGTGTGTTGAGGAGCCAATCAAGAAGCACAAACACATCTCTATGGATTAACGCTTTTCCCAGGATTTTGTGCACTTCATGTTGTCCTGCCCCTTTCATCCATAGTCAATGTAAATTCAGTGTGAACAATTTGTTTCATCTCCCCAAAATTTGTTATAAAACACCCCAGTCCTTTAAGCCTGGTGTCCATTTTTCCAACTAATATCCAGTCATGCTGCTAGCTTTGGAAATTTGTCCCAGGACCAGTCCTATTGCCCTTTAGCTAGCATCCATAATAACTTAATAAAGTCATGGAAACCTCTAAGTCTCAAGTTTAACAAAAGCATAGTGTCCTAAGTGGGACTGGGGAGTATGCCTAGGGGAAGGGGAAGGGAGGTTACTTTGTCTATAAAGGGGGTGAATGTGAAAAGTCACCCTCTGATTCTAATAAAAACCACACAATTACTCATTGATGTGAACACTTGTAGAACATTAGCTGTGTGGCAGCCAGGAAGAATTAAAGGAATTAAATCCATCTACCCACTGATAAAGTCAGATACATTCTGGAAAATGGGGGATATGAGTTTCAAAAAGACAGGAAACCCCAGCTGTGGTCGGGATTTCAGACCACTTTCCTAACTTTTGAGGCACTGAAGCCTCGAGGCTTGGATCTTGAACACGCGTATCCTGGATACAAGGTGGTGCTTCAGTCCCCTCCCCCTATGAATGGTGCACATTTGGGTGACACCTGTTAGCTAGATGTCCACTGGGGAGAAGCCGTTGGTGAGATGTCCGTTGGGAAGAGGCAGTTAGTGAGACATCTGTTGGGCCTATGCCACCGCAGCCTGGAACCCAGTATTGTGAGGGGCGTGGCTTGGCTGATGTGTTACCCTAACAACCAGGGTCTTGGCTGCGCAGACTTAATCAGAGCGTAGAGTGGGCAAGGTATAGAAGGAGAAACGAAGACGGCCTGTTACCCCAGCCCCCGGCCCCCGGGGGCTGACGGATGGCCATGGAGCTGTACCTCAATAGCTGTTCTAAGAGTGCCAAAGTAGCCGCCACCAAGGTGGCTACCAGCACCCTGAAAGCTGAGAAGGACTGCGGCATAGTGAGTGTCTGCCAGTCCTCCTGTTGGCCCTGGGGGTGGGGTTTCAGGTAGGCAGGTGGGTCCAGTCGAGTAGATCTCCATTAATGGGAGGGAACCATCAGATTCTTAACAATTCCGTTGTCTACTCGCTGGCCTCCATCAACCAGTGATTCTAGCTGCCACTACCGCTGTCACTGCCAACAGCCGGAACTAGGCTTGGGCGGGACACAGGTGCTGTTTGGGAAGCAGGAAAGTCCTCAGGGTTGCTGGTCTGGCGAGTTCTTTCAATCCTGTGTGTGATTGTTTCATTTATTTGGAGGTATTAGCCCACTGAAGTATAATTGATTGCTCTAAACTGAATGGAACTTCCTAGAAGAAAACACAAACTTTCTAATTGTATCTGACAGAGCTCGCAGAAAAGAACCATTCCAGAAGTTGGCGTATCTCATCTGTTGGATATGCCTCTAGGGGTCAAGCTACCAGTTCTCCCAGGAAGTACTAATGTATTCTATACTACAAATATAAGTGAAACGGTAAACTAGTTTTTAATAGAGTTTTTAAGTGTTTTTCTTTATCCTTTTCGGCTTGCTATTAAACTTAAAATATTTTTCTGTGGTTATGCTTTATCTCAACTTGAATTTCAAACACCAAATGGAGTTATCATTTTGATGACAGAAGACCCTAGGACATGCCTCAGGTGTTACATTCAGTGCTCATTTAGCTTTATATCCAATCAGAGCCTCAACTTAACAGTCTGGGGTCTTTTCTGCCTAAACACATACCCATGCTGGTTCCTATTTCTGTGTATTTGTCCATCTGGCTCCTGAAACCTGGCATGCACTCTCTCCTTCTTCCCAACAGTCAGTCTGACCTCTGTGTGTCAGGACTGAGGTTGAGACCACAGGCAGACTGAACACACAGTGTACAAATTAGGATTCCACCTGCCATCTTCATCCTAAACATACTCTGGGAGAGGACAGGAAGAGAAAGGCAATACGTTTACCAAATTATCCCATTGTCTGCACTTTCTCACTTCAGATTCTGCTTGCATGTTTTATTTTTGATGAACATCCTAATCATTTTCACAAATTGATGTTTGGGTCTGGGGATATAGCTCAGTGGTAGAGCACTTGCCTAGCATGTGTGAGGCTTGTATTCCATGCCCAGCACTGAAAAAAAGTGTAACTTCATTCATTTTGCATTTATAATACTTCTGTATCTGTTTGTTTGCAGCTCTATCAACCTTCTTTTGGTTTTAATCTTAATGATCCTTATTGCCGACTTCTGGAACCCAGCTATAAAAATCTACACGATCCACATCTAAAAACATACTATAAGAGAAAAGATATGCTGAAGCGACTAAGGAAAGGCGGTTACATCACCAGCAATAATAAAGTATGTGGAAACCTACTTCCTGTTAACGAGCAGAAACCTACGGATTTGATAGACACTTGCTCTTCTGTGCCCCACTGGCAGCCTGTGTCAACATCTAGTTGAGCAATGGAGGATACTTAATTTAAAATTAAATTAATTACTCAGTATTTGGGTCACGGAAAATCAGGTGGCTTTTTTTCTAAAACTACTTCTTACTTGACTGTTTTCTTTAAAAACAGCAAAAGATATTTACCAAGAAGTTAAGTATGTAAAGACATGCATAATATAACACATTTATTTATGTATTTTCCCCCAAATGTAGTGCCTTTCCCCTGCATCTAAAAGTAATTTCCCATACTTGTTGGGAAAACAAATGGAACCCAGCAGAATACAGATTGACAGAATAAATTCTTTTGAGGGTTAAACATCATTACTATGTTGGTATTTAAATAACAAACTGAGTGGGAATAGCAAATTTCTGACTATGATATAAGACATTAATAAAATAATATTATTTAGATAGAAATTTCCTGCTGATAAAGGAATTATATACAGATACTGCCTTCAAAGTTGTTACCAGGGTGCATTATTATTAGATTTGATCTCAAAATTCTTACTAAAATGAATGTTCTTATTATTATCTTCTCTAGAAAGTGTTATGATTCTTACAACTTTGTGTTTATATTTTTGGTTTTGGTTTTATAGGTTATATGTTCCTTGAAGGAATTGAATAAGTACAGACAATATCTGACCACTTTAAAAATAGACTTTCAAAAAAACTATGAACGAGAGCAAGTAAGTCAAGTTCTTCAATTTGTTTATTTGGGACTTAAATTTTTTTATCTAAGGTTTGGTACTATGCAGAACATTGTCTTAAAAGATTCTAACCTAAAAAATATTCTAACCAAAAACATTAAGGTAAAAAATCAAATAAAGTCACTGTAAGGAATCTACAAAAAAAAACATAATGAAACATTGTATTTTCATTTATTGAGAAAAGTATTTCTTTGTCTAAAGTGGAGCCACACTAGACTGAAATGCAATTTAACAGACTTAACCATTTGCAAAGCACAAGACATTTACTAAGCCTAAAATTTTAAGAAAATATGTCAAAGGATAGGTTTACTTCTGACAAACATAAAAGCTTTCGGGCTGGGGATGTGGCTCAAGTGGTAGCGTGCTCGCCTGGCATGTGTGCGGCCCGGGTTCTATCCTCAGCACCACATACAAAGATGTTGTGTCTGCCGAAAACTAAAAAAATAAATATTAAAATTCTCTCTCTCTCTTTAAAAAAAAAACATAAAATCTTTAATACTTTTTGCTTTCAGAAAATGATTGAAAAACAAGTAAATGATTTGCAAGAAAACAAGGGAGTCTATGATAATTGTGATGCTACCCGTTTCCAACAATGGCTATTACAGGGAAGCTCACAAACAACTCCAGACCAAGACTTGTTAATAAAACGCAGGTATGATCAAAGTTAATGCACATTTCATGGACACATGTGGATCCCAAAAAGCTATAAAATACTAGAAAGACTTGACTACAGAATGAACAAAAGTTTAACACTGTTCAACCCACCAATAGTTTTTGTTGTGGAGAGAAGAGAAAGAACAAGAGGTAGAGGGATTGGGAACATTGGTACCACAGCTCAGGGGACAGTTTCTACCTAACAAAGTTGAGCCAGTAGGAACCCAAGAGGTAAATCAAACTGATATTCGAAGAAGAAATCCAAAGTACTAATCCTTGATCTTGGAAAACCAAGCCATACTAGCAAAGGGAGAGAGAATGTGTCCTTAGCACATATTTCAAACATAAATTTAAAGAAATGAGTGCAATATATATCATTCTATAACAAACTATGTGCTCTTTTAGCTACTGCCACAAACACTCAATGTTGCCATTGAGGCAGAGCTTCAGGAGGTAAAAGATGAGTTAAGCAATTTTTTTCCTTTTATCAGAGTAAAGACCAGTCTCCTAATCACCTGGCTCTTATATTGCATGAATTCACCTCATGATACACTAGAATATATACTAATCCACCAGTGTCCCAAAGTGACAGTCTACAGACCTCTCTGTAAACAAGTATATCATGATGAGTTGGTGGATTAGGCCAGCTTAAAAGTCCCTGGATAACTCTCAATTCCCTGTAGTTCAGTAAATAAAAAGCAACAAAACTAGTGATTTGGAAATATTAAAGTAGAAAATGCCATCATGAAGGAAATCATCAACTTACTTTCACTTATATTTGTACTTTTACTTAGATATTTACATATGATTAGTAGAGAATTAGACAAGAATGAAAACACAACAGAAAGGCAGAGTGCACCTCAGATGAAGGAAGAAGAAAGACATCAGGAACATCTAAGAAGGAAACTTAACTTACATAGACAAATTGAAGAGGTAAGGAATGCCAAATTTTAAATATCAGGGTGAAAATTGAGTATGGTTGTTTTATATGTAACCATGTTTAGTATTCTCACCTGAAGTTATTTCAGGTTTGAAAAATAAACCCCTGTAAATCGTTTATCCCTGTTATAATAAACAAGTTTTAATTCAAATAGATTTATACCACAAATTACAGGTCCCTTATATTATAGTCACACAGTCAGACTTTATCTGTTCTTTTAAATTTGAGCCTAGTGAAAAATAATCATGGCTGCATTCTCCTTCCGCAAATTTAGACAAAGCTATTATTTGTTTAGTTTTTCCATCAAAATATATTTAAGAGCAACAGATAAAATATAATATACCCTGAGTCCAGAACAGAAAACCCTCTTTCCCGTAGCCTTTTAGAACTATCTTTGGAACCACACTTATCCTTGAATTAAACATATGATAACAAAATAATTTCTTTCCTTTTGCCATTCCATTGCATCCACCAACACATTCCCAATGAAAGAAAATGAAACAAGCCAATTCTAAATCCAGTGTGAGATTTTCATTATGGTTGGCTCAATTTCAATTAGGCTGTGGATTTGCCCTATTTTGCTTATTGATGGAAGATATACAAAATACTTTTTAAAAATGTTTCAGAGAATCCATGCTGACTACGGTAACATTGTGTTTCTTAGGAATGGAAAACAAAAGAAATGTTTCTTCTGACAAAAATCAGAGAAGAAGTAAAAAGAGAAGCAAAAGTTGAAGAACAACGTCGGAAAATCAGACAAGAGATTGACCAGAAGGTAGTGAGCTTTTACCAAAGACTTGGGCAGTTTGAGGAAAGGCTTTTGCCATTTTTTAAATATTACAGTGCTGTTACAAATGGCCTAGACTGGAGAGATCCAGTTTGGCCTAAACCTGTACTTCAAGGGCTTGTCTGAAGTGTGAACAACCTTGAAAAAGCAGACAATTAGTTAAATTATTAATTAATTAATTAGTTAATCATTAATTATTAATAAATTATTAAAATATATTTTTCTTGAGCTGGAGATGTGACTCAATGGTTGAACACTTGCCTAGCATACATAGGCTCTGGGTTTGATACACAGTATTACAAATTTTTTTTTCTTCATGCTGGGCCACAACAGGAAATTACTGCTTTACTACCTTTGTAGTTTTGTACTCATTGTAACTTTATAAATTTTCAGACATGAATGAAGATTCATTTCAAATACACTATAACATTTGAAGTATGTTTTTTTAATTTCTAATGACAAGTTGATATTAACAATTTAAAATGTATTAAATATATTTTTAATATTTTAGAAACAAGCTCTTCTAGAGAAAAAAATCGCCTATCATTATCAAAAAGGGCAAAGAAATAGGCATAAAGCAAGTGAATCACAAGAAAATATCCTTGAAAACAAAAGACAAGATGAAACAGGTAAGAGAGAAAAAAGAACTAAGTAGAAGAAGCATTTGTGTATATTAAATATTGGTATTTTTAGAAAACCCTTCTCTACTTATATGGTGAAAACAAAGATTCTTGCAAAAGTTAAAGCCTAGAAGTTCTCAGTACCTGTCTCAGGCACTGTGTAAGGCACTTCCCAGTTACAACTCCAATTGTAAAGAGTATACACATACACATGTATATAAAATAAACATTATAACAGATCAATTGTTCTTATAAAGTGACTAAATAGACAATAGTACTATACACCTGGTTTTAAAAGGAGCCAATAAGAGCAAACAGCCAATAAGAGGAAACAGAGAGCTAGAGAGAGAGAGAAATAAGTTAAAAAGGAAGAGCCAGTAAGGAGTAAAAAAAAAAGTATAAGAAAAGGAATCAGTTAGAGAAAAAAAAATTACAAAAAAAAGACTAAGTAAAGGAGACAAAAAAGAGAAATATAAAATAATGGTAAATCAGTAAGAAAAATCATACTTAATCTAACAGAGAGGGCAAGGTAGTAAGAAAAAAGAAAATTTTTAAAGAGATACAAAAGAAAAAACATAAGCGAGAAACAGAAAAGGTAACAACAACAAGTTAGAAAGGAGGAGAAAGAAAGATGGTACAAAAAGAAAGGATGAAATGGTGACCAGGAGGAGGGAAGAGTCAAAGAAATTGTACAGAAGAAGCCAGCTGGAGAATAAAATGAAACAAGTAAGAGATAGAAAGAAATGGGGAAAGATGAGGAGGAAAAAAAACAGATAGGCAAAGAAAGGAGAAAGAAAATACAAGAAAAGGAGCAAAAAAGACAAGCACTTTAATCTCAGCTACCCAGGTGGCTAAGGCTGGAGAACAACATGAGAAAACAAGGGAAAAAAGGATTACAAACAATGCAAGACAACTCAATTCTACAGGAGGACATAGAAACATCAGAAGCAGGGATAGGGAAAGAACTCAAGGCATACCTAACTCAAATGGAAAGGAATATTAGGGAAGACATGAGACAGCAAGTCCAAGCAATAAAACTATATTTTGAAAATGAATTAAACAAACAAATTCAAATGGCAAAGAACGAGCTCTACCAGGAGATAGAGATCTTAAAAAAAATCAAACAATAATCCTAGAATTGCAGGAAAATATAAACCAAATTAAAAACTCAAACGAGAATATTACAAACAGACTTGATCAAGTAGAAGTCAGAACATCAGATAATGAAGACAAGGTTTATCAACTTGAAAAGAATATAGTCAACACAGAAAAGATGCTTAAATCCCATGAGCAATCTATGCAAGAGATATGGGATGTCATAAAAAACCAAATTTGAGGGTCATCGGGATAGAAGAAGGCACAGAGACTCAAACCAAAGGAATGGACAGCATATTAAATGAAATAATTCTAGAAAACCTCCCAGAGATGAAAGATGAAATGGATTGCCAAATCCTGGAAGCCTACAGGACCCCAAACATTCAAAACCATAATAGACCAACTCCAAGACATATAATTATGAAGATAGCCAACGTACAGAACAAGGAGAATATTAAAAGCTATGAGAGAAAGGAGGCAGATTACATTCAGGGGTAAACCAATTAGGTTAACGACTGATTTCTCATCACAGACTTTGAAAGCGAGAAGATCCTGGAACAATGTATTTCAAATGCTGAAAAATAATGGATTCCAACCAAGAATACTGTATCCAGCAAAATTAAGCTTCAGATTTGACAATGAAATTAAAATCTTTCATGATAAACAAAAGCTAAAAGAATTCGCAGCAAGAAAACCAGCACTGCAAAGCATTTTGAGCAAAATACTACAAGAAGAGGAATTCAAAAATAGTGCCCAAAACTAACAGCAGGAGGTATCTCAGTAAAGGGGGAGGAAAATAACCAAAAAGTAAAACCAGCCAAACTAAAATAAATAAATAAAGAAGCATGACTGGAAGTACAAATCATATCTCAATTGTAACCTTAAATGTTAATGGCCTAAACTCACCAATCAAGAGACATAGGCTAGTAACCTGGATCAAAAAAATAAATCCAACAATATGCTGCCTTCAAGAGACTCATATGATAGGAAAAGACATACACAGACTGAAGGTAAAAGGTTGGGAAAAATCATACCACTCACATGGCCCTCGGAAGCAAGCAGGAGTGGCCATACTCATATAAAATAAAATCAACTTTAAACCTAAGTTAATCAAGAAGGATAAAGAAGGACACTATATACTGTTAAAAGGAACCATCCACCAACAAGACATAACAATTATCAATTTGTATTCACCAAAAAATGGAGCTGCAACATTCATAAAATAAACTCTCCTCAAGTTCAAGAGTCAAATAGACCACAACACAATAATTATGGGTGACTTCAACACACCACTCTCGCCATTAGACAGATCCTCTAGACAAAAACTGAATAAAGAAACTATAGAACTCAACAGCACAATCAATAACCTAGACTTAACCGACATATATAGAATATATCAACCATCATCAAGTGGATACACGTTCTTCTCAGCAGCACATGGATCCTACTCAAAGATAGACCATATATTATGCCATAGGGCAACTCTTAGTAAGTATAAAGGCGTGGAGATAATACCATGCACCATATCTGATCACAATGGAATGAAATTGGAAATCAATGATAAAAGAAGGAAGGAAAAATCCTACATCACATGGAAAATGAACAATATGTTACTGAATGATCAATGGGTTACAAAATACATAAAGGAGGAGATGAAAAAAATTCTTAGAGACAAAGGATAATACAGACACAACATACCGGAATCTATGGGACACAATGAAAGCAGTTTTAAGAGGGAAATTCATTTCTTGGAGTTCTTTCCTCAAAAAAAGAAAAAACCAACAAATAAATGAACTCACACTACACCTCAAAAACCTAGAAAAGGAAGAGCAAAGCAACAGCAAATGTAGTAGAAGACAAGAAATAATTAAAATTAGAGCAGAAATCAACGAAATTGAAACGAAAAAAAACATTGAAAAAATTGATAAAACTAAAAGTTGGTTCTTTGAAAAAATAAATAAGATAGACAGGCCCTTAGCCATGCTAACGAAGAGAAGAAGAGAGAGAACTCAAATTACCAACATACGGGATGAAAAAGGCAATATCACAACAGATACTACAGAAATACAGAAGATAATTAGAAAGTATTTCAAAACCCTATATTCCAATAAAACAGAAGATAGTGAAGATATTGATAAATTTCTTAAGGCATATGATCTGCCCAGATTGAGAAAGGAAGACACACACAATTTAAACAGACCAATAACAAAGGAAGAAATAGAAGAAGCTATCAAAAGACTACCAACCAAGAAAAGCCCTGGACCGGATGGGTATACAGGGGAGTTCTAGAAAACCTTCAAAGAAGAATTAATACCAATACTTTTCAAGCTATTTCAAGAAATAGAAAAAGAAGGAGCTCTTCCAAATTCATTCTATGAGGCCAACATCACCCTGATTCCGAAACCAGACAAAGACACCTCAAAGAAAGAAAACTACAGACCAATATCTCTAATGAACTTGGATGCAAAAATTCTCAATAAAATTCTGGCGAATTGAATGCAAAAACATATCAAAAAACTTGTGCACCATGATCAAGTAGGATTCATCCCTGGGATGCAAGGCTGGTTCAATATACGGAAATCGATAAATGATATTCACCACATCAATAAGACAAGAACCATATGATCATCTCGATAGATGCAGAAAAAGCATTTGACAAAGTACAGCATCCCTTTATGTTCAAAACACTAGAAAAACTAGGGATAACAGGAACTTACCTCAACATTGTAAAAGCTATATATGCTAAACCTATCATCCTAAACGGAGAAAAACTGAAGGCATTCCCTCTAAAATCTGGAACAAGACAGGGATGCCCTCTATCACCACTTCTATTCAATTTAGTTCTCGAAGTACTAGCCAGAGCAATTAGACAGACAAAAGAAATTAAAGGCATAAAAATAGGAAAAGAAGAAATTAAATTATCGCTATTTGCGGATGACATGATAATATACTTAACAGACCCAAAAGGGTCTACAAAGAAGCTGCTAGAGTTAATAAATGAATTCAGCAAAGTGGCAGGATATAAAATCAACACACATAAATCAAAGGCATTCCTGTATATCAGCAACAAAACCTCTGAAATGGAAATAAGGAAAACCACTCCATTCACAATATCCTCAAAGAAAATAAGATACTTGGGAATCAACCTAACAAAAGAGGTGAAAGATTTATACAATGAAAACTACAGAATCCTAAAGATAGAGATAGAAGATCTCAGAAGATGGAAAAATGTACCCTGTTCATGGATAGGCAGAACTAACATCATCAAAATGGCGATATTACCCAAAGTTCTCTACAGGTTTAATGCGATGCCAATCAAAATCCCAATGGCATTTCTTGTAGAAATAGATAAAGCAATCATGAAATTCATATGGAAAAACAAAAGACCCAGAATAGCAAAAGCAATTCTAAGAAGGAAATGTGAATCTGGAGGTATAGCGATACCAGAGTTCAAACTGTACTACAAAGCAATAGTAACAAAAACAGCATGGTACTGGTACCAAAACAGGCAGGTGGACCAATGGTACAGAATAGAAGACACAGAGACTAATCCACAAAGTTACAACTATCTAATATTTGATAAAGGGGCTAAAAACATGCAATGGAGGAAGGATAGCATCTTCAACAAATGGTGCTGGGAAAATTGGAAATCCATATGCAACAAAATGAAATTGAATCCCTTTCTCTCGCCATCCACAAAAGTTAACTCAAAATGGATCAAGGAGCTAGATATCAAATCAGAGACGCTGTGTCTGACAGAAGAAAAAGTTGGCTCCGATCTACATATAGTAGGGTCGGGCTCCAAATTCCTTAATAGGATGCCCATAGCCCAAGAGTTAATAACAAGAATAAACAAATGGGACTTACTTAAACTAAAAAGTTTTTTCTCAGCAAGGGAGACAATAAAAGAGGTAAATAGAGAGCCTACATCCTGGGAACAAATTTTTACCCCTCACACCTCAGATAGAGCCCTAATATCCAGAATGTACAAAGAACTCAAAAAATTAAACAATAAGATAGCAAATAACCCAATCAACAAATGGGCCAAGGACCTGAAGACACTTCTCAGAGGAGGACATACAATCAATCAACAAGTACATGAAAAAATGCTCACCATCTCTAGCAATCAGAGAAATGCAAATCAAAACCACCCTAAGATACCATCTCACTCCAGTAAGATTGGCAGCCATTACGAAGTCAAACAACAATAAGTGTTGGCGGGGATGTGGGGAAAAGGGTACACTTGTACACTGCTGGTGGGACTGCAAAATGGTGAGGCCAATTTGGAAAGCAGTATGGAGATTCCTGGGAAAGCTGGGAATGGATCCACCATTTGACCCAGCTATCGCCCTTCTCGGACTATTCCCTGAGGACCTTAAAAGAGCGCACTACAGGGATATGGCCACATCAATGATTATAGCGACACAATTCACAATAGCTAGACTGTGGAACCAACCTAGATGCCCTTCAATAGATGAATGGTTAAAAAAAATGTGGCATCTATACACAATGGAGTATTATGCAGCACTAAGAAATGACAAAATCATAGAATTTGCAGGGAAATGGATGGCATTAGAGCAGATTATGCTAAGTGAAGCTAGCCAAGCCCTAAAAAACAAATGCCAAATGTCTTCTTTGATATAAAGAGAGCAAATAAGAACAGAACAGGAAGGAAGAGCATGAGGAAAAGACTAACAGTAAACAAAGATGAATGGGGGGAGAGAAAGGGAGAGAGAAGGGAAAGCATATGGAAATGGTAGGAGACCTTCAATGATACACAAAATTATAAGAGGTTATGAGGGGCAAGGGGGAGGGGGAAAAAAGGGGAGAGAATTGAACAACAGCAGAGGAGATAGAGAGGGAAGATGGGAGGGGAGGGGAGGGGAGGGGGATAGTAGGGGATAGGAAAGGTAGCAGAATACAACAGTCACTAATATGCCATTATGTAAAAATGTGAATATGTAACAGTTGTGATTCTGCAATCTGTATTTGGGGTAAAAATGGGAGTTCAAAACCCAATTGAGTCTAATGTATGAAAGATGATATATCATGAGCTCTGTAATGTTTTGAACAATCAATAAAAAAATTAAAAAAAGAAAGAGGGGGAAGGAAAGGCAGAGAAAGGAAAGAAGTTTTAAAAGAATGAGCTAGTAGGAAAAGAGTAAAATAAAAAAGGGTAGGGCTTAACAGGGAGACTTTTATAATAAAAGAAATTTAAAAAGAGAAGTCTATAAAATTTAAGTAAAAAACGTAGGAAGGGATAAAGGAGGGAAGAAGAGAAGGAAAAGATGAAAGGTGAAAAGGAAGAAGGAGGGGTTCAGGGGGAGGAGAAGGAAAAGATGGAGGAAGGAAGGAAGAAAGGGAAGAAATAAGGGAGACAAGAAAAACTAAGAAACACTTTGAAAGAAAGAGGTGGGGTAAAAGTCATAGATAAATGCATAAACAAGAAAAAGAAGAAAGGGAAATTTTAAAAGGATGATCCAATATGAAAAAGGAGAATGAAAAACAAGAGGAAGTGTAATTGTGGGAGATATGTTTGAAACAAGGAGCCAGTAAGAAATTTAAGTGCAGTTAGGGAAGGAAGGGTATTTTTAAAAAGGGATTTCCATTTTAAAAGAAAAAGACAAAATAGTCATAAAAATCAGACAGGTGGGTCTGATTAAAAAACTGTAAACCAGAAATTAAACACAGTACAAAGCAAGATAGCAGGAGGGAGAGAATTAGAAACAGAGAAGGAAAGGGGGGAGAAGCTTAAGAAAATAATCCAGCATAAAGTGAGTTTAAAAAAAAAAGGAAGGAGAGAGGAGGGAGGGAACCAGAAAAGAAGGTAGGAAGGATAGGGAGGGAAGAAAATAAGCAAATAAAAGAGAAAGTAAAACGCATAGACAAATAAAACAAGGAAGAAAAATTGGGGGAACAGAGAAAACAAAACAAAGAACTTTAAAAGGGATGGGACACTAGGAAAAGAGCAAAGTAAATGAGACAAAGGGAAAGACAAATTGAAAAGGAGGAGCCAGTGAGAAGATCAAGTACAATATAGGTAACGATATTTTGAAAAGACATTTAAAAAGAGAGCTACTGGGGACAAATGTCATGGAAATCTAAAGGATATCAGTAGAGGAAAGGGACCAAGGGGTAAGAGGAGGGAAGGTAGGGGGCAAGTGCTGGATGGGGAGTGATATTGGCAGAATTATATTGTTATACTTTGTGCATGTATGAATATGTAACAATAAATTCCATCATTATGTACAACTTTAATGCACCAATAAAAATGTGGGGAAAAAGTGTTAAATAGAAATAGAAATGATTGATAGCTAGTTAGATAGGTAGGTATGTATGTACATAAGACTAAAAAGGAAGAGCCAGTAAGAAATAGCACAGAAAAAGATAGAGTAAAGGTAAAAGAGAAAAAAAAAACTTGAAGAGAACAAGCAAGAAAACTAAGAACAACATGGGGTGGGTAAAAAGTAAAACCATAAAACGTAGCAAAGATAGATTATTTAATAGTTAAATAAACAGGCTGATATAGGTAGAACTCTGAAAAGAAGCCAGTAAAAAAGACAATACTGGGGCTGGGGATGTGGCTCAAGCGGTAGCGCACTTGCCTGGCATGCATGCGGCCCGGGATTCGATCCTCAGCACCACATACAAAGATGTTGTGTCCGCCGAAAACTAAAAAATAAATATTAAAATTCTCTCTCTCTCTCTCTCTCTCTCTCTCTCTCTCTGTCTCTCTCTCTGTCTCTCTCTCTCTCTCTCTCTCTCTCTCTCTCTCTTTTAAAAAAAAGACAATACAAAAACAAGAAAGATACAGGGAAAAAAAGAAAAGATCTTTAAAACAGGAGTCAGTTAGATGAGAGTTTAAAAAGAAAAGGTAGGGAAAGGAAGAGGACAGACTAAAGGGAGAATGATAGGAAGGAAAAAATAAAGAGATGGAAAGGAAGAAAACAAGTAAAAGTAGATTTGATTTGGGGTGGGTGGGGAAATGCAAGGAGGCAGGCAAGAGAAAGAACATCAAGAGACTACAGAAAGGGAAACAGGGAAGGAAGGAAAAGACAAGGAAAAAGATTAAAAGTGTAAAAGGGATGAGTATCTAGGTTAAGTTTGAAAATAGAGAATCTGAGAGTGAAAGAGAAAATGTTTGAAAAAAAGAAGAAAATTACCTAGAATTATGGATAACAACAATAGATTTTTTAAAAAGAAAATTCAGTGAAAATAAATGCAGTGAAATGAAGATGACAGGCAGAAATAAGTTAAATAGAATAAACTTTTAAAAAGTGAATCCACAAATACAGTACAAAAAAGAGTTAAATAGAAGGAAAGAAAAGTTTAAGAAGAACCAGTAAAAAGAATGTAGGAGAAGAAGAAAAAGAGGAGGAGAGGAGGGGTAAAGGAGCGTAAAGAAACACATGGGACAAAGATGAATAAAGAAGAAAGGGGAGGAAAGATAGAAGGTAGGCAGAAAAAAGAAGTGAAAGGGGAGCAACAAAAATAAAAAAGGAGGAAAGAAAGAAAAGAGAGAGAGAAAGAAGTGTAAAAATAGAAAAGCTGATGGGACACAGTGGTGCACACCCATAATCCCAGTAACGAGGAGACTGAGGCAAAAGGATCCCAAGTTGAGGGCAGCCTCAGCAACTTAGGGAGGTCCTTAGCAACTTAGTGATATCCTATCTAAAAAGAGAAAAATAAAGATAGAATGGTAGGTAACCATGTAGATAGATCAGATGATGAATAGGAAAAACTAGTAGTTTAAAAAAAAACCTACTGTGTAAGAAGAAAGAGGAGAGGGAAAAAAGTAAAAGAAGGAGGGAATATTAAAGTAAACCAGAGCTAGACAGTAGTTAAAACAGTAAAACATTTGATTCAGGGCTACAGAGACATAGGGAAAAAGAAACCACATATTAGAACTTGGCTCAACTTCAAATAAAGCATGGGCTAGTGAAAATTGATAGCCAGTGGAGCAGAGTGGGTATTTGTGGATACAGAATTAATAAGAGAAAACACCAGGGGTAAAGGGAATTGTTGCTAAACCAACCTAACAGGATTCTTGCTAAAGACAGGCCAGGGTGATCAGATATCATCTGGAAGGGTGGTAGAGGATGAGGAACCAGATTGGATACTAAGGATGATCAGATATGGAGTATGTAAAGTTCTGACTAAACTGGTTTAGCAGGGTTCTTTGGTAAAACTGGATTTTACAAGGAAGTGCAAGATGGGCCCAACAGAAGGTTCAAGAACCTAACTCAAGTTTGGTCCATAAGAATCTTTGCCAGTAAAGAGAGAAGTAAGGGAGGTAGGCAACTTTAATAAAGAATGAGTCATTAGGATTAGGTAAAAGAAAAACTGAAGCATTTGTGTATGAGAGGAATTTGAAAAGATGAAACAGAAAGAAAATCAAGTACAATTCTAGAGGGAGATTTAAAGGATATGAGTCATTAAATAAGAAAAATAAAAGAGATAATTCATGATTTTTATGTTTTTAGAATAATTTGTTATTAAAAAATTTTAATTACAAGTGAGAAGTAAATTCTATAGGAATCCAAAAAATAATAATTTTATGGAAAGAAAGCTGGAAAAAGCTTCATAATGTCAAAAATTATGAACTATGGTTAATAAACATATTCTGATAACCATATTCAAGGAAACAGCTATTTCTGCTCTCAAAACTAATAGTTAAAATTATCATTTGAAGAAACAAAGCATGCAGAAAAAAAGTGAAGGGAAAATAATTAAAGATGTGTGACATGATGATAAATAGATTGGGTCAATTTTTCTGGCAATTGTAATATTTGTGGTTATTGTAAGTTTTTTAAAAAATTGTAATTTGTGATTTCTTTTCTCATTCTAAATATTCTAAATAAATTAATAGGACCAGGGACTTAGCTCAGTGGTAAAGTACCCCTGAGTACCAAAAATAAAAGCAAGAGGGGGAGTTACAGAAGACACACAGAAATAAAGAGTACGGAGAAGTGAGTGGGAAAATATACAGGGAGAAAGGAGGGAGAGAAATGAGGGCAAGATGTGGGTCACTCTGGGAGGCAGGAAATTCAAAGGAAGGAGGCAAGCATGCAAAGCTGGCAAAGAACAGAGGAGAGAGAGAGAGAGAGTTATTTATACTCAGACACAAGAAATAGAAGAGGAGAGTTCAGAAATTAGGAAGGAAGGAATACAACAAGTTTAAAAGTAGACTCATGTACAGCTGAAGAAGGGAAAAAGAGAAATGAGGAGATCGATTTTTTAAATTCATTAAAATGAGTGCTTGACAGGCAAGTGTTTGGAAGTTACATATATAGGAAGATAAAAGAAGTCAGAAACAGACAATTTTATAAAAATGGAACTAGAGTGAAGGGAAGAAAAAGTTTAAAAAGAGGAGACAGCAGAAAAGAGTAGAACAGAGGAAGGCAGGGAGGATGGGAGGAAAGGAGAAAGAAGTTAGTTAATGGAGAAATCAAGAGAAGAAAGAATTACATTAAAAAAGGAGGTGAGAGTGAAGAGGAGCTAGCCAGAAAATCAGGAACTATTTTTGGGGAGATGGGGGTAGAATTTTAAAAAGTGGAAATCAGTACCAAAAAAAGAACAAAATATAGAAATATGACTGTTAGCTAGACATCTAGCTAGGTAAGTAGGAAGGTAGACAGGAGACTGATCTTTAAAAGTAGAAAACAGTAAAATAGGCAGTACTAAAATAGGGAATAATAGAAGAGAAAAATGAAGAGCCAATAAAAAACAGACTAAAAGGAAGAGGGAAAGAAGGAAAGAGGAGGAGAGAAAAGAGATTTTTAAAAATGATGAACCTAGGGAAAATAATAAAATAACAAGAGAGCAAATGTGAGAGAAAAATCAATCATCAACTGAGAGACGAATACGTACATAAATGGAAAAATATGGCAATAGTACTTTTTTTTTTTTTGGTACTAGAGATTGAACCCAGGGGCACTTAACCATTAAGCCACATCCTCAGCCCTTTTTATATTTTATTTTGAGACAGGGTCTCTCTAACTTGCTTGGGGCCTTGCTAAATTGCTGAGGCTGGCTTTGTACTTGTGATCCTCCTGTCTCAGACTCCCCGGCTGCTGGGATTACAGGCATGTGCCACCAGGCCCACCAGATATTACTGTTTTTTATATTAAATTCACCATTTTATTGAACACTTAACAATGGGTCAAGCATTATACTAGATGATTTTCATACATTATCAGTAATCCTAATGGCAATCCTGTAAGATAAGATTGATGTTAATATTTTCCAGGCAATAAAATTGGCTAAGTGACCTACTTTGTAAGAAGCAGGGCTGGGACTGGGTGCTATCCAACCATCAAGATATTACTGATGTTTAAGAGGAGCATCCAGTAAAAAAGATGGGACAAAAATACAGAAGGGAACAACAAAATATTATAAAATACACAATATAAAGAGAGCAAAAGAAATAAAGAGGGAAGGAAGGAACAGATGAATGAACAAAGGAGAGTTTATAAAAGATGAATTAGTAGAAAAAAAGAGTTAAAGAATGAGAGGAAATGTGAGTGAATGGGAACTAAGAAAAGAGTCAAGCATAATTGAGTGGAGGGGCAGATTTTAAAAGCAGGAGTCATAAAACAATAAACAGAAAGATGTTTGATAACTACATAGACACATAGATAGGCTGGCAGGAAGGTAAGTGGGTAGGTAAATAGAGGATATAAAGAAAGAAAATAAAGAACATAAAAGATTCTAGTTAAAGAATATATGAATCAGAATCAGAGAAACATAGAAAGGGAAGGAAAAAAACTTTTAAAGAGGAGCCAATAAAAAATATCAGAAATAATGGAAAGAGAGAAAAGAGGGAAAGAAAGAGGAAAGATAGAGAAAGAAAAGATGGACAATAAGAAGGAGAAATGAAAGAAATGAGAAAAGTAAGGAAATAATGAAGGGGTGCAAAAGAAAACAGAAAAGTAAGCAGGCATACAAGCAGAGAAAGAAAAGGGGAAGTGAAAGACAGCAAAAGAAATCAAGATCATTGTAATGTTTTGAGCAACTAATAAAAAATTAAAAATAAAAAATGGAGAAAAAACAGAAAGGAAGGGAGGAAGTAAAGAAGAGAAACAATGAAAAGAAGGGAGGAAAAGCATAGGAAAAAGGAAGGGAGAAAGAAAATGTACGGAAAGGTCTCTAAGGAAAAAGAAGATTCTGTAAGGAAAAGAGAATATAAGTATGAGACATAGAAAAAATGTTGAAAAGGAGAGATAGTGAGAAAAATAAGTATGATCATGAACAGCAGAAAGAGACCTCAAAAGAAGAAATCAACTAACAAATATGTTAAAATAAGAATAGATGATACATAGGTGATAAACATAGATAAATGGACATTAAAAGTAGGGGGGAAAGGCAGTGGGAAAGGAAAGAAATGGAGTTACAAAATACAGGGAGAAAGAATGAAAAGATTTTAAAGAAGAGACAGCGGAGGGGTCTAAAATATAGGCAAGAATAGAAAAAGAAGGAAAGAAATAAGTTTTAAAGGAATAAGTTGGTTGGGAAAAAGAGCAATATAAAAGAAGAATGTGAAAGAGGAGTTTGAAAAGGAGGAGCTAGTAAGAAAAGTAAATTGTAGAGGACAGGGAGAGAAAGAGATCTTAAAAGAAGTTATCAGTTAAAGATAAAATAAAATATAGATAGGTGGACAAATGACATATAGGTAAGTTCATAAATAGGCAGGAAGAACCAGAAAGCTAGTTTAAAAAGCAGTATTAACAGGATAAAAAGAGAATGTTAAGAAAAGAAAAATGTTTAGCAGGCATAAGATTTAAAAAAAACAAGCATAGGAAAAAAGAAGAAGAAAGAAGGACAAGCATGTAAGCACACAAAGACAGAAAGTAAGAGAAAATTTTTAAAAGAGTGAAAACAACATATAAAAAGGTAATGAGAACAGAAAAAAAGGAAGGAGGGAAGGAAAGCAGGCAGGGAGAAGGAGTGAAAAAAGAAAAGGAAGGAGACAGGTAAAGAAAATTTGTAAATGAATAAGTCTAGCAAAAACAGTAAAATAATAGAATGGAGGGAGCTGGGGGTGGTGGCTCAGTGGTAGAGCACTTACCTAGCATGTGTGAGGCACTGGGTTTGATCCTCAGCACCACATAAAAATAAAATAAAGGTCATCAACAGCTAAAAATATTTATAATAATAATAATTAAAAAATGGAAATGAGACAGTTCTGAATTTAAAAGGAGAAACTAGTAATAAAAGTCAAGTATAATTGTGGAAGGGAAAGAGGTCTGAAAAGCCAGATTAATATAGATTAAAATAAATATAGGTGAATGAAAGCTAAGTAGTACAGGGATGGATGAATGGATAAATTGGTGTGTGATATGATAGGAAGGTAATTATTATTTCAAAAAGGAGAATCCAGTAGTAAAACAGAGTGAAAATATAGAAAGTGAAAAAGACCATTAAACACATCCAGTATGAAAAAACATAAAAGAAGGAGGGAAAGAAGGATTGAATAAAGGTAGACAGAGGAGAGAAAAGGAAAATTTGTAAAGGATGAGTCAACAAAGACAAGATTAATTCAAGGACAAGATGATATATAATGATCAGAGGTAAGAAACAGTAGGACAATCAAGTACAATCAAATAAAGGGGGAAATTTTAAAAAATATTTTCTTAGTTGTCAATAAATCTTTATTTAATTATATGTGGTGCTGAGGATTGAACCCAGGGCCTCTCACATTCTAGAGAAGCACTCTACCACTAAGGTACAACCCCAGCCCAAGAGGGAAGATTTTTTTAAGTAAGAGTGAGGGAAAAGTAGTAAAATAAAGACTGAAAGACAGATGATCGACTACTAAATAGACAGGTAGGTAGATGACTGATTGAACATAAAAACAAGAAGCCAGTAAAAAAGAATGTAGAATGTACAAAAATGTAGATATGGGAAATAGAAAGGAAAACAGAGGGTAGAAAAGATATTTTAAAAGAGGAACTAGTAAAGGGTATAAAAATGGGAAGAAGGAAGGAAGGAGACAGAAATGGAAGGAAAGAAAATTAGTAAGTAATGAAGAAAGGCAGGTGGGAAGGAGGGTGGCAAGGTGAGAGATGGAGAAAAGAAAGGACAGTCAGAAGGAAAGACGAGTCAGGCTCAGTGGCACACACCATGAATCCTAGTAACTCAGGAGGATGAGTCAGAAAACTCTCAAATTCAGGGTCAGCCTGGGCAACTTAGTGAGACCTTGTCTCAAAATAAAAAAATAAAAAGGGTTGGGCTTTGATATAATGAGAGCAACTAAGAACAGAGCAGGGAGGAAGAGCAGGAGGAAAAGATTAACATTAAACAGAGACATGAGGTGGGAGGGAAAGGGAGAGAAAAGGGAAATTGCATGGAAATGGAGGGAGACCCTCATTGTTATACAAAATTACATATAAGAGGTTGTGAGGGGAATGGGAAAATAAACAAGGAGAGAAATGAATTACAGTAGATGGGGTAGAGAGAGAAGATGGGAGGGGAGGGGAGGGGGATAGTAGGGGATAGGAAAGGTTGCAGAATACAACACTCACTAATATGGCATCATGTAAAAATGTGGATGTGTAACCGACGTGATTCTGCAATCTGTATTTGGGGTAAAATTGGGAGTTCATAACACACTTGAATCTAATGTATGAAATATGATATGTCAAGAGCTTTGTAATGTTGTGAACAACTAATAATAAAAAAAAAAGTGTTGGGGATTTAGCTCAGTAGTAGAGCAGCCCTAAATTCAATCCCTAGTACTTCAAAAAGAAAGAAGGAAATAAGAGGTATATGGAAGTTAATGCAAAATAAGAGGAGAGGGAAGAAATAGAGAAAGGGGGAAAGGGGAGAGGGAATTTCATCAAAATAGAAAGATCAGTAGAGTACAGGAAGGGGACTGAGGGAGAGGAAAGAAGGATGGGAAAACGGAAGAAAAGTGTGATGAATCTGACTGAAATTTCATATGTATATACACAAATATACCACAGTGAATCCTAAAACTAAGTATATCCACAAGACACTAATTAAAAAAAAAAAACTGTCAGGTACAGTGGTACATGGCTATAATCCCAGAGACTTGGGAAGCTGAGGCAGGAGGTTCACAGGTTCCATATCTACTCAACTTAAGGAAACCCTGTCTCAAAAAAAAAAAATTAAAATGGCTAGGATGAGCTCATTAGTAAAAGTAACCCTGGGTTCAATCCCAAGAACCAATAAATAAATGCCAGAAAGATTAGTAGAGGACAGGTAGCAAGAAGAAGGGAAAGTGGGTAGGGAGGTGCTGAGAACTGAATCAGAGCAAATTATATCCATGTTTTTTGATTATGTCAAAATATATCCTAATGTTATATACAACTTTAAAGAATAAATTTTTTAAAGGAAGGAAATAAGAAACAAGGGAAGGGGCTGGGGATGTGGCTCAAGCGGTAGCGCGCTGGCCTGGCATGCGTGCGGCCCGGGTTCGATCCTCAGCACTACATACCAACAAAGGTGTTGTGTCCGCCGAGAACTAAAAAATAAATATTAAAAATTCCCTCTCTCTCTCTCTCTCTCTCTCTCTCTCTCTCTCTCTCTCTCTCTCTCTCTCCCCCCCTCACTCTCTCTTTAAAAAAAAAAAAAGAAGTTTAAAAAAAAAAAAACAAGGGAAGGAAGAAACAACAGGAGGAAGGTGGGGGGGGGAAGGTTATAAAAGATGAGTCTCTAGGAAAAAGAATAAAACAAAAAAGCAGAGAAAATGTGCCCCAAGATGACACCAAGAGTGACTTAACAAATGCAGTAAAAAGGACTGAAAATAGACACACACATTTAAAGAACATATATTGAAAGAACATACTTTAAAAGCAGAATCTAGTAATAAAATGGGGCACAATATAAAAGGAAAGAAAGAGTTACAGAACCCAAGAGGAAATAAAACCATTTTTAAGAGTTTGGGGCTGAGTTTGTAGCTCAATGATAGTTATAGCACTTGACTAGCACATGTGAGGCACTGCGTTTGATCCTCAGCACCACATAAAAATATATAAAATAAATGTATTAGTGTCCATATACAACAAAAACATATTTTTAAAAACTAAGATTTTACAAACTGTGAAATATGATATATCAAGAACTATGTAATGTTTTGAATGACCAACAATAAAAAAAAATAAATTGAATCAATGAAGAACCTCTGAAGTAACAACTTATAGCAGATCGTAAAGCTCAAATAAAATTAAATTACTGACAAAAAAAAATAAAAAGTAAGATTTTAAAAGAGAGAAAAAGAAGGAAGACAAGAAGGAAGAAGAGAGGGATGGGTCTATGAAGAAATCATAAAATTAAAAAGGAGAGAATGGCCAGGCATGGTGATGCACATCTATAATTCTAGTGACTCAGGAGGCTGAGGTAGGAGGATCCAAAATTCAAAGCCAGCCTGGGAAACAGCCAGATTCTGTCTCAAAGGAAAAAAGAAAAAGGAGTAGGGATGTAGCTCAATGGTAGAGCTACTTCAAGACAATATAAGGATGAGACACTTATGAGTTTAAAAAGAGCTACTGAGAAAATTAAACAGAATTGCAGAGGATAGGGAGAGAGAGGAAAAAAAGACTTCCAAAAAATCATTAGCAAGTCAGGACAAAAAATATACGAAGTCAGAGGGATGGAAAGAAGGTTTGGAAAAGGAACTAGTAAAAATACAGCAAGAGGAGAAGGGAAATAAGGGATAAAGGGAAGGAATAAGCAGAAGTAAAGAAGAAAGAAGGGTGAGAGTATAGCTCAGTGGTAGTCTAGCAAGTGAAAAGCCCTGTGTCAATCCCCAGCATGGCAAAAATTTTTAAAAAAGGAGAAGGAAGGAAGAGAGGAAGAAGGAAAAATGTTCATAAAGGATGAATCAGCAAGGGAAAGAAAGGAGAGGGAAAGGGAGAAGCCAATAAGAAAATCAAGTACAACTGTGTAGTGTACAAGAAATTAAAAAGAAGTCAGCATTTAAAAAAAATAAATAAAGACAGAAAGATAGATGATTGGTAGCAAGATAGCTAGGTACCCAGGTAGGTGAGTAGATAAACAGGTTGAAAGAACTGTATAAAAAAATTCAGTCAAAAAAAATCTTTAAAAAATGCCATGAAACAACCATGGATGGATGACAGCTAGATCAACAGGTAGGTAGATTGACAGTTATGCAGGCCAGATTTTTTAAAGGAGGGGTCAGAAGAGAAGACAATATTAAATAGGTAAAAGAAGAGAGAAAGTGAAGAGGAAATATTTGAAAGAGGAACTACTACTTTTAAAAGTATGAGAAAGAGAAAAGGAGTAGGAAGGAAAAAGGCACGCAGGAAATAAGGGAGAGGGAGGAAGGGAAAAAGTTTATAGGCTCACAATGGAACTGCAGATCAACTGCAATTATAACTCAAGCCAGGGAGAGGATAAAATGATAAGAAAATGACACAGAGGCATATAGTGACAGTAAAATTGCAGAAGGATAGAAGGAGGGAAAAGAAAGGAAGGAAGGGAGAGAAAGAATAAAAGTCTTGCGTTTTTAGTTTGTTTTTTTGTTTGTTTGTTTGGTTGGTTGGTTGGTTGGTTTTTTTGATACCAGGGATTGAACTCAGGGGCACTGGACCACTGAGCCTCATCCCCAGCCCTAATTTGTATTTTATTTAGAGACAGGGTCTCACTGAGTTGCTTAGTACCTTGCTATTGCTGAGGCTGGTTTTGAATTCGTGATCCTTCTGTATCAGCCTCCTGAGCCATTGGAATTACATGCGTGTGCCACCATGCCCAGCAGAATAAAATATTTTTAAAGGGTTGAAGCTAGGAAAATAAAAAAATTAAAAAGAAGAGAAAAAATAAGACATATTGGGGCTGGGGCTGTGGCTCAAGCGGTAGCGCGCCCGTCTGGCATGCGTGCGGCCCGGGTTCGATCCTCAGCACCACATACCAACAAAGATGTTGTGTCCGCCGAGAACTAAAAAATAATAAATATTAAAAAATTCTCTCTCTCTCTCTCCCTCTCCCTCTCCTCTTTCACTCTCTCTTTAAAAAAATAAATAAATAAGACATAGACAAGAGTTAGTTTAAAAAGAGTAAGAAAATTAGGTACATATGTGAAGAACAGAGAGCCAGAGATCTAAAATAAATTAGTAAAAAATAGAGTAAAATAAATGCAAATAGAAGGATGACACCTACTTGATATGGAAAGATGTGGATAGATAGTGGGTGGATGGATGGATGGATGGACATCTAAGAAGGATGAGTCAAAAGGGAACATTTTATGAATGTAGAAAAAGCATATGAATGTGGAAGGAGGCAATAAGAAAATCAAATACAGTTGTGCTGATGGGGAAGAGATTTAAATGAAGGAGTCAGTTTAAAAAAAGAAACTATTTGGGGGCTGGGGTTGTGGCTCAGTGGTAGAGTGCTTGCCTAGCATGTGTGAGACACTAGGTTCGATTCTCAGCACCACATATAAATAAATAAAATAAAGGTCCATCAACAACTAAAAAAAGAAACTATGGATAGATAGGTGCAAATATAGGGAATTAGATAGGTAAACAGAAAGACAGATTGAACTTTAAAAGGCATAAGACAATATAAAGACTTATGAAATAAATAAAAAGAGTTAAAAGAGATAGAGATGAAATGAAAAAGCATATTTTTAAAAAGACCCAGCAGGGGCTGGGGATGTGGTTCAAGTGGTAGCACACTTGCCTAGCATGCGTGAGGCACTGGGTTTGATCCTCAGCACCACATAAAAGTAAAATAAAGGTATTGTGTCCAACTACAACTATAAACAATAAATATAAAAAAAGAAAAAAAATGTAATACCATTAGTAAAGTAAAAGAAAGGGAATGGGGGAGGGATGGTGGGAGTAAGGGAAAGGGGAAGTGCTAGAGACAGAATTAGAGCAAATTATACCCCATTCTTGTATAATTATGTCAAAATGGATTCTGTCATGTATGTCTATAATAAATTAGTAAAAATTTTTAAAATGATAGCATTAGAGAAAGAGGAGAAAAGATGGAAAGAAACAAAGATATTTAACAAGGAAAAGTCAATATAAAATGTCACTGTAGAAAATAATGGAAGCAAAAGAGAGAGAACATAAGTTTTAAAATAAGAAGCCAAAAACGTACAAAAAGGGAAGAGTGAAAGTGACAATGAAAAGAGATAAAGAAAGAATAATTTAGGAAGAAGGAAAGAAGTTTATAAAGAATAAGTCAGTAAGGAGCAAAGACAAAAGGAATATGAGAGGGAAAGCCAACAAAATCAAATGCCATTGTGCAGTGAGGAAGAGATTTGAAAAATGTGAGGAAAAACAAACAGAAAAAATTAAATGTAGGGGCTGGGGATGTGGCTCAAGCGGTAGCGCGCTCGCCTGGCATGCGTGCGGCCCGGGTTCGATCCTCAGCACCACATACCAACAAAGATGTTGTGTCTGCCAAAAACTAAAAAAATAAATATTAAAATTCTCTCTCTCTACCTCTTTCTACCTCTCTCTCTCTTTTAAAAAAAAAAGAAAAAAAAAAAGAAAAGCCATGGGGATAGCTAGGGTGACAGTCCTGAAGTCACACATCGGGGAGGACTTCAGTCCTGAAGCTTGTCTGCCCAGCCCCCCTCAGACCACCCTCCCGTTCCTCCTTCCCTTTGCATTGACGTGAATAAACAGAAGAGACTTATTATTATAAAAAAATTAAATGTAAAGATAGATGATTGATAACTGAATAAACATATAACTGGTAGGTGGGTTAGCAGATAGATAGATATAATAGATGATTGATGATTGATAGATAGATAGGATGGAACATAAACGGAGAAAGCCTGGTACAGCTCTGCTCTGCTCCTAAGAAGCTTCTTCACAGGTTCTCCCACCACAAAGTGCCCTTCCAAAAGGGTGGGCACATTTTTGCAATCCCGTCCTCAACACTGAGGTCCTCTTACCAGTTTGCAATAGCAGCTGTGTGATTGCTACCGGAAAGTCCCTAATAATTTGCTGGGCGGGGCAGCCAGTGTGGAGTGAGTCCTGCAGTGGCCTAAGGGCGCCTCCAGGGTGCGCCGCACCGCCACCTGCCGCCATCGAGAGGAAGTGCATGCACAGGGCCCGGGCTGGCACAGGGGATGTGTGTGTGGCCAAGGCAGATGGGGATAACTTAACTTCCCTTATAAAGGAGACTGGGAATAGGCTAGTAAATGTGCCCAATGTAGAAAGCATCTGGTATATTTGACTCGAGGATGACCTGTTTTTAATTAAATGCCCAGCATTTAACTCTATCCATTAGGCACGCAGTGTAACTAGTTTGTATAGGAAATTTGGTGCCAGTCAGTTAATATTTCTTTTCCCTTTTTCCCCAATTCTTTCCACTTTTTGACATTTGCTGGCCCATGGACTTCTTCCTTTTGCTCAAGTCCCACCCAGATTTTCAGCAAATTCTGGTTGGAATGACCCTTTTTATGTCAGCTGGAAACCACCTACTTCCCTGAACCAACATTCTGCCTTTTGAAGGTGCAGTAACTACATGCTCTTTCTGTGTCTTCTGGATATCTTTCTTCAGCTGGATACTCAGTTTCCTCAGACATTCCTCATTGAACAATTTTTTAAACACCCCTTATTGTCCATCTTGAGGCACTAGTTGGGCACATGAGTTGGAGCAGGGTACAAAAACTTTAGAAAGTCTTTATCTGCTAACACAAGAACCTACGGGATTCCAAAGGGTCCACTTTAAGAGAATACACTCACCCCCACTGGTTCACATGTGTGTCATGTGCACGCACACACGCACTCCACATCCTGTCTGTTGTCCCTAGAATGGTTCCCTTCAGCAAGACATACACTGGTAAACCAAATGAATGGAAATGTCATTTTTATAATTTTATGTTTACATTTCTAAATACATTAATAAATGCATATTGAGACAAAAAAGAAAGAAGACAGGTGGAAAAGAATGAGAAAGAGTGGAGTGTGAAGCAGTTTTTAAAAATGATTTAGTAGAAAAAGAGTAAAAGAAGAATGAGAGAGAAAGAAAGGAGAAAAAAGAAGGTAAAAGAGAAACGGAAAGAGAAAAGGGGAAAATGAATGAAGATAGGAGGGAGGAAGGTCACAGGGAATATGGAAACAAAAGGACAATAAGAAGGAAGTCATGAGAGAATAAGGTACAGGAAAGAGATGGGAAGGGAGGGAGGAGTGGAAGGAGGTAGGTCAGGCAGACAGGCAGGCAGGTAAGTAGTTATGGGGTAGAGAACAAAAAGAAAAAATCAAGGGTAGAGACAGTGAAAGAAATGGAGCAAGAAAAGATAAAGTTTATAGAGGCAAGAACAAAGGAAGGAGATAAAAGAAGGGAAGAAGTAGAGTCAGCAAGAAAAAGATCTTGAAAGAATCCAGTTGAAAGTAGAATAAAATAAATATAGATTAATTGATAATAGGTAGACAGGAAGGATGGCAGATATAAGGTAGGAAGACTGACAAAAAGATAGATGATAGAGATGGATAGATCAGATCTTATAGGCACTAGAAAAAAAGTGTTAAAGTAGAGTGGAAGGAAGGAGGATTGAAATATAATGGGAATAAGCTTATAAATAAAAAAAGCTTATAAATGATTAGTCAAAAAATTTAAAATGTTAAAGAAAAACAATATGAGTGAGGAGACAATAAAATGAGAAATGTTTAAAAATAGGTACCAGTAACAAAAAAAGAGAATGAAAAAATACAAGGAAGGAAAAGGGATGTGAGGGAAAAAGAAATGAAAGGAAGGAAAGACAAAGGAAGGATAGTTAAGAATAAAGGATGAAGAGGAAGAAAGAAAGGAAGGTTTGCAGTCTGGGTAAGACAAGAGAGGAGGAAATGGAGTGAGAAATGATAGGAGAAGGCAATAAATGAAGAAAGGAGGGAAGAGGCAAGATATTAAAGAAGGACTGAGAAGAATTACAAAGTGATGAGTCTATGATTTTCATGAGAAAGTTTGCAAAAGAATGTGAGCATAAGAGAGGGGATTGAAATCAAGGAACTAGGAAGAAAATACAATTGTGGACAGTAAAGGAAATATCTATAAGGAATTCATAAAATTAAATATGATAGTAAAATAAGAGATGACAACTAGAAAGAAAAGGAAGGAGGAATACACAGATACATAGAGATGAAAGAGAGGAATTAAGGGAAGGAATAGAGAAAGAAAGAAAAGGAGATTTTCAAAGGAAGAACCCAATTTTTAAAAATTCAATGCATAAAAGAAAGAGCATTAGAAAAGGAAAGAGTAAGTTAAAATATTTTAAGGGGGCTAATAGTGAAAGAGAGAGAATATAGAATAGGAAGGGAGAAAATAACAAAGACAGAAGGAAGTAAAGAATGCAGCAGGAAGGTGGTACCAAGGTGGGCCAGTGTGCACTTAGACAGGCCCAGAGGAGAAATGGAAAGGAAGCAAGAAAAATATAAAGGAAGGAAAGAAAAGAATGAAGAAATAAGGAAAAAATGAAGTAGAGATATTTTCAAATTATTAGTTAAAATTTAAAAAAAGTAAAAGGGGAAAATATGAGAAGAGAGAAAGGAAGGAAGGGAGGAAGGAAACAAGAACTAGAAACAGAAAGAGCATTACGCAAGTAGGAAGGATCCAGTTATAAAGTGTAAAGGAAAGAGATGTAAGAAAGGAAAGAGACAGAAATAGAGAAAGCAAAAAGTTAAAAATATGAGAAGCCTATACAAAGACTTTACACAACAGGGAACAAAAAGTTTTAAGAGGAGCAAAAAAAGAGGCACCAATACAAATTTAATAGAAATGTAAAAAAGAAGATCAATTTAGAAAAGACAATCAAAATGATTGATAAGGAAAGAAAATAGGGAAGAGAGAAAGATGCTTAACAAAGGTCTATGAGAAATACCACTGCAATAAATAATGAAAACAAAATATAAAAAGAATGAAATGTGCTAGGGATGTGGCTCAAGTGGTAGCACGTTCACCTAGCATGTGTGAGGCGCTGAGTTCGATCCTCAGCACCACATAAAAATAAATAAAGATGTTGTGTCCACGTAAAACTAAAAAAAAAAAAAAGAATGAAATGTTATTACAAGATAAGCCAATGAAGAAAACAGCACACAGACACACACAAAAAAAGACAGAAAGAAAAAAGTGAAACAGTGGAGGTAGGAGGAATTTATAAAGAACAAATGAGGGGCTGGGGTTGTGGCTCAGTGGTAGCGCACTTGCCTAGCATGTGTGAGGCATTGGGTTTGATTCTCAGCACCACATATAAATAAATAAATAATAAAGGTCCAACAACAACTAATAAAACTATTTTTAAAAAACAAGAATGAGAAAAAACTGATAGTGAATGAAATAGAGTAAAAAAGAAAGATGAATTAATGAAGGAAAAAAAAGGAATGAAGGGAGCAGGAAGAAAGGAAAAGATGGAAATGACATTTAAAATGATGAATCTGTAGAAGAGAATAAAATTTAAAAGTAAGAGAGGGGAAAATAGAGTGAGAGGCAGGGAATTAAAGAGAGGAGCTTGTAAAAATAAATAAATAAATAAAACTGCAAGAAGAGAGACCTAAAAAGAAGTCAGTTAAAGTCTTACAGTAAAATGAGATAGAATGATGGATGGGTGACAAGAAGATAAGAAAGTTCACGGGGTAGAATAAATTGAAAGGAAGGAAGGGAGGGATGGAAGATTACTTTTTAAAAGGAATACTCAGGGGAAAAGAACACTATATAATTGATAGAGAGGTACAAAGCAAAAGAGAAGAAATAAAGGGTTTTTTTTCAATTATTCAACAGATAGAAAAAAAAGGTGAACATAGGACAGCATAGGAAGAAAGGAGAGAGAAAAGGAGGACAAAGGTAGAAGGAAGGAAGGAAGGAAGGCATACAGATAAGCACAGAGGAAAAAAATAGAAAGAAAAGACAAGAAAGGAAGGAAGAAAAGAAGGACAAGAAAACAAGAAAGAAATATTGAGAATGTTTTAAATGAACCAATAAGCAAAACAAAGGGAAAAATATGAGAAAGAGAAAAGAAAGTTATAGAAAGGAAGAGTGTTTCAAAAGCAGAAAAGAGACAATAAGAATAAAATGTGCCAAAAATAATAAAAGAAGAAAATATATAGACAAAAAAGAAAGAGAAGTAAAAAGAGCAAAAGATTTTAAACTGAGAAATTGATACATAAAAGAGAAGTTTTATACAGAGATAAATTGAAGAGAGGAAAAAAAACAGGAAATAAAGGAGTGAATAAAATAAGTAGAAAATGGACAGTGTAAGAGAGAAAGAAAGAAGGAAAGTGGAAGATGTTTAGCAAGGAAGAATCAATATAAATGCTTCAGCAATATATTATGAAAGCAGGAGTGGGATAAACCCTAAGACAAGGAGCAAATAAACCAAACAGAACAACACAAAGATTAAAATAAAGTTGGGGAGAGAAGTATGGGAGGAAAGAATGGGACCAGAGGAAGAGGAGAAGAAATGAATAAAGGAAGAGGGAAGAGAATGCAGGAATTTGAATAAAGAAACAAAAAAATAGAAATGGAAAGAAAAGGGGGAGGGAATGGGGGAAGGAATAGTGAGAAAATGAAATTGAGTGAGAAAAGAGAAAATGGAATAAAAGAAGGAAAAGATGGAAAGAAAAGCTTAAGGTACTGAGTCTGTAGAAAAGAAAAAAAAATTAAAGAACAGAACGTGAGAGTAAGGTGAAGGAGCTAGTCTGAAAATTATGTACAGTCGTGGCCAATAGGGAGAGATCTACAAGGAAGAAGTCAGTAAAAATCTTAAGTAAAATAAGATAGATTGATGATGGATGGCACAGAGGAAGGGATGAAAGAAGGGAAAGGAGTTATTAGAGAGAGAGAGCATATAAATGAACTGCTTTAAAAAAATAGGAAGAGAAAGAGAAGAAATGAAAATGCTTTTAAAATATGCCAGTAAGTACAGGGTAAAAGAAAGAGAAAATGTACGATAGGTCAGAAAAAAAAAAAGAAAGAGTAAATTAGGAAGGCAGGCAGACAGGCAGGAAACAGAAATAAAAGGAGTAAGAAAAAGACATAGATAAAGGAGTAAGAGAAGAAAAGACTGAAGGTAGGAAGGAGTATAAAATGAAGAAAAATAAGGGGAAGATATTTTTAAAAACGTCTAATTGACAAGAAAATAAAGATGTCAAAATTAAGAGAATAAAAGAAAAGTTTCACAAGCAAGAAAGGGGCATTAAGAATAAAGTGGCACTAGCACATGACTGCGATCCTAGCATAAGGAGACTGAGGCAGGAGGATCACAAGTTCAAGACCAGCTTCAGCAACTTAGCAAGACCCTGTCTCATAATAAAAAATAAAAAGGACTGGAGAAGTAGCTCAATGGAAAAGCTCCCATGGATTCAATCCTCAGTAGCAAATAAATAAATAAATACTGCATAAAAAGAAGATGAAGAGAGAAAGAAAAGGAAAGACAGGGGGCAAAAAAGAAAGGATAAGAAAGAAAAGCTTAAAAGACGAACATTGTAAGAACACTACACAAAAAAAGAAAAAATGATTTTTAAAAAATAGTTTTTAGTTGTTGATGGACCTTTATTTTATTTATTTTTATATGGTGCTGAGAATCAAACCCAGTGCTTCACACATACGAGGCAGGCACTCTATCACTGAGCCACAACCCCAGCCCCAAAAAAATGATTTTTAAAAGGGGAATTGCATGGAAGAGGGAAGGAGACCCCCTTCTTTATACAGAATACAGGTATGATGATGTGAGGGGAAAAAAAAGAAGTGGGTCACATTAAATTCAGTAGAGAGAAGTGATGGGAGGGGAGGGGAAGGGAAGGGGGGGAATGGAAGGACAGCAGAATAAAATAGACACTAGTAGTGCTGTGTGTATATATGTGACTGCATGACCAATGTGATTCTGCAACCTGTACACTCAGAATAATGAGAAATTATACCCCATCTGATTCAAATGTATGATATGTCAAGGTCATTGTACTGTCATGTGTAACTAATTAAAACAAACAAAAATGAAAGTTTTCTTTAAAAAAATAAAAGGGGCTAATAATTATTTTTATTTATTTCATACATGACAATAGTGGAATGCATTACATTCATAATTATCTATTTACAGAACAATTTTTCATAACTCTCTATATAAAGTATGTTCATGCCAAATTTTGCCCTTATATATGAGCTCTCTTACTGACTTTTTTTGCATTACAATTCTTAATACACCTTTATACCACAATTGATCATAACTCTGTTTGTATATAAGGTATGTTGACACAAAATTCACATCTTCATACATGTATTTTGTATAATGAGCTAATAATGATTTTTAGTAAGGCTGGAGTTGTGGATCAGTGGTAGAGTGCTTGCCTAGCATGTGTGAGGAGTTGTTCGATCCTCAGCACCACATAAAATCAAAATAAAGGTATTGTGTCCACCTACAACTAAAAAATAAACATTGTTTAAAAGGGACTAATAATAAATTAGAGACAAAGAGGGAAAAAAGAAGTAGGATGTTGAACAAAGAATCAAAAATTGCCACTGCAGAAAATAATGAAAGTGGAAGAGAACAAAATAAGATCTAACAAAGGGAACCAATTAAAAATATAGCACAGGGGCTGGGGTTGTGGCTCAGTGGTAGAATACTTACCCAGCATACACAAGGCACTGGGTTTGATCCTCAGCACCACATAAGTTTAAAATAAAGAAACTGTGTCCTCCTAAAAAACTAAAAACTAGGGGCTGGGGATGTGGCTCAAGCGGTAGCGTGCTCGCCTGGCATGCGTGCAGCCCGGGTTCGATCCTCAGCACCACATACCAACAGAGATGTTGTGTCCGCTGAGAACTAAAAAAATAAATAAATAAATATTAAAAATTCTCACTCTCTCTTTAAAAAAAAACTAAAAACTAAATATATATATTTATATATATTTATAAATGTATATATATATATATATATATTTATACAGAGGGGCTATGGCTGTGGCTCAGTGGTAAAGCACTCATCTCACATGTGTGAGGCCCTGGGTTTGATCCTGAGCACTACATAAATAAAATAAAGGTATTGTGTCCACCTACAACTAAAAAAATATTTTTAAATATATATATATATATATATATATATATCACAGAAAAGATATAAAAATAAAGTGAAAGAGAGAAAGGGAAATAAGGGAAGGAAAAAAGGGGAGGGGAAGGGATAAAAAAGAAAAACATTTTATAAGGCAAACAGAAGAGGTTTTCTAAATGAGAGAATGTGTGCAAAAAGTTTTACTTTTTATTCAATCTCTTTAGAATGACAGTACAGTTTATTTGGGGGACAATTTTTGTAAAAGAGCTAGTAAGATTAGACAATATGAAAGAGAAGAAAGAATGAAATTTTATCAAACAGGAGTCAGTAATAACAGCTCCTTATTTGGTTCAGTGAAACAATGAGGTGGTAGGCATTCTGCCCCCTAGTTGATAAGTCACTTCAACAGTGATATTGCCCCCTCTATTCACAATTGTTAACTTCTACCTCGAGTAGAAAGAAGGTTACAGGAAGGAATCTTATAGTGTGGCCACCTCAAATCCTTTTTGAAATTGAAAATATAAAAGAATTTAAGTTCACAACATTACAGAGGCAATAGAATGGTGAAAATGTCTATTTCACATATGAAACTGACACACACTACTCTAATAAGGCTGCCATCTTCCATCATGCAGACTCCAAATGATGCCCACCTTATAACTGTAATGAAAACCCAGTTAGCACACATGCAGTTTGGAATTCTCTTCATCTGTCTAAATGGATATAAACAGGAGCTGTAATCACCTTTCCCCCAGGTGAGGTCTCTGTATATGGTTGCTTCTACCAAAAGTGTGAGGCACAACCAACTTTTAATTGCCACTGTAGCCTGGAGGGTCCCTAGCACAGTCATCATGCTGGTCTACATCCTGTACAGAGAAAAAAATGCTCCCATTGAGTAGGATGTAGTTTTCCCCCTTCTCCAAGAACGCAATTATGTGCAGTTTGAGCTAAAGTATAACCTTAAGTACACTCGATATTATAAATGCCATTGTCCTTCCTCCCCATTGCATAGATGTCAACCTTGGAACTTTTGACATTTGGGGCCATGTAATCCTTTGTTTGTGTGGAGGGGCATTCTGAGCATCATAGGATGTTTAATGGCATCCCTGGCCTCTACCCATGCCAGGAACAACGTTGCCCTCTTTTGTGACAATCAGAAATGACTCTAGATATTTCCCAATGTCCCTCTGGAGAACAAAATTTCTTCCCACTGAGAACTGCTGCCTATCCTCTCCAATTCCTCCCACAACACAACCCCATACATAGATTGGCACATGTTTATCCTCTTATTGGGCATGAAATGATAGAGTCAATCTTAGGTAATTTTGTTATTTACACTATTGAAAATAAATGTCTCATTTTTTAAAAGCTTCTGCTCCAAAGAAGAAGATGAATTATATTGCCAGTGACCAGAAAGTATCCCAAGGACCTCAGGAGAAAAAACGTAATTGAAATGTTATTATTAGAAATTAATAATTTGTGGAAATACTGGGTTTGGTAATGATCTCTCCTACTTATTATGCACATAAATGGACTTTGAGTAATCCTTACCAACAGTGCTATTGCCATCTGCATTGGGTTTCCTAATTAGTGTCATTGTCTCCACACTCCCATGAGCAAGGTAGCCCACATCTTGCAGCTGACAACTCTCCAAACACAGTTCAGAACCCTGACTTTGCCACAGTCCCTGCTCCTGATCTTGTCTCTGTACTTTTCAATTATCAATAAGATCCTGAGGCACTTCAACCTGTTATTACCCCTGCTGTTATTACCCCTTGCTCAGAAATACTGCCTCCTAGGGAGATTTGTACCTATATCTCATTTGTTCCAGCTGGAGAACCATCCTTGCACATTGCTGAATGGAGGTGCTACTGATATTTCTGAAGGTTTTGGCCCTAGGGTCCTGGTGAGACCTCTGCTGGTGCTAATGTTCTTTCTCAAAATCCTGCCCTTACTTTGATTTTGGCCTTTTCAGACCTGTGATAACTTATGTCACTTCACTGGCAGCAGAAATATTTTATTCTGCCCCATGTTTTTCTGCAGCAGTACGGTGTTGCCCACTCTTGTTCCCCTGTTCATTTTATAATAGTCCAACTGAGTAGCAGCTATTTTTGTCATTTTTATTTTTTTTAAAGAGAGAGAGATAATTTTTTAAAGAGAGAGAGAGAGAGAGAGAGAGAGAGAGAGAGAGAGAGAGAGAATTTTTTTATATTTTTTAGTTTTTGGCGGACACAACATCTCTGTTTGTATGTGGTGCTGAGGATCGAACCCGGGCCGCACGCATGCCAGTCGAGCGCGATACCGCTTGAGCCACATCCCCAGCCCCCTATTTTTGTCATTTTAACATTTCAGCCTACTTCTCAAGGAGGCTTCTTTAATACGCAGAGAACCAGCACTCTTTACTTCATTTAAGCGTCTTCCTTCCTTTTGTTTTCTGGCTCAGTGATTGACTTCTTGAGAATATTCCTCTAGATTCTACCATCGTGGGGCCCCCCAAATTGCTCAGACTTTCAGGGACCCTCCCCATCTCTCTACTTCTTTCCCAAAGATGGTGTCCAGATGTCTGAGACAAAAAATAAGTCTTATGTTTTTACTCTTCTAAATGTCAGTAGCATGAGCATCACCAAGAAATTATTGTAAATGAAGATTCCCAGTCCCCACCCTAGACCTACTAAGTCAAGATCTGCATTTTAAAAACATCCCTAGGTACTTCATATTCACATGAATTTGGGTGAAGCACTGGCTTCCATGACCTCATAAAGACAAACAGAGTCAGGATGCTTGGATGAAATGTGCTCTGCCTCCCTGGATTCTCAGAAAGATGTTCCTATTTCCACTCTGAAAGTGCTTGGCCTATTGGCATTCATAGTTGAAGACTGCTGCCAGCTAATGACCTAATATTCTGGTCTCTCTGGACTTTAGGAGGGTTCTCTGGCTTTTCCATCTCCCCCATCCTGTCTGGCTGCCCCATAACAATTGGGGTAGAGTTTTCTCACCTCTCCCATAGTGTCTCCTTGCTCACAAGCTCCCCAGCTAGAATCTCAACCTTTTCTAGGCCATGTCCACACTGCATGGGAGCCAAGAATAGCTTAAGAAAGCAACACTTCAGAGAGAAACTTGCTATGCCTGACCCCAAAGAACTAAGCAAGAAAAAGGCAACAAGGATAGGGATAACCTAACAGATCTCTTTTTAGAGTCCTTAAATGGAGAGTGGAGCAGTAATGCCTCTTGTTTGCTTTCCAAGTTAATTTCACTTATCTAAGCTAACCAAAGCCCAGCATAAGTCATGTAGGAAGCTATTCTTTTTCCTTTGTTCTCCAGCTTCTCTGTCCAACCACCCCTCCATTTGCTAACCACCTCTGTGCTACTATAAAAAAGTGATATTTCTTTGGTAATTTTCCCTAAGTCATATCCCCCTTCCTTCTGACCCCAGATAACTCTTAATGGTGAGCAAGGGTATTTCCAGTGCACTACATGTATTAGCCAGCTTTCCATAGCTGTGACCAAAATACCTAAGATTAACAAAAGGATGGAAGATTTTTTTATGGCCGAATATTTTGAGGTTACAGTCCATGGTCACATAGCCCCAGCACTTTGGTGGGGCAATACATCATGGATGAAGGAAACTACTTACCTCATAGCAGCTGAGAAGCAAAAAGAGAGAGAGGAATGGTCCAACAGGGTCCCGATATGTCCTTCATGGGCATGCCTCCAATGATCTAACTTCCTCTAGATAGGCTTCAATTCCTCAAGTTTCCACCACACAATAATGCCATCAACTGAGGACCAAGTTTTCAATACATGAGCTTTGGGGGGAACATTTAGGATCCAAACCACAACACTACAGGAGAATTTTTCTGAGTTAAGTTTTCCAAACTATTGCTACACAAAAAATGAAAATAAAACTTTGGAAAATTCTAGAGACATGTACATGGCTCCCAAGGCATACTGTCCCTATATCACCCTACTTTTAGATGACAGGTGATGAATGCTACCTTGATATTTATCATGGTATTTTTCATGTTACAAATTCAATACTCCATCCCTATCTCCAACTCCAAAGAAAGATGCCCCAGAAGACAAGGGTAAAATGTACTTAAGGAGTCAAAAATGAGAAAATAATGATATAAATTTTCTGAAACAGTAGTCCTGTTGCATAATGTATGTTTACATCTGTGAAGCCCCAAAATGCAAGCACAGAAAAACATGGTCTCCAGTCTTGTATGTTGATGGCATGTTCATTGTAAAAAGATGTAGAATATAAATATATACAATATATATCATACAAACTCTAACAAAAATGGACAAAAGACATGAACAGACATTTTGCTGAAGAAGACATAAGATAGGAAATAAGCACATGAATATCTGTTCAACATTGTAAGTTATTAGGGAAATGTAAATTAAATCACATACCTAGTAAAAATGACTAGAATTTAAATAACTGATCATACCAAGTATTTTCAAGACCTAGAAAAACTAGAACTGTCTTACATTGTTGGTGGGAATTATAAAATGGTACAATCACTGTGGAAAACAGCTTGGCAACTTAACTTAATCTTATATCTACCCTGTGATTCAGCCATTTCAAAAGGTGTGTACCCAAAGAAGCAAAAATATGTGTGCACACAGACTTGTATGCCAATGTTCACAACAGCATTTCTTATAATAGCCCCAAACTGGAAACAACCTAAATTCTCCTTAATAGGCAAATGTATAAACTTTGTACATACATAATGTAGAATACTATTCAATAAAAATAATAATAATAAATAGGAATAAACTACTAATATAGGCATCAATGTTGATGAACATCAAAAAATATGCTGAATTAAAGAAGTCAGGAAAAAAATAGATCCTATTTTATTCCATTTATGTAAAATACTCGGCAATGGAAATCAATATATAACAACAAAAAGATTAGTGGTTACCTGGGGTACAGAGGTAGAGAAAACTATTAATTATAAAGGAGCATTTTAAAATTTGGGGTACAATGGAAATGCTTGTTACCTTGACTATGGTAATGATTTCATGGGCTTATACATATATTAAAACTAAACAAATTTAACATTTTAAATATGTGTAAGTGATCATATTCAATAAAGTCATTTACAAATTTTGTATTTTCCCTTTCATTTACTTTTAGAATCAGTTCACCATTTTCCAATCAATAACAAGATTTCTGTTAAAAAATCAGCAACTTCATTTTATCCTGAGAAGGATGTACAGAATAACACAACAGAAAAAAAGGTGAAAAGTTATATGATTCATATGTTTTATATTGATCATCAGTATTTGTCATTAATTTTTATTTTGATGAATAGCCCCTGGCTTGGTACTTTCTGATTTCAAGATCACGGAATCTTAAACCTCTTCCTGGCAAAGGTGCTGAGTTAGTTTCATGCTACGTGAACCATGAAAGTTTAGAAGAAATGAACTTAAACACTTGATGATTAAGATGATAATGATGAAAATGATGACAGCTAACATTTATTGAGAACCTACTGTGGGCAAGGTCCCATGCTAAGCTTGAAAGGAAAGGGAAAATGTGAGTGACATACCATACAAAAATGGAAAGGACATAGTCACCACCTAAGAATAAGTCATAAATAAAAGATCTTGTAATAAATGAGAGGAAAGTTTTGTACAAAATACTCTGGGAACACTTTAGAGAGTGATCCTGCCTAAAGAGGTCTAAAAAGGCTTTATTAAAGGAAAGTTTAATCAAATTGTCTTGAAATATCAGTCTTGAATTTTTCAGATGAATACATCTGAGGATATAGTGAGGCAATATTGCAGACAGAAATTAAAGTGCAAGGGAAAACAAAGAGGTATTATCCACCATAGCCAGGGAAGTGCAGGAGATGAGGCTGAAAAGGTAAATTGAAGCCAAAGCCTTCTTTATACACCTTCCTGAAGTATGTGTTTATCCTCTCAGTAATAGGGAGACACTGAAGGTGTTTTAGTAGGGATGCAAAAAAAGAATGATTTTCTGGGTGCAGTGGTGTACATCAGTAATCTCTGTGACTCAGGAGGCTGCGACAGGAGGGTTGCAAGTTTGAGACCAGTCTCAGCAATTTAGCAAGGTCCTTAGCAACTTAGACTCTGTCTCAAAATAAAAAATAAAAGTGGCTAGGGATGTGGCTCAAGTGGTGAAGCACCATTGGGTTCAATCTGCAGTACCCATCCCCCCAAAAGAGAATGGTTTGGATTCTAAAAAGATAATCTAGTTTCAATGTGTGAAAGAGATGGTAAAAAGAAGAGATTAGGGGAAAGATAGTTTCAAGTCTACTGAAATAATCCAGATAAAAATTTAAGTGCTTAGCCAAGTACTATGTGCATGCCTGTAACCACAGACACTCAGGAGGCTGATGCAGGAGGATTGCAAGTTTGAGGCCAGTCTCAGCAATTTAGCAAGACCCTAAGCAACTTAGTGAAACCCTGTCTCAAAATAGCAAGAGCTGGGATTGTAGCTTAGTGGAAAAGCACCCCTAGGTTCAATCCCCAGTACCCCAAAAATGTAATATAAGGACTCAAATTAAGGCAGTGGCTTTTAGTGTTAACAAGAGACCACAGACTGAAGATACTTCAGAGTTAAACTGTGTCAGGAATTGGTTAATCAATAGATGTATGGATCTAGAGTGAAGGAGATTATGATGTTGATGATGTTATTGATTCAACTTTTGTATATAGATTTACATTAATGAGATCTCTGTCTCTGTGCCCAGGCTTACTTCAATCTCAGAACATATATATATATATATATATATATATATATATATATATATATATATATATATATATATATTATATACACTATGTATAAAATATATATTATATCATATTTGTTCTACTAGGTGATAATCTTCTTTAGTCAGAAATTATTGTATCACATTTCATTTTCATGCATTGTGTTCAATAAGCAGTAGATTGGATTGAATTGTCCTTATTTGAAATACATAGAACAACTCTCAGCTTTTTAGAATGGATTACTGGGTGGATTTTTATGCTTTAACCAAAACGTGGAATAGAGGAGAAGCAAGCTTGGAAGGATGGGGCACACAGGTATAGGTCTTCATTTTGAACTAGTTTAGTTCTAACTAGTTAAGATAACCCACAAGTGTTAGTAAGAAGAAAGTTGATAGTATGTATTAGCATTGAGATCAGTGCTCAGGAAAGAGATAGGGATGGGGGAAAGGGTACTGTGTTAATTTGTTTGCTTTAGAGTAGGCAAACGTCTCTTAGAAGCTTAATTACTTTAATGTTTTTTCTTGAATGTTAAATCATACAGGATGATATAGAAACAACTGAAACATCACAGTCTTTAGATGATAAAGGTAAGAAAATGGACAATATCCATAACTTGTTATTTTTTCAGTTCAATGCTTAATTTTTTGTATGGGTTTTCAAGTTATGCTTTTTTTCTGATTATAAAATGTGTGCTTGGGACTTGGGTTGTGGCTCAGAGGTAAAGCACTCGCCTAACGTGTGAGGCACTGGGTTTGATACTCAGCACCACATAAAAATGAAATAAAGGTTTAAAAATGTGTGTTTATTTTGGTACATGAAGATTAAAAATTATCCATAATTATAAATGTTACTAATTTATATTTTTTAGTAATTCCTGGGTGAATAGGTTCTTTGGGGTTGCAAAGTGTAAGGAAGTTAGAGTCTCCACTGTGGAAGTAATTTCTTGACATATTGCACTGTGATTTGGGAGTTCCAGTGCAGAGAATCCTCTACTGTCATCCTTTCTCATATTGATGCATGCTGTTTTCCATTTCCCCAGGGCTAGACTAGAGTTTAACCAAATATCTACCAGTTTCTGCAAAAGCTTCCCATGTATTCCCATGTATATTCTACACACATAAACACACACACACACACACACACACACACACACACACCTATCAAGAACATTAGGAAATCACATGGGTGGCCATCAAGCCCCTCAAATCTAATATAAACAAAGCCACATCTATCAACCCCCAGTCAACCCAATCCCTATCCTCTGTTCCTCCCATTGTTATCCAGGCACAAAACCTGACTTATTTTTGACTGTTTTCTAGTGCTCATATTCTACATCCCCAAATTTTTACATTCTAATATACTCCTTAAGCTTTCTCACAACCTCCTTTTCCTTCCTATTCGTGTCACCCTGACATTAATTATTGCAATAAATTTCTCCCAATCTCTTCTTCTTCCTTTTGACCTACCCTTTTAACCTATCCTATATGTTACTGTGAATGTAATCTTCCTGAAAGACAGCTTTGGGTATATAATTACTCAACATGAAAGTCCTCAGTGTTCCCAATTGCTAAGCTATGGAACCAACTAAAAGCCCTTCAACAGATCAGTGGATGAAGAAAATGTGGCATATATACACAATGGAATATTACTCAGCCATAAAAAGAATGCCTTTATAACCTTTGCCAGTAAATGGATGGATCTGGAGACTATCATGCTAAGTGAAATAAGCCAATCCCCCCCAAAAAAACAAAGGTCAAATGTTCTCTCTGATATGTTAATGCTAACAAACAAATGGTGGGGGGATGAGAATACAAGTTCAATGAATTAGACAAAGGGAAATGAAGGGAAGGGAAGGGGTATAGGAATATGAAAAACAGTGGGATATATTGGACATAACTTTCCTATGTTCATATATGCATATACTACAGTGAAACTCCACATCATGTACAACCACAAGAATAGAATCCTAATTAGAATAAGTTATACTCTATGCATGTATTAATATGTCCAAATATATTCTACTGTCATGTATATCTACAAAGAACAAATAAAAAAGAAAATCCTCGTGTTTCCCCCTTGTCTATTGCATAAAGTGAAAAATAGGTCATTCTGACAGTGGGGGTGAAGGGGTATTAAGCTGGTAAAGGAAGTTTGGGTCATAGATTGGGGAGTTCAGGCTTGTCCTTGAGGCAGTGGTGAGCCAGTAGAAGTTTATAGGGCTGAAGAATTCAGAAAGTCATCAAGTCATCTTATCCTTGGATCTGCCTCAACTTGCATCAATAAATACATTCTTGACTATAATAATTCTAGACATAATGTCAACACAGCAAGGAGAACTATATCATTTTCTAGTAATTAACAGTACCTCTTCTGTCCCCCAGAAGTAAACAGTGCCTTGGCTCTTACTCCAGTTTTTTCTGACAAATCAACATCTATCTCCAGACAGTCTATACTGGATATTCTAACACAAGAGGTAAGTAGTACCTCTTTTGTACCAGATGCAAGCAGAACAAATAAGGTATGAAATTATGATTAACAATTGGTATAAAATTCTTTCATTAAGTGATAATTTAGAATATCCTTATTCCCTGTAGTTAACCATTCCATAGTAAGATTTTATAAAAATTGAAATAGGAACCCCAGTAACAGTCCTGGGCTGCTTCAGTCTACTGACATTCATAGCTATCAGTTATGTTCATGTTGCCATACAGCAAATGTAGGCCATATCAATAACAATTTGTAAGCTGGCAAAAAAAAGTAGTGAGCCTGAGATTTTAAACTTGTTTAGATCCAAAACTTGAATGTTATATTTGCCTTAATTCATAATAGTAATCACCAGAAATAAGTGTTTCCACTTAATAACCCTTAGGTTATAGGCTTCCTAACTGGTGGGTTACCAGAACTTTAAGGTACCTGTTCCCTGCAAAGGAAGCATCAAATTGAGGATGAATCACTACTCTTCAAGTGGTAATGGGTGTGCAGAGACAGCCATATTGTCTTACTCTGTCCCCTTTGTCACCAGTGCCCAGTCATTTAATGTTGGAAAGGTAACAGCAGATATTCACAGTGTAGCCTATGGTCACAACATAGATTGTCACTGGGGGCTTCCAGTTGTTGTTACAGAAATCAAATGCATATAACATTCTTAGCTCCATTATCACTGTGTTAACTACTTCTTCAGCTCTAAAAATTAACATGACTTGAGAGAGATGTCATCATGCAGTAAATTTATTGTGGTCTTCACAAATGAATTCTACATAACTAAAGTAGAAAGTGGTATTGTTTGCTATAACCTATGTTAAATGCATAGTAAATGACAGATACACATATATAATGGTTAAAAAGTCATGTATTGGCCATAATAAGCTTCTCTGTATAAACACACATTAATGAAGCACCTATTGTGTATGGGCACTATGCTACTATGTCAACATCCATAATCACTATGCTTGGTATCTAAAGAAAGAAATTTACTACTTGGAGATAGTTTAGCAATTGCATATAAGAAATTAAATTTTTACTAGCTTCTAGCTAGAGCCAGATAAAAAGTGTCCTTCAGTATAACATGGATTACAAAAGTAATATAACATACTTTACCTAAAAATATCAATAAACAAATTTATATCATCAGTTTTTTTTAAAGAGAGAGTGAGAGAGGAGAGAGAGAGAGAGAGAGAGAGAGAGAGAGAGAGAGAGAGAATTTTTTAATATTTATTTTTTACTTCTCGGCAGACACAACATCTTTGTTGGTATGTGGTGCTGAGGATCGAACCCGGGCCGCACGCATGCCAGGCGAGCACGCTACCGCTTAAGCCACATCCCCAGCCCATATCATCAGTTTTTAAAAGAGACTTTGAAAATATGTTGGACAATATGAGTATATCAAATGGTCACAAACATCTCATTTATTTTGAAAAGTATCATGAATTCTTTTATTAAATTAGAACGTTACTATTTTCCAATTTATTTCTCCCATCCCACTGGTATCAGGAAATGTATTTCTGATGGCTTGTGTTCAGCTCTCAGACCTAGAGAGAGAAAAAAAAAAAAAGATCTACTTTGTTGGATTTATCTCCCCATATAATTACCCAAGCAAGTAGAGTTCTTGGCCAAGTCAAAGAGTCACATTCCAAGTGTGCAGATAACCTTGTCTCTGCCTTCCGGCTCTCTGAATACACTTCTCCTATGGTTAGCTTCATTCAAAAACCACACATACTCTTTTTAGCTGTTCAGTTGATTGTCTTCCATGTTGATCAGTACATTTTTTTTAGTTATCTTGAGTTCTTCAGTAATAATATATGTAATATGACCCATAATAAGGCATACATATTTATTCTAAATAGACTTTTAAATAAGTTCTTAAAATATTTTTTTTCAATTTTTGGATCTTTAATATGAAAAATAGTCAATGTTCAAATCCTTTAAAAATTCTTTGGGGGTAAATTTTGTTTCATTATTTATATTTTTTATGCCATATCTAGATAACGAATGATGATTTGAATGAAAAAAATTACAAGAAATCAAGTATCAACTATGATCCAGGTAAACATAAGCAATAATTTTTAAGTAAATCTCCCAATCATTTAATTGACATTTATTGAGTTTCTGCTACATGTCAAGTGCTGTGATAATTATTTAACATACAAAGTAATAAAGCCATGGTCTCTACCTTTGGATTTTACAGTTTAGGGGGGAACAATTATATCAATAATCACAACTCAATATGATGAGTGTACAATGGACGTATGTATAAAGTCCAGTGGAAGTATAGGGAAATACAGGAAGTTTTGTAGAGGAAGCCATAATTGAGCTGAGACTTGAAGGTTGAGAAAGAATTTTCTACACAGAAAAATGATAGAGATAACCTTCTAGGAAATAATTGCTTTGGCTAAAAATTAAAGGTAGAAAGTTGTGGAAGATGAAGCTTGACTGAGAGATAAAACTGGATCATTAAGATTCTGGTAGGCCATGCCAAATATTTGCCATCTATCCTATTATCTAAGGATAGCTATTGAAGAATATCACCAGGGACATAAAATGGTCAGAATTTGTCATTTCAAAAGAGTAAAAATGGAACTAGAAAAGTATGAAGTCAAAGAAACAATAAAAATAATAATGGCAATTATTTAACACTTGCTATGTACCATGCTATACCCTTTATAGCCTCTCACTTAACCCTTCTGGTAACTTATTTAGGTCAGAAACATTTTTATCTACCATTCTGCATATAAGTAAGTTAAGTCTCAGAGTGGTAAACTATCTTACCAAAGTCACTTTGTATATGGCAAAGCCAGAGTTTTAACCCAGATTGATTGAATCAAACAGATCCAATCTGTCTGATTCAACCAATCCTAATCATAATACATGCTGCTTCTTATCACAATTAAAGAGGTTATTACAAATAGTCAAGGCAAGAAATATGTTCTCAATGAAGGCAATGGCAGTAAGACTGGAGAGCTGGGCCCAGATTTGACTATGGGGGATGAATGGATGACTTGGTTCCCAATTAAATAAGGGAGATAAGGAATTAAAGACAACTCTCAGATGTCTAGACTGGGCAACTAAATGGATAGTGAAGATAGTGGTGCCATTCATTAGATAATACAGAAAGAGGAACAAGTTGGAAAGAAGAAGAATTAAGTCAACTTTGAATATACTGAGTTTGAGGTGCATGTGGGTATCAAAGTAGGACATCTAAGTGGAACAGTCATATAGGCAGTTATAGAAGCTGGTCTGGAATCATGGGAGAAGCAATGAAAGAATACTTTAGAGCAAAGCCTAGAGGAACAACTTGTGGGTTTTTTCTATAGTTATTTAATGTACTCTCATTTAGATAGGTTATACTTTTCTCCTTTTAATTCCCTCTTGGTTTAAAAGTTACCCACAATAGTTTCTTAATTACTAAGTAATTAGTATTTAGGGTCATATTTTTGAAACTAGGTTCAGAGAGTATAGCCTGTAAATCTCTACCATCTTGAAGTTGTTAAGGTTTTCTTGTGGCCAAATATGTGATTGATATTTTTTAAAATATTTTAATTGTAGATGGACACATACCTTTATTTTATTTATTTATTTTTATGTGGTGCTGAGGATCGAACCCAGTGCCTCACACATGCCAGGCAAGCACTCTACTACTGAGCCACAACCCCAGCCCTGTGATTGATATTTTAATGTGTTCCATAGACAAACCAGAAATGTATATTCTCTATTTGAAAGATGTAGGACTCTAAATGAGTATTAAATTATACTTATTGTTTCTATTATTCAATTATTTGATGTCTTTACTGAACTTTTTGTGTACTAGAATATCTTTTCTTACTGTCAACTAGATATGTCCAGCCATCAAAGATGTGTATTAAAGTTCTCCAGTTGCATTTCCATCAAATTCCCATTGCATCTCTAACAGGTTTTATACATTTGGGCTCTTCAGGATATTTAATTCTTCCCATTGCTGGAAATCATAGAGTTCTTTTTCTTTAAGAAATTCACTAGATATCTTTTTTTGCTGAATAACAAATTGCTCCCTAATTGGAAGCTTGTAAGAACAAATATTTATTATCTCACAGTTTCTGTAGTCAGAAATATGGGAGCAACTTTGCTAGATGGTTCGGATTCAAAGTCTCTCATGAATTTACTTATAGTCAAGATATATCATCCAGAACTGTTACAGTCATGCAAAGACAGTCATGTGAAGACCTGACTAACTGAAGGATTCACTTCCAAGGTGGTTCATTTATAGGACTCTCGGCAAGAGGGCTCAAGTCTCTGATGGTCACTGGCAGGAGGTCTCAATTCCTCACCATGTAGACCTCTCCATAGGATTTCTTGAGTAGCTTGCTTCCCCCAGAAGAGGAGATACAAGAGAAGGGGCTTAAGCTACAATACACCATATGATCCTAGTTTCAAAAGTTGCACACCATCACTACCACTATGTACCATTCATTAGAAGCAAGTCACTAAGTCCCACTCACTCTCAAAAGGAAGAGAATTGAACTTTTCCTTATGGAGGATAACAAAGGATTTGTTTGACATATTCTAAAACCACAACAGTTCTATCTTCACACTTCATTTCTCATGTTTATACACTATTAATTTCAGCCCCTTCCTTTCCAAAACTGAACATTCACAAAAACATACTCATACACAAAGAAACTCAAGGGTACATACAATTTAAGTAGAACATTTTTAAAGAGTGTTGAAAAAAATTGTTGCTGAGAATCAACCCAGAGCCTCTCACACACACTAGGTAAGTGCTCTACCACTGTGATACACTCCTAGTCCTGATCATTGGGATTTATTGATTACTCACTATGTACTTTACATTTATTTGGAGAAAAATAAATAGTAAATCACCTTGACCATGACCTAGGCCCTAATCAGTGATACTATTTTATTATTCAGAGCATTATTTTAAGATTTTCATTTAATCATGTAGATGCATAATTGACATACCATCCCAGGATTCTTATGGACATATTAATAAAGACTTTAGTATAATTATTCAAAAATATTTACTAAAATTTTAAAACTAGATGGCATACAAACATTTTAGATAGCATTTGAGTGGGAAGAGATCAATGACATGCAGACTAAACATTGAACAAGTAAATACATTAAAGAATTCATTAAACAAATAAGTCCTATTTACAATGTACCTGACACTGTAAACTAGTAATTACAATACAGCACAGGATGTCTTATAATAGAAGTGTGTATAAGATGCTTCAGTAGCATTAACAGAGGATGGGCTTAGGTGGATTTCAAGGAAGGCTCTCTGGAGGAGGTGACATGAGCTGAATAAATCCTAAAGGATGAGAAGTTTGAAAGAGGGATACTAAAATTCCAGACAAAGAAAGAGCAAAGACCTTGAGGTGTGAAAAACATGCTATATTTTGGGGATTTCAAGTTGTTGTACATCTCTGGAGCACAGAATATTTGAAGAACAGTGACCAGAAATTAAGCTGGACATGTAGGAAAGGTCCAAGATTTTAAGGTACATTCTATACTTCCTGAGGAGTACCTTGAGGTTTGAAACAAAGCAGTAATAACAGAGAATAAAAACCTGATAACATATATGTTAATTGCTGTTTTACAAATAGCTTGGGAAAGATAAGAACAAATAATAATTTTCTTTTTTTCTCTTTGAAAAATCTATACAGTTCAGGACATTGTCCCTTCTCAGGATTTTTTAAATAGGTAAGTATTTAATAAAACTTAATACATTAATATATGATTTTAGTAATTGCACAGGAATGTTGCTTGAAGGCAGATTTCTATCATTCTCTCTTCATTCTTGTAGTTCTACTTTATTAAGTTCTACTAAGTAAAATTCTCATCTTTTATAACCTCTCAGAACTAAGCTAAAAATGTAAAGTAGGCAAAATGTAGTCAACTTCTTCCATCTCTTCGTCTATTCTCACTTTGGTTCTATGCTCCCTCAACACCTAGGGCCTTCACTCCTTTTCAGGTAGAACCCTACTATCATTTCTCCTCTCCAGGTAGCTTTCTCTTCTTCTCTCCCTGTTCTAACATGTATCTTTACTTCTGCCTATTAGGGCATTGGTATCCTAATGACAATAAGTTAGTCCATTATCTAGTATTATTATTACCCCAATCCTAATGCTATTTGCATTGTAATCTAAAATAATCAGTCTCTAATGATGGAAAATAAACGCCAGTAGAGAAGATTTTTATTTTAGTCTAAGGGTTTTTCCACCCTCAAAACTCAGTGGCCACCTGTTTTGCCAATGTGCTGTTCTCTTCAACCTTGAATTAATATTTCACAAACATGAAATAACTCCCAATGGAATACACACACACACCATCACCATCACCACCTTTTAAGCACTCAGTGAACCAAATGAGGTACAAGATGAGCTTTAGAATCCTAAAGTATGGCACAAATGGTTGGTTGAAGTGAAATAGTGTGTGGTGATAAATCGTGTTGACATTCAGACCAAGTTTTTTGGAGAAGGAATTTGAGCTAAGGACTGACGGGCATCAGTTTGTCTGACTTGCAAGTGTTCATGGGATTCAAAGACACCATAAGGAGGAAAGTGACTAGTCCAAATATTCAATCAGTTTAAAAGTATAAAGGTAGTAATGATTATGTGTAGTTCATAAAGTGTTAATTCTTACCTCTCTACTCCTCTCCTCCCTCCTTATAGACTACAGAGCTACAGAATCACTTGAGTCTTTTTAATAGCAAATGCTCTGAATACCACTTTATTAAAAATTAGCTATGATAGAGAACTCCACATATGACCTGGGGCTTCTCCAGCATCCCTTTCAAATATATAGGGCTAAAATATCTTTAAGATATATCCAGGACAGCATTAGGCCAGAGCATGCACACAGATAGGCACATGCACAAACACACACACACACACACACACACACACACACACACACACACAAGCTAACACCACCATCTACTCAAATTCTTTCCATTGCACCCATGTCACATTCCTTTACCTTATTCAGAATGAAGCAGGTTCAAGATCTTTCACTCAGTCCTCTTTTTCTGTTGCTTCAGAAGTTTCAACTGTGGACAAATCACAACTATTCCATCATTTACCTCCTTTCTCTTCTCACACCTCACCTCCTTAGTTTTCTGTATTTTCTAGAGCTAGCACAAGTACATACACAGTGAGATTAATAAAATATAATAAGAACCAAAGATATCAGGACAAGAGGAGAAATGTGATAAGATAGTATCTAAGAATAAACAATTGCAACAATTAAGCTTTGCATTCAGATGATGAGTATGTTTTTATGATTGGTATGGAAGAGAGGATGAGAAGAAGAGTCAAAAATATAGTGAGTCTATTGCCCTAAAGACTGTGCTCAATAGTTTCTATCTGATTCATTGGGTGACATTCTGATTGCAAGGAGGAAGAGGATATTCTCAAGTCAACAACTCTGCTAAATGCCTCTGCCAACAACATGTAGGATAAATTAAGGATCATTAACTAGGAGTCAGTTGTACAAGTTCATCAGTGATTTGTGGCCTGTACAAAGACCTCAATTTTGGAGTAGAGAGAAATATGCACAGACCCAAAACATGTTGAATAGGATTTATCACACTTTTTAAATAACATACTATGTTCACAGCATAGTTCTGGGTATCAGGTAGACACCAAGATCAATGAAGCACTTTTTTTGACTTTAGCTGTGCTACACATTCATCAGGAAAAAAAGAGAGACATGCATAGTAACAGAGAGTGAGTTGAGGACAAAATGATAGTGGACAAAATGTCGGCCACCCACAGAACTCTACCTAGTCTTTAGCTCTTAGAGTAGAACACCAAAGTTAGAGTGCAGAGATGCTGCTTTCAAATCCCACACAGCCTCTGTAATGAATGAATGGATTTGGCAATAGAATGAACTCCGTGGTGTAGATAATCAAGAGGTGTCAGAAATCACCCCAAAGCTATAGGCCTGAGTTACAGGTAGAATACAACTGATCAGATTTTAAGATTACATATTCAGAAGGGTTATGCAAACTGACTAAAATTTAGTCTTGTCATATTAGTCTTCAGTAGACGGTGGTTGGTCAACCAAGTAAAGATGTCTTGAAGTTATCTTCTGGACTAAAGTGAGTTTAAATGGAAGGAAAGTCAGAAGTAGATAAGCATATTTATAGTTTTATGGCATGTGAAAATGTGCCTTCTCTTTGGGGATTCTGAATTAATTGTGATTAATATCTCTGTTCTTTTTACTTAAGAAATAGAGAGTTGACACCAAAAATGACCTAAATCTTAGATGCTTTACTCTAAGTAACATCAACATAACCAGAGCTCTATCATGAAAAACCACCTCAGACTAGGGAAAAATAGATGGACTATCCCATTACTCCTGGAATTACGGTAGAACTTTCAGATCTTACAACCCCATTCACTTGCATGTTTCTGCTCAGTTGACCCCAACAAGATGATTAATTCATAATTCCAGATTATATCAATATTGTAACAACTTTCTAGTGCTCTTACATGAGGCTTTTCTCATTTATCTAGTTAGATTTGTTCATGAGGCTTTACTTTCTCCTTTTATCTAAATGCATGCCTTTAGGATGAAAGCCTATGGGGTCAGGTAGTAATGAATACACAGGAATCACTGGATTCCACTTGCTGCCTGTGATACAAGGTAGAGAAAGAAAAAAAATTATTCTGGGAACAATATATTGCAGGAGATCTACAGGGAAGTATATTGTGTCACAGTTGGCCTTCAAAACCAGGTCTCAGAAAAATAAATGAAGTCCAGGATAGAAACTATGTCACTAACAGCATTCAGGTTTCAGGTCTAAATTGCAAAACAAAGTACTCATCTGAGGATGGGCTCTTGCTACTAACCATATTATGAAACTGTAAAATTTTCTTTTTCTACCAAAAGTTAGGTTATAATATCTCACTCTGGCTGAACTTCTCAAAATTGAATTGTAAGCCTTGGGGGAAAAGTAAATTCAATAATGCAAGGTGTAGGCCAAGTAACAATGAAGATGGAGTATCATTTTTCTTTTAAGAAATTCAGGATGAAGAGAAACAGTGTATCCATATTGGCAAAAATATGAAAATAAATCAGAATTGCATCTTTAGACCTTAGGGGGTTTTTTTCAACTTTAAGTCTATAATGTGCATGATTTCAGTGGTCTCTTTTTTGTTACAACTTAGTAAAATGTATTTTTGTTTCTGTGTGGTAGGTGATAATTCTGATTAGAACATATTAGAATATTATGATATCTTGAAAAGAGTTACATCTAATTTGACACTGATTTTATTATTATGAAAACCATAGTTTTCATTCATCATTATCAAATCATTATCTGTAGATCTTTGACTACTGCTCAACTACAAAATAAATATGACTAACATGGATCAAGGGTATAATATCAGATTTGGGGGGAAGTTCCATGAATTATTAAGTAATAAAATCAATCTCTTGACTCTTTAGACAATGGACCTCTTATCAAGATTATTGTCAAGAAAAAGTATGTATGATGAAATATACTGATAATGTAACATGTTAAGGATATTGCCTCATATCTTATAATAGAAAAATCTGTGAATCAGAGAGCCAGCTGTATCATCTGTTCACATTAGTCTCCCTCTGCCTTTTTCTCTTCCTTGATTTTCATTCTCAGTTAATCTTGGGTTTTGCAGTGGTCCAAAGTTATTTATAAAAGAAGATGTTTGCCCTTAGGGCAGGGGAGTGAGGAGGGTAGGTTGGGGTAGCCTTAGGAGGTTCATCCATCACAGGAAAAGCATCAAATACCAAAAATGCACTCCATATAATGGGAAGCCATTAAGGGAAATGCCTTTACAGACCTTGCTCAAGACTGAGCCATGATACTTGAAATCTGTCTCTTACTTTTCCTGGGAGTAAAATGAATGTAGTTTGGCTACTCCACCAAAAGAAAGAACCTGGTCACCTGAGAGCTGAAACTTGGACTATTGCAAGCTAAGAGGGTGATGAGACCCAACTCAGGGGCTAGACAGCAAACATGTAGGGGAGGAAGGTACAGAGGATTGGCATACATTCTCTCACACTTTTTCATACATGTCTATTCAATTCATAGACCATGTGATAAACACAAATACACACTATCACCAAAAGGTATTTCTCAGTTTTGTGATGAAAATCAACTGAAAAAGCAAATTCTATTTATCACATTTCACTTAATGAAAAATGTCTAAGAATGCCTATATTTTTTTCAGTCAAAGTTGGAAATGCTTCTTCTCAACTATGCTAAGAGTAAAAATGTAGATATGACAGCTGGGATTGTGGATCCGTGGTAGAGCACTTACTTGCCTGGCATGTGTGAGACACTGGATTTGATTCTCAGCACTGCATATAAATAAATAAAATAAAGGTTCATTGATAACTAAAAAAAATTAAATGTAAGAATGATGCACATGACCTCTGGTAATAAGCAAATAATATATATTGAAATTCTTAGCTTATGTATATTGGAATAGATTTAGAAAAATTAGACCAAGAAGGTGAGTGACTTTCTTATTAATATTTAGATGTTATTCTTAGAAGTGTTTGATTTAGAATATGTTTCTCTAAAAAAGTATTTTTAAACTATATACTGTCATCCCAAAGTATATTTTTCCAACTCAACTGCCATTTTCCAGTCTGGGTAGTAGGTTAAAAAATGCAATAAAAGAACTAGATAGTGATGACTGTTGCACAACATTGTGAATGTACATAATGCTGCTGAACTATACACTTTAAAGTAGTAAATGGTAAAGTTTATGTCATGTATTTTATTACAATAAAAATTCATTGAGGTATTTGGTAATTAAAGTGGAATGAAATGACTCTCCATTGAGTTGGCTTGCAACCCTTTGACAGGAGATCAAGAGAGAGTATGTAAAAAATATAACAAAGTGTAAACTTTCCTTTGAATGTTGGTTGGAACCAACTCTGGGGAGAAAGAGGGTGTAGGCAACAACCACATTATAGGGATTCTATCATTACCTGCGCTGCCCAAATGTCCGGCTCCTGGCCTTTGCTGCCATTGACTTGTGTTCAAACCTTGAAAACCAGAGTTCCTGCAACAGTTAAGCACTCTTGGCCTAGCTGTGTTGAGTGTAAAAACAACTTAAAAAACTTACTATTTAATATAGGCAAGAGGATTTTTATGTTCCCAAAATATATCTATAACAATAACATGAACAGATGCAGAGTTTTAAAAATATACTTTGCATCTACCCATGGGCCAGTGTCAGCTGTGACATGAACACAATTTTGACTGCAAATCTGCTTCATGAAATAGTTTTTTTGAGGTAATCTTATTTGTATTTTTAAGAAATATTGCCTGGATCATAAATGCAATTTTATTTCTCACCAAAGCATTTGTTTGGTATGAGTTTAGACATCTATCTGGCTTTTCCCAGAAAGCCAATTTATCTCCAGTAATAAATACTAAAAATAAAATTTCCAAGGGCTTTTGAATCAAAGAATAGATTACAGCCATAGAAAATAAACCAGTTGAAATTAATCTGAGGTTCTAAAAATACCCTTTCATATTGTCTCTCTCTATACATGACTATTCTAGCTGCACATTAACATACAGAATTAAAGTTTACCCCTTTCTCTGAGACAGAGAACAATTGTATTTGATTTTTGTTGTATTCCTGCTCACTTCTCTTCCAGGTAACTTATGAAGAACTGAACACTATAATTCATAATATAATGACATGGGTTGTGGCTGCAGTGACCAGTATATTATACCCAGTCGTCACAAATTATGAAGAAAGGATAAAAAATAATACATGCTTAAAGTCTTATGACTCTTCCCTATCTTCAGATAGTTCAAGATGCTGTAGCACATGCAGTGAAATATTGGTATACAAACCAAATATGACATTTCAGGCAGAGCCCTTTGCAAAGGTACCTAACAGGTCAATGGAGAACCTACCCACACCTTCAAAATTCTCATCTGCTGACACAGAAATAAAATTTGTGGGAAAAAGTCATCAGAAGAAAAAAAAACATATAGCCCTTGAAAGTGATTATAGTGAGACCTTTGACCACCCCAAGGTGAAAGTCTGTGAATCCAATAGTGACCTTTTTGTACCAAGTAAAGCAGGCACCAAGATACCTAAGGATGCTGCTACAAAAACGGATGACTTAGAATACCCACCATCTTCTGATGAAAAAGCAAATGTTGTAAATGAGATGCAGGAGTTAAAGGATATTTTTGTTAACTTTAAATATTACCTAAAAGAGGAAACTGAGTTGACTTTAGAAAACATTTTTCGAGAAATGATGTCTGATTTAACCCAGACCATTCCTACACTCACCTCTACTACGGCTGAAGTTTCTGTTAACCACACTGATGCCAACACAAAACAAATAATCTCTAATGTCAATATCTCCTCAGTAGCTTCTGAAATTGTGGAAAACGTGCTTGGGAAGCTACAGCATGCAATTGAGAAAAAATGTTCTGAGGTATTTTCCCAAGAAGATGTATCAGTCCACTTTAAATCAGACTTAACACCTAGTGGAGAATATTTCATTTCACCAAAAGAAAAATCTTTAAATAATTCACTGCCTTGTACTTTGGAGAACATGCGTGATATTGCAGACGATCTGGTTCGTGTGATTTTAGAAAAGCTAAAGGCTCTTGCATCTTCCAAGCAAAATGAATTTGTTCACCTTCAAGTCACACCCAAACATGCTTATCAGCAACACACAAAAGATCCAACATGCTCTCTCCTTCAGAGAAAGATTTCCAGCATAAGAAAATCCAGTACTGAACCTGATGCAGCCATTTTACAAAATTTAGTGTCAAATATTTTGTCCCAATCTTCTCTGTTTGGTCACATAGAGGAAGCAATCCGCACTATACTAGATTATATACAAATTGGACTTAATAATGAAAGGCTTACTGCAACTGAAGAAACAGTGTTCACCCTTCAGGTACTTGATGATATCTTGACTCAGTTGCATCAGAAGTCAAGGGAAAGAGATGTCCAAATAAATAGATGCTCCAGACTGAGCGGGCTTTCTGACCCTGAAGAAGAGAACAGGCTCACTGGCACTAGAGTAGCTGATGGTCCTAGATATGGGCAACTACTTACACCTATTAATGTTCCTGGTATGGTCCTTTATTCTGAAGACGAAAATGAAGAAATAAACAATATTGTGGAAAATGTGCTGATTTCATCTATCAAGGATGAAAAAGGAAAATCACAAGGACAATTTCCTGATCACTTGTCAAAAAGAGGAAATGATGATCTTGAATACAAAAGAAATATCGACTTACCTACAACATCTGCTTGTCCAGGCAAAGAAGTATTTCAAGTCTGGAGGATAAGTACTGACCTTCCAGCTTTTAACAATACAGATTTTCTCAAGGACAAGCCATGTTTGAAGAAAGACATTTGGATTTTCAGCCAAGATGAAAAGCATAAAATAGAAATAGCCTCAGAGAATGTAATAACAAGTACTTTAACAGAAGTGCTTAAAGACATACCTTCTCTGTCCCTTGGTTACCTGGCCAATAAAAATGGTCAAGAAGCTTCACTGCTTACCTCAGGAAAACCACAAGTTTTATCACATCAAGAATGGATGGATCAGTTGTTCTCTGCATCCGAAATCCACACAGTAGCTGAAGAATTAGCAGATGCTGTATTAAAAATACTTCACATGAGTTCTAGTCACATCACCAGTGCCACCAAATCATTACACCAAACTTCTGTATTTATCTCCGATGTACCAAATAAAGAGCCACTAGAAATATGGTTGGAGAGTAAAAAGAAGATGATATTTTTATCTGCACTTGGTAAAGACTCAACAAGGTATCCCCAATTAGAACATGAAGAAAGCATATCAACATCTGAACCTATAGTTCATATTACTGATAAGATCACTCACACAATTTTTAAGAAGTTGAACTCATTTATTAGTCCAAAATTGCAAAAATGCTTAAAACCAGGAAGCAGTGCTGCACCTGGCAAGAAATCTTTTTTTCAACCTCTTGTTAGTACATATGCAACCAAAGTGGTAAAAATTGTACTGGATGGTATCCAGAAAGGACTAAAATGTAATAAGAAAAATCAAAATCTTAGAATAAGGGGACTTCCCAGAAACTTTAAGGATACAGAATTTCCTCTTAACACTGAGAAAGAATTAGACTCTGCTGTTATGAAGCTAAGCAATAACATTATGACAAGTTCATTAGTAACTTGTATTTGTGAGGTGTTAAGTGGAGTGACAGATAAAAGCAATACTCTACTGCCTTCAAATGAGCTAAGGTCTAAATTCTTATGTGGAACTGCTGACATTGATCAACAAACATTTTCTCCTTTTCATTGGCCTCCTACACAAAAAGAAGTTCACAAAAATGCTGGATTGCAAATACTAGATAGAATTGAAGATACCTTATATGACATGTTATGCAAGCTCGCAGGAGACCAACTTCAGCCTCTCTCATCTGATGAGTCAAACAGAGAGTGGATTGATTTGAGAATGACCACTGCATTGGATCCTGACATACAGCATATTTCTCAATCAATTCTAGAAGATATCATTAGGAAGTTATGTAGCACTGAGAATAGCAGTTTCATATATTCTGAATTTAAAGATATCTCCAAGTATAATGACACTGACAGTCTATCCTTTTTTTCACTTATTGAGGAAATTAACAGGTGCTCTAACATCATCTCCACCCTGATGTCTGGTGTAAATAGGCAAGACAGTCAAGAGGTGACTGCCAATAACAGAAAAACTACTGCCCCCAAAACCGGGAGTGCAAAAGAAAAGTATTCAGATAAATCAAAAGTCAGGACTTTAGATATCCTTGAATCAGTTTTTGTTAAACTAGAAGGGTTTGTCAATAAAAATTTTAAAACTCTGGGTTCTATAATCAATGGAAATAAAAAGAGCAACAAGATGGACTGGGAAAATGAAAGTACCAACATGGGGGCCAGTACACATGAAGAACGATTGCATTCTGCTTTACAAATGCATACAAAGAAGATAGCAAGTGCTATTTTGAAGGCTATCCAAACTGAATTAAATGTGAGCTTGCCAGATTTGGAAACATGTGTACGCAACCCACTACAAGAGAAACAAATGCTTAAGAAGCTAGTCAATTTAGTTTTAGATGGAATGCTTCCAGATTCGTGTGATAAAACTGAACCAGAAGAGAAAGACAATGAGAGTTACAGATACAGGCCAATCTATGGAAATTTTCTTCCTGGTGGAGCTGGACCAGAATCATATCTAGAAGATAATGCAGACACAGAGAAAGAAAGTGCTGGGAAGCAAAGACCACTAGAATTAGAAGCTAAATCTGATTCTTCTGAACAACAGGAACTAGAAAGAATATTGAAAAAAATTGAAATAGAACTCAAAGAGCCACAGAAGTCCCCAGCTGTGCCAATTATAAGAAATATTTTGAATGAAATCTTTCAGAATGATTTAATTGATCAATTAAATGCACTTTCTTTGCCACAGTCCCATTTACGTGACATCCTTCATGCTGGTGATGAGCCATTTGCTCAAACATCTGTTAGAGCTCTGGAGAAAAAGATGGCTCATTTAGTGTCAGAAGCAGATGTAACCATTGTTGCAGATGGTATTATTAGAATCATATTTCAAAAACTTTACTCTGCTACCATGACAGATAGAAATGCCTGTGAAAATAGGTATAACACTATCACCATTCCATCAAATGTATCTTTTCATGAATACACCAGTGGAGGAAAGTCCTCTGCTTTTTCTACCATACTGGATAGAAATTCATGTACTCTTCAGACCAGATTCAATATTGGCAAATTGACCAGAACAAATGTAGTTGAAGATATTATACAGTCAGTATTGACAAATTTAGAAGCATTTGTTACTTCCAAAGTAAAATCTCTCTTTTATCCTCAGATCAACTTCACAGTTCCAATGACTTTCCCTTTACAGCAGGAAGTGACCAGCCAATCATGTTTATCAAATGAAGATTCATGTTCTGATGATCAAGTCTCCAGTTGTTCAGTGGATCATAAAAAGTCACAAAAGACAACCTCAATATGTCAATTGACTGGCTCTCAATTAAGTATGTATGCAACACAACTGACTAGACATATTTTGCAGGGAATCAAACATATGTTAGACAAAGAAGTAAAAAATCCAGTCTTGAGTCATAATGTAGTTTCTGGAAGTATTACAAGTCAGATCGTTAACACAACATTAGATATCATATCTACTAAAGGCAAGCACATAGAAAATACAGCTGGCAGGAAGACTGATCCAAGCCAGCCAGAAAATGTTGTGGAAAAACTATTCAAGAAGAGTAACTATCGAAAAAAACTTCAGTTTCAAATATTAGACACCATTGAAAGAATTTTAAGTGACATTTGTGAGAAAACACTTGAGGAGAATAATTTATCATATTTTGTGCCAAGTGTTAAATATAATGTAGGTGGGAGGTATCTAGAAACAAATTCTGGAACTGTCCCCAAGTATGCAAATAAGGATATTCAAATGACTTTAGTTCCTAAGTCATGTGTTACTATGATTTCCAATGATATGGTGGATATTGTTCTTAAAAATCTTAGTTCTGCTGTGATGCTTGTCATACAGGCGAAGGGTTCTGTGAGATCATCCCTGACATTGTGTGATGAATTTCCAACAGCAGAATGTCAACAATCCCTTGTTATGGACCCAACACACGAAAGGAAAAAGCAGAGATTTCCATTTTCAAGAAGAGATACATTGCTGAAATCAGCTTTCTCTGATGATAGTCAGACAACTATACTGAAAAAACATGATACCAAGCCATTTACCCCTGACCCATGTGAGGGAAATGCTCACTTCATTACAAAAACTATTTTTAATAGGCTAAATGTATTTGTCACAGAGAGAATACAGTCACTACTTACCTTCAATCCCCAGAATGGGGAAAAATCATTTGTTAGCCCTGAAATTACAAATTATCAACAAAATGACAGGGTCTTTCTTGAATCAAAGCAAATGCCATCAGATGTAAGCATCCTGAAAATATCTACAGATAAAACCATTCTCAGTCAAGAGGCCACAAATTACACATTTGACAGTTACAAAGAAAGGCATGGACACACAATTCACGTATCACAAGGCAGTCTTAAGGAATATGCTGACATCATTGCCAGTACCATTTTGATGCTTATTAAAAGTGACATAGACCTAGAAATCCAAAAGACATATTCATATTCAAATAATGCTTTATTTCAAGAAAACATCATTGCAAATGAAACCATCAACAATATCTTGAAGAATTTGAACAAAAAACTATCTTCAAAGGACAGTAGTTTTTACTCAAAACAGAACTCTGATGTCATTACTCAATTGGCTGTACAAAATGAAATATTGCCAGGACAAAGAAAGATGGACTTCAACCCTGAATTGTCTCTCATTTCAAAATGCCCAAATCAAAACCAAATCATATCAGAAGAAGAGAATCTTGGAAGAATTCTAGAGGAAATATTTAGAAATAGAGAATCTGGACAGGAGAAAACACCTGCTGTGTTAGGTTCAGTAAAGGACATTTTAAAGAAGGCATATCAAATGGTAATGGAAGACATAGACCATGGGTCTCCATCTGGTGAACTCTCCCACTGTACAACTGATTCTAAAATTAAAACAACAGCAGTACGAAAAAAACCCTTGCTGTCACAAATAAGCAGAGTCTCAAATGACATTGTTGAATGTGTTTATGGAAAAATGTTCTCAATAGTTGTGACAACCTTGTATGAAAATAAGGACAGCAAAAGAGAATTGGAAATACCTGGCAGTGATGAATCACCAATGAAGCCATCATGCTTTAGGGTATTGAAACAAGCAGAAAAAAGAAGTCCTCCCCCTGAATGTGTAACATCACAAGTTTATTCTTTCACAGACTTCAAAAGTGTCATTTTGTTGGAAACCACATTATTGGAACTTTCTCCACTACGTGTAGGCAATGAGTTGTTCCAAATGATTCTCCAAAAGATCACAAATTTTGTTTGGCTAAATCTAGATGAAAGTTCATCCCCTAGCCATCAGTCTGATGAAACACCACCTCAAAGGCCATGCAGTTCTAAAGCTGGTCCTAAGGGCAGCCCTGGACCAGGTATTAGAAAAAATTTTAAAACAAAGTCAAAAGCTATCTCTGTGTCTAAATTTGGGACCAAACCACAGTCCACACCTAGTGGTGGTAAGGCAAAAAGCAAGACCAAGTCAATTTCTACAGAGAAGCTTCCACGAGGCATCCAGTCTAAGTTAGCCACTGGGCCACAACACCTAGTCTCAACAGAAGATGCCCAAAATTCATTAGTGAAAACAAAACTTCCCCCTGAAGAACTAAAAATGCATGCCATCAATATAGTTTGTACAATTCTGGAAACAATTGTGAATGAATTTCAAAAGGTGAAGCAAAATAGAGCAACAATAAATACAAAAGCTTTACCCCTCAATCGACTCATGACAGCAAGTGAAATAGTCAATAATATTCTGGAAGGATTATATGCAACCAAGAACAATTTGGTGAATCCAACAAAAGGCTCACAGCCAGATAAATTCAAACTTTCACAAAATAATTTAACTACAATTTCTCTTTCAAACCCAGAAGCACGTTTTTCTTTGGAAAATGTTTCTTCACAGCTAGAAAAAATTTTTCCTAAAGAAGTTATTTTTAAACAAATGTTTGATATATGGCAAACAGAATCAAGCGACATGAAAAATGAAAAATGTAAGCTGTTGGTGGTAGCTGAGACTGTTTTGAATGAAATTCTAATAAAAGCAAAAGAATTAGAGCAGTCCATTTCACTTTTAAATTTGGCACCTCTTGAGACTTGTGAAAGCAGGTACCATAATTTAAGAAGAGCCTCTGCAGGAACTGAGGATTTCCAAAAACAAATTAATATATTTGGCCATGAAATTGTTGAAATATTGTTTGAAAAATTAAAGTTGTGTTTCTTGAATCAGGTACTCACAACAGAAAGTAAAGAAATTCAAGTATGCAAAAGACAAACTCTAGTAAGAACTAACAATAGCAATGATACATCAATCTATAACACAGAATTAAAAGACAAAATTTATTTGGGATCCTGCCACAAAATTGCTCAAGAGATCATTGAAGGAGTTCTAAATATCTTAGAGTCATTTGCAGACTTACAGTTTAAGCATGTCTCTACATATGCTTTTTCTGAAATTGTGAAAATGCCTATTGAAAACTTCCTTGCTGGTCTACAGAAACCATCAATGAAAAAACTGTTGCCAAAATTACAACCACTAAGTAAGTTTCCTCATGACTCTAAGTCAAATACTATGATTTCTCAGGAAAATATACAGGATACCCTTCGGCAGTTATATTCATTCCATTCAGAATTGCTTACTTACGCTGTTAATACTGTGAATGACATGCTCGGAATAATTAAGAACAAGACAGACAAAGAAAAACAGCAAGTGGAACCATCTTCGATTCATGCACTTGAAGAAAATACTGTGACAAGTCAGATTATCAGCACTTTGATGGAGCAGTGTACCCATTTCTATGAATCATTGATCAAAAATCATCCCAAAAAACATCTACTCCGAGGAACTGAAAATGCCTACACTGTTAATTGGGCCAAATCCTCAAATGGTGTGGAAATGCTCACCTCAACACCAAATGGACTTAGCCGAAGGGATAATCCTTCACAGACATCTGGCTTGGTGTTTTATTCAGAGGAAGATAGAAGAAAGGGCAGAGCTTCCTCAAAGTCCCCTATGTATGTCAGATATTCTGCAGGAGATACAAGTAAAACTACAGATGCAATGAAAAAGATTGAAAGAGAAGTTAAACCATCATGTTCTAGAAGTGAAGCACAAGACCTCAGACATTTTAATCAATCCATAAAAGGAAACACCCATTTCCTTAAAGACAGTGTCTTGCCAGAACTATCTCAGAAATCTGGTGTCCCCAAACAATCAGCACTGGAACACACCTTGTGCTTCACAAAAATGGAGGAAGGTGAAAATCAAAGAATGCTTTACTCAAATAAAATACAGACAACTGTTTCTTCACTCAAAATAGGTTTAGCTGCAGAAAATATTGTCAATAGCATACTGTTGAGTTATGACCTTCCAGGATCACTCACTCACACTAATGAAAATATGGAAACAATGAAGTCATTTTTGGTATCAAAGGAGAAGGCTTCATTTGTTATATCTAAAGAACAAAAGGATGAGAAGAAAAGTTTGCTGAAAATTTGGAGAGAAAGGATTGGCTATAAAACTGAAAAGGAAAACAAAAGCCTTGAAACAAGTAGAAACTTCACTTTACTGGACAAGTGGAAAAATAAGTCTCCAAGTTTAGAGGAAATCACAGCTTTCAAAGAGGTTCAAGTCGTTGCCTTTACAGACCAAGAACTGGGACCTAATGAAATCCATCTAATAGCAAGATATATTACTACATCTGTGATCACACATTTTAAGAAGTTTGAAGCCACAGGTGAGTAAGATACGAACTATAAAAAGTTGGCATAATTTTAGAAAACAAAATCAATGATCATTTTAAGAATTCAGAATTTTAACTTTTAAAAATTAATAATTTCTTACTACCCTCACCTCTGAGAAGCTGCATTCACTGTTTTTCTTTAATAGTCTTGCATTTGAGGCAGCTCTTTATCTACTTGTTCTTCATCTAGACAGTATGCTAAAAGAAAATACGTTATGCATTCACATAATTGTCATTTGGAGAGCTGTTGTTCAGTTTTACCCATCTACAGATGTGATTAAATTGACATAATTTAAAGCAGGAGATTATGGTTGGACATGAGGGATGTCTATGAAATGATGAGACAAGTTTCTTTGTGTGGTACATACAACTGCTCTAAAGGCAATTCCTAAAATATAAATACATAAATAACTTTTTGAAAAAGTTCTAAGGGTTTTTTTTAAGTTCCTTAAAAAAAGTCTGCTTACAATAATGTATAGTCATAACTCATATACAAATAATTGGGGACAAAGTAATCATCCAATTTTTTTGAGGTGCATAGTTGTCATTACCATTATTCTTGATAGAGTTTAAGACCAGTGGCATTAAACTTCTGGTTCTGCTCATGTTCCAGTGCCTATCTTAAGTTCTTTTTAGGCATGATACTTTAAACCCATGCTTGCAAAAATGGTATTTGCACTCCCTTTCTGCATTTTACATGCACATACTGGATTGAGGTTTATAAACTAGCCACATTTGTTTTTCAAAAACCTTTGAATATCAGTTTTCATTTAGTTCGATTCAACATATGTTAAATTGGATAATTAATTGCCTAGCCCAAACATTTTTCAAGAATTGTGTTGTCAGAGCAGGGAGGAAGAGCAGGAGGAAAAGATTAACATTAAACAGAGACATGAGGTGGGAGGGAAAGGGAGAGAAAAGGGAAATTGCATGGAAATGGAAGGAGACCCTCATTGTTATACAAAATTACATATAAGAGGTGGTGAGGGGAATGGGAAAAAAACAAGGAGAGAAATGAATTACAGTAGATGGGGTAGAGAGAGAAGATGGGAGGGGAGGGGAAGGGGGATAGTAGAGGATAGGAAAGGTAGCAGAATACAACAATTACTAATAGGGCATTATGTAAAATTGTGGATGTGTAACCGACGTGATTCTGCAATCTGTATATGGGGTAAAAATGGGAGTTCATAACCCACTTGAATCTAATGTATGAAATATGATATGTCAAGAGCTTTGTAATGTTTTGAACAACCAATAAAAAAATAATAAAAAAAACTATAAAAAAAAGAATTGTGTTGTCTCTAAAGATAATTGGAATCTAGCCAGGTGAAGTGGCACATGCCTATAAAATCCCAGTGGCTTGGGAGGCCTGAGGCAGGAGGATCATGAGTTCGAAGCCAGCCTCAGCAAAAGCAAGGCACTAAGCAACTCAGTGAGACCCTCTCTCTACATAAAATACAAAATAGGCTGGGGATGTGGCTCAGTGGCCGAGTGCCCCTGAGTTCAAATCCAAAAACAAACAAAAAAATCACTAGAATCTAACTAAGGCATATCAACACTAAAGCTAGAAATCATGTCTCTGCCTCTGGATTTCCAGCTTCCTTAAAGCAATGTAGTTATTCAAGGAAGAAACCAGCACTTAGAGATTTGAACTCTGTTGGGCTCTCTTCTTAACTTCCTAGCTGAAATAAGGATTCCACAGATGGGAAAAAGAGATTTGAAAAAAAAAAACAGTTTTTTTCTGGACTAGGTTTTTCTATTTCTTGAGTGAGGTGAAATTCATATATAAAATATTGCCAGTGCTTTTAACGGTCCATATTTTGCTTGTTAAAAATAGCAATCAATTTTTTTTCTCTTTTAAGGTCCTCAGGATGAAAAAGTATCTAATGCTTCCACACTGTTAAGGAAAAAATATGAATCAAAACAACCTCTAAGGAGCATAAACAGTGATTTTTCACTTAATGAATTTTGTGAGCATCTCACAAAATTGGTTATTTCATATATACTTTCAAGAATTTCTGATTGCAACCAAGACAGTGAAACAAGACAGAAATCCCTAGAAAGCCAAAATGCAGCTCTTAACAAGATTATTTTAATTCATTCCCAACTGTTTGAAAGTCGGTCAATATCTATCAGAAAACTTGCCTTAAACATTTCTGAAATCATTATTCAAATCCTTCTTAAGAGTGATATTTTAAAGGTAGACATTAGGCAACAAATGGTTTCTCGAAAAATCAAATATATTTACTGCCCAAGAGTAGATGTAACAGACTTCAAGAATGTCTTTCAGAATCTCTTAATAGGAGTGATCCATGTTCTGTCCAAAGATATGGGAATAAATGAGCAGTCTGACAGCAAAGGAAGAAATAAGTCATTGTCCATGCTTACAAGCTGTAGTGAGACCATTCATAACAAAACCAGAAGTATGAAAAGACAGATAGGCCCCAGAGATTGGAAATCAGTTCTTATTCCTCGAATGGACCAACTCATACAGAAAAGTAAGCTGAATTCTCTGGCATGTAAATTAGGCACCCTGATTGGTAGCCTAAAAACTCGTGAATCCAAAATAGTAGTCAATAAAATTTTTAATATTGTTTTAGATTTGTTTTTATCAGACAAATGTCCAAATTGGGATATGGATTCTGGTCAAATAGCAATGACAATGTACCCGTCTCTAAGTAATCAGCAAAGTCATAGCACACCCAGAGAAAACCTAATGCTCTCTCCCAAATCTGCTTTTCTTCTAAATGTTGTATGTGAAAAACTTATTACAATACTGTTGGAAGAATGTGCACCTAACAACTCTTTTAAAAGTGACCCTCTTTCTGATGAAATATCAGCTGAATGTCAACTGTTCAACATACTTCAGAATGTATGCTCACCATTTGAAGGATATGATATGTCAAACCTTTTGGAAAATCTGGAAGAAATAGATCAAGAATCCCTGGTTAGTATCATTTCCCATAATTTGGTAAAATCCTTAATGGAAAAACTGTCACACAATGTACAGCAACCTCTGAGAAGTCCAATCTTTGCAAAAAAACATTTAACATATGAGACAAGAGAGACATTTTCCAGTTTTCCAAAAACAAAAAGGCCAGAATTAAATGAATCAAGGCAGGGTAAAGGCTCTGCAAAGGTCAAAAGTGATGACAACAAGCCTTTAATAGGGGCATTCAATAATTTCAGGGAGATTTTTCCCAAAATACAAGCCCCTTTTAGTAGGCATATTCCAAGAAAATCCTCTTGTCTACCTCCTCTTCGAAGACCAGGAAAAAAGGCAATGAATGTAATAGGAGTTTATTCTGCCACATTTTTGGAAGAAATAATTTCAGGAATTTTTCTTAGCTTCCATACCTCATTGTGGGCCAAAAATGTAAATATCACTGAGATCCAGCTCAATGAGATGAATGCATTAGGGGTGAACTCCGTGGTGAATAAGTTTAATAATGCTCAAGTCACTGTTCTATGGGATGTTGAAGAAAAGATCTATTTCCCATCAGTCTCTAAAGAAATTGTGAGTAAGATTGTTGATTCAGTTTATAATGATGTTTTATGGGAATATGAATTGCAAGTGGCCTGTGGTGATAATCTGACCCATGCTATTACATCAATAGCAGAACAGATAACAAATGGCATATTGATAGAGATTTTAGACTACCAACTCCCACTGTACCTTCTAGAAAATCTCACACCTAATTCATACTGCCCTCTCAAAGCAGAAAACATACTGCAAAAACTTCAAAATAACCTGAAAGAACTTAATTACCAAGTTCAACATTCACCAGGTTATACTACCATGCTATCACACTCATTTTTAGAAGATGTCATTAGAAAGCTATTATTTCAACTCCTTCCTCTATCCAGCAAGGCTTCATGCTTGGGGAATAATCTAATGACTTCAGATTTTGATGAAATATCCACTTGTATAATAAATAAAGTTATGCTGTCCATTTCAAAGCATAAGATTTGGCTCACTAAATATGATTGTCAAAATTTATATATGGAAAGTAACCTCCAAAATATGGTGGATTCTATTTATGGTAATATTATGCAGATGTATGATTCTCTTGTGTCAATACAGAAAATCATAGCAAGCCAAAGCCCAATTCTGGTTGACCAAATGGCTAGTCTTATTATTCAAGAGATCATTGAAAATCATCTTCAGCCCTTTTTGTGTGGAGATGCCTTACCTCATTCGAAGACCCCATTGGATGAAATATCTAATATGGTTAAAGAGGTTCTCAGTGAAGTCACACAACCACAAAGACACTGCAAGACTCCATCATCACTAGGTATGAGTTTTTATCCTAATGCATTTGTAGAAGAAGTTGTTGGCAGGCTTTTATCAAGAATCTTCAACCCAAACTATAACACTGAGACTGAACTGGATAAAATGACCCAAAAATTGGTAAACTCAATTAATAAACATTTTAGCAAAGCTAAAATCTATATTCTTCGTGATGATCAAAAACACTCTTTTCCTACTATAGATACAGACACTGTGGATGAACTTGTCAATTCAGTCTATAAGAATGTTCTGAAACAATATGGGCTGGATCCTGAAACTGTTAATAAACAACTCAAAGACAGTGAACTTTTTGCAGAACATCTTACCAATTTAATTGTGGAAGATATTTCTGGCTATCTTTTCCATCCACTGTTTTCTGGGGATTTGTCAGCATCTTCCTATGCTACTTTAACAGTACAGAATGTTATTCAGAACATCTTTAGTGGGATCAGTAAATCTACAAAGCCAACCCAGCATTTATCTCCATATAACACTATGCTACCATACACATTTTTAGAAGACCTAATCAAAGTACTACTATCTAGAATTTTTCCTCCTTCTTTGTGCATGCTTTCATCTGCAGAAACTCCAGAAGACAGATCACAAATTAATGTCAATGAATTCTCTTCGAAACTAATCAATGACATTAAGGGGAAAATTTCCCAACATGAAATTCGATTTTCAAAAGATAGAGATACTGACTCTGTTTATTCAGATGATGACGCTCAGCATCTCATTGATTCAGTATTCAGAAATATTTTGCAAAACTCTGGGTCTCAAGAAGAAATTGAGCACAATATCACAAGTAGTAATGAGGTTCTTATTGATAGAATAGCAGGTTTTATCATTAAAAATATCTGCCAACAACATCTTCATCCATTTGTGTATAGAAATCTATCATCTCCTTCAACATGTACATATGTCAATGATGCAAGAAGGCAACAGAGTTTTTCCAATGCTTACCCCTCCGTCTTTTTGGAAGATGTGATCTGTGGGGTTTTAAGAAAAATATTCCATAGAGTGTTAGGCATTGTGCAAACAAAATCAGTTACAAATTCAGAAAATGAACTTTTGGAAACATCTGAAGAACTCATATATTTGATAACAGAAGAGTTCTCAAAAGCCCAAGTTATCATCCTAAAAAATGTTCAGGAACAATTATGTCTGCCAACAGTAGATAGAGATGTAATCCTTAAAATTACTGACACAGTGTATAGCAAAGTTTTACAAGAATATGAATTAGAACCATCACCTGATAAGGATTTTCTCAGTGACACAATGAAATTGTCTGAGAGGATAACTAAAATTATCCTGGAGGAAGTTGTTGATTTCCAAATTCATCCAGATCTTGTGGCAAAGCTTCCTTTTAAATCATATTCAAGACTCAATATTGATGTTTTGATAAAAAGAGTTCATGACAATATTACTAAATCAAGATTGCAAAGACAGACTTCTACAACATACACCACCATATTATCACACACACATTTGGAAAAAATAGTCACCAAGGTTTTATCTCAGATAAGTCCACTGGACTTCAGTGCAGAAGATCCAGAACTCTTGCAGTTGGACTTAAGTAACACAATTATGGGACTGACTGACAAAATCATGTCAATAATTTCTAAACATGCAATATGCATCACTAAACATGGATGTGATAAACAACATATAGTTTCAGAAAAAGATATTCAGGCTATGGTAGATGCCATTTATACTGATATTTCTCATTCAAATCTGTACCACTCCCTTACAAAAGAAAAGAAAGACATAAGTAACATGCCTGTTACAAAAATAGCAAGTTATATAATAAAAGAAATATTTAACCATCACCTTCAGTCATTTTTACCAGAAGATAAAACTCTCCCTCCAGGCACTCTTGATCAAACTTATAAACACGAAGCAAGAGATTCTAAAAAAAAAGAACTGTCTTTCATTATAAATTCAGCTGCCTTTTTGGAGGAAGTAATTTCTGAGGTTTTATGCAAAATCCTTTATGTATTCTCACATAGTCTCTTGGCAACAGCCAACATTACTGATATTGCTACAGCGTTAGTAAGATCGATTGTGTCAGAGTTCAATGCATCGGAGATTTTAGTTGTAGATAACTTGGATGAAAATCTGTATCTTTCAGAAGAATATAAAGAAATGGTTCAAAAAACTGTTAACCTAATTTATGAGAAAATATTAGATGAATATAAATCTCTAATTCATGTCTATAGTGCCATAAAAAGTGATGTCACCAATTTTGGAAGGCAGATATATTGTTTGCTATTAGGAGAAATTTATGATTATCAGGTGGAAGCATTAATTTCAGGAGAATTTGCAATGTCGTCTTACACCTCTCTGCAAGAGGAGAACATCATCAGAAATGTGCTCAGTATCATCAATGATGATGGCCATATCTTACCATCATGCATCACTGTTTTGCCTCGTGCCCTTTTAGAAGATATGATTTACAAGCTGCTAGCATATATATTCCCTTCATCTGTGACTGAAACTGAACTAAAAGAGGAAGAAGTGTCACCAGATTATGATTTTGTGGGTGCAGCTTCAAAAATGACTGATGAAATCATAACAGAAATTTCTGAACATCAGATTAGACTTGCCACTGCAGAGGAGTATGCAGAAAGTATACAATTAGATGTAATTGAGGACTTTGTTGACTCCATATGTAACAATATGAAAAAAATTAAATTTCAATCTGACACACAGAAAGATTTATGCCAAAGGGGAGGGTCATTCCTTGAGAAAATAGCTGGTTTCATTATGAAGGAAATTGTAGACCACCATCTCCGGCCATTTTTATATGATGAAGAATCATCTTCAAATAACTTACCTGAAAATAACTACGCCATTGAACTCTCAAATTCTGTTAAGGAAAAAACCTCGTCCTTACCACAGGAGACTTCTGTGTATTCTGCTTCATTTTTGGAAGATGTTATAATTGACCTTGTTCACAAGTTTTCTATTCTCCAAAGTATTTCTAAAAATCCTAAGGACAAAGAAATGTCAGAAGACCAACTTGTAGGCATGGCTATAAATTTTGCAAATATCCTGATAGGGGAATTTAAGAAAAGTGAAGTTAAAGTTCTAGAGAATGCCGAAGAAACATTTTCTTGTCCACCAATAGATAAAGAGATAGTTGATAAAGTATCTGATTCTGTGTATGAACAAGTCATGGAACTATATAGGCCTAACAATGTTCAGAAAGATGATAGCAGTAAAATTGTTGCAGAGATGATTGCTGCTTTAGCTAAGAATGCAATCTCTGCTTTTAAAATTCAACCACTTTTTTGGGGAGACTGGTCTTCCACCATCTTTTCATTTCTGGATGTGGATAACATCATCCAAAAAGTTCAATGCCTGCCATATAAATCCTTTACAAAGATAAACAGAAGCTTAAAGGAGAACCCAATTTATTCACCAGAACAACCATCTACCTCAGGCCTGAAAAACAAAATGGACACTTCAAAGATATATACAGGAACATTTATTGTAAAAGAGGATTTCATAAAGGAAGACACATCAATGAAAAAAGGCAGCATCTATGAGCCAATATGTACTGCTATAACTAGTATAATGAAGAACAAAGTAACTACCATAGAATCAGAGTTAGATGGAGGTGTGGCATATAAAAATAAAGGGGGTAAAAAGGAAAGTTCCAGTAGAGAAGATGAGAAAGGGCATGATGATGAGATATACCAACATCTTTCATCTGCTACCATTGACAAGAAAAATAAGAATGTTCTACTGGAACTAGATTTTAAAATAGATGATAAAAAGAATAATGAAGAAAGAGAAGGTACATTCAAAAAAGAGGATGTATCTTTTGAATTACCATCTCGGAAGTCCAAGGTGAAAGAGAAGAGGAGACATTCTCCAGCTTACAAAATTATAGATGACAAACCAATCTTCCATCCTAAACAAGTTCAAAAAAATATCACTGAAAGTATTTACAGCAACATTATAGAAACATCTTCTTTTCAAGGACCAATTGATGATTCAACATTCCAAAGCTGCCTAGATGATAAAGCAGCATATGTAACTCAAGAGGATGGTAGGGATTTGGTACAGCCTGTGTCAACAAATTCAGCTAGCCAAGATGCTCCAGCCCCCAAGGAAAGGAATGAAAAATGTAAAGATGAAGAGACTAAAAGTAAACTGAGTAAACCAGTCTATTCTCTGGACCTACCAGGAAAAAATCCTGGGATTTTGCCTGCCAACTTTTTAGAAGATGTTATCTTTGAAATAGTTAATAAGTTGATATTTTATTCCTCACCAGGCACAGATGATGCATGTAAAAATATAACCAGTGATATAAATAAAGATGAGCTCCATGTTACAGCTATGAAACTGATTGATTCCCTATTAAAGGAGTTTTCAGATGCTCAAATTAAAATATTAAACCCAGATCAGGGAAATCAGTCCATCCCAACTGCAGATAAAGTTCCATCAGTTCATAAAGTATCTCTTAGGCAGAAAGAAACATCTGTGGCTAAAGGACCATCAGAGATAAAAATGATAATTATGGACAAAATACCATTCACACATAGAATACCACCTGTAACTCACATGCCTTTTTCAGATAGGAAAACTTTAATGGCTCAAACACCATCAATTGATAAAATGCTGGTCAATAAAGTTGTTCATTCCTCTATATGCAATATTTTGCAGGAATATAGATCTCAAGAGTGCATTTGTAAGGACATAAATAGAAACAGTGAAATTGTAGCAAAAAGGTTAGCCAATGCAGTAATAGAAGAACTACTTCAGCATCAGGTAAACATGCTACTTTGCAACCAGGTTCCAGCTTCAGTATGTTTGCCTTTAGAATCAAAGGAGTTTGTGAGAAGGATTCAAAAAGTGTCCCAAAAAGCCTACAAAGAATGCCAGACATCTTGTCCATATACCATAATGTTACCTTATGAATTTTTAGAAAGTGTAACTTCTTCTCTCCTTTTGAAAATTTTCTTGAACACTAAAGCAGGAGAATCTGATTATTCATCCACAGAACTAAATTTCCTTCAAATGAAGTTAGTAAATACAATTATGACAGAGATCTCCAAAGATGAACATATGATTGTACAGTATGTAGAATCCTTACATCCTAATGATGATGAAATTGTTCAATTAGTGGTTCAGACTATTTATAATAATCTCTTGTCTCAATTTGTGTCTCAAGAGAGCATACAAAATTGTTTCACCAGTGGATGCAGAATGCTTTCAGAAACTATAGTTAATTTAGTTGTGCAAGAAATGGCTGGCAATCAGTTGCAAAACTATTTTTCTCGAGAGCTAACTCCACAACAGTGTACAGAAGTTGACAATGTTGTTGAAAATATCCTTAAATCTGTTATCCAAACTACTGAATTTCCTCAGCTTCCACAACTGCTGGCTTATGAATTGCCTTTTAACATAATAGAAGAAATCGCTGTAAAATTTTTATCAAAGATTTTATCTGTGTTTCCAAATGTGGATAGCAAGCCAGAAAATTATATGAATGATGAAGTGCAAAATATAACTTCAAAAATATTAAACTCATTCCAAGAATATATGTCTAAAAGTCAGATTAAAGTTGTACCACAGGCCAAAGAAGCACATACTATATCTTTAGCAGACAGTGCAACTATTGAAAAAGTAGTTACTTCTGTTTATAATACTGTTTTAAAGCAATCTGGTTCACATGTTGCAATGTATAAAGACTTAATGGGTAAAAGCAATATGCTGTCTGACATAATAGGATATTTAATGGTGAAGGAAATTTCCAATTCTGAATTTCATCCTCAAGTGGAGGAAGAACCATCAAGTTCAGAATTAGTTCTGGAAGCTGCCACAATTATGGAAAAAGTGGTTAAGATAATTGATAACCTTAGGTCAAAGGAAAAGCCTTCATTCATAAAAAATGGTGTGTTAGATGCCACAATTTTAGAGGAAATGTTGGCCTTGTTCTTGGCCAAAATAGCCAAGTTGCCAACTACCTCAAACAAAGATGCTAAAAACTTATCAAAACCTGAGTTAAATAGAATTGCATCTCATTTGACAAAATCTGTGATAGATGAAATTGCCAGAAATAACATCAGTGTCATACCTGCTAATCCTGAAGAACAATTAAATTCAGAAAGTATAGAAATTATTTCTCAGATTGTTGATTCTTTATATAATCATATACTACAACAGTGTGGAACACCTGAAGAACTCTATTATGATATAAAAAATACAAACTTCTTTCCTAATAAGGTGGCTTCTATGATTATTAATAAAATTTTAAATTGCCCACAAGAAATATTTACCTCAAAAAATGTTTATGCTAATCTCTTTGGCAATCTGGACATTGGTCGAATTATTGAAAAGACACATGAACGTGCTGTTAAAATGGATACTAGGCTAGAGAAAAAAGAGTCATATCAAGATTTACCTCAAGAGCAACTCCCAATTAAAATAATTCCTCACAATGGGAAAAAACCAATCAATATTGATCCACACATTGTCGCAGAACACTTAGGAGTCATTTCTATAAAAACACAATCTCTTGAAAAACTGCAAGTGAAGTGTTTAGCTAGAACTGGACATACCATAGAAGCCCTTAGAAGAGCATCAATAAGTGGGATAGGTCACTCCAAATACTCATCTATTGCAACAATGCAGAGGAAGGATACTCGGATCTCATTGGATAAGACTGGACGACTGAATGTAAAGCCATTAGAGGTAAGTACAAAAGGCAATGATGATAAGAAACGAGTGGCTACTGGCTAGGTTCCCTTTCTGTGACTCCTTTCCTTGGGTTGGTCTATGGAATGCATTTGTAAGATATGGTCAGTTTTCTCTTGCCCAGTCCAGTAGAATGAAGTACTCCTGATTCATTCAGTAAAATCCTCTGCCTTGCTAGAACTTACTTTATCACTTCTATGGCTCAGTATAAAGGTATAAACCAGTTTTCACTTGCCAGTCAGACTGAACTATTATTTCTTGAGGAATGGGAATATAGCGAAGTGCCCTGGACAGCAACCAAACTGAGAGGAATTGTTCACATATGGCAATTCAGAAGAAATATAACCTTTAATAATTCTCATATCTCTTTTTATGGATATACATTGTCTTAGTCTTCATTTATAGGTAAGTAATTCCTTGTACACATATCTGTGTAACTACACCATAGAACATTACTCTAAGTCAAAGCTTAATCGTCTACAGAAATATCTGTCACAGTTCTTATTCTTGGCTACCTGTCCTCTAGGGGTGCAGAAGGGCCAGTTAGAATATCAGTTAAACCAGTCTTTACTTGACATTTAAATCCACAAACTTAATGATCCACACTAGTTCTGTTTTGACTTAGCAACAGTCATTGACAAATAATAGACTGCATACTTTTTTTCTTTTTCTTTTTCTTTTTTCTTTTCTTTTTTATGGTATCAGTGATTGAATACAGGGTCATTTAACCAATGAGCCACATTCCCAGTTCTTCTTTGTATTTTATTTTGAGACAGGGTCTTGCTAAACTGCTCAGGACGTCACTAAATTGCTGAGGCTGGCTTTGAATTCACGATCTTCCTGCCTCAGTCTCTGGAGAGGCTGGGATGCAGGCAAGCACCATGGTGACCAACTAGCTGCACACTCTTTTGATTTCACTGTTATTATTTCATTTCATAAGATTTTTCCCAGAGATGGACTTATATTGATCCATCCCCACATTTCATTTAATACCACACCCCTTGCTATAAATGAGTCTCTAGCATTGATGATATGCTTTCATACTGGGGATGTAGCTTGTGACTTAAAAAACTAAGCAAAGTTCTAAAAAACCAGCCTGCCTGGAGCATAAGCCTAGGAGCATGTTTTTCTTAGCAGTATTTTCCAAAACATTCAACTAAGTTTCAGAGCTATGGAGTACATTACTGGCTACTTTTTTTTCAGTGCCAACTATAGAGATGGTTAGGGTTAGGACACTAATGGAATCTCCTTGTTCCTTAATTTCTTGGACCATATGAAGGTCCTTTTCTGCTCTAAAGTGTCCTTTTCTCTCTGGGTTCTCAAATTTATATTTGCATTTAATAGGTAGTATCATTTATAGGTAAGTAATTCCCTGTGCATGTATCTGTGTAACTAAACTGTAGAACTTACTCCAAGTTGATGCTTTATCATGTGCAGAAATATCTGTCACAGTTCTTATTCTTGCTTAGCTGTTCTCTTCACTTATATCCTTTACCAGTACTTCATCTCTTTATAGCCCAGAGAAAGTTGGAAGAGAATTTTTAATTCAAACCAACAACTCCTGCCACTATTCATGGAAGCAAATGGTATCTTAAGGAAAATAAACAGACACAGGCAGCTCAGCTACAACAGATGCTTTGCAGTGATCTGGATAGCAATCCCCCATCCATCGTCAGCATGGGGGAGGAGGTTTAGGAAAGAATCATAGATGAGTTTAGGGAACCCAGATGAGTTGCAGGCTACTCTGCAGTTTGGAATCTACTATCAGGGATTCATTTGCTGTTTTGATATACAACATTTGCTGACACACCAGACACATGCATATTAAAGGCTCACACAGTGACAAATTTCAAAGCCATATAGAATGAACAATGCAATCTTTTGAACCACTGTTTCCCTCCATCAGCACAGATAATCAAAATTGATTGTTTCCATTTCTCACAGAAGTCCCTCTTTCATTTTGTTTTGCACAAAAGACATTCCTTTAGAGTAGCATTTATATGAAAAACTGGTCTGTAATGTTATTAAGAGATTTTTTAGATCTAGGATTGATAACTCAAATGAATTTAAAGGGTCTGTGGCATCATCAAAAGCTACTTAAATGGGGAAAGTCATTTATTTAATTATAACTGTCTTTTTCTTGAGCTGTCTTTAACATTGTAAAATGGAAAGTGACATTTGACTAGAGGGGGGAGGATCAATGAAGTTTTACACTTTGAAGCTTCTTTTGGAAAAACATATGCAAAGAGAGAAGAATGGTGAGGAATGAACATTCAAAGGCCTTCGCAATTTTGTCTGTTATCCATCATTTTTAAAACTCCATGTCAGCCACTACCTTGTCCTTTTTTTCATGAAAATATGTGTCTTTAGATTGCTCTACTAAGAAGTTCAAAAAAAGTGTTATCATAACTATGATAACAAAACTTTCAAGACAAATGATCAAAACAGAATGTAATTAAAATACTTGTGTACTGGGACTGGGGTTGTAGCTCAGTGGTAGATCACTTGCCTAGCATGCGTGAGGCCCTGGGTTTGATCCTCAGCACCATATAAAAATAAATAAATAAAAATGAAGATATTGTGTTCATCTACAACTAAAAAATTTTTTAAAAATTTGTGTACTTTGCATTTATTGACAAGTATAAAGTAAACTTTGAAGCAAAAGAAAGAACATTAGTTAGGTTCTCTTCTTTAGACTGGAATAATATCTAAATGCAATATATATGTGGGGGTGGGAAGGTGGATATGCAAATATTGCTTAAGGTGTTCATTTATTTCTTCTTTTAAGTATATCACTAATATATAAGTAAATATCACTTGAATATAAACAATTTACTCAGTAGAAAATATAATAAAAATTACCTTATTATAAATGAACCACAGGAAAAGTGACTGTGGCAATTGTTTTTAATATTCATTGTCTCTTCAATTCCAGACAGCGAGTAGGAATTCTTTTCAGAATCTGTTAAAACCTGATATCACTAAAGTGGAACTTTTAAAGGATGTCCAGAACAAAAAAGATCTTATCATCCGACTGGTAGCTCATGATATTAATAAAAGAGGGTCAGAAAACAAGGTAGAAGAAGGCTTAACTTCTGACGAAGATGAAGTTATTCTACAAGAAGTTGTTAAAGAAGCTTTTACAGAAGAACCAATTCAAGGCCCAGTAGAAGAAGACATAAAGCCCATTGCAAACCCAGTGACATCCCCTAAGCCACTATTGAGCAAGAGAAGTCTGAAAAAATTTCTATCATTTAGCAAATATCGTCATCCCAATTCTAGAACATCTATAAAAAATATTGAAAGAATATCAACCCAGTGGAGAGAATCTAAGATGACAGAACCAAAAATAACTGTTTCTGAAGTTCGTGTCCCTACCTTGAAATCCTCAACTGACACAAATTCTTCTTATTGGGAGAGAAAGACACGATCTAGTGTAAGTGAGGAATATGACTAATATTAGTGTTGGGATTTTTTGGAGAAGGTAGAGAGTTTTACAAATGTGGTTCAAGCAATGTATCATGGGTAAGAAGGAAAAGGTACTAAACTGGATTTAGTGAGTCTCTACTACCTCTGATGATATTCACAGTGAATGGTAAATGATTAACAGACAAAGCTAGAAGCCTTAATTGAGGAAAAAAAAGATCATGGAGAGAGTCTTAAGTTACATAGAAGCACAAGAAAAATAGAAATTGGGAATCAGTAAAGAGAAATGCAGGCTACTTATTTTAAATGATAGGTTTTATCATTTCTTGTGTGCTGGTTGGCAAATATTCATTATAAGTTTGGTGCACAGAAACTAAATGCCAATGAACTTGATCAGAAGATAGGCTGAAGGAAGTGAAATGAGGCATGCAGATTCAACCTCTCTGGGTTAGAATTCTGTTTCTGCCACTTACTAGCTGTATGACCTTGGGGCAAGCTACTTATCCAACTTTTTCCTTAAAACCTACTTTACCAACTTGTTGAAACACAGCAAGTTAGTCAAACTATGTTGAATATTCCTCCTGCAATCAGCCTGTGAGCCTGCAATCACTTTGACACAACTCCTGTCCCTGGTTCCTTATCTTAGTGATGGTCTGGGAGCCATTGACTTCTTGTGTTGGCCGTACCCAAAAAGTCGTATCATACCATGTATTTTGAGACTGCATATGATTTAGGATTTCCTGGATTAACCCAGAAGCTGCAGTGAACCAGAGAAAACAGAGATACAACTCTGGTCACTGCAGGAGCTAGCTCACCAAATCAGTCTGCTCTTTATTGGGTAGCTATTTGAGATTTCATGACCAAACACAAACACAGTGTGCCTTATCTAAAATGATGGCTATATAGAAAACTAAGGAAATGCTACAGTATACTTTGACTTGACTTATTATAAATGCTACTTTGTTTAATACTCAACTGGTACTTTTCCAGGTAGAAGAAATGAGATCTTCCACAGAACCAATACATTTTGCCATACATAGAATCATGAGTTCATCCTCATATAATGAAGATGATTTCCCTTCATATTCCAGGTACCCTCAGTTAAAGCAACATGAGTTGGTTAAGAAAATAGAAATCTGCAATAAATATTATGCTTAGGGGAAGAATGGGGCCCTTGAGTCAACCTATGAAGTAGTGTTTAGCCTCTCAATCTTCACCCCATCTCCCTTGTTTCCCTGCTCTGGTTACTTCCTGAATCTTCATATTTCATCTTCTCTCCCATTTCTATTTATCTGACTCTACTTCCTTCTCCTCAGACTTGATTTTCAGTATATAGTGGTCCAATTAGAGTTGTTAGATTAGGATTTTAATGTGTTAGGTTTTTGAGCCTGGGAGCCAGGCACTGGGTAAACAATAGTTCCTGTGCTAATAGCTTGCCCAGAGATTGTCCAGCTTAATTCCCTTAAGGTTCTAAATGCTCAACTAAATGTGGCATTGACTGTCAAAGGAGTCTAAAGAATAAAGGAGAAGGTGTAAGTTGAAGTATTCCAAGAAGAAATCTCAAAAGTAATGGAGTTTGATTTTAGCATTTAAGGATGGATAAAACGTAATTAAAAAGACCATCCAAGTTGAGAAAGCCAGTAGAAGCAAAGGCTGGGCTAGGCAAAATTTACAGAGGACAGAGAGGATCAAAGTATACTGTACACTTGATGTCTGATCGATGCTATTTCCTAGAATGGCCAAAACATGTCTAAAATTGTTCTTACATTTATAAGAATTCACAAACTAGGAAGAGTAGCACTTCGTATCATGGGAGATAGTGGGTATAAGGAGAAAAACTGACCTGGTTGTACCTACATTCTTTTCTTCTTGGCACCATGAAATTAAGGTTTCTTTTTGACCTGATGCCATTTTAGGACACTTACTCTTTTTTTTTTTTTTTTTTTTTTTTTTTTTTTTTTTTTTTTTAAGAGAGAGGAGAGGGGGAGGGAGAGAGAGAGAGAAAGAGAGAATGTATTTATTTATTTTAGTTCTCGGTGGACACAACATCTTTGTTGGTATGTGGTGCTGAGGATCGAACCCGGGCCCCACGCATGCCAGGCGAGCGCGCTACCGCTTGAGCCATATCCCCAGCCCCTAGGACACTTACTCTTGACTCTCTCTTGACCCTATCTCCATTCATGATTTTTCAAAATATTTTTAAAGAGAGAGGGAGAGTTTTTTAATATTTATTTTTTAGTTTTCGGTGGACACAACATCTTTATTTTATTTTTATGTGGTGCTGAGGATCGAACCCAGCACCGTGTGCATGCCAGGCAAGCGTGCTACCGCTTGAGCCACATCCCCAGCCCTCAAAATATTTTTTTTTAGTTGTAGATGGACACAATATCTTTATTTTCATTTTGTTTATTTTTTTATGTGGTGCTGAGGATCAAACCAGGGCTTCACATGTGCGAAGCAAGCACTCTATATCTGAGCTACAACCCCAGCCCATCATTCATGATTGTTTTAACATACAAGATTCGTGATGTAGGGAACCTTCAATTATTTGGATCAATGGAGAAGAGGAAGCTATATATATAAGACCAAATAAAAGTCAATATAGCAATCATTTGCACATGATTTGAGAACCCAGAGACACAATCATTTCAGACTTGCTTCTATATGAATAATGACTTTGACATATGTTCTTTTGCTTAATTAGCATTCCTTCATGTATTAAATCATAGAAAATTAAATGTCTTTTACCTTTTATTTTTAGTAGTGATGATGATCACCTCCCAGATCCAAGTGCCAAAATAACAGAAGGTCGGATTGATTTTTTTCCCTAATTTAAACTAGATGATATTTAAAAGGAGACTTTGTAAACTGCATTGATGAGTTTTCCTATTGTCAAACCTGAATTTAATCCTGGGTTTTCCAGTAGGTTGACCTACTTTGGAGGAGTACTAGGTCAGTTAATTAGTTCACATGAACCAACTAGTTTGCCTTTTCAAAGGGCAATTTCATTAATTATTAATGATAGAGCATATGATATGATATTTAAGTTCACATTTATCATACTCCTGTGGGAACTTACCAGGAAAAAAGAGTTTATCACACCGATAATTTATATGGGGACCCAACCCCACACTACTAAAATTTAATCATCTTAAGAGTGTATGCTTGGTTTGTATAAGTAGCTTAACCCTACTAAAATATATTTTAAAAAATCATTTAAAGGTAAAGATTAAACCTGAATTTATTTGCTTACATTAAAATGTAACTAGGATAGACTCCACTTTATTTTTATCTGTTAGAATCCCTTCATTAAAATATTTATGAGTTGAATGTTTGGTCCTCAGTTTGTTGAAACCTCAGCATCAGTGTGGTTCCAACAAGGACAGCACTTGATGTAGGAGTGTCATATTTACTGTAAAGATGGCCTTGAAACTCAAACCACATTACTTGCTTTGACCTTGACTATTTCAAGTCTGCAATTCACTCAAGGATTTACTCAAGAAAAGTGTCCTCTCCACCCAAAGGTGGAAATGACATTTATTAAAAGATGAACCTTAGAATTGCAGTATGTCAGAATTCCATGAACACATCATACTGCAAAGGGTGGTGATATATCATGATGTGTTTCCTACATTGTGGAATCAAGGGCTATACAGCCCAAAATAAGTCATTGAGTACAAAAAAAAAAAACCTCCTAGTTTTAGAGATGAAGAAAATGAGGCTCAGCATAAAGAGTTGTTGCCCAAGGTTATACAATGAGTCAGAATGTAAATTCAAAATCTTCTAAACCTGACTCCAATGTCAGTATTTTGTTCAACTTCATTATTTAAGTCACCCTTAGTTAATATATCTTTTGGTAATACTATACCTACACAATTCATTCATTTATTCAGCAAATATTCACTGAACACTTTCTTTGTGCTAGACACTGTTTCAAGTGCTGGGGTTGTGAATCAAACAAAAAGTGCTTGCCCTCATGGGACTTAACTTGGGAGTGTATGTGAAAGCAGGAAACATAAACACAAAAATTTTAGATATGAATAAGTACTTCCCATTCTTACCTTGAGTAAAATCCAGATCCCTTACAATGACTTACAAGGTCCTTGAGGGTCTGAACACCACTCCTTCCCCATAACCTTCCTGACCACCTCTCTTGATGACCTCTCCTAAATCATTCCATTCCAGCTACACCAAGTCTCAGACACACCAGGCATTCTCCTATCTCAGGGCCTGGGCACTTGCAAGGCTGCCTGCAATGGTCTTCTCTCAGATATCTGCACAGGTTACTCCTCACCACCTTTAGATATTTGTTCAAACATCATCTTCTAAGTGAAAGCCTTCTCTGAGCACCCTCTTTAAAATTGAAACCTCACAGCCACCCCAACATTCCCTATGTCTTTCCATGCTTTAATTTTCTCCCTAGCACTATACCATCTGATAGACTGCATATTTCTATTATTTATCTATATCCCTTCTCTAGAATGTTAGGATTTTGTTCTGTTCACTGTGTTCCCACATGCCTAGAAAAGACACACTTAGTAGGTATTCAGTAAGTACTTGTAGAATCTCTGAATAAATATGAAAGAAAATTAAGAGTAAACATGAAGTCCAGAAACATGTCCTTAATGACAAGGAGTAAGCCACAGGAAGATCTAGAAGAGGGCCCCAGGCACAAGATATAGTAAGTAGAAAAATTATGCTTTTAAACTATATACAACTAAAGAGTTGAAGGGGCTCTTGGAAATCCTCCACAGCCTAATCTCTCATTTTACAGATGAGCAAAGAGGCCTGGAGTTTGAGTAGTTATACAAGGATGCATAGCTAGTTGAAGAGATTGCCTCTTTTGGCACTCTAACCTGGATTCCTTCCACCACATCACTCTCCATCTTTCCCAGTATTGGAGGAAAGAGCCAAGACCTGTACCCAGCATTCTAGAGATCTAGCCTCTTCAAGCTTTTTCTGTTTGCCTAAATTCTATGATTCTTTGATGGAAGTATTTAAATTGCTTTTGTTATAAAAATAACTATTGTGTCTCAGAAATAACTGTTTCCTAATACTCTGTTTTCATCACAGAAAGTCTTGCAGAGCTAGATCCAGAAAGGTCAGGCAGTGTTAAGGTAAGTATTTTTCACAGGCTCATTGTTATCCAGTGGGACCCTGGAAGAAATGGCCTGATCATTAAGGTGAAATAGAAAATACCTGTGTGCTGTGCCCTGAGGGACCACCCTTTGTTCACCATTCTCTTGCCCAAATCTGTCCCAGCTGGGGTGCACTCCTGATACCTAAAATTCCCTTCAACAAAGTCCTCACCTGTGGTTCAAGTCCTTGCCCTTGTCTTAGTGTGCAGAGTAAACCACAGGTGCCTCTTAGTTCAGTTCCACTCATTAATGCTATTCCTGCAACCTCTGAGGGAAAGGCAGTGAGTGAGTCCTATGGCACTCACAAGTAGACCTGGGGAGAAGCCTGGTTGGGACAGAGATGCTTCAGAGAGGACGAGGCACTTCTTAAGACAAACAAATACTGATTCCAACCATATCCCAATGTTATGGAGGACTGGCCTACAAAACCCCCTCCCCAGTAAATCTCCCACAAGAGCAGAAGGTACAGAACCTTCTCTGTTTTATATCACCCTTGCTTTCCCTCTTGTTCAGTCTAATCCCACTCCGAGCACACACACACACACACACACACACACAGCCATCAATTTTCCAGTCATTTCTTATTTATCAATAGTAACATTTGTGTGACCACCTCAGGCTTCATTAGAGACCACAGTTTGCAAGTAAAATTATAGAGGACAGGTAGAATCTCCATCTGGAGGCCAAATGACAGGCTGTTCCTTCTGCCAAGCTGATTCCCCAGTTCATCTAGACTGTTTTTTCTAATTGTTCTTCTGCCTTGCTTTTTCTTTTTTAGCTATAAAATTCTAGTTAAAGGTATACTCCACTGAGATACTCAGTGTGCTTTATTGAGTAGCACAGAAATAACTGCTGGTATGTAGTTCCACGAAAATGGTAGTCTCTGTATATATGAATGCAGGAGTTCTCCAGTGTCAGACTCAGAAAAAGAGGCTACATGTTTCTTTTCATGGTAAACTCCTTACATGGTCTACAAGCCCCTACATGAGCTACCCACTCCTTCCCCTCCTTTCCACATTACCTGTCAATCTCTACTCCGGCCACAGTGATCTCCTTCCAGCTCCCCTAACATGCCATGCCTGCTCCCACCTCAGAGCCTTTGCACTTGCTCTTCCTCTGCCAGGAACTCCCCACCCCAAGATAGCTGTGTGGCTTGCTCCCTCATCTTCTTCTGGCCTTTGCTTAAAGGTTATCTTTTCAGTGAGGCCTTTCCTGACCACCCTATGAAAAATACACATACATAAACTAACCCCCTTATCACACTTTATTTTGTTCATAGTACTTAATTCACCATTAATTTGACAATTATTTATCAAGTGCTACTATACCAGACAATGAAGTTTCAGCAGTAAACAAAGCTGACAAAAATACCTGTTCACCTGTTCTTATTCTCTGGAGATTTTATACACACACACACACACACACACACACACACACACACACACACACATATATATATATATATATATATAAAACGTGTGTGTATGTGTTTATGAGTCATGAGGTGAGGGCCTTTTCTCTTTAGTTCATGACTATATCCCTCACACTGAGTATCCCTAACATAGTAGATGCTCAACAAACATTTGTTGACTGAATAATGACTTAGCTTCAGAGTCAAATTTGGTCTCCATATCAGGAGTTCCCAAACACTCTTCCCAGGAATGTGATGCACAGTTATATTTATGAACCACCACAAAGAGCAGACAAGGTCTCAACATTCGCTGTATATCAGAACCATATGGCAAACTTTAAAAATAACTGGTGCCCAGCTCCTACCCCCAGAAATTTTTATTCATTAGGCTGCCCCTACCAACTGTACATTAAAAGCTCCCTGAGGATTATAATGTATAACCAACACCAAGAACCACAGACTTAATCTATTCACGTGAGGGGTTTGGTGTTATCTGCCCTTCCAGCTTCTCAACCTGGCTGCATAACTCCACACGTGGGGAACTGAAAAAAAACATTCCTGTACTTGCTCTGTCCCCAGGTATTCCTGTTAAGTTGGGGTGAGCCCAAAGCCTGTATTATTTAAATTCCACCAGGTGGTTCTATTGTGCAGGCAGGGTTGAGAACCACTGCTTTAGATTGTCCCTGTCCTAGTTTATCACTTTAAGTATCCTATTTGGTAATATCTTAAACCATAAGCTGTCCCAAATGCTCTTGGAAGAACTAGAGTCAAACTCTTAAGATATATTTTGCTCTCCGCCTAAACAGAACACATTTCTCATCTTGCATGTATTTAGACATTACTTTGTTGATGTTCCACTTCTTTTGGAACTGTCACCACCATGGAGTAGCTACCCTATAGCCAAGCGACCTGCCATAGCCTATTTTATGCCTTCCAGACCATGCTGCTTCTTAATTCCAAAAAGTGATAAAGGTCCACAGACGAAAGCTAGGGCCTGAGCCATTCTTCATGCCTGACCACCACTTCCATGCACCCTACCACTTTCTGGCTCCAGACCACACAATTGCTAAGAATTCTCTAAAAGGAAATTGGAATGATAACATAAACATCCCTTTACTCTTATGTCCCTTAAGACCTTGTCCATCACATCATTACCTTCTCTTAGAGAAGATCTGTAATATATTCCATGTCCCAGGATGCAGGAGGCAGACATGACTGACATTTTCGTGACATGGGACATTGAAGACCTTGAAATGATCCCACAAGGGCAGCTAAATTCTGCATCCCAGTCTGGGGCCAATTCTGGATGTCATCATTGTTTAAAATGATGAGAAGTCAAGCATAGAAACGTCTAAAGCCCCAGAGAACAATTGTTTGAGTCTATAGCACATACAGATTACAGGGTACAATGCCACAATGGTGGTGCTCCACCCTTGAGGGTTTCTAGGTATTTCTAGTGTTCACTACTCAACAAAGGACAGAGGACTAACACAATGTTTCCCTTTTGTACTGGCAGTTCACAACCCTCTTTCAACGTGCAAGTATTCTTAGCAATGTACAGTCTTCAAGTGATGATCTTGCAGGTACAAAATATATATACTTTTCTAATACAGCTCTCAATTATGACACTTGGAATATAAACATTTTGCTGATGCACTCCCCTAGAGCAAGGAACTCCTGTTTTGCAGTGTCTCCATCCACCTCCACTGTAGAGTTGAAATAATATTATTTACTATGAATATAAATCATGATTTGCAAGTTGTTAATGCAAACCTCTGACTTGAACCTCACAGTATAGGGGTAACAGGTATTTAATACATTGATTAGGTACCAGTTATATACCAGAGTGCTTTTTCTCACATCCCCTCTGTGAAGCATTGTCTCCATTTAGTTAATAAGGAAACAGTCCCAGAGGTGAAATAGCTTACCATTATGTGCTCTCTCTACAAGTCATGTCCCATTTTACATCAGATAAAAATGAAGGGAAATGACCTGGCTGAGGTTGCATAGCCAGCAAATGGCCGAACTGGGGCTCAAACTCTGCACAACTTGTGGCTTTCATCCCACACACTTTCTTTCTGCCAGCCTGGGGCTACATCCAGTCATTGCTGCACCCCAGAAATAGGCAATGACAAGGACAGCCTGCAAAGTTTAGTGGAAAGGAGAGGAAGACCCCCATAGAGGTTCCGATGACATATCAAGTAGTAAAATCACATTCTTCTTTACCTTTAGTTTGACAGGAACATACCTCTTCCCCACTACTATATTCTGCAGGATCCAAAAACTCACTGGACAGCAGTTATAAAGTCAAAGATTATATTTTTGTGCTAATAAGGGCCATGGGAGGAATAAATACAAATGGCCAACTTTATGCTAAGATGCTCAAAATGGCAGAGTCCCACATAAGAGAATTTATTAAAAATTGCAATGCTGTTTATGAAAACCCACAAGAGAAAGGACTTCTGGACCAGTACATGCCCATTACATCTTATACTGTATTTTTTAAAAAGACAATTTTATTGGGAATCTAAATCAGTTTATTAGGTGCATTGATTCACATTATGCACTTAGAGTGCATTGTGGCCTATTCACTTCAGCCATACAAACCTCAGGCACATGTCTCTCTTCACAGTGACCAGTATCAACCAGATGGACCCCACTACTCTGCCCATAAACCCATCAAAGCATCGGAATATCTGTGTCAAAGAGAATTGGTCTCACCAAGGTGACTTCATTTTTTAATATTCTATTTTTTAGTTGTAGATGGACACAATAACTTATTTATTATTTTTTATGTGGTGCTGAGGATCGAACCCAGTGCTTCACTGAGCTACAACCCCAATCCCAAGGTGACTTCATTTTAACATGAAACCTAACTCTCCTACTCCCAATACAGAGTGAACACCACATCTACTGCTTGGTTTTTCTTTGACTTTGAAAGGAGTATGGATCAGTAACCAAAGTGTTTGCTGTGCTCAAGATGAGTTTCGTGTGTTCTGGGATCCTAGGATAACAGCCACCTGCTAATCTAGAGCAATATGTAGAATCTCATAGTAACTGGAAAATTAGTTGGGCACAGTGATGCACACCCATAATCCTAGCATCTCAGGAGGCAGAGACAGGAGGATCCCAAGTTCAAGGTTAGCCTCAGCAACTTAATGAGGCCCTAGGCAATTTAGTGAGAACCTGTCTCAAAATTGAAAAAAATAAATTAAAAGTGCTAGGGATGTAGCTCAATGGTAAAGTGTCCCTTGGGTTCAATCCCTAGTATGCCCCCCCAAAAAAGAATGCATAGCAACTAGCAAATTGAGGGGCATTGTTTCCAAGTGCCATCCAAGATGGTCATTAACAGCAACATCCTGGTCCCTCCCCAGGCTTACCCACTCAGTATCTCTGGGAAATAATGTCCAGGCAAATGCATTTTTAACAAGATTCCCTATATTTCAAAAATAGTGCTTCTTTTTTCCACTCCAGTGAGATTTTCAGAATATGTTCTTGCAGTACATGCCTTAGTCTTGCAACTAAAATCTTTGTCTAACTTTTTTAAACTATTTAGGTCCCCATTCAAGCCTCTGTCTTTGGTCCCTATAGATTTTGACTTTTTCCTTTTTAATGTCTACATCATTCTTGGAATTGGCTCAGTAGGCTTTTTTAGTGTTATCAGCTATGATGAGGAAGACAGGTTCTGCAGAGTTGGCTAAAGAAACATCAGGGTGCAAGGAGTGCAGAGCTTGCCATGGTACCAACTTGGCTACTTTCTGCCAATCTGACCTTAGATGAAGGTTCTGAACTCACCAACCTCTCCTGCTTTCCTCACAGGGGTATCTAATACAGCAAATAAAGACTCTGTGAAAGCATAAGGTTATTTTCTGTAAATGCTACTGAGTCCTAATTATCAATCCCCTATCATGACCACCTCAACTAGAAAGACTAATCAATATCTGTATCTCTCTTGGTTGTTTACAGACCCTAAGCCTAGTACTTCCAAACAGGGCTCTGAAATGATGAAGAAGGTGTCATCAGCTATGGCAAAGGCGTTTTCAAGGTCTAAGGCCAATATTTCTAAGTCTTCCCCACCCCCACCCTCACCTCCTCATGAAGACAGAAGCTGAAGCTGCTATAACTGACATAAATAAGCATACTAACCTTCTTCTCAAAATAAATGGGTTTTTGAGCACGACACAGTGTCTATCCTACATGCAGATTCTCATGGATGCTGAACATAAGGAAAGTTTGATCAATGCTTTTGTTGAGCATTCTGGCATGGAAAGAAGAGCTGGGCCTCACACACAAATGCATCTCCTAGGCAGTATGGGTTTTAAGCTCTGCTCTTGAGGGCCCTGAAGCCTTATTGGGAAAATAAGACTGATAAGTAAAGGTGTGATACCAATAACATAGTGTGCTATGAAGTACTTCAGGGATCTAAGGGATCCCAAGGAGGGAGTCATTGCTGTGAGCTGGAGTGATAAAAAGTTTCCTAGGACTAGAATTCAGCCAAATCTCAAATGATGAATGGGTTTAAGTGGGCATGGAAAGTGTCAAAGAGGCTTGCACTATGAACCACACATCTACTTCCAATTCTGCCATGCCTGAAGGTTACAACTGAGTGCTGTCCAAGAGAATGTTTGCTGATGAGGGGACTGGTTTACATATACAGAGTCTAGTATAGCAGTCACCAGACACATATGTGGCCATTGAATCACTAGTGTGATTAAGGAACTGGAATTTTTTCATTTTATCTCAATTTAAGTAACCATATGTGGCTGTTGGCTCTCTCATTGGATAGTGCAGTTCTAGTCAGTATGTGGCCTCATGGACACAAGCCAATTCAGGTGATGCTGAGGAGTTCCTTGAAAATTCATTTCCAAAGTCTTTCCCCAAACATCTAAGGCAGTGCAGCGATGTGACTCCTCAGAGGATCTCTGAAACCTTCAGTCATCCTCTTGACCTCTTTAAGACACATGCACCACCAATGTGGCTAGAAGCAAGTTCATGCTTTTCAGCCATACCTGTTCATCCATATTCGCCAAAACTCAATTTAATGGAGAAAGCATAGGCCCCATCTAGGCCTGACCAAACACCAACCCTGCTGGCACCTTGATCTTGAAGGAAGGAATCAAAGAGCAGATCAGAACCTGTGTTCACCAGGGGGCCTCAAACACAGTTCTGGACTAGAAACAGCTTCTCTAGACAGAAACATCACCTTGGTACTGAAACAACCATACTGGCCTCCCTCGAGCCACTCAGTAAACAGGAAAATGGTCACTCATCTAGTTATTCTCTATCTTGGCTTTATCCAAAGGTAGGTTAGAGGAAGTTCCCAGAAATACTTTTTGGCAAGTAAATTTCCTTCATGTGTACCTGCATTCCATGAATGTTAAGTGAACTGAATTTTAGTATCTAGAATGCCAGGCAATTCTGATGCCCACATATATATACTCAAACTTGGCTATCTTCATCTGCTCACTCATTCCTGCCTGCCCTCACATACTAAATAAAATTCATCAAATGCAGCAGCATAAGTTTTGACGTCAGTTCTTAAAGGTCTACGATATAATAAACACTGATCTTACAAATGTTTTTAATTCATTTTTATTAGTAACAAAAATTCGTACAGAAATCCAAAATACAAAAGATACAGTGAAAAGCCTTTCCTCTCCTTCCCATCACCCAAATGCTACCTACTTCTCTTAAGAAATGAGTTCTGCTACTAATGAAGATAGTCTGAGAAATAAAAAAGTACATTAACATCTGTCTTTAAAAAGAAGTTCAAGTATCTTCCCTTCAGAAAAGCAGAAAACAGGGAGGGAGGGGAAAATGGAAGGAAAGACAAAGAACATCAATGTGTTCTTTGACAGCCATCATTTTCTGGTAACACTGCTTGGAGCTTGTTTCTATGCTCACAATCCCACCTTTGAATAAGCAAAGTCAGCCAGCCCTCCTTTACAGAATGCTGTTGGGCTAATTAACCAATATCCAAAAGTAAGCACCAGAATAGGAGGAAAGGTGCCTAGCATATCTGTTCAAAGTCTGCTGGTTAAAATATATTAAAATCTATGAGCTAGGTGTGCCAAAGTCCTGCTAGTCTGATCCTTGTTCCCATCTGGGTATCAGTTTCCTACAGCAGTGCAGGTCGCTGTGCTGGAGGCCAGCAGGAGGAGTCGTCAACTTACTGAAATTTTGCAGGTCTGTTCTGAGCACCACCAAGGTTGGAAAAGTAGACAAAAGTAATTGCATTCAAAGAATAAGCAGGAAAAAAAAGGAAGGATGAAGGCATAAGATGAAACCCTGAAAACCAAAAAATGAAAATGAACCAAAGTTTGAGGTAAAGCCAAAACCTGAGGAAAAGTCAGATTGGGAGGAAAAAGCAGAAGAAACTTTTCATGAATGGTTGATTCAAGCTCTCCAGGAATTTAGAGAAGTGATACACAACAGGCACTTAGGCAATGAAGATATGTTTAGGGAAGTGGATGAAATAGATAAGGAGAATAAGAAACAAACTTATAATGATGCACTGGTGAAGTTAATGAAAACCATCTTTACCCCTATTTAATATAGTTAACCTTGATTTCTATATTACCTGATTGCTACATAACATTTTTTATTAGCATTTTCCTGATATCTTTGTCCATCTTTCTACTTTTAACCTGTTGCTGTTAGAAGTGGTCTTAGATGTCTCTCCTGTTGTCTATATCTATTGTATTTTGAACCAATCTACAAGTCTCTACCTTTTAATAGAAGAGTTTTACTCATTTGTTTAAAAAGAAGAGGTTTCTGATAATATATAAAATGAAAAAGGTTATATTTTTGAAGAGTGCATTTGTATATTACGTATATGAACACAAAAACTGGTGAAGGATGACAGGCAAAAAGTATCATCTCAGTGGTAGGATTATGAATTTTTCCTGTTTATTTGAATTGTCCATATTCCTAAATGAATACACATTATCATCGTGAAAAATGATAAAGGTTTTTATAACTAAAAAAGCATCAAAATGTATGAGCTAGTATCTACAGTCCTTGGAGATGGAACCATTTAAAGAGCTAAAGCCTACACCTAACAACGCAAACTGGGCCTCACCTGCAATGAAAGCAAATGCAAATTAGAATAACCTGAAGGTATCAAGATAACTTTCAGAGAAGATAAAAAGGAATGATAAAATTCAAGGTTGTCCAGAATGTAGGGAAAAATTGCATTTGAATTCTATAGTGCTGATAGTTCTACCAATTTAGCATTTCTGAAAAGCAAACTGACAATAAAGCAAGCTACGGTTCTATCTGTACTTTTGGAGCTGGTAACTCCATTTTGGAGAATATGGTCCTCGGAAAATTCTAAAAGGAGGAAAAATTTTAAAAGGACTGCAAAAATTTCCAAAGTAGTACTATTATTAAAATGGAAAATTAAAATAATCCAAGTGGGAGACTGGTATGCTGTATTAGTAAGAAATGCTATATAGCCACTGAAAATGATATGGATAGTGACAACACAGAAATGTCCATACAAGTGAAAAAAAAACAAAGATATGCACTCCAATAACAATCACAAAGTATTGTCATGCATTTGTCATTTAACAATCATGTTGTATACTATTAAAAATTCAAAGACCTCAGGGATTTAAGATGAAAGGGGGCCAATGCATTGAGGGACCAATGCATCTTGGATGACATTCTATGGGTCATACTTAATTTATTAAATGCCAAATTCTTATCACAAATGTAATTGCCGATTATTTTCTACTGAAAAAAATATATAACCTGCTCTTATCTATTTTATGATGCACTTTCCAGTAACACTTGCAGAAATCAGGAGCCACTTATTTAGTAAAGGAAGAACTCTAGGTTAAATCCTTCATAGTGCAAATAATCACACCTAAAATTACATCTTCAAAGTTTACATTTTCAGATCAAATAAAAGACACCAGGAAACATTTGGTCACAACAGTCCAGTGCAAAACACTTTACACTTCAGTAGAATATGATTTAGATGACGACCATGTCATTCCTTTCAAAGAGCTTCAAAACATGTTTACAGAAAGGATGGCCTGTTCCAGATAAAGATTATTTCCAATTTAAGAGTCAATGAGTCCATCAACTGCCAAGACAGGTACTTACTAGGTGCATGAACTAACAGGAAACAGAACAGAGACAGACAGACTCAGGCATTAATTAGGCCACATCATAAAATAAATATGCCAAGAACTAAAAGCATTTTTGTGAGCATTTCATTTAATGTGGCTGTTAAGCATTGAGGTCATTGGAAAATTGTCCACCAATGAACTTCCACTGTCCTCTGTAAAGGGAACCTGTGAAAGGAATGAGAACAATCACTGTTCCCAAAGGTTAACTAAAACAAATGGCTAGTGGGCATGGTGGTTCATGCCTGTAATCCCAGCAGCTTGGGAGGCTGAGGCAGGAGGATCACAAGTTCAGGGCCAGCCTCAGATATTTAGCAAGGTTCTAAGCAACTTAGTGAGACCCTGTCTCAAAAGAAAATATAAAAAATGTGGGGATGTGGCTTAGTGGTTGAGCAACCCAGGATTCAACCTCTGGTACCAAAATAATAAATAAAAATAATGGCTAATGGATTGTTTCAGGCTCAGCCTAGTGAAGGCTAAATCTGTGCCTCTAGAATCTGAATGCTGGGAGCATAACTGACAGCTGGCCACAGTGGCTGAGCTGCAGCTGAAACCCAAATGGCTAAAATCTACCATCAATCACCACATCTTCACCAAGCCTAGACTTCCCATGGGCATGCCCCAGTAGGGCAGAATCACTAAAACAAATGATTTCTTTAAGACCCTGAGACTGCCCTAACAGAAAACTTTGAGCCAGGGGCCAACCTCGTATAAGATGGTAAGGAGTAAACCTATCATTTACCTCCCAGAAGCAGAAAGGAGACAATGAGACTTCGTGGTTTAGAACAAGAGTTTATTAAAACACAGTGAACACTATGAACATCCACATAGCTTCTCCAACTCCCCTGCTCCCAAGTACCAGGGCAATGCAATAGGCTCAGATGAATGCAACATATGTGGGGGGTTGGATTACAGCTGAGGAATCTGGGGTCAAGGACTTGGGACTTTTTGTGTAATGAGCAAACAAACCAGTATCCCTCCCCTGGAAAGCAAGTTTAAATAGTACTCACACTGTGATCACCTTGTCATACTTAGTTGCCTATGTGACTGCAGCAATAACTCAGTATTAGGAGATAGATAAGTTTGCAGTCTAAGCCAGCCAATAATAACATGAAGGTGTGCTCAGGGTCTAGGTACACAGCCTCTCCCAACAGACACATTTCTTTGCCTGAAAAGGTCTTAGAACCACACAGTTCAAGGCTCTTTCTATCACCCCTCCTAACTTCAATCTCATCCACAAGGGTTAGACCTGCATCCAGGCTCTTCCCAGCTTCCTCCCCATTTCCTTCGGTTTTCCTTAATCTCTTATGTCTAATCCCATCTTCACATCTGCTTCTGAGAGAGGCCAAACTAGCACAACTGGTGCCAGTGAAATAGGAAAACAGGCCATGGTAAGATGGGGTTCTGGACACTGTTGTGAGTGGGATATTGGGCACGAATAACCTATGACATAGGGTGGCAGTCCACTGCTAACAATTTCTATGGAGATGGCCTAGGGGAGTGGCCTTTCAGGTGTGCTAGCACCTTGAAATATGGGATGGGAACACTCAACCAGACATCCCTGAGGGTACTGATCCTGCAACCACTATGTTCTTCTCTAGTGCTATATCATATTATATAGCACTTCCCCTGCACCAGAAGAGGCTACAAACTAATTCCCAAAGCCTAGAACTAATGTACCCCTCAGAGGAGCTGAATGCAGCCTCTCCTGATTATTAAGGGGATGAGTAGGGTTTAATCCCAACATAGCCTGGCTGCGAAATACTGGGCTTATTAAGTTAGAGCATACATACCAGCGAGCTACTAGAATCAGCAGACACACACCAACAAGAAAGCACTAGGTTTGGATTTCAAGGATGCTATATCAAGAAGGCCAGAAAAGCAAGATTTCAGACTTGGAAGCACTTTCTCAGGATTCACGATTTAACCCCCTGGCAAAGACCACAGTGGGCAAGCAGCCTCTAGGTGGCTCCTGGAAGGCTGGTAAAAGTAATGGCCAATGCTGAAAAAAATAGTGGCCTTAGCTGCCTTGGAAAACAGCACAGAAAGAATAAGTCAAAAGAAAAGGGTATACTGGAGTGGAGGGACTATGTGATCAAAAACCCCATCATATGACAGTGCTCCACAGAGGGGTCAGAGAAAACAAGGGCCATCAGGAATGTACTGGTGACAGGGCCACTAGCATGCCTAAGGTCAGGGTAGCCTCTGCTGCAAGTCAAAGAGGACAGAGGGAAACCCTCAGAGGTGGACTCTAACATCCAAGGGAATAAAGGGGCTCCAGAGAAACAGAGAGTAGGTAGATGCACTTAAGCACCAGACTCAGGGAGGCCACAAATACTGTTACTACAAGGTCTGATGGGTAGCCAGGAGGGCTTTATTTTCAGGCAGTCTGGAAATGGCTAAAGGAACATGGTATCCCCAAGAGCAATACCAACAGCCAAACAAAGGTGTTACTCAGTATCTAGAGGCTGAAAAAGAGTGGAAGAACAGGAGCCTGAGTACTTTTCCTCTAATAAAAATTTATAATTTCTTAATCAACTCCCAGACTTCTTCAGCCCATTTCAGATCTGGAAAGAGGTATCTGGGTTCCTGGGGAGGACAATGGCATGCGATGACTTCCCTAAACTTCCCTAAAGGAACCTATAGCCACTTACTTGAATGTATGTACACTGGGGAAAGAATATTCCAACATTTTGATGTACAGTGCACTGAGAACCTAAGTTGACTGATACCTAGAGACTGGAAGCATCATCACAGTGCCCGTTAAACTGAGGATTTATTGAGGCCAAGTAACAACTAAGTTCTGAGTGACTCAAATAGGGCTCATAGTGAGCCTACTGATTTACTCAGTGGTCATTTCCTAGACCCAAGTATATAACTGGAATCGTTCTGGTAGTTGGAATAAGCCCCAGAAGGGTTCCATTGCCTGTCAAGGAACAGCTGTCCCAATGAGGAAAGCCAAGTAGAAATGTCTAAAACTGAACGCCACGCTTGGACAAGATGGTAAATTATGATGATTAGTTTGTATAATTGTCTTAGGCTGGCTATAGCTCCCAGTTGTTCAAAACACTAAATATAGGTGTTGCTGGGAAGATATTTTATAGATGTGGTTAACATCTACCATCAACTGATTTTAAGATTACCCCTGATGAGTTGAGTGGGTCTCATCTAATCAGCTGAAAGCCTTAACAGTAAAAACTGTTCCCCTGGTAAAATTCTGCCTAAGGACTACAATGTCAACTCTGACCTTATGAATTTCAGGCTTACCTAATCAAGCCCTCACAACTGTATGATTCAATTCTGTCACGTTTTAAAACAACAAGACAAAATGATTCAGTCAACTGCATAGGCCTTTGTCACTGGCTAACACAGACCAGGCACTATGGGCACATGAACAAAATAGACACAATGGCAGAGACAGAGGCAAATAGCAAGGACTACTATTTATCAGGTCTGATCCTGCAGGACTTTTCTAAAAGGTGACTTTAGCTCAACAACCCACCATTGGTCTTGCTGGAACTTTCTTATACCTACATTACAAGAGTTTTCCTAGGGCTGGGGATGTGGCTCAAGCGGTAGCGCGCTCGCCTGGCATGCGTGCGGCCCGGGTTCGATCCTCAGCACCACATACCAACAAAGATGTTGTGTCCGCCAAGAACTAAAAAATAAAAAAAAAAAATTCTCTCTCTCTCTCTCCCCTCTCTCTCACTCTCTTTAAAAAAAAAAAAAATTTCCTAAACATCCTTCTTCCACTCTCTTCTTCAGACATCACACCTAACACCATAGTCTGACAACTTTCCCACACTCCTCCAGCTCCCTCTCTATTCTTCTTTATGGGAATTTCAATCCCACCACAATCTCCTGCACAGATAATCAAGGACCTACCCAAACTAACACACAGGATAATCTAAGTACATATTAAAGCTCTGATCCTCCCTTTTGCAGGGTCAGAAATTCAATTTCAACCACTTGTGTTTCTTCTTCTGTTAAGTGCCTATTCAGTTCTTTGCCCATTTATTAACTGAGTTATTATTTTTTTTTGGTGTTATGTTGTTTGAGTTCTTTGCATACCATGGAGATTAATGCTCCATCTGACGTACAGGTATCAAAGATTTTTTTTCCCATTCTGTAGGCTCTCTGTTCACATTCTTAATTGTTTCCTATGAAAAAATGTTCAACATCTCTAGCAATTACAGAAATGCAAATCAAAACTACAGTGAGATTCCATCTCACCCCAGTCAGAACAGCAATTATGAAAAATACAAGTAACAATTAATGTTGATGAGGATATGGGGGAAAGGCACACTCGTACATTGCTGATGGGACTAAAAATTGGTGCAAGCACTCTGGAAAGCAGTATGGAGATTCCTCAGAAAACTTGGGATGGAACCACCATTGGATCCAGCTATCCCACTCCTCGGTTTATACACAAAGGACTTAGTATGAGTATACTATAGTGATGCAGCCACATCAATGTTTATAGCAGCTCCATTTACAATAGCTAAACTACGTAACCAACCTAGATGCCCCTCAATAGATGAATAAAGAAAATGTGGCATATATACACAATGGAATATTACTCAGCCTTAAAGAAGAATGAAATTATGGCATTTGGCAGTAAATGGATGGAACTGGAGCATATCATGCTAAGTGAAATAAGCCAATCCCAGAAAACCAGAGTCCGAATGTTCTCTCCGAAATGTAGATATTAACCCAAGGGAGGGTAGGGAGCAGAAGAACAGAAGTTCATTGCATTAGATAAAGGGGAATGAAGGAAAGGGAAGGGGTAAGGGAATAGGAAAGACAGAATGAATCAGACATAACTTTCCTTTGCTCATAAATGAATACATGACCACTCTAACTCCACATTATGTACAATCATAAGAATGGGATCCTAATTAGAATGGGTTGTACTCCATGTATGTACACTATGTCAAAATACACTCTGCTGTCATGTATATATCTAAAAACAAGAATTTTTTAAAAAAGAAAAGAAAGAAGTTGAAAATGAGCTCAGGATTTCAAAAAAGAGAAATTCAATTTTAACAATGGAGCACAAGCATTAAAGATCCTGTGAACCTGTTCCTCCCAAGGAACTGATAAGGACTGATAAGAAAACTAAGACTAACAATGAGAAGGAACTGCTAAGACCACCAGGACTGACAAGTGTTCCCATTGCAGCAAGAACTGCTACTTGAAAACTGAAGTAGGCCCAGAAGGAAGCCTTATATAACTGGAACACAAAAAGGAAACTGACTAGCCAAAAGGTACAAACAACTCAAAAATCCATCCATAAACAAAATGTGATATATCTATACAATGGGATATTATGCAGCCATAAAAAGGAATGAAGTGTGAGCCAGGCATGGTGGTACACACCTGCAATCCCAGGAACCTGGGAGGCTGAGGTGAGAGAATCACTTAAGCCCATGAATTAAGAGATCAGCCTAGACAACACAGGAAGATCCCATCTCGAAAAAAAAAAAATATGAAGTACTGACACATGCTATGATATGGCCAAACCTTGAAAACATTATACTACGTGAAAGAAGACAGACACAAAACACCACTGTTACATGGTTTCACTTCAAATAGCCAGAGAGGTAAATTCATAGAAACAGAAAGCAGACTTATGGCTGCCAAGGACTGGGAAAGGGAGGGAATGAAGAGTTATTGCTTAATGGGTAAAAGGTTTCATTTGGGGGTACTAAAAATGTTTTGGAACTAGACAGAGCTGGCGATTGTACAACACTGTGAATGTGCCAAATGCCACTGAATTGTTTAAAATAGTTCATTTTTCATGTTATGTGAATTTCATCTTAATACAAATAAATAAATAAATAAATGGTAAGGAAAAAGATGCAGAGATATATTGACCACAAAAATAAAAATTAAAAAAAGGTATTTAAAAACTGGTTTTCAAGGAAAAGCTGGGGAAGGAACTGGCTAATTTTAGGAATCCTACCAATCCCTATAAAGCCACAACAATAAATGTTGGTGAGGATGTAGGCCTGCAAATTGGCACCAACCACACTGGAAAGCAGTATGGAGATACCTCAGAAAATGTGGAATGGAACCACCATTTGACCCAGCTATCCCAACCCTAGGTTTATACCCACAGGACTTAAAATCAACATATTAGAGTGACACAGCCACATCAATGTTTATAGCAGTCAATTCACAATAGCTAAATAGTTATACATCGTTTTATATAATTCCATGTGCTACTGAGGTGGTCCTATATTTCTGGGCTCTAAATACCTACCGCAAACAATACTTTTATAGAATTATCTGGTATTCTCCCTTTCTGGCAATTTCACCTCAAATTGGGGTCTATAGGTTAATATTTATGAACTAAAATTCAGGGCACATACTCTGATGAAGTACCAAGTATATTCCCAGGGACAATGGACAGTACCAAAAAATTTGGGATAACTGGCTGTTGAAATTACAACTTTCTTAACAAATCTACTATGAAGGGATTAAAAGAACTCAGTCACAGAGATTTTATATATGGAAATATTAACAGCAGAACTGAATCTGATTACGTTTTTTTAAAAACAATTCATTTTTCAATTAACCAGGCAGTTAGAACAGGCTTCAGTATCGCCTATGCTCACTGGGATTGGAAGTCTCCCGCTCCCGGGAGTGCTGGGCCTTTTTATGTCGACGGGATTTATCTTGACTACTACTTCTACTTCTGTGACTCCGCCTTCCAGAATGCCCATGGCTCCTACTTCTACTCTTTTGACTCCGCCTTCCAGAATGCCCATGGCTCCTACTTCTACTCCTGTGACTCCACCTTTCAGGATACACTCGGCTCCTACTTCTACTCCTGTGACTCCACCTTTCAGGATACACGTGGCTCCTACTTCTACTCCTGTGACTCCACCTTTCAGAACGCCCACGGCTCCTACTTCTACTCCTGTGATGCCACCTTTCAGAATGCCCATGGCTCCTACTTCTACTTCTATGATGCCACCTTTCAGAACACCCATGGCTCCTACTTCTACTTCTGTGACTCCACCCTTCAGAATGCCCACTGTGATGGCTAGAATGTGTGTCTGAGCTTCGCCCTCTATCCCTATTCCTATTCTTGTCTTCTCTTGCCTCCTTCTTGCTTGAGGGCTTGTGCTCATACTTGGGTTTCTCCTTCTTGAGCTCCCTCTCTGGGCCCTCTGCTCTAACATGGCAGGAAGTCTTGACATCAGGGGAGCGTGGGTAGTGCTTCTGTCCCTCTCTTGATTCAGACTTCTGAACCTTCTCTGAGTTCTTACTGCTGTGTTTCTTAGGGGCAGGGTCATCCTTTTCTTTTATTGTCTTGCTTCCGAGAGATGAAGAAGATGGCTGCTCTGCTTTTACCTCCCTGTCAGTCTTCTCTTTGTCTTTCTTTCTTTTCTTTTTTTCCCTTTTCTCTGGAGGAAAAAGGAAGGCAATCAGTAAGAAAAGAGAAAAACATAAACTCCCCTTAAAAAGTGCATTTATTCTGAGTACATCACATCAAACCAAGTTGTTATAGTTAAAATCTTCACATACCAACAGATAGAAAATGTGCATCAGGAAAACATTCATGACAGCAGGATGAAGCAGTCACAGGCTATGCTTTCAGTGCCGTTAAGAAGTAATTTTGGACATATGTGGCCACTGACAGGTCAACTTCCTATACAAGGCAATCCTCACTCTGAATTCTCTTTCAAGACCATGTCTCCAAATACAGTCACATTTTGAGGTACTGGTGGTTAAGAACTCAACATATCAATTTGGGGGGGACAGAATTCTTTCCATACCACTATTCTTCCACTGATACCGCCCCTTTCCCAATAAAAATAAGAAACCCCACATCTTCCTCTTCACACTTAAGAGTTGATTATTGACTATCCATGAATGCTAGGGAGACCAGACACTAAGACTACCTAGAATCGTCTTTTGGGTCTCAATGCTTCACCTTTTTTGTGCTTTTTTGTGGGTTTGTCATCTTCTAAACTCTCAGATGAACTCGATGAGGGGGTGTTAGCCCCACAGCCCTTCTCCTGGAGTTCTTTGGTCACATCATCTGCTTCTTCTGAGTCCTTAGGAGCCCGATAGTTAGACACATGATCCACACGAATAGTTCTTCCTTTTATCTAAGCAAGAAAGGCAATGCTTCAGCAAAGACAGCCTTCATATCAAACAATCTATTGAGCCCAAGCTATGAAGAACAATGGTTTGAATTATATCATTATCTTTTTGCTACTTTCGTTTCTGGGGAAACCACTAAAGCAGAACTGCTCAAATGGTATGTCACAGCACATGTATTAGATATTAATACACTCAATGATCTCAGAAGCTAGGTAGGGTGTGTTGCAGCAGGGGCGGGGGCAGTTGTACCAGCAGCCTCACTGGCTTACCACAGGGTGCCATGCAAATATCTTCATGCTGTATGTGTATGAAGTGAAAAAAATCTGGGAAGTACTGCCCCAAAGCACAAGTGTTTGGGAAGACTATGAGAATTTAGAAACACAATGAATTACCCACAACTTATAACAGTCTACAGTGAAACATAAACTAGACAAGCATTGCAGCTAGATGGAATTCCTGAAATCTAGCTTAATGCTATAGCTGCTTTCTTAACACAGTAGGTAGAAGGCAAAGTGAGATCAACTGTTGGGGGTGGGATGGGAAATTGACCAAAAAAAGATTACTTTCTTTTTCTTAAGCCCTCACGCCTTGTTCTACCCATACCATACTGGAACACAGCTCACAATTGGGCCAAGAACCACGACTCTCCAGGCAAAGAATGACAAAATTAATCCTTCATGTAAAATCCTATTTTCAAGCAGATACATACTTTTTCCACAGGCAAAGACAACTGAAATTTGAAGTTTGGCTCTTACTGTTCCAACACAAGAGAGATTTTCATATCTTTTAAGCCTGAGAAGCTTCTATTATCTATCAGATTCCCATTTTGAAACATTTTTGAAAACTTTCCTGACACAGTGACTCCCTATGATTTCTGGCTCTCTTAAAATTTCATACTGACTGACTTTTGTACAATTTGTTATGAGATTAAAAGGAGATTTTCCCCCCCAGGACCCAATATGCTAGGTCAGTAGTGTCACATGACAGATATGCACACCTATATCCTAGGCCATGAAGCCCTGATAGAGCTCCAAGTTCCTCAGCACAGGACAATATGGAAGAGCAGCATTACCTTGTCTCTTCATTCTCTAGTACACTAGAGATGAAGGTGGAGGACAAGAAGGGAAAGGTGAAAAATAGAAGCCTGAGTGTGGGGGTGTGTAACACCCATGGTTTGGCTTGTTAATGGAAAAAAAGAACAAGTCCTGGCAGAACCATGAGCCAACAGAATATTTCCCAGAATCCCTTCCTAGCTGGTAGCTCTACAGTCCTCCTAACACACCCAACCAATCAGTACATCCCTGAACCTGTGGGGATCAGATGGAGAATGAAATCCAACCTCTACACCCAGGAAAAGTTCAGCCAAATCTTGCTTAATAAGCACATTTAGGGGCTGGGGTTGTGGCTAAGCAATAGAGAACTTGCCTAATACATGCAAGGCACTGGGTTCAATCCTCAGCACTACATAAAAATAAATAAATAAATGAAGGTATTGTGTCCAACTACAAAAACAATAAATAAATAAATAAAATGCTTACCTTGATCCCATTAAAATTGTCAACAGCCAGAACTGTGCTCCTTTGGTCTTCATAGCAGAGGAAACAAAACCCTTTGGATTTCCCAGTCTTCTTGTCTCGCACAAGATTAATGTTAACAATCTCCCCATATCTGTTTATTTTACAAAAGAATAAGACACTATTGATGTAAAATGCAAACCTTTGATTGAATCACAAAACAATAGTCAAATAATATGGACAGTATCGGAGATGTATTTAGAAAAAGATGACTTAAAAAGGTTGAAAATAAAATGTTAAACAAGGATACAGAAGGATTATCCAATTGAAAACATGGGTGGAAATATTAAGAGTAAAGACATGGAGTGTGGCTCAGCAGTACAGCACTCGCTAGCATGTGTGAGGCCCTGAGTTCGATCCTCAGCACTACATAAAAGTAAATAAATAAATAAATAAATAAAGGTATTGTTTTCAACTATAACTAAAAAATAAATATTAAAAAAAATAGTGAAGACATGAAATTCAAGGCCAAAATTAAGCGGGACTTAAGAGGGTTATTTTATATTTTAAAAGGTCCTAATATATAGGTATAGCTAATGAAATTATGCCACAATTAAGAAATTAAAATTTTAATTAAAAATGGTTAGAGCCTCAAATGCACAGAGCCTTGGGTTCGATCCCCAGGACCAAAAAAAAAAGTTAGAAATACAAAGAAAGTTAGGGGAGATTTAAAAACTTTTTTCAAGTTTATAACAAGTGACAGAAATAAATAAGACCAAAGAAATTAACATGAATTTATATGATACAAATGCAAATAAAACATGACAATAAATCTAACAAATACTTCCAGAGTAGTATACACAGATATATTTGAATCCTATAAAGAGATTACAATTTCTTTTATAGTATTCATGAAATATATAATAAAATTAGCTGTAGATCAGGTCCCAAAGTAAATCTCAATAAACTCCAAAAACCAGAATAGACTATATTCTCCAAAGATAATGTTATAAATCTGGAAATAATATTTTAAAAAAACAGTCTACTAACTAGAACTTGAAACATACTCTCCCAGCTAACAACTGGATAAAACAAAGATAAAATAAAGAAAAGTGATCAGTGATAGACTATTTAGAAAAGAACAAAAATAGAAAAATATGTACTAAAATTTATGGGATGTGACTAAGGCCATACTTGGGAAAATTTGTAACCTTAAAATTCCAGATAAGTTAAACTTTTATAAATTAAAAAATAAAATCACAGAAATAGCTGAGGGAATAGATATGTGCTTGTGTGTATGTATGTATGTGAGTGTGTGTGTGTGTGTGTGTGTGTGTGTGTGCATCACACACTCATCAAATTGCATGCTTGAGATTTGGGCATTCTGCTGTGTATAAATTTTTCTTTACTGGAAATGAAATAATAATGTGTTCAGGAAAAAAATTAAAAGTAAAATCATAAAAATATAATAGGAATTGATGGAAGCATTACATGAACATATCTATACATCTCAGTCCAAAAATCTAGTACCTTTTTTAAGGAAAACACCAGAGGTGATTCAGTTAAAGCTGAGAGCTATCTAGCAGTAAATATCTAGCAGTACAGGTCAATGCAAATAGATAAAACCAATACAAGAACTGGAAAAACAAAACTATCTCTGTTTGCAGATTACATATGATAGAATATATAGGAAATCAAACAATCAATAATGAACAACGAGGGGCTAAGGTTATGACTCAGCGGTAGAGTGCTCACCAACACATGCGAGGCACTGGGTTCAATCCTCAACACCACATAAAAATAAATAAATAAAAAATAAAGGTAATGTGTTCAATTACAACTAAAATAATTTCAAAAAATAAACAATGAGAAAAACAGTATAACAATTCAGTAAAGTAAGACGATACAGCTGAAAGTCAATCATTCTCTTACATAAAACAATAATCAGAAGATATAATGGCAGGGAAATACCATTTATAATAGAAACAAAAAAATACTTAGAAATACACTTAACAACAAGCAACGTACAAAACATATATAAAAAAGTTTTTAAAACTCCCGAAAAACACAAACATATTTTGAACAAATATAAGGACATCCCTTGTTCTTGGACAGGATGAGTTGATAATCAAAATCTTCCCCCAACTTAATATATAAATTAAGTGTAATAACATAAAAAAAAAAGTTTGCCACCCTGGTGGGGGGGTCTGGATAAGTCTATTCTAAAGTTCTTCTGGGGAAAAAATGAACATGTAAGAATGGCTAGGAAAACCTAAAAAAAAAAAAAAAAAGAATGAGTCATGAGCATGAGTAACTCTACAAAGCATACTGAAAAACTTGTGAATAACTAGTGTGGCTCTGACCAATGGAAAGGCAGACAAACCAACAGAACAGAATGTAGAGCCACACCAAGTATATATGAAAAAAATTGTCTATAATGGTGGCATCCAATTTTCTGGGGAAAACATGGATATATTAGTAATGAGGTAAGTACAACTGGATATCCATTTGAAAAAGTATAAAACTAGATCCAGATCTAGACTACAGCTTGGTAATAGAGTGCTTGCCTAGGATGCATGAGGTTCTGGTTCCATCCCCAGAGAGACATACACATACACACACACCACACACACACATACACAAATCCACTGGATCCAAACTTCACATTGTACAACAAAATAAACTCTAAGTGGATTAGAGATATAAATGTAAAAAACTGAAACCATAAAATAACATGACAGTAATAACACAGATGGGTGAGTGGAGAGAAATACTTTCTAATTATGACTCAAAATCCAGAAGCAATAAAAACCAGACTGAAGAATTTGACCACAGAAAAATAAAATACTAACGGGTAAGCACAATGGAGTTTTGGGAGTGATGAAACTGTTCTAATTGTGGAGATGATTATACAAATCTATACATGTATTAAAACTCATACAGCTACATATTTCTCAAAAATCAATTTTACCATATGCTAATTTAAACATATTAATGAATGAATGTATAAAATAACTTTGCCCAGCAAATAAATACCCATTAAGTAAAGTCAAAAGACAAACGACAAACTAGGTGAAAATATTTATAATGTATATCACAAGTAAAGGACCAGAAAGCAATTTTTCTTTTCTCTAAAATGAAATTATCAGAACAGGGCAGAACTCAGTGGTAGAGTGCTTGCCGAACATGTGTGAGGCCCTGCGTTCAATCTCCAGTACAAAAAAAAAAAAAGGAAAGACATTATCAGAACAACTAGTGAAGCTGAATAAAGTCTATAGATTAGGTGATGATATTATATTAGTACTGATTTCCTGAATTTCATGACTATACTAAGTTTACACAAAAGAATGTCCTTGTTTAGGGGAAGGACATTGAGGAATTTAGGGACAGATGCATCGTACCTGCAACTGACTTCAATGCTTCAGAAAAAAAATTATAATATCTACACATGAGAAAAAATAATGATAAAGCTAATGTGGATAAAGTGCTAAGACCTTGGGAATCTGGGTGAAGGGAATATAAGTATTCTGTACTCTATTTTATAATTTTTTATTTTAAGCCTAAAATTATTTCAAAATTAAAAAAAGAAAGATAAGAGCTGGCTTGAAAGGAATCCTACTGACTCAAATTGGGACAATTTGTGCATCAGGAAAGAATAATGATAGTAACACAACATCAAATATTTTTAAAATTAAATCCACAGTGATCCATGACAAGTATTATAACAAAAGGTTAATATCCTTAATGCATAAAGACTCTCATAAAATCAACAAGAGAAGGAGAAACACAAGAAAAAAGACCCAATAAATGATATGAGTAAACAATTTACAAAGAAATAATAATGGGCTGCCGGGCAAGGTGGTACAACCTGTAATCCCAGCAGCTCAGGAGGCTGAAGCAGGAGGATCACAAGTTCAAAGCCAGCCTCAGCAACTTAGCAAGGCCCTATCTGCAAACTTTTAAAAAAGGACTGGGGATGTGGCTCAGTGGTTAAACACCCCTGCATTCAATTTCTTTTACCAAAAAATAAAAATAAAAGAAAGAAAGAAATAATAATGGGCTGAAAATATGTTTAACCTCATTGATGATGAAATAAAGGCAAAGTAAAATGATAATGAGAAACCATTTGGCAATTTTTTTTTTTTTGCATAACCGTCATTGCTTAGGATTCAGAAAAATGGGCTGTCTAGTGACAATTGGTATCAGAGTGGAAATTGGTACAACCTTTTCAGAACAATTTGGCAATGTTTATAAAGCATCTTAAAAATACTAACATATTGATTCACACCCCTCCTTCACTAAGGAAACCATCAGGGATGCATACAAAGATTTATATACTACATTATATATTGCAATATAAATTTATAATAGCAAACAATTGGAAATAATGTCCAACATTAATTAAAACAAGATGATAAAGAAACAGTCCAAATTTTAAGTTTTTCCTTTTAAAGTGCATTCTGTTGAAATAAGCCAGTCTCCAAAAAAACAAAGATTGAATGTTCTCTCTGATATGTGGATGCTAACTCATAACAAGGGATGGTGGGAAGGGGAAGAATAGAAGTCCACTGGATTAGACAAAGGGGAATGAAAGGAAGAGAGGGGAGAGGAATTATTCAAACATAATTTCCTATCCTTGTATATGAATACACAACCAGGGTAACTCCACATCATGTGCAACCACAAGAATAGGATCCTAATTGGAATAAGCTATACTCCATGCATGTATAATATGCCAAAATATACCTTACTGTTATGTATATCTAAAAAGAACAAATAATAAAAAAAGAGCATTGTACATACTTCTTCATACTTTTTTTCCCATAATGCTCTTTTTTGTTTTGATTTATTTGTGGTGCTGGGAATGAAACCTGGAGCCTTTCACTTGCAAGTCCTTGTTACCAGTGGCAAAGGCAATCTTTATTTTGTGTGGCCAGAATACAGAATTATAATACACCACACACACACATACACACACACAATAGCCCATCACTACTCAATGCAACCAACACTGAACCAGCTCCAAGATGGGAGGCTGGATCCAGTAGAGTATCACAAAAGTGTGGAAATTAAAGGCTACACCTGCTGTGAACTTTCCAGCACTCAGAAGTTGAATGAAATAGCCTGGGTGTACCACCCAGACTCTCTACCATGGCTGCCTTCTCATTTGTATTGCCCAATTCCTTTTCCCTGGCCTGTTTCCCCATAAACTGCCCAACCACTCAACCAGGGCCCTACAGATAATCCAACTATCCTGCTATGGCAAGCCTTCTGCCAGGATATGCTGCTGCCTGTGTTTGCTTGCCCCATCCTTTCTACCTTTACTAGATATCCAACTTCTCTGAAAACAGTTCTCTGCCTCTGAAAGCTACAAAACCCAAAGGCATGTATCAACTATTGCACTATAACTCCACAAATATGTACAATTACTGAATGCTAATTTAAAAATAAATGCTGGTTTAAAAATCTTTTTTAAAAAGGCAGTGACCCTCTGCTCTTAAGAGTTGCAAAAGCCCTCTAACCCTGTGGACTGCCCAGCCTCTGTTTAACTCTTGGCTGTGTGTCAATTGCCCAGCCTCTCTACCAGGTGGCACTATCATTATGAGCTGCCAACATCCTCTCCTACCAAGAACAGATCTCTTAGTTTGTTCCTCATCAGCCTGTGACTTTCAGCCCCTGGGTAAAAAAAGAATGGCTCTGTTCACTAATTTCACATTCATCTAGAAATGAAGAAAGCAAACTACCACACAAACTTTCTGGGTTCTGTCTCCCATTTCCTCTGTGCTTTGCCCTAATCCTTCAATACCACACAGGTAAGGGCCCAGAGGGCCCTGTGATCATGGGATACTAGTTTTCAGAATCCAAAGGAGGTAGCCAACACAGTATCTTCCCAGAAGTTCCACACTATATTTGGGTAAAACCTGGCTGACAAGGGTCAGTGAAAAAGTAACAGAAACAGACCAGAATCCCTAAGACAGTCTCCCAAATTATCCAACTTGTGAAATCTTCCACATGAGAATATACTTAAAACCGTATCCTGGGACAGATCAAGAGTAGAGCAGAAGCTGCAGTCTTCCCCATGCAGGGATGTCATTGAGCCTAGAATTAAAATGTCGCTTTCTAATGCCACAAATTGCACTGCAGAATCAAACTACTGTCAACACAGGAGGCAGGAAATGAAAGAGGACTTACTGTGAGAACACACAGATGACGTCTCCTTCAGTCAGTTCATAAGGAAGCCCTCCTAGAAAAGAAAAATACATTACAGTTCAACAAACACTAACCAAGTATTTACTGTGTATTATGCACTAGGCCAGGCACCAGAGGTACAAAACATAAGCTATACACCTTCCCCTCACAGCAAAACAGTCTGATGGAATGACACAAATATATACAAGGTGGCAAGTGTACAGAAAAAAAAAGTGATTGAGTGGAAAGGCTCAGGTCACTGCAGACCAAACTAATCTGATCATTCTTTCCTCCTCACATCCAAAGTCCTACAAAGCTGATATCTCCATCACAAAACTCTGCTTCCACAAATATCAGCTTAAATGTGTCATTATCAACCCACCTATACATATAATAAGGATCATAAAAATAACTGTTAAGCATTTCATAGGAAATCATTTCCCCTCCAAATGTTTTACTCATCTGTAAAATGAGAAGTATACTTGCCTCATGAGATCACTGTTACAAGAATTAAATAAAACAATGCATATAAAGTGCTTAGCACAATGTCTGGTGCAATAACCTCTCTGAAGAGTAAAACTGCAGAATTACTGATTAAAGGCTACACCTTCTGTGCACTTTCCAGCACTCGGAAGTTGAACAAAATAGCCTGGGTGTACCACCCAGATTCTCTACCATGGCTGCCTTCTCATTTGTATTGCCCAATTCCTTTTCCGTTAACTTTTCTGTACATCAGTTTCCTCAGCTGTCTAGTGGGTGGGTGTGAGGAACATAACTGTTTCTGAGAAACCAAGTGGCAGGACTTAGCACTGTGAAGGGCAAATGGTAACTCACAGGAACACTGACTGGCAGGGAAAGCACACTAAAATGAGCGAGAGAAGACGGAAAACAGATTCACAGATAGGCAGAACATAAGAGTGGGTGATGAGGGGCTGGGGCTCAGTGGTAAAGTGCTCGCCTAGCACATGCGAGGCCCTGGGTTCGATCCTCAGCAGCACATAAAAATAAATAAATAAAAAAGGTATTGTGTCCAACTACAACTAAAAAAAAAATATATATATATATATATGGGGTTTTTTTTTTTTTTTTTTTTTTTTTTTAACTAAGAGTGGGTGATGAGTGTGAAGAGAAACATTGGGCGGGACTGTGAAAAGATCAGAAGCCGGCCAGGAGAGACTTCCAGAAAAATGTGAAGCTCACCCAGAAAGATCCAGGCGCTGTCTTTGTACTCGGAGTGCCAGGACACCTTTTCCGCCACCCCAAGCTGGACCTCTCGCTCGTTCAGCTCGTTGATCAGCTTCACTTTAGTTAAAGGACTACACGGAGGGCGGAAAAGGAAAGTAAGTTTGGTCCGGCCCGAATTCACAGAGAGCAAAACTAGGCGACTAGAAACTCTAGTCTCCTCTGAAACTCTCCTGCCCCTCGGCCCTGCAGCCACTCACTCTACCGTCCCAGCCCCGGTGGGCCACCCACGGCAACCCACTCCCTCTTTCTGAGAGGAAAGCTGAAACCTTACTTCATCTTCACAAATTCGCGCTCGACACCCGCGGATTAACTTCCGGGCAAAGCTACACTCTGTCGCGCATGCGCATCTGTCGCGCATGCGCCTATCTAGGACTTGGCGCCTGCGCCGCTCTAGAGCAAGCACAGCGCCCCCCACCCCCCGCGCGGCGCGTTCGAGTCTGCGGAACTGGCGCCGGAAGAGTTCAGCAGAGGCGGCCGAAAACCGCGGCGCCTGTTCAGTAACGCGAAAGCGGATCTCCACGCGTGGTGGCGTTCGTTCCTCTCGAGAGATTTTCCCTAGTTCATCGCAACTTCCCTCTTTGATGCGAAGCTAGGGTTTACAAGCTTGGTCCGTTACAGCTCTTACATAATTCCAGGCACTGATTGATTTAGTACTAAATTTTTGCTGAATGAAGGTTGAACAAGGTACTTGATGCGGCTTTATTCCTGGTCTAAAGCTCCACTTGGGTCTTCAATCCCAATCAGTTGCTCAAATACAGTTCCATCAAAGCATTCATTTTCCGGAGTTAGGGCAAAAAAGTGAAGAAGATAGGTGGGAGAATCAAGTTTTTGTTATCCCTCAAATCCTAATATATAGGTAACCTACAGTGTGCCTCCATAGTCTGAATTCAACACCCGCAGGTTGTTGTCAGAGCTCCAACGCTTACATTTTACCATAGTCTTTCTCTTAGTGGAACAGGAGGTAGAAATTAATATTGTTAATAGCTCCCAGTTGGGCAGACAACCAGCTAAAAGATACTAAATGAGCTAAGCAATTTACATATAGTTTCTCCAACCTTACAACCCCATGAAGTAGATGCAATCACTATCCCCATTTTATAGAGAAAAAATTGAGGTTCAAATGACTAGCTTGAAAGGTACTTTGTACCCATGAAGCCAGATTTAAAGATAGGTAGTTAGTGTAGTTAGGTAAATCAGGTCTAATATCAAGTATGTTTAAAAAAAAATGGAGACCATTATCGAGAATAGAGTCCAGGAAAGCTGAGCAGCACTTGGGGAAATTGAAATGTTACTGTCCCCAAGGCCTGGAGCCCATCCTAAGGAACTGTTAATGAATGAGCTTCCAGCAAACAGGGAAGTGTTAATCAAACTACCCAGGCCCTTTCTGCCCATGAAATAGTCCACCTGTCTCCCACCTTTTGGGCTTCCCACCTGCATTCTATCACTGCAGGATAAAGGGAAACTAAAGACATGAATGTGGGAAGACTAAAAGAAGACATTGACTATAAAAAAGGGAAGACTTCCCCCTTCCATGGATTCTGTCTTTCAGGTCCGGGAGAAGTCTTTTCTGCTGTCCTTTAATAAAGCCTTCCACTTTCCTCTCTACACTTGCCTCAGCTTGCTTCTCTGGTGTTCTACTTCAGCATTAGGAGAAGCAAAGACTCATCACCAGTATACAGTGGTAACACCCATCAGACCACATCCATTTGATCAGTCCTTACTGAGTATCTATACATATCTTCTTCACTTTTTTACCCTAACTCTGTCCTCTTCAGCTAAGTTCTGTAGAAAGAACTATAAGAGTGGGTACTCTACATTCAAAGAGCTAATGATATGAGGGGTAAATATATATTTCTGCTTCATGTATTTCACTCCAGAAATACCCAGGAATCAGTAAAAGAAATGGTGACATATAATGTGTGATTTAAACCATATTGAAGATTTGAGTCCATCTTTCATGTGTGCACAGCATTATGTGTTCTTGGACCACAATGTTTTCAAAATGAAGGTTCAGAACTCTAGTTCTCTGTATAGGCCTAGCTCAGAGCACCAGATAGTAAGCCCTACATAAAAGCATTTTGATTGATTACAATCTGTAACCAATATCCTGCCAAGAACCAGAACAGGGACTGTCCTTCTCCTTCCCCCACTCCCACCCAGCTATTCATTAACTTTGAAGAATTATCTTGGCAATGAAAATTAAACAGTGACAGATTGCGTTTGAGTTTTATCTGCTCCTAGGAATCTCAGGTTGCTTAGTTGATAGGGTTGAAGTGGCCATTGCAAGGTAGTAAGCTACCACATGGCATTATCTTGCTGGTTTCTTCAGTTGACTGTGAAATAAGAGGGCTATATGCCAGGGCTCAGTCATCAACATCTGGAAAGAAGATGGAGCAAATAAAGAAAACACCAACCAAAGGGAAGGGCAGTTTAGACTGTTAATATGAGAAGTCTACTACTATCCTACCAGCAGATTCAGCTGAAGTATTCTGAATCTGGGAGCACTGAAAACTATCTCAGTTTGCCTGGAACTGAGGGGTTTCCTGGGACTCCCAACTATCAGTGCTAAAATTGCCAAGCCCAGAGAAAAGTGGGATAGCTGATCAGCAGGAAGAACCTGAAGTAAAGAAAGAAGCAAGGAAGTCAAATTCTTCAGAGATGTGCTTTCAATTAGTAGGAATTGGTATGGAAATGATGATGATAAATATCTATAAATCTGAGTTGAGAAGGAATAGGGATCCAAAGGACTCTCTGAATTTATGTAAGAGAAGGAAGAGAGTTTGTCATCAAGATGACTAGTAGTGATCTCCACCGAAAACTTTCATTTAGCACTTACTGTATGCAGAATTAAGTTCTAGCTCCTCTGGGCACTCTTAAGGAATACAAAGGCAGTCCTCATATTCAAGAAAATGCTGAACAATTTGTCCTCTCACCACTTCCTAACACCACACCACACTCTCAAACACTTTTTCCTCCTGACTTTCATATTTTGGGTAATGTAATCATCATTTCTCCCAGTCTCAAAATCATGGGTGTCATATTTCAGTCTTTGCCATTCCTCACCTCAAAATATTCATCCTGGGCTGGGGCTGTAGCTCAGTAGTAAAGCACTTGCCTCACATGTGTGAGGCACTGGGCTCGATCCTCAGCACCACATAAAAATAAATAGACAATTGTGTTCATCTACAACTAAAAACAATATTTTAAAAAATTCATCCTATCATCAGTCCTAATAATTGCACCACTGCAGTGTACACCTATAACAGCCTCAGTCTTTTCTCTTACTGCTCTGGCACACAAAGCCTCAGCCTCACCCTCAGCCAGGATCTACTTCTATACATTCCTTATGGAGCCCTTTCATTACCCAACCTAGACATCCCTCAGCCACACACCTCCTCTCTCTGACTGAAACCTGCCCAAACCCCATCAAGTCATTTCTTTTGCAGGAAACCTTTACTGACTTCCCAGTTCCCAGTGATGACTTCTACTTCTAAATTCTGCAGAATTAAAAAAAAAAAAAACTTCTTCATGTTCTCCCCCAGAGAAACTGTGAGATCCTGGAAGGTAAAGGCTTTGCATTTATATGCCCCAAACACCTCAAACCTCACTTTCCTGCAGACATAGCATGCATCCAATGTACTTATCAATTAATGAAATTTAAAAATGCACACAAGTATGGTTACCTTTGGGAAACAGATGAAGGTAGGAGATGCTTTTATTTTCCCGTTGTTCCTATCTATACTATTAGAATATTCTGATATTTATCTAGATATCACTTATTTTTTTTATTTAAATGGTACCTTGGCAGTGTTCATGCCTTTTCTTTTGTCTTTCATTCATATAATGTTTAATGGGTAGCTATTAAGTGCCAGATGACATTCTAGGTTCTGGGGTAATAACAGTGAACATGACAAGCAAATCCCTGTCCTCATGGAGCTTTCATTCTTGCTGATGAAGAAGGAAAATAAACATATAAATATAAGTCCAATGTTGATAAGTGCTATGAAAGAAAAATGAATTAAGCTAATTGGACAGAGTGGTAGGATGTTACTATTTTATAAAGGGAAGGAGTTTAGTCAAGGGTAGCCTCCCTGATAAAAGTAACTTGTGCGTAGAGACATAGAGACGTGCAAGATTATGGAGAGCAAGCCATGGGCGGCATTAGAGAAGAGTGTTCCAGGCAGAGGGAGCAGTAAATCCAAACTTGCTGAGATTGGACTGTATTAAGAAACAGCAAAGAAGCCAGTGTGACTGGAAGTGTGGGCAAGAGTGAGAATGATAGGAGGTTTATGTTTGTTTAACAAAGTCTTATTTAGTACCTATGATGGACCAGAAAATGTTCTAAGTACTTTGCATATATTAACTCATCTAGTGAAGTAGATACAGTAGATACGATTGTTAACATTTACAAGATGAGGAAATGGAGGCACAGTGAACTTAAGTTGCTTGTCCTATGTCACACCACTGGTAAATGGTAGAGGCAGGATTGGAATCCAGGTATTATGGCTCCAAAGTCTGCACTCTTGACCACAATACCCAGAATAACTGAAAGTAAGGGGAGAAGATTGGGAAGGGCCATGCTGATAAATGTCCTTGGACTTTATGAAGTGGAAAGTTACCAAAGGACTTTGGTCAGACTTACATTTAAGCAGGATCACCTTAGCTACTGTGCTGTCAACAGACTGGGGGTGGGGTGGGAGTGCAGGGGAATACCTAGAGTAAAAGCAGGAAGACCAGTTAAGAAGCTCTGCAATACAACAGTGACACAGCCATATCAATATTTATAGTAGCACAATTCAAAATAGCTAAACTATGGAACCAAACTAGATGCTCTTCAACAGATGAATGGATAAAGAAACTGTGGAATATATACACAATGGAATATTACTCAGCCTAAAGAAGAATTTATGGAATTTTTCAGTAAATCAATGGAACTGGAGAATATTATGCTAAGCAAAATAAGCCAATCCCAAAGAACCAAAAGCCAAATGTTTCTCTGATATGAGGATGCTAATTCACAATAAGGGCAGCGGGTAGAATAGAGGTAATTTGGACTAGATAGTGGGGAATGAAGGAGGGGAGGGGACATGGAGGTAGGAAGGATAGTAGAGTGAATCTGACATTAATACCCTATGTGTATATATGATTACATGACCTGTGTAACTCTACATCATGTATAACCAGACGAATGAGAAGTTATACTCCATTTACATATTATGGGTCAAAATGCATTCTACAGTCATGTATAACTAATTAGAACAAGTAAAAAATATATTTTAAGAAAGAAGCTCTGCAATAATTTACACAAGAGCACTGGATGCAGTGGCACATACCTGTAATCCAAGCAACTCGTGAGGCTGAGGCAGGAAAATTGCAAGTTTGAAACCAGCCTCAGAAATTTAGAAAGGCACTTAGCATCTTAGCAACACCTGTTTCAAAATAAAAAAATGAGGGGCTGGGGTTGTAGCTCAATGGTAGAGTGCTTGCCTTGCATGTGTGAGGCCCTGGGTCAATCCTCAGCACCACATAAAAATGAATAAATAAATTAAATAAAGGCATTGTGTCCATCTACAACTAGAAAAAAATTAAATAAAAAGGGCTGGAGGTGTTTCTCAGTGGCTAAGCACCACTGGGTTCAATACCCGGTACCATAATAATAATAATAATAATAACAACAACAACTAGTCAGGGAAGAGATGATGAGATGATGGTGGTTTGCCTCGGGGTGATATCAAAGTTAATGTTTCTTGATGGCATTTTTTCCAAACTAAAAATATATTTAAATAAAAATAAATAAGAAAAAACATGACAGCAACATAAAGGAATATCCTGTTTGTCAGTGCTTAGGTAATGGGCTTGACATTAGGGACACTCCAGTGAACAAGAAAACAAGACTCATTCCCTGCCCCTGAGCAGCTTCATAGTGTTGCAAGGTAGTTAGAAACGTGAATAAACATAATACAATTTGATTAATGTCATAATGGAGATGTGCATAAAATGCCACTAGCACTAGATGATGGAGAATTAAGTCTGATTGCTGGGGGTGTCAGCAGAAGCTGGGAGTAGAAAGCAGATTGTCAGGGGAAGCAATAGAGAGGCAGGTGACACTTGAGATTGGCCTGTAAGTCAGTCAGCATGTAGATGGAAGCTAGGGAATGGGTGCTGTACAGAGAGAGAATTTCTAGCAGAGGAACCACCAGATGCAAAAGCATCAAACTGTGCAAAATGTATGGTGTGAGCAGGGGATGGCATGGGGCAGGGCATTAGTGGCAGTATGTGAGGATGGAAGAGTTAGGGCCATTTTGTGAAAAGACTTGTTGTTGAGATAAAGAAGGTAAGATTTTAGCTTTTCAGATAAAAGAGCTCATGTGCTTAATCAGTCATTCAACCAACCAACCAGCCAGCCATTTTTGTTGAGGACATTGCTTTAGATGCTGAGAATACAAAGGTGAATATGTGCAGTCTACAGGGGAAACATTAAAAATAAAACACAATTCAGGTATGCTTCTTTGAGCCTGGGAGTGACATGGTCAATTTTTACTTTAGATCACATTGGATCCAGAATGGAGGATGGATTAAAGGAACACAAGTGTTGATGCTGGCATATCAGTTAGATCAGTTGGCTGTGATGGGCAGGTTCAAGGTCAAGAGGCGTCAGAGGCATGTTGAGTAAAGAAGATGTGGGTAGTGAGGAAGCATGTGAGATGAGGCTGAGGTTCTGGTTTGAGAGACTAGGTGGGTAGTGATGACCTTTGCTTGAGTAAGAAGACTTGTTTGGGAGAAAACTGATGAATTAACTTGTCCAATTGAGGAGCCAAAGTTCCTGAGGAGTCTACAAAGAAGACTGAGCAGGAAGATGAGAGAGGAAAATAAAGAAGCAGGAGAAAGTGTACTCAAAAAGAAAAGAAAAGTAATAGGTGGTCCTTATTGTCAGATGATACAGAAACATTCTCTTGGCAGAAGCAAATTTAATTTTTCAATGTTTTCACTCATTTCTTTCTTTCTTGTTGTTTAGTTGTAGATAGACCTTTATTTAATTTATTTATTTGCATGTGGTGCTAAGGATCGAACCCAATGACTCACACATGATAGACAAACACTCTACCACTGAGCTACAACCCCAGCCCCTCACCCATTTATTTCAATTGACCCAAAACAATGTCAGCATCAGGAAAACTGAGTTGAGAGACCTCTAAATCTCACCAGGATGTATTCTGAACTTACCTGCTCCTATGATGAAGACTTAGGAAAAATGCTATCTGATGGAAGCAAAACACAAATTTCAGAGGGTAGATGTAGATGCTTGCTAGAGTTTAAAAGGATGATTAAGTATTTCTGTTCATAGGCCCATGCATGAATCCCAAATTAATATCCTTGGAAGAGGTAATAAGATCCTCTGAAATGCATTAGGTATCTATCTATTGGCTGGGGGGGAATAAAGAAAATAAGAAATGATGCATTTCAGAGGATCTTATTAATTTGGGATTCATGCATGGGCTCCAGGGAGTCTATGAGGACCTTGAATTTGTTTGCATGACATATATGTATATTAAGATGTACATTTTTGAGAAGGGTTATACCTTCCATCAGATTCTAAAAGGGTTCCATGGCCCCAAAACAACTGCTAAGGGGCACTGCTTTAGTATATCTAAGGACTACCTATGAACACCGTCACCCAGAGATAATGGAGAACAGTTTGCAAAGCTTATCAAGAGGCTGTAGCAAATATGAATGAATCACACTAATATGTATAATTATGATGCACCAATTAAATATGGAAAAAGAAGATGTATCAAGATAATTAACAAGAATTATAAGAGTCAGCAATCTGGAGGGACTGAACAGAGAATCCCAAACCCTTAAGGAGGAAGAGACCAAGTTGCTTCCAGGGGTGTGTATACCTTCTAGAAGACACACAATAGATATCTTTTTATCACCAGGCTGTTGTTGTTTATCTTTCCCCCACTTTCCAAGCCAAAACAACCATTTTCCATACTTCAAGCTGCACAAATTTCAGAAACTGCCAAGGTTCTTTGATGAGCTTAGTTAAATGCAAAATCCAGTTCCAGAGAAGAAAGGGAGAGAAAAATGGTGGGAGAACAGATGCTTTCATCCAAATACAACCCACCTGTGATCACAAATCACATTTATTCTAAATTCATAATGTGAAATCCCCATTGTAACACAGACCTAAGGAGCATGTGTGCCAGATTGAACAGAATGGGACTATCAGACCAGGTAGAATGACAAGTAATGTTGGGCTGATCTAACTGGAGTTAAACAGAAACTCATTTTCAAGGGATAACAAGAGTCTGCCTACAGTAGGAGTTCCCATAGGGTCATCACAGTTGCACCTAAGCAAGTCAAGCCTCAAGACACTTTATTGTCCATATTCTCTAAAAGATTTCTTGCAAGTGCAAATTTTACCATCCTTTTAGTCAGTTTCACTGTACTGATCCAGACTTTTCTTGGGGTATTTTCTTGCTCCAACAGATCACAGGATGGCATAACATGCCCAAGGTGAAGAAGCCAGTTACTACTAGTGCAAAGGGAAACACTGATCTAGAGAAAGAACAGAGCAGATGGGTGATGACAGATACAAACTAAGGAGCCATACAAAGCCCTCAGAGATGAAACAGGCTGGGTCTGTCTTGACTGAAGTCACAATGATTTTACGTGAAGCTGGTAGCATTCTTCCGGGTTGGGGGTTGTCTTCCTTCATGAGGCTGGGCACAGCTGCTACACAGCTTTCATTCTATCTCTAGTCAGCATCTTATATTTTGAAGAGACCAGGTGGCATAGTTAGAAGAATGTAGACTCAGATGCTTCACAGATGTGAGTTCAAATCTCACTTTCACCAGTTGCTAGTTATGAAACCATTAAACAATTTAATTAACTTTGGTTAATTTCTTTGTGGTAGGCTTCCCAAGTTATGACATGGTGAAAATACTGACTCTCAGGAATATTGTGAGGATTGAGATAAAGAGTAGGTGTTACCAATATTAATAGTCTTCTTAGGTTCCAAATACTCCCAGCCATTGCTACAACCCCCATCCCTTCTACAAACCACAAATGAACTAAACCAGCTCCTTCTTAGGAAAATTTTGTAAATAGCTATCTGAGAATTTGAGGGTTACTATATAAAATTCAGGCTAGAATGGTCCCTTGAGATCAGGTTATTCTTGTTGAAGAATAACCCTTCAAAAAAGATTTTTCAATGAAAAAAGTAAGAAACAAGAACTGAATAGATTTTTTTCCCCTTGCCCCACCCCATTCCAAAAGCCATGGACATTAATGAAGAATGTGTGTGCCATATTACCCAACTCCTCTGCAGAGAAGGGAAGGATTTTGACATACTGTTCTCAACCTTATGAATAAATTTCAAAAAGAAGGAAGAAATTTCTGAGTCCTGAGCAGCAAATAAAAAGGCTTACTCCTAAGAGAGCTCCTCTGGCCTGTATGGAGCCAGAACTAATATGCAACAGAGAGCCACCCAGAAGTGCTGAAATGGATCTTTCCCTTTAGAAACCTTTCCTATTCATAGAGCCAAACAGAAGCACAGCCTTTCCAGATTACTTTCTCCCGGCACAGTGCCCTCTGCTGGACTTCCTAGCCCCTGGCATCATGGCATATCAGGCAGCAGAGCTGATTTTCCCCAGCTAAATGGGCACCTTTGTAGCATGGCAACCAAATGCCTCTTGGACAGAAAAACAACCAGGACCCCATTTTAAATGTTCTCCTCATATTAGCCACTTAAGCCCATGTATTAGTTTCCTATTGCTGCTATAACAAATTACCACAAACTTAAAATGGCTTAAAATTACACAGATGTATTATCTTCCAGTTCTTGAGGTCAGAAGTCTGACATCAATCTCACTGGGCTAAAGTCAGAGTTGGAAGGCCTGGTTCATCCTGGAAGTTCTAGAAAAAGGATCTGTTTCTTTGGCTTTGTTGGTTTTTAGAGATGCTACAGTCTGAGACTGGTGATCACTTCCTTGCATCCCTAGTACCCCTGGCTTCTATTGTCATATCCCCTAAAATGCTCACTTTGATCTCCTGGCTCCCCTTGTGATTATATTACTAGGGCCACCTGCAAAATTCAGAGTAATCTCTCCATTTCAAGATCCCTAATTTAAATACACCTGCAAAGTAGTTTTGCCATGTAAAGTAACATAGTCATAGGTTCCAGGGATTAGAGTGTGTACATCAGTGCAAGGTGGAAGGCATTATTCAGCCTACCACACACAGGCTTCTGCAACAAGGAGTAGCACAAAGACCAATAGACCAAGAGAATGGAGAACTAGATTCCAATGCCATATCTACTACCCCTCCCCAGTTGGGCAGGACCATTTACCTCCCCAAGCCTCAACTTCTTCACTTATAAATGGGGATAATAATAATTCCTCACTCATAATACATTAATTGAATGTATGGCAAATTCTTTCATAACACAGAAACTAGCACAGAGTAGGCACTCAATAAACATGCTGGTACAGGAGGGTTGTGTGGAGAGAGATAAGATAAAAAGTCTACAAAAATAGTGAAGCTGAAAGCTAACTACGTGCTAAATGAGATGCAATGGAAAGCACGAGTGGGATGAAAATGGAGAGCTATATATGAATTCAGATTTGTATTTCCTTGAGGCTCAGAGAAAAATGATCCTCATTTTCCATGAACACTGGACTTTATTGACAAGGAAAGGCTTCTATTTATTCTCAGCCCAAATACCTTTTAAAAAAACAAAACATAAAAGTGTTAGCCTTAAGGTCAGAGGTAGTAGGATATGCAAAGGCACAGAGGCCCAAATTGACAAGAAAAGGGGACAATATGTAGTTTCTATGGTTGATGTGGGACAAGACAAATTCTTGATGGCTGTCCACAGAATTCCATACAATCTGCTAGTCTGTGTGTAGATATCCAATAGCTTCTGCTTATATGCTGGGTAGCCTTGGACAAGTAAGTTACCCTCTCTGTGTACTTCAATTTCCTCATCTGTAAAATCGAGGTTTTTTTAATATTTATTTTTTAGTTCTCGGCGGACACAACATCTTTGTTGGTATGTGGTGCTGAGGATCGAACCCGGGCCACACGCATGCGAGGCGAGCGCGCTACCGCTTGAGCCACATCCCCAGCCCCAAAATCCAGGTATTAATACTACCTACTTTATAGAACTGTTATGAAGATTAAATGAAAATCCACTTTGTACATTTAGCACAGCTGCTGGAATTAAATGCCCCGTAAATGTTAAGTGGTACCATCATTGCTATAAGAAAGTTAAGATGCCCCAAAATTCTAGGGCTATTTCGTCAAAGACTCCCATTCTAAGAAGAGACTAAAACAGTCTAGAATTTTAAGCTTGGTGGTAGACCACTTGCCTAGCATATGCAAGGGCCTGGATTCAATTCCCAGTACCATAACAAAAAAGAGACTAAAGCCTGATTCTTTCACCCTGTCTTGCCATATCATTTCTCTCAATACACATACACTAACCTCTACAACTGCTGCACAGGTAGGCAAAAACAATATGAGCAAAAGAAAAACCTAGTATATATTATATATATTATATACTGTATATAATATATAATATGTATTATATGACTCATATATATGCATTATATTATATAATTATTGCATTATATAATATATACATTATTACACATATAATTATGTTATGGTGCATGTATTTAATACACATTATATACATCAATATATGGTACATTATATATGGTATAATATAGAATGTGGGTAATATATATAATAATATATTTTATGACATATAATGTATGTATATTATATAATATTATATATAAATATTATATAATATTATATATTATAAATATTATTGTATAAAATACATAAATAAAATATACTATATGTACTATACTATGCTATAGACAATATAGAATATAAAATTGTATATTATATATTGTGTGCAATATATATTTTATATTGCATTTATATGCAATATGATATGCAATATATATCATATATCATATATATTAAATGTGTATAATATGTATTATAGATACATTATATATTTTATTTTATATATGTATTATAATATAGAATATGGGGCCAGAGTTGTGGCTCAGTGGTAGATCACTTGCCTGTCATGTGTGAGGTCCTGGGTTCAATCCTCAGCACCACATTTATTTTTTTTTTTATTGGTTGTTCAAAACATTACATAGTTCTTGATATATCATATTTCACACTTTGATTCAAGTGGGTTATGAACTCCCATTTTTACCCCGTATACAGATTGCAGAGTCACATCAGTTACACTTCCACTGATTTACATATTGACATACTCATGTCTGTTGTATTTTGCTGCCTTTCCTATCCTCTATTATCCCCCCTCCCCTCCCCTCCCCTCCCCTCCCCTCTTCTCTCTCTACCCCCTCTACTGTAATTCATTTCTCCCCCTTGTATTATTTTTCCCTTTCCCCTCACTTCCTCTTGTATGTAATTTTGTATAACCCTAAGGGTCTCCTTCCATTTCCAAGCAATTTCCCTTCTCTCTCCCTGTCCCTCCCACCTCTCATCCCTGTTTAATGTTAGTCATCTTCTCATGCTCTTCTTCCCTACTCTGTTCTTAGTTACTTTCCTTATATCAAAGAAGACATTTGGCATTTGTTTTTTAGGGATTGGCTAGCTTCACTTAGCATAATCTGCTCTAATGCCATCCATTTCCCTCCAAATTCTATAATTTTGTCATTTTTAATGCAGAGTAATACTCCATTGTGTATAAATGCCACATTTTTTTTATCCATTCGTCTATTGAAGGGCATCTAGGTTGCTTCCACAGTCTTGCTATTGTGAATTGTACTGCTATGAACATCGATGTAGCAGTGTCCCTGTAGCATGCTCTTTTTAGGTCTTTAGGGAATAGACCCAGAAGGGGAATAGCTAGATCAAATGGTGGTTCCATTCCCAGCTTTCCAAGAAATCTCCATACTGCTTTCCAAATTGGTTGCACCAATTTGCAGTCCCACCAACAATGTACAAGTGTACCCTTTTCCCCACATCCTCACCAGCACTTGTTGTTTGACTTCCTAATGGCTGCCAATCTTACTGGAGTGAGATGATATCTTAGGGTGGTTTTGATTTGCATTTCTCTGACTGCTAGCGATGGTGAGCATTTTTTCATGTACTTGTTGATTGATTGTATGTCCCCCTCTGAGAAGTGTCTGTTTAGGTCCTTGGCCCATTTGTTGATTGGGCTATTTGTTATCTTATTGTCTAATTTTTTGAGTTCTTTATATACTCTGGATATTAGGGCTCTATCTGAAGTGTGAGGAGTAAAGATTTGTTCCCATGATGTAGGCTCCCTATTTACCTCTCTTATTGTTTCTTTTGCTGAGAAAAAACTTTTTAGTTTGAGCAAGTCCCATTTGTTGATTCTAGATATTAATTCTTGTGCTATGGGTGTCCTATTGAGGAATTTGGAGCCTGACCCCACAGTATGTAGATCATAGCCAACTTTTTCTTCTATCAGACACCGTGTCTCTGATTTAATATCAAGCTCCTTGATCCATTTTGAGTTAACTTTTGTGCATGGCGAGAGAAAGGGATTCAGTTTCATTTTGTTGCATATGGATTTCCAGTTTTCCCAGCACCATTTGTTGAAGATGCTATCCTTCCTCCATTGCATGCTTTTAGCCCCTTTATCAAGTATAAGAAAGTTGTAGTTTTGTGGGTTGGTTTCTGTGTCCTCTATTCTGTACCATTGGTCCACCCGCCTGTTTTGGTACCAATACCATGCTGTTTTTGTTACTATTGCTCTGTAGTATAGTTTGAAGTCTGGTATCGCTATACCACCTGATTCACAATTCCTGCTTAGCATTGTTTTTGTTATTCTGGGTCTTTTATTCTTCCATATGAATTTCATGATTGCTTTCTCTATTTCTACAAGAAATGCCATTGGGATTTTGATTGGCATTGCATTAAACCTATAGAGAACTTCTGGTAATATCGCCATTTTGATGATGTTAGTTCTGCCTATCCATGAACAGGGTATATTTTTCCATCTTCTAAGATCTTCTTCAATTTCTCTCTTTAGGGTTCTGTAGTTTTCATTGTATAAGTCTTTTACCTCTTTTGTTAGGTTGATTCCCAAGTATTTTATTATTTTTGAGGATATTGTGAATGGAGTGGTTGTCCTCATTTCCATTTCAGAGGGTTTGTTGCTGATATACAGGAATGCCTTTGATTTATGCGTGTTGATTTTATATCCTGCCACTTTGCTGAATTCATTTATTAGCTCTAATAGTTTCTTTGTAGACCCTTTTGGGTCTGCTAGGTATAGAATCATGTCATCTGCAAATAGTGATAGTTTAAGTTCTTCTTTTCCTATTTTTATGCCTTTAATTTCTTTCGTCTGTCTAATTGCTCTGGCCAGTGTTTTGAGAACTATGTTGAACAGAAGTGGTGAGAGAGGGCATCCCTGTCTTGTTCCAGATTTTAGAGGGAATGCCTTCAATTTTTCTCCATTCAGAATGATGCTAGCCTGGGGCTTAGCGTAGATTGCTTTTACAATGTTGAGGTATGTTCCTGTTATCCCTATTTTTTCAAGAGTTTTGAACAAAAAGGGATGCTGTACTTTGTCGAATGCTTTTTCCACATCTATCGAGATGATCATATGGTTCTTATTTTTAAGTCTATTGATGTCAGCACCACATTTAAATAAAATAAATCAATAAAGAAAATAATGGCCCATTGACAACTAAAAAACGTATAAAAATAATAATATAGAATATGCTTGTAATATATATTGTATTTGTAATATTATATATTGTGTCTATATTATATTTTATATTATATGTACATTATGATACATAATGTGTATGTAATGTGCTATATGACATATAATGTTATATATATTATATATTATATGTTGTGTGTATATTTGCTTTTATTATAAATACATACTATATATAGTATATATATATATTGATGTTGGGGAAGTTTGGGATGGTTTTTTCTGCTGACATTACACAAATTCATTCTCACTATGAAAATAATAAGTATTCAAAGTGTCAACATACTTTATATACAATCAGAGATATGAAAAATTTTGGTATAAAGGTGTATTAAGAATTGCAGAAAAAAAAAGCGAGTAGAGAAAAAAACATGGAGAAATATATGTGTTCTGACACAGGAAGCGATTGAAAGTAAATCATATGCATATAAATTTGTGAACTTGTGGATGAAAGGATATATCATATGATGTATGTATACTGAAGAAATACTACATATCAATGATGAATAAAAATAAACATCAAAAATTTTTTAAAAATACTCAAAGTAAATCATGACTCTTCATTTCCTACCAATCCCACTCCTCAGTTACTTCCTCTTTGTTAACAATTTCCCTTCCTATGCATTCTAGGCTTTATACATGTGTATATTTGGAGTTGGAGAGTTTTTTTCATAAGTGGGCCCAAGCTCTATATATTTATTTGTGACCTAATTTTCCAATCAATAATATGTCTTGGAAGTCTATGTCAGTAGATATAAGCTTTTCCCAATCTTTTCATACTGCTACATGACATTTCATAGTCATGTATATACCAGCCCAGCGATTCAGGAAGAGATATGGGCAAGATACAGCTAAATCATTGCAGGCAGACAGCTGGCCTAGGTACCACAAGGAGTCAGGTGTGGCTTATCCTGGGTACATTTCTAGAGCTTTCCTCCAGGGGACTGGCTCTGATAGTGGGCTCTCATGTTGAAACCTGCCTTCTCCCCCACTACCTTTCCTGCTGAAATCTCTGCTCCTGGGTCCCATGCCCTCAGGGTGGTTGATGTGCCCTGCTATATCCTTTGTGACACACATGATTAATAACCTTTAATGCACTCATAGTGAGATAGTTTGACCAGAAAATAATCTCTCTACTCTTCTACCTTTCTTATCATTCTCAACCCTTTTGTTTGTCTTGTAGATGTTCCACTCTGAAGATCTCAAGAACCCCTAGCCTACTCCAATGAGGCAGGACTGTAAGGATCAGCCACCAACTTCCCAGGAACAGCCACATTCCCTATGGCCTTGACCTCACAGTATGGACATACCCCTAGGACACACAGCTAAGATCTTGTGTTGGTGTCGGAAAGGAAGTGAGAAAAACAAAGGGAACACAGAGGTGAGAGTAGGTAAGAAAGATGGGAGTAAGATCAGAGACAGGAATGCCTGTCACGGACCTTCAAAGGAGGTTGTTTAGGGACTAAAAGACAAATCAATGGTAATAACAATATTTTGCACTGCTGTAGAAATTCTAAAACCCTCCTGACAGATGGGCATTCAGCTTCTGCTTGCATATGTCCAATGATAGATCATTCAAGACTGCCTAGATTAATTTGAATCAGTTTGTGGGTTTCTAAAAAGACAAGACAGAAAACAGGAAAATTTTAATGGCTGAAAGAAAAGAAACATTTAGAGCATGAGCAAAGAAGGGCAGATTGAGAGAACATCTGTAGATGGATGAAGGAGAAAGAGATCAAGGCAGCAGAGAATACCAATGTGGTGGGTAGAATAATACCCCCACAAAAATGTCCATGTTATAATCCTTGGAACCTAAAAATATGTGACCGGGCTAGGGATGTGGCTCAAGTGGTAGCGTGCTCGCCTGGCATGCATGCGGCCCGGGTTCGATCCTCAGCACCACATATAGACAAGGATGTTGTGTCTGCTGAAAACTAAAAAATAAATATTAAAAATTTCTCTCTCTCTCTCTCTCTCTCTCTCTCTCTCTCTCTCTCTCTCTCTCTCTCTCTCCCTCCCTAAAAAAAATTTTTAAAAAACTAAAAATATGTGACCTTACATGGCAAAAGAGTCTTTGTAGGTACAACTAAATTAAAGATCGTGACATGAGAAGGTTATCCTGGTTTTTCCAGGAAGGTCCAATGTAATCACAGAATTCCTTACAAAGAGAATTGAGAGGGGTCAGTCAGAGAAGGAGATTAACTATGGAAACAGAGCTCTGAGTGATGTGTCCAAGAGCCAAGGAATGTGGGCAGCTTCTAGAAGCTAAAAAAAGGCAAGAATACAAATCATCCCCTAGTGCCTCCTAAAGGAACACATTCCTTCTGATGACTTGATTTTAGTCCTCAAAGGCCTATTTTGGACTTCTGCCCTTGAGAAAGGTAAGATAATATATTTGTGTTGTTATAAGCCATTAAGTTTGTGGTAGTGTGTTACAGCAGCAAAAGGGAACTAATATAAGCAGGAACCTGCAAATAGGAGAGAGCAAGTACAACTTTAGTGTGTGCACAGATCATTTGAAGATCTTGTTAAAACTCAGAATCTGCTTCAGATCTTGTTCAAAGCCTGAGTTTCTACATTTGTACGAAGCTCTCCTGTCATACCACTGCTTCTGGTACATGATTTGATTGTGTAATCACTAATATACACTTTGATTAATATTTTGATTAACATTCAGATACACTTTGATTAACAGTATATTAACTTGATTAACAAAGGCTAAAGATAGTAATAATATCTGTATAACATTCTATAGTTTATGAAGCCTTGTCACATCCATGATACTTCATTTTGCCATCCTCAATCCTGTGATTTAGGTATTATTATTCCCACAATACACATGAGAAAACCAAAGGTATATCAGAAAGATAAACTCATCTGCCCAACCAAATTCATAGAGATATGGACCCAAGGCATTTTGACCCCAGAGTCTGTGTTTTCGCTACTGGACAGTGGTTCTTAACCCCAACTAAATATCAGAATTGCCTGATAAAACTCCAGATGCACAGGCCACACCCCAGACAAATTTATATTGGAATTTCTTACTATGTGACCTAAACAGTATGCTTTGGAGCTGTCAAGTGATCCTAATGCACAGCCAAGGTTAAGAACCATGGCACCAGAGCAGTGGTTCTCAAAGTGTGGTCCCTTAGCCAGCAGCAACAGAAGATAGAAATATGTTAGGAATTCAGTTTCATAGACCCACCCCAGACCTACTATATCTGAAACTTGAGGGTAGGCCTCCCAAATTTATTATTTTTTATTTTAAAAAGCATTCTTTATTATTTAAATATAACATAATTTTCACATGATCATTTACTTATTGCCAAAATGAATTCAAATATGTAGTTTCTTTTATATTAGAGCAAACTAGGAAATCAAGACACAATTGCCATCATTAAATTTTAATCTTCAGAGAACAGGATCTCCACAAGATTAGTCTAAAGACACTCAGATTCTACAAGTTTTTGAGGCGTTCCATATTTAATTAGTGTAGACACTGCAGTTACTTTTAGTTGTTTCCTGAAGTCATTATTTGGATCTTCCCAATAAGATTTTTCTCCTACTTGGCAGTGGATGAACACACATCCTTCACTAATATGCTTCAGCCCCTCAAACAACTGGTTCCACCTGCATGCAGTTTGGACACCAGCTTTTCCCTTTGGTGTCCTTATTACCCCTAAAGTAATAAGTGAAAATGGTCTTGCCGAGGTGCTACTCCACAGCCTGATTGAACTCCTGGAAGCCCAACATGCTCACCTCCTCATAGATAGCCATGAGTACTGCATGCTGCTTGGTGCTGGAGGAGTCTCTTGTTTTTTGTTTTTTAAATAAAATTTCCTTATTTATTTTTGGAAGTCAAAGAAAAAACATACTGTATTAAGTATGTTCCAAATCCAAAACTCAATTTGAATTTATAAGATTGGAGCACAGTTGGGATCTGGAGAAAGCTCATCAACACTGAAATCAACCTCCTAAATGCATGTACCAAAAGAATAAGAACTGTTCCCACACTGGCAAATGGAATATCAAGTTCTCATGACACAGCTTTTCTGAGCCTTTGTAGAACAGACGTCACCAAAGGCCCTTTCAGACTGTCAAACATCCTGGAATATAATATTTGCCTCCACCTCTGTACCTTGCTCTCCACTCTCTCACTTAAAACACTAACCTTTCCCATTTGTGCTTTCACCTGAACTGAGTAAATAAGCTTCTAACCACTCTTATCCCCACCCCTCTCTTCTTGGTATCCAAGATGAGAGTAGCAGGCAAAAGGTTAGTTCAAATGTACCCAAGCAAATGAATATACAACCTAAATTGGAGTGACTTACACAGCCACCTTCCCTGCACCCATCTCATCTGCTTCAGCAACACTGCCACCCTTTGGCCTAATCCCCACAAGCTTTTCCCCTGGAAAATTCCACTATCAAAAACTGAGCATACTCTTTATTGAATGAAGCCCACCTTGATTTTCACAGATAAACTCAGACCTACAGGATGAAGAAAAGCAAACCTTCCAGTCACTACTCAGTCTGCCATGGTGTGAAACAGTTCCCAATGAATAGACCAAAGAGACAGCAGCTTGAGATGAAAGGAATGGGCTCTGTTCTAAACCGAATGACAATATTAACAATTCTTTGCCTTCTATTTCCTGTCCTGAGTTCTCAACGAATTGAGTTCCAAGGAGCAAGATACATGGGAACAGCATGCTCTATTTGAATGAATTAGCATCTGAGGTACTAGAAAGCAAAAGATAAGAAACAGTTTCAAAGTGTGGTAACACTCCTGAAGGATGCTGGGCCCCTCAAACAGTAATCAGCCCACTTCAACTGATTATGATCATCTTGCTTGATTAAAGGCAGTCATAATAGTAACTGAGAATTATTTATTAAGCAAATGCTTAATTAAGCTGAGATTAGTTATTAAGCTGGCACTTGAGCCTTAGGAATAAAAGAAGTGGAAATTTAATAACAAGCTATGGAGGAAGAAAAAGTGTGATTAGAGTCAATTATATCTCCTGTTAGAGAGGAGACCTGATGAATGCACCCATCCCTCCAAAGCCTTTGAAGCATCAATGAAGGGAGAGGGCCTGGAGAGACAGCATGTGCCAGGTACTTGGTAGTTGTCTAGTAACTTGGTTGTTGGAGGGGGAGGGACTATCTCAGGGCTCAGGGGGAGGTCTGCACGGGGATTGCTGCTTTCAGAAAGCTGGAGAGGCAGAAGGCTGAGGACTCAAAGAGGGAGAGTGAATGATTTTTAATGACATCGAGATCCCAAAGATTGGCAAGCTACCAGTCTGAACTGCCAGTGATGACCAGAATTGTGTTATGGCTCTGAGCCCACAGATCCTCCTCCTCTGAGCCATGAGAATTTGAGCTGGAAAGCCAGCATGCCTTGGTAAGTGGAAGTCAAGCCACATCAAGACATGGAGTCATCTTTCTCATTTGGAGTGATCCTTGCTATTCTGGCCTTCCTTATTATTGCTACTAATGCACTAGTGGCTGTGGCTGTGCTGCTGTCAATCCACAAGAATGATGGTGTTGGTCTATGCTTCACCTTGAATCTAGCTGTGGCTGACACTTTGATCGGTGTGGCTATCTCTGGCCTAGTTGCAGACCAGCTCTCCAGTTCTGCTCAGACCACACAGAAGACCCTGTGCAGCCTTCGGATGGCATTTGTCACTTCTTCTGCAGCTGCCTCTGTTCTCACAGTCATGTTGATTGCCTTTGACAGGTACCTTGCCATTAAGCAGCCCCTCCGCTACTTTCAGATCATGAGTGGGCTTGTGGCTGGGGCCTGCATTGCTGGGCTATGGTTATTGTCTTACCTTGTTGGCTTCCTCCCACTCGGAGTCTCCATATTCCAGCAAACCACCTACCAAGGGCCCTGCACCTTCTTTGCTGTGTTTCATCCAAGGTTTGTGCTGACCCTCTCCTGTGCCGGCTTCTTCCCAGCCATGCTCCTCTTTGTCTTCTTCTACTGTGACATGCTCAAGATTGCCTCCATACATAGACTGCAGATTCAAAAGATGGAGCATGCAGGAACTTTGGCGGGAGCTTACCGGCCCCCGCGGTATGCAAGTGACTTCAAGGCTGTCCGCACTGTGTCTGTTCTCATCGGGAGCTTCACTCTGTCCTGGTCCCCCTTTCTTGTCACAAGCATTGTGCAGGTTGCCTGCCAGGAGTGCTACCTCTACAAAGTGCTGGAACAGTACCTATGGCTGCTCGGTGTAGGCAACTCCCTGCTCAACCCACTCATCTACGCCTATTGGCAGAAGGAGGTGCGCCTGCAGCTCTACCACATGGCCCTGGGAGCGAAAAAGGGGCTCACCTCACTCCTCCGCCTTCTCACAACCAGGAATGGTGGTTCAGAGAGGCCCAGGGAAAATTCCTGTCACATCATCACTGTCTCCAACTCAGAGCTTGATGGCTAAGATGGTAAGGAAGGAGAAGTTTCAAAGTGCCCTTCCTCTCCTGATTCTGGACCCCAGCTAAGAGATCACATGTAGCTAAGGGAATGATAAAAGTTGCCTCAGATGACTGACCACCCCACCTTCTACATCCCTTCACCCCCCAGAATGAGAGGCAACTGGGAAAGGGTCCTGATTTTCTTCTATAACCAGTTTTTCCATCTGCAAATCTCCATTCCTCCCTGTCCTTCTTTTGAAACAGGCCTGTCTCCTGTATAGTATACTTATTTAAAGCAAGAAATGTACTGCTACAAAGCTGTTTGTATAACAAATCTTATTTTTGAACATATCAGAGCAATACTGTCCAACAGAAATATAATGCAAGCCACATAACAGTTTTTAATGTTCTAGTAGCCATGTTAAAAAGGAAACTGGCATAATTAATGTTAATGTTCTTTAACATCTCAAGCTTTAATTTTAAATTATTATTCTAATTGTACATGTTTATGGAGTAGAGTGTGATATTTCAATACAATATGTAATGATCAAATCAGAGTAATTAACATTTCCATCTCCTTAAACATTTTTGTTAATGTTTTATTTAATGCAATATATCCAAAGTATTATCACTTCAACATGTAATCAATATTAAAAATTACTACTTTTTTCACACTAAGTCTTTGAAATCTAATGTGTATTTTACTCTTACAGATCATCTGAATTCAAATTAATCATACTTCAAATACTTAACAGTGGCTAATGGCTCCCATACTAGACAGCACAGAACTACAGAAAAAAGGGGTTTTTTTTAGTTGGTAAGTGAGGAGTTCTTGTACCTCCTGCCTTCTTTAATATAAATCAGGGATTTTACATAGTGAGTTTGCATAAAACATAGGAACTTGAATTAGAGTCTAAAGCTTGTCTTTCCCCACACTTCATGGAGTTCAAATTGTATTATTTGGGAAACAACCTATTTTGTGATTATTTCTGCTACTATGTCACCCAATCCACCACCACCTTAACTCTCTGGTGCTCCTTTCCCCCAGTTGTCTCATATATAACTTATAGATACTTACTGATAACAATGCTCAAACACAAATTCTGAGACACTGGAAAGGAAAAGAGGGAAAAGAGGTAGATACCAAGGCAGACACAGCCAAGCTTTCCAGCCTGGACCCACTTTGACCCCCAGAGATACACTTTCATCCAGTTACTCCCAAAGTTTCATTTTCCTAAGAAACTCAGTCACACAAGAAGATGCCACCAAAATGGTAGAGGAGGCCAGCTGAGGAGCAGGTACCTCATTCTTTTTTCTGTGGGGTTTAAAAATGACAATTGGCAGCTGGGAATTTTGCTCAGGCTACCTCTGGGAAGCCGTGGCTGGAAAATTTAAGGACAGAATGAGGAGAAACCCAGAAACCACACTCTGCCTTCCTAAGTTCCCTGTAATTCATTCCTCAACCTCCTTGTCTCCACAGTGGATTCTTAGAAAGTTTAGTTCACAAGGCCTTAAACTGAATTATCTCCTCAGAAAGTTAGTGAGTTGAGAACAAAAGAGGGCAACAAGAAACTAAAATGATGTAGACTAATATATTTGGGATTTGGTGTTGAAGCAACCCTGGAAGGTTAATCCTCCAGTATCTCTAAAATGATAACCTAATGTGCTAATTTCAAGAGGCCCTTGAAATTTTTCATTAAATACTCGAATTATGATATTCAGAAACTGTATAGAACCTAGCCATCATTCTCTCAAAAAGATGTCACCACATCATGATGCTTTGCACTTGGGTTTTCTTAATTCCCCTCTAATTTTAGATAAACTCCCAGCTTTCTTTCATCAGCCATTCAGAGGAAAATACTCACGACTCTGAGTTTCTGTACTCTTGAAATTTCCACACTCCTTATCTTCACTATCTAATGGTGGGTTTCTTACACATTAGTCCTCCTTTGGTAAATTCTTTTGCAGTTGTTCTGATTACCACTCTAACCCAGAGGAGAACATGCTTGCTCTCACCAAAAAAGCTTTATGCTCCTACAACTGAAGATTTCGGCTCTTGAGTAGATGATGGAACCCAATATCCCTTGAAGTGCTGAGCATCCAGCAAATAACAGTTTTGCTAACACACTCTTGGATTGGTTTATGAGTTATTGGAAACTAGACAGAAATACAAATAATGACTGGATTTGGGACAAAATTGAAAGCAAGTTCAAACCAATGCCCTCCTTATTGGTGGTTCAAAGTTTAGTTCCTGGCCTTGCTGTAAAGGCTAGATCTTGCTAATATAACACAAGCAAAGCTGAGTGTAATTTACTTAATTAGCCTGATTTAAGCATTCCACATTGTAAATATATATCAAAACATCATATTGTACCCCATGAATATGTACAATTGTTATCTGTCAATTAAAATAAAATTTTAAAGATTTCTCTAAAGCTACAGGAGAATAGCAGAAACAGAAGGTTAGGTGATCAATACTAGGTTCAATCCAAATAACAAAATTCTGCTCTCCCAGAGGGTCAGTATGTGCAAGAGAAAAATCACAGGCTTTGAAGTCCAACAGACAAATGTTCAAATCATGATTCAGTTGTTTAAATTCTCAGAACTAGATTCCTCAACTGATAATTGGGTAATAATGCCTACCTTATGTTGTTATAGTGAGGACTAACTTAGATAATATGTGTGAATTGCCTAGTAAATTATAGCACATTGTCAGTGCTCAGAAAAACATTAGCCCTTTCTTTTTCCTTAAAATCCTAAACAATAAGTGTACAAGTATGTAATATTTTACCCATTTTCCTATAGTTGTGTTTAATTTAGGGTATTTCCAATTTTTCATTGTTATAATATCACTAAAAACACTCTGTGTATAAATCCGACATGTCTTTCTTTGATTCTCTAAGGATAAGTTTTCCAAAGCAGTATTACTAGATCAAGGAGCATTTATGTTTCCCTGGGAGATCTGCTAAGAGGAGTCATAAGTGAACCATAAATGAACAGACCACATTGATATGAGTATCAAAGAAATAAGGCACATGAATTCCTGAAAGCATAAACCATACCAAGGGAGTTAACTTTTGTTGTTCCTGTTGTTGTTGTTGTTGTTGTTGTTAACAAAAGGAAACCTTTTGATATGTTCCACCACTAGGATTAATCTTCCTCCTGCAAATTCAGAAGTCTGGACTAATAGAGCACAGTAGTTTAAGAAAGCACCTCAGGGTGGAACTCCATCATCAATATAGCACAGTGTGATATTTCAGTGTTTTGACTCTTAAATTTTTCTCAGGCAGTTACTTTGTGCAATACCATAAAATGCTAAGAGGGCATGGGAATAAAACATTTATACAAGGGCCAGGATATAGTTCTTGATGCAACTGAAGCCTTAAAGCCATAGTCTCTCAGTTTGCTCACAGGGAAAGATGTGCTCTCACCTAATGGATAACCATGGCTGGGTAAAGTACATGAGAGCTTAACATGCTACTACCCAGCCATATGTTCACTGGATTTACAAGCTGTTAGGACCATAATCAGCCACTGGGCTCAAAGAGCCCTCTCATGAGGAATCCTAGAAACGACCGATGCAGCTGCTAAGAGTCTAAGACTCTGTTTTAATGCACAAAGCAGTTCCTGTTTTTTTTTTTTCAAAACCCCTTTTACAGCACAGGGCAGGCAAGGATTTATTTGCTCCTCAGCACTGGAGGGACTAAGAACATGTGGGGCCAAGAGACTGATGAGGTCTCTGCATCTGTTTAGGTTTGTTCTTATTGGTATATGTTGTCCAACAATCCCATGATTTAATCTTATTTCTCATTTATCATAATAGATCCATATCAGTTCCAGCTCTGTCTCAATTGTGTTGACATTAGGGCACTAAAAGCTGATTAACACAAAAATATAACATAGTCATTGGTCCAATAAAATGCCATGCTATCTTACAAAACTGTTCAATGTGATTTTATCACCTGTAGTATTTTTGCAGATTTGTTCATTGAGCCATTCAACAACTATAAAAACATTTCCTATAGAAAAGCAAATGGATGTCATATCATCTCAGAGGTAGTTAAAAAAAGACAGAATAACCAATAAATTATAGCTGAATGGCCACAAGTTAATTTCAAATATAAAAACCAGACTCAGACTCATAATTCAATCATTTCTTTTATTTATTTTTTTTACTTGTAGTTGGACACAATATCTTTAATTAATTAATTAATTAAAATTTATGTGGTGCTGAGGATTGAACCCAGGGCCTTGCACATGTGAGGTGAGCAATCTATTGCTGAGCCATAACCCCAGCTCCTAATTCAAGCATTTCTTATCCAAAATCCCAACCACTACTTTAAGATTTCCAGGTCCCTTAGTAATCTTAATATAATAATGTGTTGTTTTTTTTAATATTTATTTTTTAGTTATAGGTGGACATAATATCTTTATTTTATCTTTATGTGGTGCTGAGGTTTGAACCTAGTGCCTCATGTGCTAGCCGAGCACTCTACCACTGAGCCACAACCCCAGCCTGTGTTGCTTTTTTTTTTTTTAAACAGGAAAGGGAAGAATGCATGAAAAGTGTTTAAATGGGTAAGCACAGCTAAGACATTGTAAATAAAGAGAGGACAAATATCCTTTACAGTGAAAATTTAGAAATTAAGATTATTGTGGAATTGCCATTCTAACTAAGAAGACATGAAAATATGGGGGGGAGGCAATTTTATTACTTTAATTTACATATAATATCTGAGGACTAGGCTTTTTAAAAATTCCATTAAATGATATACTTTAGTAAATAAAGAATTATTTATAATCAGGCTGGGCACAGTGGCACACACCTTTAATCCCAGTGGCTTGGGAGGCTGAGACAGGAATTTCACAAGTTCAAAGCCAGCCTCAACAACTTTATGAGGCCCTAGGCCTTAGTGACACGCTGTCTCAAAAATAAAAACACAAAAAGGTATAGGGATATAGCTCAGTGATAAAGTAACCCTGGGTTAAATCTCTAGTACCAAGTATATATACATTATTTACAATCAGGTTCTTAGTAGCTTAATCACTTGTCCTGTAAAATTATTTGTAAGCATAACAAAATACAAAATACAGACAGCAAGAAGTCTAGCCCAATGTCCAAATAACTAAATTTCAAACTAGTGTTTGAATTCTAAGTTCAATAATTCTAGTTTGAATTCTAAATTCAATAATTCTAAGTTCTAAGTTCTTCAACAAATGGTCTAATGTACAACAGAAACAAGTTCATTTTGCTTTGCTGTGCCATCTGTGAGAGCAAGAACCTTCTTTCTGAACCCCACTATGCTACCCTTGGTGAACTGTGCTCGCATAGACAGGAGGAAGAAGGGTGGGGTAGAAGGGTGCTATAAAGATAGGAGAATTAATGAAATCAATATTTTTTAGTGCTCAACTGCCATAAATTCTTCACTCTAGACAAGGTTAAGTCAGTACACCTCTATAATAACTACAGGCATGGGTTCTTGAGCTAGATTACCTGGGTTAGTACGCTGGCTCTGACACTTTCTAGGGGCAAATCATTTCCACCTTTCTGAGCCTCATCATCTCATCTGAAAAATGAGAACAGTACTTTTCTAAAGGGATAGTTATAAGGATTTGGACAGTTTTATAAATAATACAATTAAAACAGTACCTGGCAAATAAAAAGTCATGTGAATATTAGGGGTTTTTTTCCCCTTGAAATGGGGTCTCACTATATTGCCCAGACTGGCCTCCAACCCCCGGGGCTCAAGCAATCTTCCTGCTTCTGCCTCCTCCTGAACAGCTGGGACTATAGGTATACACCACTCTGCCTGGCTTAGTTATTATTATCTGAGTCATCTTATGCTCCAGCCACTCAAAACATTGGGGGAACAGGGGATGAAGATTTTTTCAACTTGTAACCTACAGATTTTGATCATCATTTCAGCCCTTTAAATATATCTTGCTGGGGTACAGGATGTGAGTTGTGAGAATAAAGGATTACTTCAAGGTCTGAGCCACTAAAAGGGTTTTTGTATGAGGCAAGTCAAGAATTTTGTTTTGTACCTGTTAAGTCTGTAGTTCCTGTCAGACGCTAACAGAGATGTGGAGTAAGCAATGGAATGGAGAATACAGGGAGAGGTATGGGCTGGGGATGGACACTTGGAAGTCAGTAGCACACAGACAATACTTAAAGCCAAGATGATACTGCCCTTCAAGTGGCTCAGGCTTGAAGTAAACTTTATCATATAATATTCTATCTAGTAATTCAAATTTTAATTCAATTTAAATCCCATAGTATTTGCTGAACCTTTATGATATTTTAATGCATTTTATCTGATTCTTTGGCTACAGATCAATTCATTTATTCTTTTGACAAACATTTACTGAGTGTATATAACTGTTCTGGGTACTGAAAATTCAGCAGTCAATAAAACTGACATAATCTCTCTCCTTATGAAGTTTACAGACTGATGGAAGATATAGATGTTAATCAAATAATCACACAAATGCAATATAAATTGTGATATGATATAAAAATTATAGTGTGAAAAATTATTTAGATTGGGTAGATAAATTCACTGCAAGATTTCTTTTTTATAATACCTTTATATCTATTTATTTATTTATTTTTATGTGGTGCTGAGGATTGAACCCAATGCCTCACATGTGCTAGGCAAGCACTCTATCACTGAGCCACAATCCCAGCCCTTTCACACTGTTTTCATCAGCAAGTGACAGAAACCTAGAGCTCAGCCCCTGGAAGGTTTCTCTTAAGGAAGAACATTTAAGTTAATGTGAATGAGAGTCATTTCTAACAATATGAACACTTTTTTTCAGCCAATGTGAAAAAAATTACCTTCTTTCTGCTTATCTATCTGAGGTTGAGTTGGTTATCTAACAGATGTAGTAAGTGTTTAAAAATAAATATAAACAGCAAATGCCTATAATCCCAATAGCTCAGCTCATGAAGCTGAGTCAGGAGGATCGCAAGTTCAAAACCAGCATCAGCAACTTAGTGAGGCCCTAAGCAACTTAGCAAGACTCTGTCTCTAAATAAAATATTTAAAAAGGGCTGGGGAAGTAGTTAAGTGCCCCAGGTTTAATCCCCAGTACAAAAAAAAAAAAAAAAAAAAAAAACACAGCCAGGTACTGCAGCACACACCTGTAATCCAGTGACTGGGAAGGCTGAGGCAGAAGAATCAAAAGTTTGAGGCCAGCCTCAGTAAGTTAGCCAGAACTTGTCTCAAAATAAAAAATAAAAAGGGCAACTAAAAAGGGCTGAGATGTAGCTCAGTGGTAAAATGCCTCTGGGTTCAATTCCCAGTATCAAAAATAAAAATAAATAAACAAGATGCTACCATTCATCTCCTAGAAGGGCTATAACCCAAAAAAATGACAACACTGAAGGCTAGGAAGGAGGTAGATCCACAGGAATTCCTGTTCACTGCTGCTGGGAATACAAAATTATATAGCCACTTTGGAAGACAGTTTGGCAGTTTCTTATAAAACAAACACACTTTTATCATAACATCCACCAATTGTGCTCCTTGGTATTTACCTAAGTGACCTGAAAACTTATATCCACACAAAAACACGTACACAAAAGATTAGAGCATCTTTATTCATAATTGCCAGAACTTGGAAACAACCATGATGTCCTTCTGTAGATGAACACATAAATATGTCATGGTATATACAGACAATGGAATATTATTCAGCACTAAAAAGAAATGAGCTATCAAAACATGAAAAGACATGGAGGAAAATTAAATACATATTACTTAGTGAAAGAAGGCAGTTTGAAAAAGGCACAATATGATTCCAACTATATGACACTTTGGAAAAGATAAAACCATTAAGACAATAAAAATATTCAGTGGCTGCCAGGGGCTAGGAAGGAGGGAAGCATGAAGAGGAGAGACAGAGGATTTTGACAACAGTTAAATCATTCTATATGATTTTCTAATTGTAGAAACATGTTAAACATTTGTCAAAATGTATAATGCCTCATCAACACAGTAAGATCTAATCTTCATTTGACTCAACTCAAATGTCACCTCGATTATGAACCTGTGGCAAATCCCCTGTGGCTGTTTCTCTTCTGTGCTCCTATAGAACTTTGTTCATCACTCACATGGTACTCAGAATTTATTGTAATTACTTATTTACACATCTGTTCTCCCACCATAATGTGAGCTTAAAAACCACAGGGCTGGGGCTGGAGCTCAGTGGTAGAATGCTTGCCTAGCATGTGTGAGGCACTGGGTTCGATCCCCAGCACCACATTAAAATGAAACAAACAAAATAAAGGCATGCTGTTGGTCTACAACTACAAAGATTAAGAAAAAAAAGAATGAACAATAAAAATGAAGACCTATACTATTCATTCCACCAATGTTTGAGTGACTGCAATATGCCAGGCAATGTTGTATTACAAGACAGTAGCCAGAACTTTTTCCCTATTAATGCCTCTTTTAGCATTTTATCTGTAGGAACTTCCAAATGAGCCACTTGCTTCCTCATTCATGATTAGGAAATAGCTACTTGCCTGGTGTTTAGCAGTGAGTGGCATTATGACAATGAATAGCAGTGGGAAAGCAGAAAACACTTATTCTATTCCCATAAATGTGTGCTTTAAGAGTGCAGTCTCTTGGGGATGGGGTAGTGTCTTAGCGGTAGAGCGCTCATCTTGCACATGCGAGACCCTGGGTTTGATCCTCAGCACCACATAAAAATATGTGAATAAAATAAAGGTATTGTGTCCAACTACAACTAAAAAATAAATATTAAAAAAGAGTATAGTCTCAATTTCATATTCATCTTCTTTTTATCACTTTCTGGAGAATGTAACTTAAAGAGTTGGCATAAAGGGGGCTTGCCTCACATATGTGAGGCACTGGGTTCAGTCCTCAGCACCACATAAAAATAAATAAAGATATAAAAAAAGAGTTGGCATAAAATAGTATAGAAAATAGTAAATAAAGACAAAGTCAAAGTGATTTTGCCAATAAATACTTTAATGAGAACCAAGGTCTATAACATTCATAGCAGTAACCGTCCTGGCCTATGCCTTCTGCTCTAGCCCAAACCTGGGGCTAAGCAACTACATTTAACCAACATTTGAAAAGAAGGCCATTTTGAATGTCACCCATCAGTATCCATCTTCACAGAAGATACCAATCTGGGGCCAGAGTCTCAATGTTAACACTCCTCTCAGGGAAAAGTTAACATGATAACAGAAACACATAAACAACTTTGAACCATCCTTTTTTTCTTCCATCAGGAGGCCTTTGGGAGACCATTGGTTCAGTAAACACGACTTTGTCAAAATACGTTATAACACGAAAAAGGAAAAAGAAAAAGAATAGAAAGGCTGGCAAAGCCAGGCTCACACATATTCAGTTCTTAGATTTGAAGCCTCTTGAGTTGCTCATATGTAATAAAAAACTGAGGAATAAGTCATGGAAGATCTCTCAGTTGATAATGAAAGCCAAATCCAGTTTTAAAATTGTGCATTGCATTCTCTTAAATTAAGGTACTTAGTCTGTGCTATTCTAAGATGCATTGGCTTAAAAGTCTTTTTTAAAACAATACCTGTCAAATCAAAAATGTACTGAGTACCTACCATGTGCCCACTATGATTGCTGGCATTTAGGAATTAAACAGATTAAAATCCTAATATACTTAGGGACAAAGAGAACATACACAATACCCAAGAACATCAAGGACAATGTATAATTTCATGCTAGAATACTTGTTATACACATTAGGTGATTACAGGAATTTCAAAGAGTTCAGGAAAGAGATAATATCTCTGTCAGCCTACAGACCCCATAGGGAGGGAATTACTTTTCAACCCTGTGGTGCTCATGACTATTCACAAAGCACCACACACAGTGCCCAATACATGGCTCTGCACAGCTAAAGGAGGGCAATTCACCCACAAGGAAATTTCTTGTGGATTTCTTCACTCTATGAATGTTTTCTGTCCTGTTATTATTTCCCAGCTATTTTAGTCCTATAGTTAGGAGTAGGAAACCCAGACCACTTCAGCATGAACTTTCCTGTGGGCATCTCCCATCAGGGCCTCTAAAAACTTCATAGCCCCTTCCAGATTGGCTGTGTTTGTAGTCATTTTAATTTGAATAGGAAAACAAGAAAGTTTGGTAGATATTTCCAACCCCTTTTACTTTGTATTAGCCTCCAATTAAAAGCTATTTCTCTATATTTAGTTCCTATATTTAGTTCTCTATTTAGTTCCTATATTTTGTTCTCTATATTTAGTTTCAATGGTCTTCATTAGGATGCTTGAGTTTCTTATTTACTTTCATAATCAAATTTTCCTTCCCATAGCCTAGAATTATCTGGGATCTTGAAATACCTGCTTTCATTCTCATGTTTGAAAAGGATACAATGATGTTCCATGGTCCAAGTCGAAGCCAGTTTGGCCAAAATCCTTTATAGAGGGCAAAAAAGCCTTCATGTTTCCACATCTGAAGGAAAGATATAACAAAAACAGTAAATTCCCTTTCTCTTTACATGTGACAATCATTTTCCATCCCCACCCCAGCAACTTACGGCTCTATGAATGTTTTTTTTTCTAAAAATACACTTTGAATTCATAAGTAGTCTAAAGACATCTACCCACTTATTCAACAAATATTTACTAAGCACCTACCATATGCAAGGCACTGTTCTTGATGCTGGAAATAGAATAGTACACAAATAGTGCCTGTGGTAGCCAGCCTCCAAGATGGCCCTTAATAAAACTTACCTTCAGGTTATTCATACCCTTGTGAAGCCCTCACCCATAATGTATCAGGACTGCTCTGTCACCAATAGAATATGACAGTAGTTTACACATGTCACTTCCCTTGCTAGGTTTTAAGATATTTTAGAGCCAGGTACAGAGGCTCATGTCTGTAATCCTAGATACTTAGGGGACTGAACAGAAGATCACAAATTCAAGGGCAGCCTAGGCAACTTGGTGAGACCTTATTTCAAAATAAAAATAAAAAGGGGGGCTGGGGTTGTGGTTCAATGGTAGAGTGCTTGCCTAGCATACATGAGGCACTGGGTTCGATCCTCAGCACCACATAAATGTAAAATAAAGATATTGTGTCCATCTAAAACTTAAGAATAAATATTTTTTAAAAAAATAAAAATAAAATAAAAGCGCTGGGGAGTGTAGCTCAGTGATAAGAGTGCTTTTGGGTTCAATATAGTATCACAAAAATATTCATATATATATAAGGCATCTGCCTTATTATGATCTTAAATCATTCACTCTGAAGGAAAGCAGCCACTGTGGCATGAAGAAAGGCCTACACAGTAAGGAAATAAGACTTCCAATCAACAGCCCACAAGAGCAGTCTTTGAAGTAGATATCTTAGCTCCAATCAAACCTTTAGATGACTGCAGTCCTAAGTGACATGTGGACTACAATCTCCTCTGAGACCCTAAATTAGAATCACTTAGCTAAGCTACTTCCCAATTCCTGATCCACAAAAACTACAAAGTAGCAATATTTTGTTGTTTTAAAGCACTGAAATACATAACTTACAAAGTCCCTCCCCTCACTGAGTACATATTCTCTAGTGGGGCTGACAAGCAAATACACAAATTGATATATATGATAAGTAGGAATAAAAGCTATGAAGAAAAGTAAGACAGGGTGTAAGTCCATAGGGAGTTGGACAACTCATTGTTCCATCATTGTAAATTCTGTGTGACCCCATGGTCTATTTCATATGAATGCTTTCAGGATTACAGGAGGAACAATGTAAACTGCTTTGTTTCAGTTTCCTGCTTTGAACAATATGGTGCGGAGGGGGTGGGGGGTGGTGGTGGGGGTGGGGGGTGGTGGTGGTGGTGGGGGGGGGGTGGTGGTGGTGGTCTCTGTATAGACCAAGTGGTTATAAGATCTAAATGATAAATTATGTATACTCAAGCTCATAAACTGTTGGTATGTACTGAATTTTGCCAGCAGAAACTTTTATAGTTTTTTATTGTTATTTAATAGATACTTGTCTGATATATATATAAAGTATCTATTAAGTAAATACAGTGTGTTAGGCATTGTGTTAGATATTGAAAAAATATTATTTTTCCTTTGAATTGGTGAAGTGAAATTTAACACTATATAAAAAGTGGATGTATTTGGATAAGACAATATGAGAAGCCAGATTTACAAATATCCCTATCTCTCCCCTTAAAGTTTAAGAACACTAGAGATAATTATCCTTACTAATCAATTTTGGAAGAAACAAAGAATAATATAATAAGGGTACTATTTATGGAAACACAGTGGTAATGTTGACATCGATGGATCTTTAGAAAATTCTGAAGGTCTCAGGCCAAAACTAATGCTGAAAAATTTGAAAATCACTCAAAATAAAAGCTTAGATGAAGATAACCTAGAATCGTCAACAAATGACAAGGGACCTCAGAGATACATTATAATCCCATCTTCTCTTACCTGGAATACCTAACTGGTCTAAAATCTCTATCTAGAAACCAGAACAGGGGCTGGGGATGTGGCTCAAGCGGTAGCGCGCTCGCCTGGCATGCGTGCGGCCCGGGTTCGATCCTCAGCACCACATACAAACAAAGATGTTGTGTCCGCCGAGAACTAAAAAATAAATATTAAAAATTCTCTCTCTCTCTCTCTCTCTCTCTCTCTCTCTCTCTCTCTCTCTCTCTCTCCTCTCTCACTCTCTCTTTAAAAAAAATCTATAAAAAAAATAGAAACCAGAACAATCTTTAAGAGTTATAAATCAGATCATGTCACTTTTCCATTTAAAGATCTCAGATGGCTTTCTTGTGGATTTCATTCTAGTTGAAAATTCTCTGCAATGACACACAAGAACTTACATGATTTAGCCTCTGCCTCTCTCACCAGTTTCACTTCCTACTACTTTCTTTTTCACTCACCATACTCAGCCACACAAGCCTACTTTCTAATTCTTGAACATATCAAGCTCATTCCCAACTCAGATCCTTTGTAACCTGCTCCTTATTTATGAAATGCTTTTCTCAAGGTTCTACACATGGCCACCAACTCCTCATCATTCACATGTCAGTTTGTTACCTCCTCACAAGTTTTTCTTGACCATCTAAGCTGAAGTAGTTCCCAAGCACCCAGTGAATATTTCAATGTGCTCTATTTTCTTTCTAATATTTACTTCTATCTAAAATTATACCATTTGTGTGTACATGTGTATTTATTGTCTGTCTCCCTTAACTAATATACAATCTCCAAGAGTGCAGGAACTATGTTTGTCTTGTTTACCATTTCATCCCCACCATGTCTGCCCCATTTAAGTTTCCAACGAATATTTGTGGGAAACAAATGCTGATGGTCTCTAACAATTCTGTCAACCATCTAAATACTTATAAATCTGCAAAATAGTGAATACCTTCAAAACTTGAGAAGTGGGAGATACTTTCTTGTTTGAGACAGATGTGTGAAAATAAGAACACAGAATACTTTATGAAGATACATATTTTAGTTCATTTAATAATTTGCTGTAGAAAAGTAATAAACAAGATGCATACAGCTCTGCCTTCATGGAATTTATACTCCACCATGACAGAAGACCCTAAAATCAATTACAAATATGAATAAACAGAAACACACAACATTATTCAGCAATAAGAAGGAATAAAGTGCTGATACATATTATAACATGTAATATGTTGAAAACATTTATGGTAAGTGAAAGAAGCCAGTCAAAAATTTATATATTGTATGATTCCATTTACATGAAATATCTAGATGAGGAAAATCTATAGATAGAAAGTAGGTTAGTGGCTGCTTAGAACTAGATGGATGGGGGATAAGGGATGAAAGCTAAAGGATATTATAGGGATTCTTTTTGAGGTTATAAAAATGTTGTAAAGTTGACATATCTCGTTGTGATATGCTAAAATGCTAAGTATACTAAATACTGAATGGGTTAATTTAATGATATGTAAATTTTAAAAAATATTAATAAATGCTATGAGAGAGGAACTACAAAAAACTCTTGAATATATAACCTAGTTTAATGGTCAAGGAAGACCTTTTTTGAAAAAGTAATGAGATCTGAATTATGACTAAGAACTGGCCAAGTGAAAGATGTATTTGGGGTGGTATATGGCATGGGTGAACATGCGAAGGAAAAAAGAAAACCTAGGGCTGGAAATTTTTAGTGTGCCTGGAATGTAAAATAAAGGTGATATAAATAAGGCTATAGGAGAGAAAAGGGATCATAGAGAGCCTGGAGTCAGCCTCTCAAGTCACTGGGATTATAGGTATATACCACCACATTTGACTCACTAATGAACTTTAGACAGGGGTGACAGGATGAGATTTGCAGCCATTCTTCACTATGTCAGAGATGAATGCATGACTCCTTACCAAAGTGTTTTAGGACTCTAAAAGAGGAAATGCAAAATAATATGGAAGGTACATCATATATAATGATGACATAAAACATAAACAAAATCACTTTAAAGAACTTTCATAGCAAGTACATGAATGAGTGAGCACACACTTAATGGTACTACCAATATAAAAATATATTTCTGCAGATACAACACAACATAGTTGTTGTAAGTAAACTTTGGAATTAGACCCTAGAGTCAATCTCAGATCTGCCACTCATTAGCTGTGTATCTTAGGCAAGTTACTGGCCAAGCTTAGCTACTATGATTGAAAGTTTCCTCATTTATAAAGAGGGAAAGATAATATCTTCTCCATAGGATTTGTTAAAGCATATACTCTATATAGAGTGCCTGGCACATAATAAGCATTCAATAAATGCTATTATAATATTATTTTACCTTCTATGAGCTCTTAGCCAACCTTCTTGAAAGAGTGCTTTATACCTATCTACTTATCCTCACTTCCTATGTGTTTATCTCCTCCTGTTAGAATTTAAGTGTCATTTTGTTCACCAACATATCTATACCAACCTAGACCACTGTCTATCATGTGATACACAAACTGTTTTCACTGAATGAATGAATGATTAAACATATTCCTCAACACACTGTAATCCACACAGTTCAACACACAGTTCAAACACCAATCCATGAAACCTTACTTAGATAATATTAAATCCAACAGATATTTGGTAATCCTCATCATCCTATATCTCTCTATTGCATATGACATTAAATAACTCATGACTCATTCCTTCCTGAAACTCATTACTCCTTTGGCATCTATGACATCACTCTCTCTGAAGTTTCCTCATATCTTTTAAACTATCTTTCCTGGGGTCATCACCTACTAAGTTCTTAAAAATTGATGTTCCCCAGTGTTCTTTCCTTAGTCCACTCCTCTCTATTCCAACGACTGTCAAATGGAGAGGTGAACATGTCAGAAATACCAAGGGAGACTTTTGCCAAATTAAATTCCCCAGGGTCTGAAAATCACTGCCTCAGTGAATCATTATTACTGGAAAGAATTATATACTGCTGCAGTGTACAAGGAAGGCAAGAAGGTTGTGAACACCTCTACTTGCTCTCCTTGGTTATGAACCACCTATATGCTAATGATCCCACAAGGTCTTATCTACATCCATGAAATTTCCCATCTTAGGGCTAGTATATCCACACATATGCACTGGGTGTTCCTCATGAGCACAAACTAAGTATCCACAACTATGATGTTTCCCACAAAACCTATTCCCCTTCCTATGATGCCTCTGCCAATGAATATTGCCATCTGGTCATCAAATCCAAAAATCTGAAAGTCATCTTTGATATATCCTTTCTCCCACACTTCTCAAACAAATTTTGTTGACTTTATCAACTACATTATTTTCAATTCTGTACCACCTTCTACATTCCCACCACCATTTTAAAGTTAAGGCCTTTATCACTTCTAGCTCACATTAGTATAAAAACCTTCCAATCAGCTTCCATATCTCTAGGTCAGCAGTTCTGAAAGTGTGGTTGCCAGGCTAGTATTATCAGTGTTGCCTGGGAACTTGTTAGAAGAACAGCTTCTCAGGTCCTATTGCTGACCAACTGAATCAGCATCTAAAGATAGTGCCCAGATAACTGCATTTTAACAAGCCTTGCAGATTGTGAGGCATGTAAAACTTTTAAAGACCCACTGCTTCATGCTTATCCCCTTAGATTAGTAGTCTTCAGCCTTGGATGAATATTACAGCAGCCTGAGAAGTTTTAAGAATACTGATGCTTGTGTCTTACACCTCAGGTCCTGAGTTGATTGTTCTAAGGTAAATGCAGTACCTATGAAACCCAAGTGATTAAATTTGCATCAAAGACTGAGAGCCAATGTCTTAGATCCCACCTCTTTAAAGTCAATTCATCTATTTAAAATGCAAATATGAGCAGAAGTACCAGGGATTGAAATGGAGAAAATTATATTCTATGCATGTATGAATAAATCAAAATGAACTCTACTACTATGTATAACTCTAACACATTAATAAAAACATTAAAAAGTGAAATGTAAATGTGACCTGATTAAAAAGCTTTAAATATTTTTCTATCAAGTTAAAAAAAGTACAAGCATATCAGCATAACATTCAATACCCTTTATAGCCTAGCCAAAATTTAGCTACCACTATGAGGAAGGCATCATAATGTAGAAGCTAAGGTCGGTTGGAAGCCAAATGGTCTGAGTTTATCCCAGCACTCCCACTTATTAGCTGTGGAACCCTGAGGTTACTTAATCCCTCAGTGCTTCAGTATCTACCTCATGTGGTAATGATGAGGATTAAATGAAGGAATACATGTAAGTCTCATTAGGACAGCTCCTGACACACAATGAAGTACTAAACAGGCGGGAGTTGTTATTATATAATTTACCACCATCTACAGAGATTCTATTTCAAATTTCCAAATTGTCTCCCACATAACTCTGAGTTTATCATTTACCAGGCTTTATCAATTATTTCTTTATATACCTACAGTACATTTGTAATAGCTATTTCTCTGTGCCTAATATATAATAATTGCTCAATGAATCTGATAACAGCAGAGAAATAATATGGCAGCACCACATTTTAGCCCCAGGTTTGTTTCTATAGCAATGATTTTACTAATAAATATATATAATACATTTATATAATATTAAACTTTATAAAAACATAACAGCAGAAACTTTCAAAGCAAAATATGAACAATAAAACAATCTTGAACTTAAATCAAGCACCAGGTTTCTGGGCTATTTTCAGTACCAGAATTGTATTACAGAATCTCTGTTTTATCTGAAGTGGGTAAATGTGAGATATGTTAAGTCTTTTCTATCAATAATTCTACATGGTACTACTAATAAAAGAATCCTGTATTCTGAAGCACTGAAATTGGAATAATGATATTAAGGACCACTGAGCATCAGCAGGTGGCCAAAAAGACAGATTTTCTACCTGGAAATGACTTAGAGAGGCTACATAATATACATAATGGTTCTTTTATCTTCAGAATGATATGTAGCAACTAAGAATAAGAACTGAAAAAAGATCTGAGATATCAAAGAAAACCAAAAATGTAACCCAAACCCACATTTTGCATACCTTTAAAATACCATCCAAAGTTCCCTTATAGAGGTCCACATGTCCCACGATTGCCCTCTGGTTCATCATGCGAGTTCGCACCACATCAACTGGATTGGACGCCAGAGCCCCAGCCAGGCCACATGTAAAGCTGGAACTAAAGATGAAAACTTTAAGAAAATAGATTGCCCCCACTTCCATCTCCTGTTCACTTAAAGAGAAATTAAGCCAAACATAAAGGTACAATAACTCAGACCTATCAGATAAAACCTGACATTTGCCCTTTCATTACAATCTAAAGAAAAAAAGGAAATCTTTTCTAAACAAACATCATTCAAGGTTGTCCCATCAGTTTTTCAATCTGACACTTGCCCCCTTTTTCAAAGTAGACAGTTTATATGCTTAACAACACCTCCAAGCAGGAAGTGTAACTCATTATTTATTAGTTACGTGTAATTTTCAAACCACAGCATAATATGCCAAATACATTTAAATTACAAAACATCATAAAGGTTGCAAGACTAAAAAAATATAAAATGAGATCAGCAACAGTCTTTAGCCAAAAACTGTGGTTTAGATTCAGAGGCTCCACAAAACTTCACCCTTTTATCTTAGTCTCATTGAGAAAAGTTTGCTTTCTGATATAAAATAAACCAAGGAAAATAATAGATGAGTTTAGCATATAGAGTCTATATTTGAATATATGCAAATCTTATAAACATCTTGTAGGCTGCTGTATTACACACTGCTCTGCAGTACTCAAGTGCCCATAGCATCTGGGATCTCTCTGAAATGCAAAATGTGCAGAAGTCTTGAAGTGCTGGAAATAAGAGAGACAAATGTATTATGGTCATATTTAACAGTTATTAACTTCACCTGTGAATGTCAGTGACTGAGGCTTTGTGTGCTCAAATTGCCAAAAGTATAAAATAAGTACAACCTTTCCTACTTACACAAAGTGAGTTAAAATTGTATCTCCCATCATTCCTGACAATATCAGGTGCTTCTTGGTAATATCATAGACTGGTAGCTCTACTCCCACAACAATGGCAGCACGCTGAGCAGTTGGGACCACACCCTACAAAATACAAGTTAACATTAGACACTAAGGAAATAAAGAGAGTGACATAAATCTCCAAGTGAATAAAATAGGTCAATAGTTGAAAAGTATAGGGGGAAAAAGCCAAGTCTGAAATACAGAGATCATTCTTTCAAATCAGTGACTAAAACTTATATATTCCCAACTTACCTGCTGTATTAAAAATAAATTCACTGATATGACACCTAAAGCATAAGACAAAAATAGATAAATCAGATTTCATCATTAAAAATTTTGCGATTTATGGGCCTGGGATGTGGCTCAAGCGGTAGCGCGCTTGCCTGGCATGCGTGCGGCCCTGGTTTGATCCTCAGCACCACATATAAACAAAGATGTTGTGTCCGCCGAAAACTAAAATAAATATTAAAATTCTCTCTCTCTCTCTCTCTCTCTCTCTCTCTCTCTCTCTCTCTTTAAAAAAAATTGTGATTTAAAAGACACCACCAAGAGAGTGAACAGGAAACCCACACAATCAGACAAAATGCTTGCAAGTCATGTATCTGATAAGGAACGAGTACCCAGAATAAAAAAAAAAAAAGTTTAAAACACACGATAAAAAGAAAAATAATCCAATTTTTTAAATGGACAAAAGATCTAAAGACACTTACCCCAAAGAAAATATGTGAATGACCAAAAAGTAAATGAAAAGTTGCTTAACATCATTAGTCATTAGGGAAATGCAAATCAAAATCATAACGACATGCTACTTCACAGCAACTAAGATGACTATAATTATTTTTTTTTAAGTAAAATAGCAAGTGTTGGTTAAGATGTGGAAAAAGTGGAACACTTATACACTGCTGGGGTGGGAACACAAAATGAGACAGCCACTGTGGAAACAATTGGCATTTCCTCAGAATGTCAAATACAAAATTACCATATGATTCAGCAATTTCATAACTACATTCATACCCAAGAAAAATGAATATATATATATATATATATATATATATATATATATATATATATTCGTGCAAAAATGTATAGCCAATGTTCATAGTGACATTAGGCACAATAGCCAAAAAGTAGAAAACAACCTAAACATTCATAAATTGATGAAAGTATAAACCAAAAATGTAGAATTATTATTCAGCCATAAAAAGAAATAAAGTACTAGTACTGGGGATATAGCTCAGTGGTAAGGCACCTGCATAGCACACACAAGGCCCTGGGTTCCATCCCAAGCATTGCAAAGAAAAAAAAGTACTGATACATGCTACAACACACATGAACCTCGAAAACAGTATGTTAATGCCAGTCACAAAAGACTATATATGATATGCTTCCATTTATAAGAAATATCTACAATAGACAAATCTATATGGACAGAGAATAGAGTAGTAGTTGGATAGGGCTGGGAAGGCTGGGAGAAATAGAAAATGAAAACTAAAGGGTAGGGTTTTTTTTAAAATATTTTATTAGTTTTTGATGGACTTTTATTTATATATGGTGCTGAGAATCGAGTCTAGTGCCTCATATATGCTAGGCAAGCGCTCTACCACTGAGCCACAACCCTAGCCCCAGGGGTTTCTTTTTGATAATGAAAATGTTCTGAAATTAAGACAGTGGTAACCATTGCACAAATACATAAATATACTAGAAGCCATTACATTGTATACTTTAAAGGTAAAAACCGCTATGAAAAATAAAACCATGAAACAAAAGTCAGTGAGGAAAAGTAGAACTTCTGAGTTTAACTCATAGAATTTTAGGATGTACAGAATGCACACACAGTAGGGTAACAGTAAAGGTATGAAGCAGCTATGGAAAAAGCCTAGGAAAAGCAAAACTTCCCCCTTTCAAGTCCTTACAAGTTCTGTGGGAACAGTATCAGTGATCTACTCAATAACACAATATTCCTTTCATAGCTCACAAGATAACAGAGGGTTGCTAGAGCATTAAAAGTCACATATTTGAAAGAATATTAATGATACAAGAATATGCTTATGATATAATGTTAAAGAAGGCAAGACATGAAATTATATATAGTAATATTCTAACTTTAGGGGAAAAGGTATACATATACACACATATACCAAATTTTAGAAAGGATTAGAAGAAAACACATCTGGGGTTAGGAAAACAGATAAATTAACTTTCATTTTTATGCCTTTTATATATGTTATTTGTTTTTTTTTTAGATAATACATGACAGTAGAGTGTGTTTTTATATATTACACATACATGGAGTACAACTTACCCTAATTAGAATCCCATTCTTGTGATTAACAATGTTGTGGAGCTACACTGGTTGTGTATTCATATATGAACATTGGAAAGTTATATCTGATTCATTCCACTGTCTTTCCTATTCCCATGTCCCCTCCCTTCCCTTCATTCCCATTTGTCTAATCCAATAAACTTCGATTCTTCTTTCCCCTCCCCCGTATTGTGTGTTAGCATCCACATATCAGAGAGAACATTCAGACTTAGGGGTTTTTTTGATTGGCTTATTTCACTTAGCGTAATAGTCTCCAACTCTATCTATTTACCGGCAAATACCATATTTTTCACATTTTCACAATTAAATATTTTACCTTTATAATTGTTTATCATTAAAATTGAAAATTACACCCCTTAAATATGAATACTTTTTTATCAATCATACCTCAATAAAGCTGGGGAATTAATGAAAATATATAAATGAATTTTAAAAATTGAAAATAACATACCAGGAGGATAACTACTTTCTGGAATAACTCTAATATTAAAATGTTCAATCACTTCTAAATTTCCAAACTCAGTTTATAAAGTAGAAGTGATATAACTATGCTGAAATGCTTGATTCTGATAATCTGGCCAAACAGTGCCTTCCTCTGTGACTCTTTCACCTGCTTCACTGTTAAATAGGATGATGTTTCCAGAAGACTACTTGTAAACAGGCCCCAAACTGGGACCCACAGATAGAATTCAGGCCACAGACATGTTTTGTGTGGCCCACAGAATATTTTTAAAAATACAGAAGTTGTCAATATATGAAAAATTAGTATACTTTACATAGAAATGCACATTTCTAGATTTTCTTGAAAGGCTAGAAAACTTGGCCACACTGGGCTTACCATCAATACATGGCAGCTAGAGCTAAGAAGAAACTGTCCTCTTTCAAAGTGGCTAGTGCTTTGTAGTTCAAACCACAGCCCTCACCATACAACTGGCTCTCCAACTCTGACTGAAGTCCTGGTTATACTTTGTTATTATACTCCTGCTATTTCTTTCTTACTATGGAATTAGGAAGAAAATGAAATGTTTCTGGTACCCATGTTACAATCAAAGCAGGAAAATAAACCATGTATTTGAAGAAAATCATAAGCATAGTTCCTTGTTGAAAAGAAAATATTCCTGTGTTTAAAATATGTCTGCATCAAAAAGGATACATGATATAATGTTTTTTGCTTCTCTACATTGCATGCCTTGATCATGTAATTAGCCTGGATCATAAAATTAGCTGTATTCAGTTCCTAAAGAAACTAAATAAAGATTTACCACTTCTGGATATATAACCAAAAGAACTGACTGCAGGGGCTGGGGCTGTAGCTCAGTGGCAGAGAGTTTGCCTAGCATGTGTGAAGCACTTGGTTAGATCCTTAGCACTATTAATCATGGGACAACCTAACTTTATGCACCTCTCGCTATGATGCAACATGAAAAACACAGCATCATCTATGAATCTCTCTAACCACAAATGCTTAACATGAATATAATCAAGCCAATGGTCTCAATGTTCAGCTTATTGTAAATATAAGGAACAGAGGAACTAGTTAAATACATCCTATAAGAAAACTAGTCTGATCTCATCAATAGAAAGATTTTTAACATAAAATGCATATTAAGTATTAGGGACTTATTGTTAACTTTCTTTCATTTGATAATGGTATTTTTATTGTATAAGAGAATGTTCATATTCTAGGAGATACATAATGAAGTATTCAAGGGAGCACCATAATGCCTACAACTTACTTTCACATGGTTTTTATATTTTATTTTATTTTTTAGTTGTAGTTGGACATAATACCTTCACTTTATATATTTATTTTTATGTGGTGCTGAGGATCAAACCCAGGGCCTTGCACATACTAGATGAGCCATCCACCAAAGCGCCACAACCCCAGCCCTTTCATCTAGTTTTGCAAAAATAAAAAAGTGGGTGTGTTTATATATATACACACACACACACACACACACACACACACATAAATAAAACTAATATGTTCAAATTCTACCAGTCATTTAGTCCAGGTCATGAGATCATGCATAAGTAGCATTCAAAGTTCAATTCTTTCAATGTCTATGTTTGAATTTTTAATAACAAGTAGTTGTGGAAAATATAAAGGAAGAATATTAGCAAAGCTCTCATTTTTATTTAGAAGTCATTAATGGGTTTCCCATACATTCTCTCTGCATAGTCTATAAGTAGTCTTATTTACTATTACAATATCTAGTAATTAACACAGATTAAAAAGTTATAGCAATAATGACAACAAACAGTAAAGAATAGAAGGCTGGGGCTGGGGTTGTGGCTCAGTGGTAGAGTGCTTGCCTAGCATGTGTGAGGCACTGGGTTCAATCCTCAGCACCACATAAAAAAATAAAGTTTAAAAAAATTTTTTAAAAAAGAATAAAAAGCTGGAAGATAATATGACAAATTGTTAACGGTTATTATTGCTAGGTGGTGGGACTACCGCTGTAATTTTTGTTTTTTCTTTTCTGTATCTTCTCAATATTTTACAGTACATTGTACTTTTTATAAGGTTAAAAAGGTTGTTTTAAGTAACAACTTTTAAACATCAGCACTACAGAGGCCACCATAGACAAAGATTGTGTGTCACTACAAAACTAGTAAAAAATACTTTGAAGAACTAAATTCACTGTGAATTTAAACAAACCAAAAATAATGCAATACCTTTCCCCATATATACAACCCTCAAACATTAAGCAGAAATAAAGATCACTGATAAATATTGGTCCTTTCATTGGTGATGAGGAGCTTCTTTTTAAAAAATATTTTTTTTAGTTGTAGTTGGATACAATACCTTTATATTTTATTTATTTATTTTTATTTGGTGCTGAAGATCAAACCCAGGGCTCGATGTGCTAGGCGAGCAGTCGACCGCTGAGACACAACCCCAACCGCCCCCCTCACATCCCAGGAGCTTCTTATTTTGTTTGGGGGAGGTTATAATTTACAATTTTATGTCCTTATATAAAAAAGTATTGCTTGCAAATTCTAGGAACTGAGAGTATAGAACAATATCAGGAAAAGAGTACTCACCCTCCACAAACCCCTGGTACCTTCTTGTTGGTATATATCAATGAAGCTGCCAATCATGCTTCCTTGGAACAAGCTTCCTTGAGCCTGCATTCGAATCTAGAATACAAGATGTGACCATTGTTTTGACAAAGAAAACCAAAATGAGATGTTTCACTCATTTAAAATTAAGAAAAAAGTATTTGGTAATTCTCAGAAAGAGCTCTGCTGTTATGATGAAATTAATGAGTTAAGTTCCAGCCAAAGAAATACAATTTATGTCAAAGTATATTTCATAAAGATTATTTTCATTAGCCTCATATTCCCCATGGTAAGTCCAACATTTCTGGAGTTGGGAGAAAATGTGGGGGAAAAGAACATGCATTCAGTAAGGGTAGACAATAATTTTTAAAATATGGTTGGTTTAGTAAAAAGTTAAAAACAACCTAAATATCCCCAAACAATAACAATAACAGATCAGTTACATAAATTATGTATTCAAGTATAGCCATTTAATGGAATACTATGGAGCCATAACTTTTCTTGTAGAATAATATCTGTTGATAATGAAAAATGTTAAAATTAATTGCTAATTTAGAAAAAGGATTGCAAAGCAGTATGTATATCATTTTTATTAAAACATGTGAACTTAAAATATTCATAAACACAGCAAGGAGATTGGACGAACATACGTACCCAATTTTTTTTTAATAAAATATAAGCTTATTTATTTTTATGTTTTGCTGTGGACAATTTGTACAAAGTTTTCAGATCTCAGACTAAATGTAAAATGGATCTTTTAAGGTGAAAATAGAATGCCAGGTTCTAATGAAGAGAACATCTCAAAGGAATAAGAGTGGTCTGCCATGTGCTTTTTTGTAAGTGTCCATGCTGGAAAAAAGTTTTCTCAATATGAAGATGCTGGTACAACTTTTCTTATTACACAATTTCTTACACAACCACATGCATTACATTTATAGACAAATTTACAATTTGAAAGAAAAAAGTTCTGTCTTAATAAAATTAGTTTTTTTTGTTTTTTGTTTTATACAAACTGTAGTTCAACCAGTTCTCTTGTCTCCTCATGCAGCAGATGCATTAATTATCTCCACTGGGTGTGGATCAGAAAAATACTTTTGAGCAGATCCTGCCAGATTTGGTTCATTTCATGCTATACACTCTGCTTGGAGCACCAAGCTAACTTGGGGGTCATCACAGATTCTGAAGCCTTGGTCTTCTGCTCCATAAGTTTTTCTTCATTCATCTTCATCATCTTCATCTTCCTCTCCATCAGATAGGGATATACAAGGCTGGATCTGCTGGTAGCAGTCAAGCCATTTTTCTACCATCTGTGTGACCAGGGGGTGATTCCGCCAGTGAGAGCTTTTCTGCATAGCTACCAGAACTCCCCCTTCAGTCACATAGCAGTCCAGCCACTCCCTGAGCAGTTTTTCTTGCTGTTCCTCATTACCTAGCTCAATGGTGAGGCTACAATTGAGTATTGTTTTCTCTTTTTTATTTCTTATGCCTTCCATTTCTCTCTACATTGAACATGCATTACTTATATAATTATAAAAAGCAAAAATGTGTTTTAAAAATATAATTTTAGTCTTAAAAGACCTTAAATTGAATTTTACTTGTAAAAAGCATGATACTATATTCTGCCAAGTGGCATTTGAAAGCTGCAAGAAAGAAAATACAGCATTAAAAAGCCATGTAAAAGATTTGGTACAATTTCCCACAGACTCTGCATACATAGAATCATAGTAGTCAGTCACAAAATACATGGCCCAAACGTAGGTCTGATTTTCATGAAGCATGACTCTAGCATTCTAGGTTTCAATAAATGTACTTGCTAAATCATATAATGGTGGCATGCTTTGATGCAGAAAGCCAACTGCCATTAAAAGAGATTTGAAATAAAATCCTAAACCAAATTAAATCAAGATGCAAACTATCACAAAGACAGATCAATACTACCCTATGGGAAGTAGAAGACTTCTTCAAGGAGGTGATTCCTCAGTAGGTCTAGGAGTAGAGTAAGGTAAGTGAATGCAGGTGATACATACAAAGATGTTCACTATATTACATTTTTCTCTACTTCTGTGCATGTTTAAAATTTTTTATCAAAAATTACATAAAGGGCTGGAGTTATACTTCAGTGTTAGAGCACTTGCCTAGCAAGCATGAGGCACTGGGTTTGATCCTCTGCAACACATAAATAAATAAAATAAAGGTATTGTGTCCATCTATAAATAAAAATATTTATTTATTTATTTATTTTAAAGAGAGAATTTTTTTAATATTTATTTTTTAGTTTTCGGCGGACACAACATCTTTGTATGTGGTGCTAAGGATCGAACCCAGGCCGCACGCATGCCAGACGAGCGCGCTACCGCTTGAGCCACATCCCCAGACCAATAAAAATATTTAAAAATGAAAATTTTTTTAAAAAACTATATAATAAAAAATAAATTAATTAATTTTAAAAAAGAAAGAAAATTTTAAAATTTTTTAAAACTACATAAAGATTTAAGATAAAAATGGAGGCCACAGTTGAGCTTTACCCTGAAGGCCAACCATACACCACCCAAAACTTAAGTTATCTTGATTTCCCCAAAGCACCATCTATAATCATAAAAAACATAAGCTTTACATCCTTATCAGCATGAATCAGTGAAATGAAATCAATCAATTATAGACAAATCAGCTTAACAACTCTACTTGCCTTAAAAAGAATGGTAATGTATAATAGCCAATCAAAAAAAAAGTCAAAATAACTGGGCTCAATGGAACGTGCCTATGATCCTAACAACTTGGAAGGCTAAGGCAACTTAGTGAGACCTTGTCTCAAAATAAAAAAGGATTATAGATGTTAAATCCCCAGTATTAGAATAAAAAAGGTGAAAATATGGTTGGCCCTCCATATGCACAGACTCAACTAACCACTGATCAAAAATATTCAGAAAACAATTGCATCTGTACTGAACATGTATAGATTTTTCTTTTTCTTTTTCTTTTGAGAGAGAGAGAGAGAGAGAGAGAGAGAGAGAGAGAATTTTTTAATATTTATTTTTTTTAGTTTTCGGCGGACACAACATCTTTGTATGTGGTGCTGAGGATCGAACCCGGGCCACATGCATGCCAGGCGAGCGCGATACTGCTTGAGCTACATCCCCAGCCCCAAGACTTTTTCCTTGTCATTATTCCTGGAACAATACAGTATCATAACTATTTACATAGCATTTACATTATATTAGACTTATAATTAATCTAAAGTTGATTTAAAATACACAGAAGGATGTGAGGAGGTTAGATGCAAATACTACACCATTTTATATAACAGACTTGAGCATTCAAGGATTTCAGATAGCCCAGAGGCTTGGGGTCCTGGAACCAATCCCCCTGTGGAAAATTAGAGATGAGTAGACTTCCCCTTTTATGCATCACAAACTGTGCTGTAATTGCTGTAAGGTGACATTCTTACCATTTGGTTTAAAGTTTCCTGGATGAAAGTATGTACTCTCTCTTACTGTATATCAATAAACTTTAAAATTTTTTCTAACTTAATCTTATTTTATTTTGACAAAACAAAAAGAAATTGCTTTCCCTTAACTTTCTGTCTTCCCATGGGCTGGAAAACAGATGTGATTATGGCCCACCTTCAACTAAATGCATTAAAAAAAAATACCATAGGACAGGGGTTAGCAAACTTTTTTCTGAAAAGGGCCATACAGTACATAAATTAGGCTTTGTAGGGCCTATGGCCTCCATCCTGACTAAGCAGTTCTAAAGCAAAAGCAACCATAGACATACAGAAACAAATGGGGTGACTGTGTTCCAACAAAACTTATTTACACAGACAGTAGTAGTCAGATTTAGCCCACAGTTTGCCAACCATGCTCTAGATGATGGCAATGCAACAAAATTGGATGAACCTGGGTCCTGGATGATTGATTGCACCATAGGACTACCCACCAGCATAAACTGTTGTCCTCTAGATGGTTACGTGAGGGAGAAATAAACTCATATGTATTTGAGGCCATGCATTTTGAATTTCTTTGTTATAGTGAGAGCTAAAGTATTTTTTTATATCTTTATTTTTATGTGGTGCTGAGGATCAAACCCAGGGCCTTGCACAAGCTAGGCAAGCGCTCTACCACTGAGCCACAACCCAGCCCCAGAGAGCTAAAGTCTTAGAAAATGAAAAAGACCAACTAAAGAAAGATTATAGAGGAGAAATGATATAAACTTACATAGAGAAGAGAAACATTTTAGGTGCATATAGGAAAAATTAGCCTACATATGAAACCAAAATGTATGAAACCTAGGATAAAAGTCAAAATCAAAGCAGAAATTCCCAGAGAAATTAATCAAAATAGGTTGAGAACTAAAATGGAATGGATGATATAGACTATGCTACTTGAACCTGGGGAGTAGTTTCTTTTTGGTATTGGAAGTTAAATCCAGAGGTGTTTTAACACTGAACTGTATTATTCTCAGTCCTTTTTTAATTTTGAGACAGTGTCTCACTAAATTACTGAGGGTCTCATTAAAGTGTTGACCTTGAACTTGTGATCCTCCTGCCTCAGCCTCCCAAGTTGCCAGGATTACAGGTATGCACCACTGCACCCAGTTATGTGGAAAATAGTTTCAAGCAAGAAGCAGAACAGAAAAGAGAAGGTGGTGTCTTAAGGAGGTCAGAGGGTCAGAAAAATGTACTTTAGGAAAGACTTGAACATATTTATCATTCAAAGGGAGCCAACCAATAAAGATAAGAAAGTGGATAAATGGTCTGGGGATACCGTGTAGTGGTAGAATGTCTGTCTCCCTAACATGCATGAAGCCCTGGGTTCAATCCATAGCACTGCAAAAAAAGAGAGATTAAATGATACAGAATGATCCTTGATGAAACAGAAGTAAATGTAAAGTCATGGTTTCTAAGCTTGATAGTATATCAGAATAACCTGGAGGGCTCGTCATAAACAGACTGCTGGGCCCCATTCCATCCTTTCTGATTCAGTAAGTATGGAGTGGGGCTCAAGAATTTGCATTTCTAGGGCTGGAGTTGTGGCTCAGTGGTAGAGCACTTGCCCAGCATGTGTGAGGCACTGGGTTCGATTCTCAGCACCCATATAAATAAATGAATAAAATAAAGGTCCATCAACATCTAAAAAAATTTTAAAAAAAGAATTTGCATTTCTAATGAGCTCCCAGTAATGCTGATGTTGCACGTCTGGAGAACCACATTTTGAGAACATCTATAGTAGAGACAAGGTACAGACAGGTATAAATGTAAATAGATTTATAAGTGATGGGTAGAAAGGCAAGAAAAGGTAGAAGGTGAGGCCATAGGAGGTAGAGTTGTCTGCTGAAAGAAAGAGGAATGATGAAATAAAAGTAAGGCTTGAAGATTTAAAATGCCCTTGAAGACCGGAAAAAGAACTGTCCCAGAATAAGTGAAAGGACTGAACATTTCAATCATGTTATAAATCACATAGGCAAGGTCACAATCTAAAATTGTGCTTGCCCCTCCCCCAGCGCTGGCTAGACAGGTGTGATTCTGCAATCTGTATTTGGGGTGAAAATGGGAGTTCAAAACACAATTTGAGTCAAATGTATGAAAGATGATATATCATGAGCTATGTAATGCTTTAAATAATCAATAAAAAAAAAGAAAATGAAAAAAATAAATAAATAAATAAAATTGTGACTTCACCCCAGACAGTAGTCAGATTTAGCCCACAAACAATACTGGTAATACTCAGTCCTATCAAGGTATAAGAAAGGAAAATGCAGACTGCAGCATTGGTCAACTTGTAATTTTGCAAGAGAGATCAGAGGAATAGGAAATTGAAGCAAATCACTTAGGTGATTAAGTCTAAGATCCAGATGGATAAGAAAGGTAGTTTCAGGGAGTTAAGTATACTTTTCTTGAAAAGCACATTCTTACAAGTATATTATAAATATTCTAGAGTTCTAGGATATAGTCAATTCTCTTCATACGTTTTCTATAAATCTAAGGTGATATAAACATTTTAAAGCTAAATTAGTCTCATTTTAAAGCAGAAAAATGATTTCATATCTCTTTTCTGCCAACTACCAGTGGTTTCTTTCGTGTGTGCTGTTTTACAAGTCACCCTCTCAGCTCAAATTCTCTGAATTGCAATAATTTGTACTTCACTTGTGGATTCACCAATGCTGAAATAAATAAAGCATGTGTCTTTTTACTTTTTTCTCACATTCCCCCTAAAATAATTTCTTAAAACTTGAAATTCTTACTGGACACACACTGGTAATTCCAGCTACTTGGGAAGCTGAGACAGAAGGATCACAATTTCAAGGTCAGCCTGGGCAACTAAGCAAGACTTTGTCTCAAAAGTAAAAAGAAAAAAAAAGACCAGGGATATAGCTCAGTGGTACAGCCCTTGAGTTCAATTCCCAGCATCAAAACCAAAAACTTGGGATCCTGTTACATATTTCAATCATATATTTAGTGTTTAATCATAAATTTAAATAAATTAATAAATAGAAAATATTTACCATTTTGAGCTTTAGATTGATATTAAATGTTTCTTTATATGATGTGATAAAATCCAATTATATTCTTAACAAATTAGTACCACTAAACCATAATATCATTGTGGTTCCAAATTCAGTATATCCCAAAACAGGCCAAAATATAGCATTTTAAAAGTCAAATCTCACCTTTAAGAGAAATACAGAAAAGACAGGGAAAGACAGAAACAGATACCCCACATAGTTAGTAAAAGAGGCTTCTCTAAAAAACTGTTATCTCAATTCATCCCTTTGTTTGATATCTCAGGTTACACCACACCATATGAAGATTTGGAATGGGTAAGGAGGGATATGCCTTTCTTTTGTAAAATGGGAAAAGTGCTATTAGAAATGCAGATTCATTCTCAGACCAGCTTTAGGAAAGAATACAATTGGAAGTAAGAGATCTGGATATTGATTTCTTTAAAACTACACAGTCCTTGAAAATATCCTAGAGAGGGTTGTATGCCCCTGTTTAAAGACCAATGGGTAATGCATATCATAATAAATAGACTACTATTTATTGAGCATCTGCTACCAAGTACAATTTCAGGCAGTTGACATATGTTATATTGAATTCTTAACAACGCCTAACCACTACAGGATCTTCATTTTACAAATGAGGAAACTGAGTGAGGTCTAATGCAATTAGGTGATTATCCAACGTTTTACAGCTAGCAATGGACAGAGTGGGAATATGGACCCAAATTTGTCTTAAGCTTGTACTCTTTTCAAAGCATACTACAGACATCTCTCTTACCTTTAGAACATCGGTGGGATTGGCTATAGTGGAAGATATCACTCCTGACACCACCCCACAGATCATATTAATTAGAAGAGTTTCATCTGTAAAAAGGATTTAAAAAAGGGTCCGCTTTTATTAGGCACTAAGTTTTGAAAAGAGAATACTGAACTATCAGAGGAAGAGAATCTTAGAGAAATGACTTTAGAAACGAACTACAAAGTTTATGAAAATAAAGAAACTCAAATATTTCTAGATCCCAAATCAATACCAAACATAAAATTATAAAATATAAATTATTATTTCTACAAAAAAAACATATTTCTAAAAGGACACTGAAACATGCCCTACCTATTCTTCTACATAATTATCATAACCCACATGAATTTAGAATGTGGTTTTTCCCCTTCAATCATTTCAAATTAAAGTATATGTTTTCTAATGGACAGTCATCAATGCAAAACATTTAGGAAATGATTGTAAAAAAGATAAAATCTTACATGTAATAGAGAAAAAGTTATCTAAACATTGATTTGGACTGGTCTTAAATCACTACAAGCTTCTATTTGTCTACAGAAAGGTTCTGTAGTCAAATGTAAGAAATAATTTATATATTTACTCATTTTATTTTAATTTTTATAGTGCTGGGAGTCAAACCCAGGGCCTCATGCATGCTAGGCAAGCACTGTACTACTGACCTATACCCCTAGTCCCAAAAGCAATAATTCAGAATTAAATTTCTTAACTGAAAAAAGGAATAGAAACCACAGAACATCATTATACAGCAAAAAATTCCTCTTCATCCCTCCTTCCCACCATGAAGAGCGACTAGAAACTAAGTAAACCCAAGTGAAGTATCTATGAAAGGAAATTATTTTAGGAAGAGGTGGAAGGAAATCCTTCAGGATCCCCCAAAGAGGAGGTTCCAGAAAAAGTTGGTTTAGGACAAAAAAGTGATTCAAAGGACATTACTAACCGAAAGTCTCTCCAGCTGTTCCCAACCATCCAACTGCCCCTGGCCTGTGGTAAAATAACCATTTAGTACATATCAGGCTGGAAATGATGCAGCAGCAAATAGAGAGACATACAATAATTCTGAATGTGAGTAAGGTGGCCATAAGTACATCACAATCTAGAAAACAATAGCCTAAAATTTAACTAGCAAAAGCTTATCAAAATTGGCACCTTGAAATGCCTTATGAAATCCTCTTACTGATGAGGATAGCATCAATATATGGACATAATTGTTCCATGCTTCCTCAGAGATGACCAGAATTTTTTATTATTATTATTATTATTATTATTTAAAAAGGACAAATTTGAATGGCTGGTCCCTCTAACACATATATCACCTTTGCAAGGATTTATCCCAAATCATTTTGTCCTCGAAGTGATAGTTCTCCATTCTGAGGCATCATGTTATGAACATTTCACACTAAGCATGATTTCAATAATCCCTCTGAGGATCACCTCAAAAGAGAGTTGAGTATACTGACCTTCTAAACGTTCTACAAATAATCGCTTCAAGCTTTGGTAAATCCCGATTTTAATGGTGCCATATGATGCCTGTCTTAGTAATGCAGGAGCAATCCTTCCCAAAACAAAGAAAAGTTAATTTTACTCAACATGCATTTGCAGATTATACAAATCAGCCAACTCATTTCTGTTACCCATCTCATTTCAACCCAAAACAACAGAATATGTATTTTTTCAAGTACCCATGAGACATTGACCAAGGCAGTAAACATTCTAGATCATATAACAAACCTCAACAAATTTAAAAAACTAAAATCATATAAAGTGTATTCTGACAATAATAGAATCAAACTAGAAATCATTAAGGAAATATTCAAACACTTGGAAATTAAATAACACACTTCTAAATAATCTATTGGTTAGAGAAAGTTTCAAAGGAAATTTTAAAAACAGACCTGACTGAAAATCAAAATTCAATCTATTAAAATATATGGGAGGCAGCCCAAAGCATTACTGAGGGAAATTTATAACACAAAATACTTACATCAGAAAGCAGGGAAAGTCTCAAATCAATAATTTAAGTTTCTACCTCAAGAAACTAAAAATGGAAGAAGAAAATTAACCTAACACTAGCAGAATGAAGAAAATTAAAAAAAAAAACATAAATCATTGAAATTGAAAATACAGCTGAGCACAGTGGCATACACCTATAACCCAGTGGCTTGGGAGTCTGAGTCAGGAAGATCACAAGTCTGAAGCCAGCCTCAGAAACCTATCAAGGCCTGAAACAACTTAGCAAGACCCTGTCTCAAGAATAAAAACATAAAATAGAATAAAAAGGGCCAGGGACATAGCTCAGTCTTTAAACACCCTGGGCTTAATCCCTTGTGAGAAAGAAAGGAAGGTGGGGAGCGGGAGGGAAAGAAAGAAAAAGGAGAGAGAGAGAAAGAAAGAGAGACAGAGAGAAGAATAAAAAGAATGAAAACAGAAAAATCAATGAAATAAAAAGTTGGCTCTTTGAAAAAATACATAAAATTAATAAATTTGTAGCAGAAAGATATAGAAGATACAAATCCCCAATATCAGGAATAAAATGAATAGTTCTATAAATCCTGCAACCATTCCAAGGATAACTTCACGCTCATAAATTCAACAACTTAGAAGAAATGGATTAATTCTTTGAAAACCACAAATTGCCAAAGCTTAATTAAGATAAAATTGAAATCTGAGTAAGTATTATAACCATTTCAATGGAGTAAATGTTTGTATCATCCCTCCAACAAAAGCCACATGTTAAAATCCTAAACTCAACATGGTAGTATGAGGAAACAGGACCTTTGGGAAGTAATTAGGTCACAAGAGTGAAGCAATGGGATTATTGCCCTTATAAAAAGGACCCCAGAGAGCACTAGCTCTTTCTGCCAAATAAAGATACAAGAAGTTGGCAGCCTAGAAGAGAGAATTCACCAGAACTCAACCTCAAGAACTATGGAAAAAATTTTCTGTTGTTTATAATCTATGGTACCTTGTTATAACAGGCCAAACTAAGACCACATTAAAGAATTTGAATCCATAACTTAAAAGTTCCCAAAAGAAGAAATCTCTAGGACCAGATAATTTTACCAGGGAATTCTACCAAACATTTAAAGAATTAACACCAATCTTACACAGTCTCTTCCAGAAAATAGAAAAGGGAATGCTTGTCAACTCCTTTTGGTTAATATTACCCTAATACCAAAACCAGTCAAAAATGTATAGAAAATAAAAACTACAGACCAATATCTCTCATGAACTCAGATGCAAAAATCTTTAAGAAAACAATCCAGAAATGTACAAAAAGAATTATATACTATTATCCACTATAAAGATTTTTTTAAATCCACCTGTACTTCCTAATACTTGCAGATACATCTTTAATCTTATCAACAAGAAGGTACTAAAACCAAAATCTCAGCCTATTTAAGTTCTGCTCATAAACTGGAGACATTTTCACTCATACCTCCTTTGAGATTCTCCAAATTGTAGAACTGCACTTTAGGAGGTATAAATAGCAACAGCTTAAATGGTTAGGAATAAAAAAAATATGACTAAATATGCATATTTCTGGTTTTATTGCTTGTTATCAGAAAAAATCTTGTGATTATCCATGCTGAGAAAGAACAAGTTAAAACAGATGATCCATGAATCACCTGCTTCAGAAGAATGACTTGATTTTTTCCTCCAAGAAAATTATTTTTAAGATAAAGCTAACATAGGTTAATAATAAAACTAATTTCCATTCTGAGCAATAAACTGATAGCCTAAATTTAGAATGGCCTAGGATACTGTTTAGCAGATAAGCTACAAACTAGCCAAAAAAAATCTCACACTGATGGCTAATCAAAAGGTGACCAAAAGAGATAAGTCTCCCTCTCATTCTGCATTTTTGTTTAAGCTACCAGAATAATATTTTCTTAAAAGGGAAAATTTTAAAGAAAGTCAGCATTTGCCAACTCAGGAAAAGTATCACAAGAATATATGTGGTTAATTGGTGCTGCTATTAATAACAGCTATGGATGAGTCTCGAGAAACCAGGAGAAAGCCTATCTGCAATTATATGTCCATTTTAACATATATTACTTACAGCTGGAAAAACACAAAATCCAAAGCTCACATCTTGAAAGCAGATGAGATATAAACAGGCCCATCAACACAGAATTACAAGTTGAACGGTGAATACAAAGGGCACAAACTTCTATAGAGTTGAAATACTTGGCCTATTTATTTATTTGTTTCTTTGCTTATGGCACCAGGAATTGTGCCCAGAGGGGCTTGACCACTGAGCCATATCCCAGCCCTTTTTAATTTTTTTTTTTTTATTTTGAGACAGGGTCTTGCTAAGTTGCTGAGACTGGCTTTGAATGTGTGATGCTCCTGCTTTAGCCTCCCAAGCCACTGGGATTAGAGACATGTGCCACCACATCCAGCCTTGGCCTCTTTAAAAAGCATTTCTGCTCATGATGTAAGGAAGGAATCCAGCCTTACCCTGAATACAGAGCCAATACACCTTCTTCTTTATAGATTCGGAACAGGGCATGAAACATCCCTCTATATTTTATCTCTTTGAAACGGACATCGATGCTTTGGCCTTGGACTTGAAGTCGTGTTTTGGTAAGGTCCACAGGGAAAGTTCCTACAAAGGAACACACTCACTTATAAGTGTCTCCAAGAAGTCACAGTTAAGTTTTGGCTAAATATAAGGCAATGACAATATCTGAAACATAAGACAGAGTTTTTTTGTAATACATACAAGGGCTGGGTGTATAGCTCAGTGGTACAGCACTTGCCTAGCATGCACAAGGCTCTTAGTTCCATCCCCAGCACTGTAAAATAATAGTAATAGCAACAACAACATACAAAAGATCTCTACTAGAATGCCATTGCCAGAGGACAAGAGTTGTATATGGTAAAGTGAAATGTACTATATTATATCTATGCAACACAATTTGACACATAGTACATTTGACACTGTAAAAAATAACTGTTGCTTTAATTTCATCTGTACCATGGATATGCCACTTATCAGTCTCTTTTTCCCACCCCCTCCCACTTCAAGTCTCTCTAGCTTTCCCTCATATTATCTCAAATTTTTACAAACACAGGAAAGCATGGTCTTACTACTTCAGGTGCTCTTATAAACAACTACAAATTTTTGTTAGTTTTTTCTTTAATATGGTTATAAGAAATAAACAGCTCCTCAATATTATAAAAGATAATGGTAAAGTCCTATTATGTTCTACTCATCCTGGTTTCTTAGGTAATTCTGAACTAATACCAGCAGAGGGCTTAGGGGAGAAATTTCTTCAACCAAACCTTTTTTAAATGTCACATTATATTGACAAAATACATTTTCAAGGAATATTTAAAGATCTAAATCTAACAAGGTGATTATGTAATTCTGTTCACTTTTGACTTGGACATCACAGCATCTACTAAGAAAGCCAGCAAGGACTGGTGGACCATAGTCACTTATGAATGGTAGAGGAAAGGGGAAATATGGAAGATTAAAAATCACAGTCTAGACTGGGCATGGTGGCACATCCTTTTAATCCCAGCTACTCTGGAGACTGAAGCATGAGAATCGCAAGTTCAAGGCCAGCCATGGAAACTTGTCGAGACCCTAAAAAAGACTGGGGATGCAGCTTAGTAATCAAGTGTCCCTGGGTTCAATCCAAAAGAAAGACAGAAAGAAAAAAAGAAAATTAAAATCTAAAAATATTTCAAAACTAAAATTAAACAGAGAAGAATATTTTTCAATCTTGTTCATTTTCTTCTCAAATAGAATACCAGTTTGAAAGAAAAGCTAGGGTACTTGCAGAAACACCTACCATATCCAACTCCTTCTATATGTTCATATATATTATTTAAGCCTAGAAAATTAGCAAAAAAAACTATCAAAAAAGCTTCCCAAAGTTTGAGTTTTCTTAACTTCATTTGCCATACCATTAGTAGTACTTCCTCAGAAATATTTCTTGAGGGCTTTGAGACAATTTTTAAAACAAAGAGGGAAAGATTTTTATTTTTTCTCTAGTTTTTACCAGAAAAATAAATAACTGTCACCGTATACCACTATCTATAGCATAAAATGCAAACTTGTCATTTTTTTACATTCTTACCAAACTCAGCAACAATAGAGGCAAGGCCGCCATATACAAAGGGTTTCCAATTCAGACCAGACATCTCATGGCTTACAGTGGCACTTTTCTGGTGCTAAAAATAAAGACAAATCAGAACAAGGCACAAAAGTGAGGAGTACTTGTTAGCATTTGATCATGTGTATTAGATCAACAAAACTGTCAGATAAAACTATTGTAAAGGGAAAACCCCACCAAGTAAATGACACTAAATGGCAGATCTTATTTTATGTGCTGGATAATCATGAATTTGTTCTTTATTGGGATAGGTGTGTAATTCACTCAAAGATCAACCTATGTCCTCATTCTCTCTACTTTCTTTAGTGTAATTATTCATCCCCACCCAAAGAGAGACTTTAGTCCATCCAGCATACCCAACTTAAACATTCAACTAAACAATTAACAAGTGAAGGAAACTAGAATTCAAATTATATAGGCTGAGGCATCTCATAAAAGCAGTTCATGGTATTTAGTTAGCTTGATTCAGGTACAAAGCATGGGCTCACTACCCTCTCATGTTCTCAGTCCTTTCATCTCTCCACTAAACTTTAGGGTCTGAGTTTGTCCAAGAGATACTTCTAGCTACATACAACTAGCTTCCCTGACTAGGACCAGGCTGAGCTAAGCCTCTTCATCTTCCTTCTGGCTCCCAGAGGAATGACAGCAATACAGCTCTCTCTCTCTCTTCTGACACTGAACATATATCCTTCTAGTGGGCCTACTCTTTCCCTCCTCCTGGCCTTTTAAAACATTCGTACAAACTCTGTTCTTTTATACTCTAGTTCTTTAATAATATGTTCTTTTTCCAGCCCCCCTCTTTCTCCATCCCACCTGTCAGACCTGTCATCTTCAATCTTTTCAGCTTTCTTCTCTATTTGTGCCATTCTCAGCTCCTCTCTCTTGGATTTGATTTTTTCCCCAGCTCTGGCATCTAGACCAGTAGAGTTCAAATTTTAGCATGTACCAGAATCATCTAGAAAGTGTATTAAAACATGGACTGCTGGGCCTCTCCCCGACAGTTTCTGTTTGGTGGTCTGGGTCTGGCCATGAGAATTTGCAAGCTCCCAAATAATGCTAACGTTTCTACACCTAAGAAGTACTGCTCTGGATATCACCTGCAAAGTTCTGGTTTAGCTCACAGTAATATCTTTCTTAGCTGTGACTCTCAGATTTCCTTTAAATACTCGTTTTTCAGAGCTATATAGAGTGTATACTTCTGAATTTCAAAAGCAGCTTCAAGTGGTTTACAGTCAGGAAGAAAGACTCTAAAATCAGGTTACCTAAAATCCTGACTCCATCACTATTTCTGTGACTTTGAGGAGATTATTCAACCTTTCTGTGCCTCCATCTTCCAAACTATAAAATGTGAATAACAAAAACTATATCATAGGGTTGTTGTGAAAATTATATATGTTAAAAACCTAGAAAAGTACCTGGCACATAGCTCAATAACTATTAGCTAATTATTATCATTATTATATATGTATCCAATTCTACATTTTAACAGATAATAGTTGCTGGCCACCCCCATCCAATGCCAATCTAGGGTTAGCACCTTTGAGTCACCGTCCCTTTTTAGAGGAGATAAGGTTTTGCTTTCTTTCCACATAAGAAATTCTTTGTAACTAAGCAAAGAATAATTTTCCAGGTAAGATAGCAAGCATACAGATGAATGTTTTAGTTACAGTCCACAAAAATTATGGAAACTTCAAGGATACCACAGAGTCTAGAGTAGATAACCCTATTAGAGGAAAGTTATTGAAAGGAATTCTAATGAGCAAAGTAGGGTTAGATATCTGAAATATCAGCTGCAGTTTGAAATAAATCTTAAATACTAAGCACTACCATATCAACATTTTTATCTATGCCTGCATTTTAAGATTAGAATTGATAGTAAAACATGACATATATGGTCTCAGTTTGTGGGGAAAAAATTCACTATTGACCAATTTAGAGAGTCCCAAGAATAGTCTTAAATGTTTCAGACAGCTGCTATGCTTCTTCCCAAAACCATCTTCACAATTTCTTTTAACTCTTCTTATTACAGAAAAAGCCTCTCTCAGAACTTTACTACCTGCTACCCATCCTTTCAATAAGGTAGGAGCAGAGCCATAGAATGAACCAAATCTTAAGCCAGTTAGCCCAGGAGTTCCCTAGTTTTCACAATTAAGGGTATCTAGGGTTTTTTTCCTGCCAAATTTATTTAACCTCAAAGACTACTATTAAACAGATCAAATTCTTCTTACTCCTGGAACATTAAAAATATCACCTTTCTTGTACAAAATATTAATTGGTAGTTGATATTGTTTAGTGTCTTTATGTGGCAAAATAAGCTTGACTGCCCTGTATTTATGGCCTCTCCCCATGCTTATATTTAAATTTATTGGTTCATGAAATCCAAGTGTGGCCAGTTCCTACACTGCCTCTACCAGCACCTCCCCATCCATATATGACAGTAAAATCTCTTTGACTCCCATGCTATCTTATGAAGAAATACAGTAACATCTTTGATTAGATCTGATTTTAGACAGTACTTCCTCATAGTAGGACAAAAGTTTTTCTTTCTCAAATCATTTTCACTGAGTCTTTGGAGGCAATATTGAACAAATGTATTCTTTTTTCCTGGGGGAATCCTTCAAATATTTAAAGATAACAATCATGTTCTCCTGTATCTTATCTTTCTCAAGCTAAATATTCCTGATCAATTTCTTAATTCTGTATATTATACTTTAGTTACGATAGTGGAAAATTTAAGGTGCTTTTTAGAGGGCCCTATCACACTATGGAAATCATTAAACTGTCAGCTGATACCTCTGAGTCTTTTCACATAAGGCTGTATATATGGACACATGTTATGTCACACCTATCCTACAAATACTTGTTGAAACTTCATTTATATCTTAAATCCAGACATAAAAATAATGAGTAGCATTGGGTTTATCTTCTAGTTGCCCCATGTTATTTCTTCTCTTAATTAGGTAAGATCACGAAGGCAGATACCATACCTCATGGTACTTTTTATAACGCTCAGAAGAGCTTGTGCAGAATTTGATATAAACACATTAAATAGTTGTTTTCTCAGTGTGACATCATTTAGCTATATATGCAGCCTATATATAAAAGATTACAGCCAGGCACAATGGCACATGTCTATAATCCCAGAGGCTTGGGAGACTGAGGCAGGAGGATCACAAATTCAAAGTTGGCCTCAGCGACTGAGAGAGGCCCTTAGCAACTCAGTAAGACCCTGTCTCAAAATAAAAAATAAAAAAGGGCTGGGGAGGGCTGAGGTTGTAGCTCAGTGGTAGGGTGCTTGCTTCACATGCGTGAGGCCCTGGGTTTGATCCTCAGCACCACATAAAAAAAATAAATAAATAAACAAACATAAAGATATTTGGTCCATCAAAAAAAAAATCTCGTCTAAAAATAGGGGGGGTGAGGCTCAGTGGGTAAGCATCCCTGGGTTGAATCCTTGCTACCAAAAAAAAAAAAATTACAGGGGAAAACAGAGAGGTAACTTCTGCACCTGGCCAATGCTACACACCCTGTACATGATGCTGCCCTAATCACCGGATATTTTCTACCGAAAAATCTTCTTCCCTTTCTTTTCTTGTAGAGAATTACTTGTGTAAAATATACCCCAAATCCTCTTAAATTATTTTGACAGATGAGGCTAACCCCAGATATGTGTAAAAAGACAGAAGTCATATCTTAATTAAAATAGAAACATAATATTCTAAATATTTTATTATATAAAGAAGCCAATGAAAATTGTGTTTAAATCTGCATATATGTATTATAAAGATCTAAGGAAAATCTGATAACCTAACAAGTACCAATAAACATGTCCCAGAATACTAGTTACATAGCCCTATGATACTCCAAAGATCTGATCAGGAAACTCTGGGTGACTTTCCTGCTTTCTCCTTTAAGAAAAAGAAGATAATGGAGAATCTAAGACTGAGAAGGTAACAATGGGGAGCCAACATATATTTTTTGAAGTCATACTAAATGTATAATCATCACATTTTTTAATAAAACAGAAATTTGTTCTAACACCAAGGCAATATTTACCACTTAATGTATCTTTCTTGAATAATCAAGGAGATGGGGCAGGGATAAAAGTTGTATTAAATAGAGTACTTGCCTTTTAAGAGCTTAGAATCTGGTAGGAAAAAAAAACTTGATTAGAGAAAAATTAAGTGCTACACTATGTAGTACAATCTTATAAAAGCAAGAGGAACATGGAAAAGGAGACAATCCACACGGTTTAAATAATTTGAAAAAGCTTATGGAGGTGACAGAACTTAAGTTGGGCCTTGACAGAGTGCAGGTTGAATCCGGATGGGCCAGATAAGGGAAAGGGTGGGAGAGGGGACAAGATGAACAGAGACACACATGTGGGGAAAAAAACATAGCATGTGGAGGTAGACATCAATGTGGTTTGTTCTGAGAAGGAAATGAAAGTTCCATCTGGAATAAAGAATTCACTTGTTGGCTGAAACAAGTGGAAGGAGCAGGTTGTATTTAAAGGCTTAAAAACCAAGGTGTGGAGAGGACAATTAAGTTTTTTTAACAGGAAAGTGACTTGAGAAAAACCCATATTTTTAGTAAACCTACTAGGGCTGCAGCAAGCACAGTGGATTACAAACAGCAGAAGCAGGGAGACTGTCTTAGGATGGTGTGAAGTAAAGAAGAGAAAGATGCTTACAGGCAGTGAGCTTAGAGATAAAGTTCTGAAATGGGGACAAAAGGTACTTAATGGTGTACGGAATGAAGATGAAGGAAGAGTTCACGACCACTCTAGCCTGAGGAGCGGAGGGGGGGGGGGGGAGTCAAAGAATCACCAACAGAAAACTAAAAATTTCCCTGATGTTACCGAGTCTAAGATATTAATTCATGTTGACAAGCTGTCATCCCAATCAAGTAACTGAACTGCATTTTAATAGATGCCTTCAATGCCTTGACCTCAGGAGTGGCAGGAGGTAGAAACTGAAGGGGACCATCTTTCAACAGCATCCCTCACACTAATACAATGGAGGTGTTTGCTTACTCCGCTTACAATCACGGCCGCCGTTGCAAACTTCACCCTTAGAAAAATTAGGATTATTCCAGGAAAGATACCCATTCACCCTCTGGGTAGCAGGATCTTGCCAGTTCCTCAGCTGTCAGAGCGAGTTCGTGGAGAGAAGGGAGGCGCCTGAAGGAGGCGGCCTCCCAGGGGGGTCGAGGAAGCAGGGTTCAATCCAAGAAGTAAAACCACCGATGCCAGAAGAGTGAAAGACAGGGAAGGGACTCGGCTGAGGGGAGAGAGAGACCAAAGGACCGTTAAGCCCCTCCCAGGCCGGGAATCAGGCCAGCCCGGCCCCGCGCGGCCTGGCGCGGCCCAGCCCCGCTCCCCAGCCTGGAAGTCCAGGAGCTCCCCCTCACCTGCTCCGGCTCATCAGACGACTGGGAAGCCGAGGCTCCCACAGTCGGAAACGCCACTGCAACGCCAACCCGGAAGCATTGACACCGACGGAAGTAACCAAGGCGTTGCCTCGGCAACGGTGGCGCAGCCATTCCAACTCCGCCCCCTCCAAGCCTAAAAAAGAAGGCGCGAAATAAGAGGCGGAAGCAAGTAGGGATCAAGAGGCGGCAGTAGTCGGGAAGGATGCGAGAACAAAGGGCCAGAGGGGACAGCGAGACTTTCAGGAAATATAGGGGAAGGGAGCTAGGGCGTGAGAATTCGGTGGCTTCTGAAGTTGACGTGCATGCCAGCGGAGCAGAAGCAGGGTGCTGTGACAGCGTTACCCACCCTGCTGTTACAAGGAGGTTGAAGAACAGGGGAGGGGCAGACGACAGGGACTGGGCAGGAGAAATGATGGGCGGGGCGCGAGAGGGGGCATCCTGCTTGATCAAAGTACGAAAAAGGTGGGAATGTAAAGAGGCATGGCAAAAGATTTAAAACAAAAATGGGAAAATTGAGGAACAGGAGGGGGGCGGAATTCAGTGAGGTACCAGGGCTGGGAAAGAAAATAAAGATCAGGGCCGCAAATAAATCTCTGTGCCCACGGAACTTCAGACATTAGTGACTGAAAAATTATTCACAGGCCCTGTACTTGAAGCTCAAGGTTTAAACAGAAACTTAAAACCAACTTGGACGCTGAAGAGGGGCCATAGACAGTTAAAGGAAAAGAATCCGAAGAGGAGAAATGCTAATGGGGGAGTCCCAGTTAATCCGCACCTCAAGATCTGCCAGAAAATGAAGGCCTATGACAGCTTCAGACTTCTGTCCCTAAGGCCTCTGGAAAAGTATAACCGCAAAGCCCTCTGGGGGAGTCGGTTAGCCCACAGGCCACACCTGTTTTTGAGCCTCTCATGTGGATTTCCCAATCACGCGAGAGTAGGCAACAACTATATAATATATTGTGGTTTATGTTTAGGTAGACTTGGGTTGCTTCAAGGCAGCTGGACCTAAAAGATTATTTGTGAATAAGCAAATGTCTGGAATTCCTTTGTTCCAAGAGGATTTTTTTTTTCATTTTAATTCACATTTTTAAAAAAGTTTTTCCATCTAAAAGTTTCTTCAAGCAGCACATTATAATAATAGCTAATACTGTGTGTGAGTGCTTACATGTACCTGAGGTGATGCTAAGATCTTCTTATGTGCACAACCACCCTATAAGATAGGTACCATTATTTTCCCTGACAGATGAAAAAAAAATGAAGCCAAAAAAATGATTTGTTAATTTGGTAAGTGGTAGAACTAAAATTTGAACTCAGAACCAACTTCAGAATCCAGGCTTTGTTAAATTTGGAAATTTAATTAAAATAAGAGGTAAAATAGCCATCATGGCGGCACACACCTGTAATCCCAGTGATTTGGGAGGCTGAGGCAGGAGGATCTCAAATTCTAAAGCCAGCCTTGGCAACCTTAGCAAGACCCTGTCTGAAAAAAAAATAAAAAGGGCTGAAGATGTAGCTTAGTGGTAGAGCACTCTCCTGGATCAATCCCCAGTACTGAAGGAGAGAAGAAACATGCACACATTTCAAAATGTGTATTCCCTTTCATTTACATCTCCACAGAGCACTACCTTTCAGCCAAACAAGGAGGGTTGTACCTTAGAGTCCTCCTTACCTGGAAGGACTATATTCTGACTTGTGTGCAGCTATGGCCTGAGCTTATCCATCACATCCAGTAGACTAAGCCCTATAGAATTATGGCCCTCCCTCTGGGCAAATCACTACCTTAGCTTGCTGCAAGACTACTTTAAGCCTCCTCAGTTACTGCCACCACCAGCTAATCCCATGACCACTTGTGTAAACTTTGTTAAAAGGAGCTTTGTTTTTAAATGACTTATTTTAAAAGTTCTACAATAAGTGAATAAAACAGCATTTGCAAAAGCAACGTTATAAACACATGCCACACTTTAATGCATCTGCAGTTTGGTTTCTTTCATAGTTTGTTTTTAATATTCTATAAAGCTATAATATTTAAAAAATGCACATTTACCAAAGTTTGTCATTTCTCTTATAAATTGCCCTGTATTATTTGTAGGCTCTATCACAAAGACCAGTATTTGACATTACATATTTTCTTGTGTTATGCTTGAATTCTGCTCTAAGTCATAAACTATAAAAGAGGATTGAATTGTGGAATCTAATCATTAAAAGGAAACTTAGAGGCTCATTCTACAATATTATAAACAGTTGTCTACGCTGTACTGGAATACTTCTAGTGTTAGTATACAACACAAATCAGCTTATTACACTACTGTATAACAGTATGAAAGTTCTTTTTTTTACTAAACCAAGTTGTACCTTCCTCCTTCTACTGCCCCAGGGAAGCAGCTGGTCTTAATGAAGAAAACAGTATACTCGGAGCAAGAACAACTTATTTTTCAAAAAATTTGGATGATAGAAAATTAGCTTTTTTTTTTCCTATTGTGATACTGGAAATTGGACCCAAGGTTACTTTACCATTGAACTATATCCCCAGCCCTTTTTATTTATTCTTTTTTTATTTTGAGACAGGGTCTTACTAAGTTGCCCAGGCTGACCTCCAACTTGCAATACTCCTGCCTTAGCCTTCTGAGTTGCTGAAATTGCAGTCAGTAGGAGGCACACCATCCAGCAAAACTAACCATTTTAATGTGAACAATTCAACGATATTTAGTACATTGACAATATTGCACAACCATTATCATCATCTACTGTTTTCAAACCCCAGACCCATTAAACGATCGCTCCCCATTCTTCTCTCTCCATAATCCTTGACAACCACCAGTGTGTTTTCTGTCTCTATTGGATTTATCTATTCTGAAAGTTTCATATAAATGGTATTATACAGCATGTGACCTTTTTTCTGTCGTTTTTCAATTAGCTTAGTGTTTTTACAGTTCATCCAAATTGTAACAAATGTCAGTTTTTCATTCATTTTTTTTAAGTTTGTTAGTTTTTTTTAATTTTTTAGTTGTTGATAGACCTTTATTTATATGTGGTGCTGAGAATTGAACCCAGTGCCTCACACATGCCAGGCAAATGTACTACTGCTGAGCCCAGCCCCAGCCCCAGTATTTCATTCTATTTTTAAAGCTTAATAACATTCCACTATATTTGCACAACACAATTTCTTCAAACATTCATCCATTGATGAACATTAGGGTGAATTCCAAATTTTGGCTAATGTGAATAATGCTATGAATATGCATGTATAAGTATTTGATTGAGTACCAGTGTTCAATTCTTTCGGGTATATGTAGCTAGGAAGGAAATGACCAGAAGACCTTTTTGAAGCCAAATTCCATCACTTTCTAACTACGTAATTTGGGTAATCTGCCTAATTTTTCTGAGCTTCAGTTTCCTTGAAGATTAACTATTCTGACTCCTAGCACAGAGTCAAGAGCTCAGTGTATGCTTAGTAAATGCTAATTGCCTTCCTTTATTCTTCCTTTCCTTAACAGCCCTCCCATTTATCCTCCAAACCAGTAGTGTTTTCTTCCATAGACTTAACGTCACATCCCCCTCAACCAGCCTTTATAAAATATGCTTTCCAGACCTTGTACCTTCTTAATTATCGTGCTCCCACAAGATGTCAAAGAGGAAAAACTTTTTCTTTATCCTGATAGGGTCTGTACCTGGGGGCTGTGAATTAAACTTACAATTCTTTTTCTCCTATTAGCAGGAGAAAAGTCACACCGTTTTTATTAATATTTATGTGCAAGGGAGTTCACAAAAGAGAAGTGAAACTCATTTTTATTTTCATTAAAAGACTCTATTGATAGGATGAAAAGGCAAAGAAACTCAAAGAAGCAGATAGACTCAGGTTTAGGTGCCCTTTCAATAGAAAAAAATAGGGTTTCAGTTTCAAGGGATAAGTTGTGGGGATGTGACTGGAAGTACATGGGGGAAGTAATGGAAGACAGGGTTATTTTTGTAACGAATGTTTGGTATGAGTGGTGGAAGGCTTCCTCCAATGGAAATTCATGCCCCACATTTAGACAGGGGAGAGCAAGGAATTATTTCTGCACCTGCTCATTCTCAATTGCATTTAGCTCCAAATAATAATTATGTTTTGTTGTCATTGTTGTTGTTTGATATCGGGTTTGAACTCAGGGGCACTTAACCACTGAGCCACATCCCCAGCCCTTTTTATTTTTTATTTTGAGACAGGGTCTCACTAAGTTTCTTAGGCTCTCGCAAAGTTGCTGAGGCTGGCTTTGAACTTGTGTCCTCCTGCCTCAGCCTCTCAAGCCTCTGGGATTACAGGCGTGCACCATCACACCTGGCAGCTCCAAATCATTCTTACACCAAAGTGACATATTTTAGAGTAGCATATTATGATCCACCCCAAAGACAAATTACAGTGCATTTTTAAGTTTTTCAATATTGCCTATTTGCAGGGACAAGGAGGGGAACCTATTATATGTCCAAAATTGGACACTAAACATAAAATGTGGGATTTTTTATTTAAAATTGAGAACATTTTTATTTTCATTAAAAGACTCTATTGAGAGGATGAAAAGGCAAGCCTCAGACCAGGAGAAGATATTTTAATCTACAAATTGTATAAATCTCATCCTGTTTATATAAAGGACTTCTAAAAATTTAGTAACAATAAAATAGGCAACTAATTTTTTTTCAAACTTTGTTCTAATTAGTTCTACATGACAGTAGAATTCATCTGACACATTGTACACAAATGGAGCACAAATTCTTTATATATATATTTGTTTTGGTTGTAGATGGACACAATATCTTTATTTTATTTATTTATTTTTATATGGTGCTGAGGATTAAACCCAGTGTCTCACACGTGCCAGGCAAGCGCTCTACCACTAAGTCACAACCACAGCCCCACAACTTCTTATTCCTCTGGCTGTACATGGTACAGAGTCATACCATTGTGTAATCATACATGTATATAGGATAATAATGTCCATCTCATTCCATCATCCTCTCCACCCTCACACCCACTTCCCACTCCTCACTCCCCTCTGCCCAATCCAAAATTCCTCTATTCTTCCCTACTTACCTCCCATTATGGATCAGCATCTGCTAATCTGAGAAAACATTTGGCCTTTGTTTTTTATTTAATTTGGCTTATTTCACTTACCATGATATTCTCCATCTCCACCTATTTCCCTGCAAATGCCATAATTTCATTCTTCTTTAAGGCTGAGTAATATTCCATTGTGCATATATACCACATTTTCTTTTTCCATTCAAGTGTTGTAGTGCATCTAGGTTAGTTCCATAGTTTAGCTATTGTGAATTGAGCTGCTATAAACATTGATGTGGCTGTGACATTGTCCTATGCTGATTTTAAGTCCTTTGGGTATAAACTGGGAAATAGGATAGCTGGGTCAAATGGTGGTTGCATTTCAAGTTTTCTGAGGAATCTCCATAATGCTTTCCAGAGTGGTTGTACCATTTTGCAGTCCCACCAGCAATATATGAGTGTATCTTTTCCTCCACATCCTTGTCAACACTTATTGCTTGTATTCTTGATAACTGCCATTCTGACTGGAGTGAGATGAGTACTTTTGGTTTGCATTTCTCTAATTGCTAGAGATATCGAACATTTTTTTCATTTATTTGTTGATTGATTGTATTTCTTCTTCTGTGTAGTGTCCAGTTCCTTAACCCATTTATTGATTGGATTATTTAGGGTTTTGGGGTGTTAAGTTTTTTCAGTTCTTTGTGTATCCTGGAGATTAGAGCTCTATCTGAAGTAAAAGTGGTAAAGATTTTCTCTCATTCTGTAGTCTGTCTCTTCATGTTGTTTCCTTTGCTGAAAAGAAGCTTTTTAGTTTGAATCCATCCCATTTATTGATTCTTGATTTTATTTCTTGCACTTTAGGGAAACTATTTTAAATAAGGTATTTTAAGTAAAAATACTTAAAAATTTACATCAGCCACAGTGGAGGTTTCTGTGCCACAGACTGCCTACAGACAGCCTGCATTCACAGATGGCACAGTTACAGTTATCCACCAAGCTCTATGCCATTGAGAAGAAGCCCCTGAAAAGGCAACAGGTGCTCAACATCCTACAGCAGCCAGCGACTGCACTGAGCCCAGCACCCTGTGCCCCCGCACACAACAGAAGCAACCAGCCTATGCAGCACCCTCCAAGAACACAGACTTGGTTCTCTTGGATGAGAAACAAGTCCCACAAGCATGGGCTGGTGAGAAAACCATAGCAACCAGGGAAGTAGCTCCTAGGCCCCAGCACCACTAGAAGGCAACTCCTGAGGATAACCCCAAGTAGCCTGCGGAGAACCTCATGCATACACAAGGGCATTACACCGCACAGAGGGGTTTACAAAGGAGCATCTCACAGACACCAGCCACTCCATGGGCCCAGAAACAGGTTCAACAACCTGCAACCTGTACATTCCAAAGGAGCACCAGCCCTGTACACCTTCACCAGCCACAAAATCCAGACTACAATACTTCTACCTTAGACCACTATATCCCTCATGCTCCAAAATATACGTGAGAAAGTCCACACTGGTTTTCAGAGGATAGAAGTAATTTACCTCAACATTAAAAAGGTTTTCTGCAACAACCCAAGGCCAACATCATATTAAACAGAGAAAAACTGAAAGCATTTCTTCTGAAATCAGGAGCAAGACAAGGGGTCTTACCACTCCTATTCAACATAGTTCTTGAAACTCCAGAGCAATCAGGCAAAAGAAAGAAATTAAAGGCTACAAATAGGAAAGAAGAAGTCAAATTATTCCTGTTTGCTGGTAATTTGGTAGATGCCCCCCTCCCACTGCCCCCGGGCAAAAAAAAAAAAAAAAAAAAAAACAACTCCACCAAAAGACCTGTGGAACTGATAAATTCAGCAAAGTTGCAGGATACAAGATTAATACACAAAATTGATTCAACATTAATACACAAAATTCAATAGCTTTACTATAATCCAATAATGAATCTCCTGAGAGAAATCAGGAAAATTATCCCATTCACAATATCCTTTTAAAACACTTGGGATACTCTATCCAAGGAGGTGAAAGACCTCTAAATGAAAAGCATAGAACACTAGAGAAAGAAATTGAAGACCTTAGAAGATGAAAAACCTCTCATGTTCTTGAACAGCAGGATTAATAATGTCAAAATGGACATACTACCAAAAGTGTTATACAGATTCAATGAAATCCCATCAAAATACCAATGTCATTCTTCACAGAAATAGAAAAACAGCCTTGAAATTTATACGAAAGAGTAAAAGACCCATAATAACCAAAGTAATCCTGAGCAAGAAGAGCAATCTTCAAGCCATCACAATATCTGATACCAAATTATATACAGAGCAATAGTAACAAAAACAGATGATACTGGTGTGTGTGTGTGTGTGTGTGTGTGTGTGTGTGTGTATGTGTGTGTGTGTGTATATCAATGGAATATATATATAATATATACTATATATATACCATTGATATATATACACACACACACACACACACACACACACACACAAAGACCAATGGAATAGAATAGAAAACACAGACAAATCCACATAAATATAGTTATCTGATACTTGACAAAGGTGCCAAAAACATGTTGTTTTTTTAAAAAATCTTTTTAGTTGTAGATGAACACAATATCTTTATTTTATTTATTTATTTTTATGTGGTGCTGGGGATCGAACACCAGTGCCTCATACATGTGAAGCAAGTGCTCTACCACTGAGCCACAACACCAGCCCCAGAAAAGATAGCTTTTTAAACTAATGGTACTGGGAAAACTACATCCCCATGGAGAAGAATGAAACTAGATCCCTCTTACTCTGTAGAATAATCAACTCAAAATGGATCAAAAACCTAGGAATTAGACCACAAACAATGCAATAGAAGGAAACACAACATCAACACTCCAGCATATTGGTACAGATCCCTAAACCACAAAAACTAAAACCAAGAATCAATAAATGAGATGGCATTAAATTAAAAAGCCTCTGCACAGCAAAGAAAACAAGAATGTGAAGAGAGCGTACAGAATGGGAGAAAATCTTTGCCAGGTACCCTGCCAACATAGGATTAATATCCAGAATACAAAAAAAAAAAAAACTCAAAAGACTTAACAAAAATAAATAAGTAACCCAATCAATAAATGGGCAAAAAAAAACTAAACAAACACTTTTCAAAAGAAGAAAGATAGATGACCAACGAATGTATGAAAAACAAATGTTCAATAACCCTAGCAATCAAGGAAATGCAAATTCAAACTACATTGAGATTTCATCTCACTCAGATCATTAAGAATATAAATAATAACAAATGCTGGTTAGGATGTGGGGGAAAAGGCACGCTCATACCTTGTTGGTAGGACTGCAAATTAGTAAAACTTTGGAAAGCAATATGGGTATTCTTTAGAAGACTAGGTAGGGAACCACCTAAGACCCAGCTATCACATTCCTGGGTATTTATCCTAAAAAAACAAAATCTGGGGCTGAGGATGTGGCTCAAGCGGTAGTGCGCTCGCCTTGCATGTGCAGGGCATTGGGTTCGATCCTTAGCACCACATAAAAATAAAATAAAGATGTTGTGTCCACCAAAAACTAAAAGATAAATATTTAAAAATTCTCTCTCTCTCTCTCTCTCTCTCTCTCTCTCTCTCTCTCTCAAAAAAGAACTAAAATCTGCATATTACAGTGATACAGGCACATCATTGTTTATAGCAGTGCAATTCTCAATATCCAAGTTATGGAACCAGGTCAGATGCCTGTCAACAGATGATTGGATAAAGAAAAAGTGGTGTATATATACACAATAAAATTTTACTTGCCCATAAAGAAGAATAAAATTATAGATGGCATTTGCTGATAAAAGGATAGAACTGGAGAATATCACACTAAGTGAAATAAACCAGAATCAGAAAGGCAAGTGCTGAGTATTTTCTCTCATATGTGAAAGCTAGACCAAAATCAGGGGGGAAGGAAGCGGGGAGAATCCCATTAAAATAGAAGGGAGATCAGTGGAGTTAACAAAGAGCATAGAAGAGGAGGAATGGGAAAAGGGAGTAACTGCAGAATTAAATTGACCAAATTTTGCTAAGTACATATATGAATATTCCACAGGGAATTTCACCTTTATGTATATCTATGAAGCATAAATTTTTAAAAATAAATAAATAGAAGGCAGGCCACAGTAGAGTAGAATAAAGGGAATGGGGTGAGGGAGGAGGTGAGGGAAAGAAGTACTGGGAACTGAAGTGGAGCTAGTTATATTACACACATGGACATTTATGTAAAAATGAACACCACTAGCCGCGTGCAGTGGCACACGCCTGTAATCCCAGCGGCTTGGGAGGCTGAGGCAGAAGGATCACGAGTTCAAAGCCATCCTCAGCAACAGTGAGGTGCTAAGCAATTCAGTGAGACCCTGTCTCTAAATAAAATACAAAATAGGGCTGAGGATGTGGCTCAGTGGTTGAGTGCCCCTGAGTTCAATCCCCAGTACCAAAAAAAGAAAAAAGAAAAAAAAAAAAAGGAACACCATTATTAAGTATAACTGCAATGAACTAACAAAAACAAATAAATAAATACAAATACTTGAAAGGCACTTCATAGGTGAGTACATCCAAATGACTAATTAGGATATGAAAAAGGAAGCCAGATATGGTGGCACAACCCTGTAATCCCTACAACCCTGAAGGCTGAGTCAGGAGGATCACAAGTTCCAAGCCAGTCTCAACCCTGCCTCAAAATTAAAAAACAAATTTAAAAAAGGATACAAAAAATGGCTCAACATTATTAGTCATCAAAAAGTTAAATTAAAACCATAATATACAACGACCACCATGGCCAATGTTAAGAGGACTGACAATATCAGAGGTTGGTAAGAATATGAAGCATCTCAAATTCTCACACAGAGCTGGTAGAAGTATGTATTAATTTTCTATTGCTGCATAGCAAAATTGCCACAAATTCAACAGCTTAAAACAATACCCATTTACAGTCTCACCATTTCTTAGGATCAGGGGTTTGGGCATGACTTAACTGCTTGTGGTCTCATGAGGCTGCAAATCAGGATGTCAGTCAGACTATGTTTTTTTGTTGTTGTTTTCTTTTGTGTGTGTGTGGTGAGGGGAGGGGTTACTGGGGATTGAACCCATTCCCAGTCCCTTTTATTTTATTTTGAGACAAGGTTTCACTAAGTTGCTGAGGCTGGCTTCAAACTTGTGATCCTTCTGCCCCAGCCTCCTGAATAGCTGGAATTACAGATGTGAATCACTGCACTCAGTGCCAGACTATGTTTTTATCTTGAGACTTGACTGGGAAAGAATTTGCTTCCACACTCACTCAAATTGTTGCAGAATTTATTTCCTTGCAGCTGTAGCACTAAGGACTTTGTGTGTGTATACTGTTTTCTTTATTTGGTTTTTGCAGTGCTAGGATGAAACCCGGGCTTCGTGCATGCTATGCAAGCACTCTACCACTGATCTAGTTACCTGTGAAGTGTTCCTCTCCATACTTAGGTCACAACAGAGCCACTTGCTTCTTCCAGGTTGGAGAGTGAGGATTCAAGATGTGGTTTTACCAATATCATATTAACTTAGTGGGTCTATTAACTTCTGTGATCAAGACTATATCTATTTTTAAAATTACACTGGCTTTAATATTTTTAATATTTATTTTTTATTTGCAGTTGGACACAATACTTTTATTTCTTTTTATATGGTGCTGAGGATCAAATCCAGGGCCTGACACGTGCTAGGCATGCACTCTACCACTGAGCCACAACCCCAGCCCGGCTTTAATCTTTTTTATGATTTAAAAAAGTACACAGTCATTATAAAAAACTTAAACTGCTGGATGGTTCATGACTGTAATCCCAGTGACACAGAAGGCTGAGGCAGGAAGATCACAAGTTCAAGGCAACCCTCAGAAACTAAGTAAGGCCCTAATCAACTTAGTAAGACCCTGTCTCAAAAATAAAAAAAATTAAAAATGGGGGCTGGGGATGTGGCTCAGTGGTTAAGTGCCCCTGGGTATCTTAGTACCAAAAAATAAAACATAAAAATTAAAAACTTAAACTGTATACAAAAGTGGAAGAAAGATAGAAATTACCTGAAATCCAAACATCTAAAGACTACTACTTTTGACAGTCTCAAGATCTTCCTTCTACAATCTGAGAAGTGAAAAATTGTGCCCCATTTGTGTACAATGAATCAAAGAGCATTCTGCTGTCACATATAACTGATTAGAACAAATAAATAAAAAAGATCATCCTTCTAGTCCTCACCATTCGCATACATGAACTAATACTATAATGCTTGTGCTGTGCATCTTCCTGTCCAAGCTCCTGCAGGGTGGCCTAGTGTGCTAAAGTCAGAGGCCCACTACCTCTAATTTATCTTCCTCCAACATCAGGAAATAGATTTTCTGCTTTTGTTTTCATAACAAATAATACTTCCCCTGATTTAAAAGTTATGAAACTCTAAGGAAAGGAAATTCTAAAGAAAAAATTAAAACACAAATGATAAAAGTATAAAAGAAAACAAAAATAATGATATAAACAACACTTCCACCATCCAGATACCAGCCCTAACATATTTTATATTAAATTTGTCTTTTCAGCCTTAACATTTTGATGTCTTTCCTTTTAGTCTTTCTGTGATTCATACAATGGTCTGAATACAAAATAAATCTGATTACATGCTGCCTCCTCAGTGACATCACTCCCTCCCTCATCCTTCCTTGCTGCTTCTGGAAACCCACTCTCTCCCTCACTGTTTTCCCTTCCTATCAGCGTTATGCTCTTCCCATGTTACCAAAACAAGAAAATCTTCTGAGGCTGGGGTTGTGGCCGAGTAGAAGAGCACTTGTCTACCATGCGTGAGGCCCTGGGTTCAATCCTCAGCACCACATAAAAATAAATAAATAAATGTCCAACTACAACTAAAAAATATTTTTAAAAATCTTCTAACATTTCATGCCCTCTAGATGCTGGCCAATTTCCTTCCATTCAGAGCCCTTCTTAAGTTTTTAACTTTTTACTTAACTCCAATTATTATAATTTCAGCATGTAATTCATATAAAATTGTTAATGAGATATTTTAGTTTCTTTTTATACTAAATCTTTGTCTTTTATATTCACAGAAATCTCAATTCAGCCTAGCCATATTTCAAGTGCTCAAAGCCACACATGACAATAAGCCACCATACCAGGCAACAGAGAACTAACTCTTCCACCTGATGGATTATCACATACCTTCTCCAGCATCCCTCCAAAGAATCATCTAGTGCCCTGCTGTTCAACTGAGGCCAATTGATGGCATCAGCACCACCAGAGATTGATAGAAATGCAGATTCTCATACCCCAGGTAGGGCCTATTTAAATCAGAATCTTCATTTTACACTAGGTCCAGGTGATTTGTTTGCACATGAAACTTTTAGAAGTCTGTTCTGTCTCCTCTTCAACACTTCCAACAGCAGGGAAGTCACTAGTAAAGAAGCCTATTCCTCCTCTAACTAGTTGTAAATTATTACAAATGTATTTATCCTTTCTTTCTTAAGCATTCTCTAATTGTGCTAAGTACTTCACACAAATGATCTCATTTAAGCTCAAAACTATGAGATAAAGACTATTTTGGATATTTTTGTGGTTGATGCTGTTGTTAGTAGCAAAATGCATATTGCATAAAATTTTCCATTTTAAAACCATTTTGCGTGTACAATTCAATTACATTAAGTCCATGCAAAATGTTGTGCAACCATCACCACTGTTTGCTTCCAGAACTGTTTCATCATCTCAAACAGAATTCCATTAAACTCTCACTTCCCCATCTCTCCTTCACCCCAGTCTCTGGAAATCACTATTCTACTTTCTGTCTCTATGAATTTGTCTATTCTAAGTACCTCATATAAATGAAACCATACAATAATTTGTCATTCCATGTCTGGAAATCAAAATAAATTGAAAGCAAACACACTGAAAACAGAAAAGCATTAAAGAAAAGCTGGCTCTCTGAGAATAAAACAGATATCCAGCCAAATTGATCAGGGAAAAAAGAATGCAATTAACTAGTATCAGGAATGAGACAGGGTATGATAAGATGGTCCCTAATGATTTCAGCCTCCTGTTATCATGCCTCTTCTCCTTCCCCCTTGAGCATGAACTGACCTGGTGACTTGCTTCTAACAAATGCAGTACAGAAAATGTTGTGAGATTTTACTTCTGTGAGTCTATGATTACTATCTTGCTACAATCTCTCTATTTCTGGCTTTAATAAAGTAAGCTGTCATGTCAGAGAGGCCAATGTGGCAAGGAACTGAGGACAACATCTGCACAATGTTCAACCTTGTCCTCATTCCAACAACCCACAAGGATCTGAATTCTACCAACGAGCATGAGATAGGAAATGAGTCCTTTCAGTCAGCTTTGGTGGCACAGGCCCGTAATCCCAGCTACTTGGGAGGTTTAGACAGGAAGGTCGCAAATTCAAGGCCAGTGTGGGCAATTTAATGAGACCCTGGCTCAAATTTAAAAATAAATAAATAAAGGGGCTGGGGATGTAGCTCAGTGGTAGAGTGCCCTGAGTTCATGTCCCACTACTGGAAATAAAAGAAAGAAAGAAAGAAAAAAATATGGGTTCTTTCCCAATCAAGTCTTTATATGAGATCTTAGTCCTAACCAACACTTTGAGTCCATCCTGAGAGACCCTGAACATTGATCCCACCTAAGCTGTGCCCAAACTCATTCTGTCAGTCAGCAGCATTGCCCTAATACAAAATCACACAAACATATTACAAAGAAAACTAAAAATTAATATCTTTCAAGAAATTAGATTTAAAAGTTCTTAACAAAATTTTAGCAAATTGAGTCTAATAATATATAAAAAGGACAATTTGTTATATCTACATGGAATTTATCTAGGGAATGTAAATTAGGTTTAACAAAGTCAACCACTATAATTTACCATATTAAAAAAAGAATAAAGCAAAACCATATAACCATGTCTAAAAGCACAGAGAAAACATTTGACAAAGTGTATCATCCATTCTTTTTTTTTTTTTTTTTTGAACTATTGATATTTTTTATTTAAGGCTGAAGGAGATTAAGTTTTTAGTTTTTTTTTTTGTTATTCCTTCTTTTTTTTATTGTTGGAACAATCATCCATTCTTGATTAAATCTCTTTGCAAACTAGAAATAGAATCTTCCTCAATCTAATTAATGAAAATAACTACAAAAGACCTACACTTAACATCACACTTACTGATAAGATACTGAAAAATTTTCCCCTAAAATCAGAAACAAGGCAAGCATACATACTCTTACCACTCACTTCTATTCAATGTTAAGCAGATAAAATTCTAGTGAATGAAATAAGTTATAAAATAAAGCATTCAGATAATAAAGGAAAACCTTAAACTCCCATTATTCCTGAATGATATGTTGTCCAAACAGAAAATCTTCTAGAATAACTAAAAAAAGCTATATCTAATAAGTGGGTTCATTAAGGTTGCAGGATATGGAGTCACTACACAAAAACAATTGTTATTTTTCTATACTAACCATGGATATTTACATTTTTAAAATATTCAAAACAGCATCAAAATATGAAATACGTAGTGATAAACATGATGGAAAATATGCAAGACCTGCACATTGGAAACTAAAAACAAATTGTTAAGAGAAATTTAAAGAAGGCTTAAATACAAAGATTTACTGTATTCATCATTTGGAAGACCAGATAGTATGAAAATATCAGTTCTCCTAAAATTGATCAATAGATTCAACACAATACCAACCAAAATCCCAGGAGACTTCCTTACAAAAGTGAGAAGCTGATAATAAAATGTTTACAAACGAACCTAAAATAGACAAAACTCTTTTAAAAAAAAGAGTATAAAATTTAAAGGAGTTGCACTTGCCTTATCTCAAGATTTATTAGGTTAAAGTATTCAAGATAGGGTAGTTCTGGCAGAAAGATAGACACATAGATTAATGAAACAGAATGCAGGGTCTAGAAATTGACCCACAGATATTATAACTGATATTCCTTAGCAATCCAATAGGGGAAAGAATATTTTCAACATGATTCTGTCAAAATAGAATAATGTTATATGAAAAAAATAAAAACAGGTTAGAGCCTAATTTCATGCCATATTAAAAATTAAAATTTCAACTAATCACAGACTTAAGAGTATGAGTTATGTAAACTATTTCTTGAGAAAATTGTGTAGCAAACTGAATTCATAACTGACACAATTCATAACTCTGTTCCATAGTACAGAGAGATTCCATAGTGTAAAAAAATATGAACAATTATATTCCCTTCTTAAGGATTTATAATTTATAGTAACTCATTAAAACTTGGCAAATTCATTAATAAATAAATCTAATTTTGCTAAACCCAGTAATATTCAAATATATTTGACCACACAGTTCTTTATTTATGCATTAGAAATATTCTATGTAACATACTTGAGAGACTGTAATCTTGTTCAAAACTTTTGCTTTAAATGTGATAAATCTAAATGTGCAGAGAGTAATTCCCTTCACTAAGATCATTAATCTAATGGGAAATATCTTCAGGAATAAATCCTCTGCTCCTTAAATTACATAGTAGATTTTATTTTCATTGGCATGAAATATATCTTGAAGGGTTTTTTTATCTTGAATTTTCCATAAACAAATATTGCTTTTATTTCTCTGCTTTCACTATTTCCTGGGCCAACCCTATAATAACATTCATCCTATAAAATAATTTGTCTTCCCCATAAGACTGAGGACTCCTTCTGCCCAGGGAATGTGAACTAATCATTTTTTGTTTGTTTGCCCAATTAGTTTCATTCACTATAATAGGGTAGAATTTCAATAAATGTTCCATGAATGAAAGCAGAAAGGGGAATGATTTCCATATGAATAACTCAAGAACCAGAGTACAGACATCCAAAAGTACAGGATTCCATATTAGAATGCAGGAAACATTATCTAAGGGAGAAATTTAAGTTGATGGGGTATTAAGAACAATATTTGTGCACAAAGAATCAGGAAAGACAAAATGAGATGTAGTGGTATCACCAACGCTGAATTTTTGTTTTAGGATAATTGGTATGTTATTGCATAATCATTAAATAATTGTTTATACTAAGCACCAAATTATGCTGTGTTCCATGCAAAAAATAGCACACTATAACATAATAACCACTTTAAGAAAATCATTGTAGAAATCAACCAAATTGTTATGTGCATATATAAATATATCACAATGAATACCAATATTGTGGATACTTATAATGTACCAATAAAACTTAATGGAAAATAAATTAGTCATTGAAGTTTGATAAGCACCAGTTTAAAGTATCAATTAAATATATATATAGTTTAAAGTATCAATTAAATATGCCAAAGGAAATAATTTCATTTATTTATTTGTTTTTCTCATCTGGGGATCAAACCCAGGACCTTGCACAAAAGGCTCTACCATTGGGCTACACCCTCGGCCCTATTTATTTTATTTTTAAAAATTTTTTTAGTTGTAGATGGACACAATACCTTTATTTTATTTTATTTTTATGTGGTGCTGAGACTCGAACACAGTGCCTCACACATGCTAGGCAAACACTCCACCACTGAGCCACAACCCCAGCCCCAGCCCTACTTATTTTTTTTTAATTTTTAATATTTATTTTTAGTTCTCTTCGGACACAACATCTTTGTTGGTATGTGGTGCTGAGGATCGAACCCGGGCCGCACGCATGCCGGGCGGGCGAGCGCCCTACCGCTTGAGCCACATCCCCAGCCCCCTACTTATTTTTTGAGAGCAAAGGTCTTACTACATTTCCCAGGCTGGCCTTAAACTCCTATGCTCAAATGATCCTCTGGCCTCAGCTTCCTAAGCAGCTGTGACCACAGACTGGGAAATCATTTAAAACTTGTTTTCAAAATGAAAATCATAGAATAAAGGGAAAATGTCGCAGATGAGACAAAGGGGAATGAAGAGAAGGGAAGGAGAATGGGAATAGGAAAGACAGTAGAATGAATTGGATATAACTTTCCTATGTTCATATATGAATATACCACAAGTGTAACTCCACATCATGTACAACCACAAGAATGGGAAGTTACACTCCATGTATGTATAATATGTTAAAATACATTCTACTGTCATGTATAACTAAAAAGAACAAATAAAAATTATTTAATGTATGTCACAAAAGAAATTAACATTTATTGACCTTGGCATACATAAGCTCATCAAGATTTTATACCTACTCTTTCAGGTAAGTATCTTCCTTCCCTTTAAATGGTTAAGAAACTTATGCATTATCATTGTACATATGCAGGGATACATTCATGCAAATAATATGGTTTGATCAATCTTATTTCCCAGTGCCTTCCCTTTCCCTCAGGCATGAACTTTGCCTTTTCATGTACTTAATTTTTTATATTATTTTAGCTATGATGTATTTATTTATTGTAAATTATTATTACATTATTACATTAAATTATTATTGTTCAAATATAACATACACAGAAAATGCTCAAGGAGGTTTACTGCACTTCAATGAATTTTCACACAATGAACCCACATAACTGGCATCAAGTTCAAGAAAAAACATTACCAGCACCTCAGAAGCCTGTCAAACCACCTTCTAGTAACTAGTATCTTCCCAAGGTAATCACTTTGCCAATATAACACTGTGGGATCTTTTGTCTCTGTTGAACTATATTTAAGAGCTATCATAAAATAGCTCTTGACTTCTTTCACTGACCATGATGTTTGTTAACCCCTCCATGTTGTTGCATATTTTTGTAGTTTATTCATTCCTGTTGCTGCATGGGTTTCCATTTAATGAGCATGGCTCAAATTTATTCATCTAACTAATCACAGATGAACATTTGGCTTATTTTCAGTTTTTCATTATTTTGAGTAGTACTATGTATCATCCTTAGGATAATAACACACCATGTCCTTGGAACGCTCCTTTAGTTGCCAGAAACCCTGGCCAAGTCAAGGGAACAGGGAGCAGATCCAGACTCAGAATGTCTAGAAAATAGAACAACACTGACTTTCTCACGTGTGAGGGGATATATGTACACAGTGCTAGCTGTAGAAAGCTGCTGCTTTGCATGTATGCCTGGACAGCTGCTCCTTGGCATGCTGGTCACACAAGGAACAAAGCAGACTAAGCAAGCTAATGCTGATGATGTCACTGCTTCTATAGACTAATTTATGAAAGCCTTCTCTGTGGTAACTGGTGCAGAAATGAGGGCACTGTGGAAAGAATATATGTCCCTCATCCAGCTATTCACCATAAGTTAAGATGTTCTGAGGGGGAGAATATGTTCTTTTCTGGTGTAGTGTTATGAGGAGAGGAGGTACTACTTGGCAAAGCACCATGAGGGACAGAGGTGTTCCTATCCAGCCATTGCCCCTGAACTCTCTGGTAAAGTCTCCTGGGAAGGTAACTGGTAAAGTTACCTTCAGGATTTCCCAATGAACCTTATGTCTCAACTCCCCCGCAAAATAAATCTTTATTAAAAGATAAAGATTTAAGAAACTGAAGTATCCTCTCTTCTAAAATCTGCAATCTGTCTTAAATATCTAGGTTGCCCCATTTTTCCCACAACAATTTCCAAATCACAACATTTTTAATGCAGTGAGACTTTATAGTGAACCCATTTTTAAAAACAGTTTGATTTTCATGACTTGCAGAACCTCTTGTGGGGCACTTAAAAATGATAGTGTAGGGCTGGGGCTGTAGCTCAGTGGCAGAGCACTTGCCTAGCATGTGTGAGGTACTGGGTTTGATCCTCAGCACCACATAAAAACAAACAAATAAAATAAAGGCATTCCTTCCATTTACAACTACGTAAAAACAAAAATAAAAATAATGATAGTGTAGCTCAGTGGTACAATGCATGCTTAGCCTTCCTAAGGCCCTGGGTTTAGTGTTTAGCACACACACAAAAAAAGGATAACAGGTCCATCGTCTTGTTCAGAACATACTCTAGAAATTCAAAACAGTCCCTGTCCAAGGAGCATCCAAGACTTGAAGAAGTTCCTAACAGTTTTAGGTCAAAATCAATTTGTAACTGTTCATGGAATCACAAGTAAAAAGGAAATGAACACTTATAGAGTGTTTAATAAATTCCATATATTATGTTAAACACTTTATAAAGCTTCCCCTAACTTAATTCTCACACTCTCCTTATGATCTTTTAAAAATGGACTTTGCTTCTTGAATGTTTATTTAAAATTATGAGTTTCCAAAAGTTAGAAAAACAAAATACATAAATGGAAAAATGTTTAATAATGGAGATTATTCATAAGTACACAAAAATAGGGCTGATGATGTAGCTCAGTATTTGAGTGCTTGCCTAATATGCTTGAGGCCCTGGGTTCAATCCCCAGTACTGAAAAAAAAACTTGATAAATACACAAAAAAATAAATTTTAAGACAGAATTATTGTAGGAATTAGAATCTAACTTACTCTAGATACTAGTAATATAATATGAATACAGGACAATCTAATAGGTTGCATGTGAAGATCAATCTAAACTTCTATTCATTTGTATAATTTGTTTCATTAATAGTCTACAAATAATAGGCCAATACATCAATAAATACTATTTACTAAGACTATTTGAAAATTACTGATTATGTTCTGGAAAACCAGTCAATTATACAAAAGGTTCTACCATTATATAATCTGTAAAATTTTGCCTATAAACTTCATTTTGGAATAAAATGAATCAAATTAAATTTACATTATTTACCAATGTGCAGGAAAAATTCATGTCCAATGAAATTAATACAAACAGAAACTCCAGAGGTAGTGGAGCACAGCTGTAATTTCAGTTACTCTGGAGAGTGAGGTAGAAGGATCTTGAGTTACAATAGCACAGTTTGGACAACACAGGGATACTCTGACTGGAAAAAACAAAAAAAAAAAGAAAGAAGAAAGAAAGAAGAAAGAAAGAAAGAAAGAAAGAAAGAAAGAAAGAAAGAAAGAAAGAAAGAGAGAGAGAGAAAGAGAGAGAGAAAGAGAGAAAGAAAGAAAGAAAGAAAGAAAGAGAAAGAAAGAAAGAAAGAAAGAAAGAAAGAAAGGAAGGAAGGAAGGAAGGAAGGAAGGAAGGAAGGAAGGAAGGAAGGAAGGAAGAGAGAAAGAAAGAGAGAAAGAAAGAAAGAAAGGAAGGAAGAAAGGAAGGAAGAAAGGAAGGAAGGAAGGAAGGAAAGAAAGAAGGAAAGAAAGAAAAAAAGAAAGAGAAAGAAAGAAAGAAAGAAAAAGAAAGAAAGAAAGAAAGAAAGAAAGAAAGAAAGAAAGAAAGAAAGAAAGAAAGAAAGAGAAAAGGTAAGAAAAGGAGGGGGAGGGAAGAGAATACAAAAAAAGCATAAAGATTCAATTCTAGGGGCAGGGATTGTGACTCAGTGGTAGAGCCCTTACCTAGAACGTGTGAGCCACTGTGTTCAATTCTCAGCACTGAATATAAATTAGTTAATTAATTAATTAATTAATTAAAAGTCCATCAACAACTTAAAAAATATTTTTAAAAAAGATTCAGTTCTACAGGGCAGGTGTTGGTCTTGTTTCCTACCAGCAGTTAATGATGAAATTCAACCCATTAAAAGTAAGGGCACACAGTCTTTTGCTTTTAGTTGATATCTTTGACACTAAGTATTTCCCATGTCAAAAAAAAAAAAAAAATCCTGAAGCAGTCTTAACAAAAAAAGTTGCACAGCTTAAAAGGCTGGAAACTCTTGTCCTGAACAGGCTTTCTTGTAACTGACATCTTTCCCATATCATAAATTCTATCAAGCAGATCTTCTAGAGGAGAATGTACAGAGATGTTGAAAATTTTTATTGTTTATATATTTAAAATTTCAAATTCCTAAATCTCTAATAAACATCAAGGTCAAAGGGTGACTCATGTTTACACTGTTTTCCTTTTCACTAGGTAAATCAAATGACTGCTCCAGCATTAAAGTTTTAAATCTGCAAGTCTAGACATGACATAAAAGTTCAGATATCCACTTCGGGAAGCTGGACTCTAGTCCCAGAAATGCTCAAAGCAAATATAGTTGACGCTGCCTAATTTCCACATCGCTTCCCTCCCTCCCTTGTTCCTTCCTTCCTCCCTCCCTTTGTTTCTTTGTAAACCTCAGCAAAACCCCAAGAAGCCAAAGAAAAGTCCACACTGCACTAAAGTCGGGCAGATTACTCAGCTACTTGTGGGCCCCTATAGCAGCCAAATGCTGCTGCTGGGATTCATCTTTGATCCTAAGGCGGAGAAAAAGAGTTCAGGGAGAGATCACCAAAGCCCAATGTGGGGAGTGGGGATTTGGGGGCAGGCCTTAGAGGAGAGGAAGAACAAAATTCCAACACCCTCCACTGGTTCACAAAGCCCTGAGGGAATGGGCGGTAGGGACCAATGCCCGAACCCAGGGCGCTTAGTCCACGTGTTCCTCCACGCTGCCGAAAACTGGAGGCCTTTCTTACAAAAGTGCTGGCAGAGTTTTGGCCATCTCCAGCCACCCTTACCCAGGGGTGACTCGGATTCCCAGGAGTGCGGGGTCCAAGTCTTATGAGTGGTCAGTTAGGCTTTTATCTAGAAGAGCAGCGGCAGCCAGAGATTTTTTTTAAAAAAAATTTATTAGTTATTGTTGGACCTTTATTTATTGATTTACCTTTATATGGTGCTGAGAATCAAACCCAGGGCCTCACACTAGCTAGGCAAGCGCTCTACCGCTGGGGCACAGCCACAGCCCCAACCCTGGCAGCCAGAGATTTTAAATGACCCTCCAGCAATGGCAACAATAGAATTGACAAGTTGGAAGGAGCTTAGGCTGTCAGGAACATGTCTGAGGCCACCAACACTCGAACGTCCCCTGAGAGTCCCCGGGGATCAGAAAGCTCCCCTTTGGATGTACTAGGCTTGTTATTAAAAAGAACACACAAACAGGCGTCCTCCTCCCCAGTTCAGCCTGCCCCCTCTTTGGCTACCCTGCCCGCAGCCAGTCAGCCCTGGATAGCCGAGAACAGCACCAGTCGCTCCGCAATCAAAGTCTCCAGCTGTTTCACATGTCCCAGACCCTGGGAGCCCGCCTGAGCCAAGCACGGAGTGGAAGGCGCAATGTGAGTGCTCCAAGTTCCGATCCTCGACCTGGGTCATAAGCCTTGGGCCCCACTCAGCACCCCAGTGTAGAGAGGACTCTGGACTTGGTGCTTTGCAAAGGAGCGCCAGGGTGCCGCTTCTTCACCTCCAACACGCCCCCACCACCCACCAGCCCGAAATTGTCCGCTGCCCCATCACCACATCCAACCACTCCAATTAAAATTTCCTTGGCCTAATGGAATGGGCTCGGGTTTCCCCTTCCATTACCAGCCTCAGGGTTCCCTATTCCGGGCACTGGCTCTGGGATATGAGTGGGGGAGGTGGCTTTCATGTCTGGCTGCCCTTTCCTCCCAAGGAGGGCTGGCTGTCCCTCTGAAAACAACTGGTGGGACTTAGGCGGACATTTTTTTTTTCCCCTGGGGTGGTTTCAGCACAGAGTCCTGCCCCAGCTCCTCCGGTGCCCGCGCCTTCCACCCCTGGCGGGGCGAGGGGTAGGAGCAAAGGCCTTAGAGAACCATTTAGTCCCAATTCGCTCCAGCCACCTCACAAAGGAAGTGGGAGGCCGCGGGGGCAGGTGTGGAAGAGCCAGCAGGGCCACTGCATAGTTGCAAGACAAAGCGCTCAGTTGGGGGTTGGGGAGAAAGGCGCCACGGAGACCCTGCCAGCCTGGGCAGCAGAGGACAGCCCTCTTGACAGCATGGCGCCTCCTCCCTATCTCTCTTCTCACTCCTTCCTGAGGCCTTAAGGGGGACCCAGAGGAGATGTAGCAGAGGACACATCTGGATCACAGGCTCAGGCTACACAGAAGGATGACATCCCTGAGCCAGCCGCCTTTGAAGTTGATGGCACAGGTCTAGAAGGCTCCACTGAGCGAAACGCAAAAGATGCTTGAGACTAGGGAGGGAGGATTCTGGTACATTGGTCAAATTCACTGCTGAGCTCTATGCAAGAGAAAAGGGAAAACCCCACTCAAACCCCACAAAGCCAGGTAGGCTTCCAAACATTCCATTCATTAAAACTCTCATGTCTACTGTGACTGAATAGTTTGATTCAGGGCCACAGAATTGCACAGCTGGATGAGTCCTTAGAAAATAGATCAGGACAACCTCTTTAAATTTTCAGAGGAGAATCAGACAGGTTTTGTCACACAACCACTATGGGCACATGTTCTGAATTTGTCCTGAGGAAGAACCCTCAAATGGAGTAAAAAAGAAACAATTAATTACTCAGCACTAAAAAAGAACAAGATAATAGCATTTGCAGGTAAATGGATGGCATTAGAGAAGATAATGCTAAGTGAAGTAAGCCAATCCCAAAAAAACAAATGCCGAATGTTTTCTCTGATATAAGGGGGGTGACTCAAAGTGGGATAGGGAGGGAGAGCATGGGAGGAAGATTATTTCTAGATAGGAAAGAGGGGTGGGAGGGAAAGGGAGGGGAAGGGGAGTATTAAGGATGGTGGAAGGTCATCATTATACAAAATACATGTATGAAGATTTGAATTTGGTGTCAACATACCTTACATACAAACAGAGATATGATAAATTGTGGTATATATGTGTATTAAGAATTGTAATGCAAAAAAGAGAGTACATGTATAATGGCATAATTTGGCATGAACATATTTTATATACAGAGTTATGAAAATTGTGCTGTAAATGGGTAATAATGAGTGTAATGCATTCCAATATTGTCATGTATGTAAATAAATAAATAAATAAATAAATAAATAAATAAATAAATAAAAACAATTAAACGCCAGTACTGTTAAATCCAGGAGTGAAAGTGAAAATGTCTCCAGAGATAGAGGTCAGTCAATGCAGTAAAGACCTGTGAGGCCCAGGCAGAAGAGACATTGATGAGAAAGAAGTAATAAATTGCAAGAAACAGACAGGGTCTAAGGACAATAGCATAGCAAGAAGGAGCCATTGGATCTCAGAGGTGGATAGGAACAAGGAAGTGGATTCAGAGGAAGATATGAAAACCCTTCCTTACAACCAGAGTTGTTGTGCAAAGGAAGGAAATTGCAGCTTGGGATGGAGATTTTCCTGATTTTTGTCAATGGCTAAACCGAAACCCTGTGCCACCCCAGTGTTCATTCCTTTTTCTTGGTGCCCACCCCATGTTCTTTACTGTCCATCCCTACTCTAGCCCCCTCTTGGAACACTTGAGTCCAATATAGGCAAATTAGCATATGAGCTGGCTATGACCATGACCCAGCTGAGGCCAATGAAAACAGAGACTTCCTGAGAGTGAGGGGGAAAGAAAAGTTTTTCTTTTTCACTCTTGAGGGGTTTCAGAGGTGACCCTCTCTTCTGCATGACTCAAAGAAACAAGATCCCTGGGGCTATAAGCAGCCATATTCCAGCCACAAGAGGCAAGTTAAAGTTAGGCAGACATCAAGAAAGCATAGACAGAAAGAAACTGACTTTGGTGCTATTTTTGAGTCTCAAAATTAAACAGCTTCCAAGCCTATATTTATTCATTAGGTCAAAGAGATTAGAGTTTTCTGTTACTTAGAATCTAGTTTTTTTTAACTGATATAAGCCCTATGGTCACTTTTGGTAACAAAAGGCCCAAGCATGAAATGGGCAGATGAATTAGATAAATTTTAAGGCCTCATTCCAGTGGTAAAATGCCACAACTCTGTGGGAGATTGCACAGCTCAGTTGTAGAGCTAGACAGAAATCCTGGGGAAGGAGGAGGCATGTAATCTGATGTGGTGGATTAGTATTTGGTTTCAAGAGTAATGGAGAGCCAACTTTTCACCCTTCATCTACAACTGATTCAGAGGAAGAAATAGCCATCTGCTCAAATATACATCATGACAACTCCAGTGGGGAACTAACTGGTGAAAAGTTTTTATATTTATTAAGGCCCATAATGGATTATTTTATACTTTCTTTTCCTTGTTGAACTTTGAATTCCTTAAAGATTGGGGCTGCTAGGCATCTTTCTGCACCATTCAATGAATAAATTAGACACTAAAAATGAGGGCTGAAATGAATCTATCAATCATTTGACATAAAAGACAATTTTTTTTCATGCTCTAAAACAGCCTTTGCATGTGTCATTTTGATGGGGAAATATTATTCCTACCAGCATATTTCCTATAATATCTCTATCCACCTGGGACTAACAGGCACAATGCAATGTAAAAATCAGTTTAATAGCAATTGAATCCTTCAGTTCATGGTGTACCAGTCACAGTTGAATTCTCATGATTCTTGAAAAGCCAGCAAGAATATATCACATCTGAGATTTCCTATAGAAAATGTATTTACATTTACTCTTCTGCACATATTAGATATGGATTTCCCTAAACCTTGCTACCATGCTTGTTTCTTTTAAAAGTGAAATTCAGGGCTGGGGATGTGGCTCAAGTGGTAGCGCGATCGCCTGGCATGCACGCGGCGCTGGGTTCGATCCTCAGCACCACATAAAAACAAAGATGTTGTGTCCGCAGAAAACTAAAAAAAAAAAAAAAAAAATATATATATATATATATATATATATATATATATATATAATTCTCTCTCTCTTAAAAAAAAGAATAGTTTCAATTAAATTCATTGTTAGTGTTCCTAAGTCAAAACAAATAAAAATTATAAATAAACTTTAAAAAAAGTGAAATTCACCTAAACAATTAACCATTTTGAAGTGTTCAATTCAATGGCATCTAGTACTTTCACAATGCTTTGCAACAACCATCTCTCTGCAGTTTCAACTCCTTTTATGATCCCAGAATACTTTATACCCAGTAGGTAATCATTTCCCATTCACTCCTCCACCCATGCTCTGGGAGTTACTCATCTTCTGCCTACCTGTATGGATTTGACTAATCTGGATAGATTATATTTTTAAAAATCATAATAATTGGCTTTTGTGTCTGGATTCTTTCAATTAGCATTACATTTTCAAGGTTCTTCCATATCATAGCATGTATCAGTACTTTCTTCCACTTTATCAATAAATAATATTCTTTTTGTGAATATACCATAAACCCATGACCACTTAATGAGGGAAAATAGTCTTTTCAACAAATGGTTCTTGAAGAAACAGATATCTACATGCAAAAGAAGGATTTTGGCGGGGCGTGGGGGTACCAGGGGCAAAAACGAAGGATTATATGCCATACCTCATACTGTAAATAAAAATTAATTCAAAAGATATCAAAGATCTAAATATAAGATTTAAAACTCTAAATATTTAAGAAGAAATATAGATGTCAAATCTAATTACCTTGGATAATAATGTGGTTTCTTAAATATACCAAAAACAGGGGCTGGGGTTGTGGCTCAGTGGTAGAGCACTTGCCTAGCATGTGTGAGGCAGTGGGTTTGATTCTAAGTACCACATATAAATAAATAAAATAAAGTTCCATCGACAACTAAAAGAATAAAAAATTATATATATATATATATATATATATATATATATATATATATACCAAAAACATGAAAAGAGGAAGTATATAAATTGGTCTTCATCAAAATAAAAATTTATGCCTCAAAGAATACCCTCAAGAAGGAGAAAAGACAGCACAGAGATTAAGAGAATAATATTTAAAAATCACAATTTTCAAAGAGCCTACTATGTAAAATATTCACATAATTATCATACCTAAAAAAGGTAAACAATTTAGTTAAAAATTAGCAAAGGACATAATATGTATTTCTCCAAGGAAGGTAAACCAATGACCAGTAAATACATGAAAAGATGCTTAGTGCTATTAATCCTTAGGGGGTTATCTGGTTTGGTTCATATGTTGGAAGCTTGGTCCCCAGTGTAGCAATGTTAACAAGTAGCAGGACCTTGCAAGAGGCAGGGTGTAGTCAAAAGTCTTTAGGTCATTAAGGGCATTGCCCTGGGAAGAAATTGATAAATTCTCATCAAGTCCTGGTTAGTTCTCACAAGAAGGCTGTTATAAAAGAACAAGATTGGGGCTGGGGCTGTAGCTCAGTTGTAGAATGCTTGCCTTGCACGTGTGAGGCACTGGATCTGATCCTCAGCACCACATACAAATAAATAAAAATATTGTGTCCATCTACAACTAAAAATATATTTTTAAAAAGGAACAAGTTTGGCCACTCTCCAGCTGTCCTAACTTCCTGTCTTGCCATGTGATCCCTCTTGCTTGTGCTCCTTCCATAATGCCATCCACCATAAGGCTTTAATCACAGCCAGCAAATGCAAGGGCCTTTCCCTCAAAGCTCCAAAACTGTCAACTAAACAAAACCCTTTTCTTTAGAAAGTACCCAGCCTCAGGTATTTAGTTATAGTAATAGAAAATCAATTAATACAGGGAAATACAAATTAAACCCGCAAGGAGGTACCATGTTATATCTAAGAAAATAGGTATAAGTTTTTAAGTGTTTGGAAAGAAAGTGTGGAAATTCCACACTCATTCAAATGGGAAAGAATATTAAAAATATGTGGCCATAATGGAGATAGATTTAGCAGTATCTCACAAAGTTAAACCATAGTTGTCAGGTGCAGTGGTGCATGCCTGTAATCCCAGTGGTTTGGAAGGCTAAGGCAGGAATATCACAATTTCAAAGCCAGCCTCAGCAACTGGGCTAGGCTCTGCAACTTACTGAGACCCTGCCTCAAAATAAAAATATTAAAAAGGGAGGGGATGTGGCTCAGTGGTTAAATTCCCCTGGGTTCAATCCAGTTACCAAATAAAAAGTTAAACTATAGTGACCATATGACTCATCAATTCCACTTCTAGATATATACCAAGAGAACTGAAAACATATGTTCACACAATAACCTGAACACCAATGTTCATCTCAGTTATATTCTTAATACACAAAAAGGGCTAACAACCCAAATGTTCACCAACTGATGAATGGAATAAAAATGGTATATACTCATATATGAGATATTTATCATGTAGCCATTAAGAGGAATGAAATAATGCTCCATGCTATCCCATGGAGGAAATTTGCTAATGTTAAGTGAAGGGATACAGAGACAGAAGCCCACATATGGTATGATTCCAGTGATAAATATTCAAAAGAGGCAAACAAGTAGAGTCAGCTAGGAGATTCATGGTTGATTAGGGCTGGGACAGAGGGTGGGAACGACAGATGATAGCCATAAAAAGTATAATGGGGTTTCATTTTAAAGTGATCAATTATAGGGGGTTCTTTTGAGGTGATTAAATTGTATTATGATTAACTGCAGTATTGATTGCATATTCCTATAACTGAAATAAAAATTATTGAATATGTAAAATATAGGCCTGTAATTTATAGCTCAGTTGTTTTAAAAGACTATTATTTTTATATTCTAACACTAATCTGTCAGTACTCTGTCTATATTTTTCTTTTTAAATATTTTATATAAATAGGATCACATGTAATATTTTGTGTCTGGCTATTTTCACATAGCTTAATGTTTACAGGGTTTGTTCATGTGGTAGCATGTACTAGTGCTTCATTCTTTTTATGACTGAATAACATCTATTGTGTATCTTATTTTATCAATCTATTCATCATGTAATAAACATTTTTTGTTTTTCTACTTTTTTGCATTAAGAATATTATTTCTATGAATATTCATTGATAAGTTATATATGTTTTCATATCTCTTGGGCATACACATAGGAGTGGAATCTGGGTCAAATGGCAACTCCACCCTCTGTCTCACTGATTACAAAAATCACCTCAAAATGGATTAAAGACTTAAATGTTAGACCCCAAAACTTATGAAAATGCTAGAGGAAAACATAGGGGAAATGCTTCAGAACATTGGAATGGGCAAGGATTTTTTGGATGAGGTCCCAGATGCACAAGAAACAAAAGCAAAAAATAGACATATGGGATTACATCAAATTTAAAAAGCTTTTGCACAACAAAGGAAGCAATCAACAGAGTGAAGAGACAAGCTACAGAATGGAAGAAAAATTGGCAAATTTAAACATCTGACAAGGGGTTGATATCCAGAATACATAAGGAACTTAAAAAACTCAATAGCAACCCTCCCCCAAATAACCTGATTTTAAAATGTTTAATAGGCCTAAATAGTTATTTCTTAAAAGAAGACAAAAGATGGGCATAGTGGCTCATGCCTATAATCCCAGCAACTTTGGAGGATGGGACAGGATTGCAAGTTTGAGATTAGGCTGGACAACTTAGTGAGACCCTGTCTCAAAATTAAAAATGAAAAGTACTGACGAGGTAGCTCAGTGGCAGATGCCGCTGGGTTTAATCCCCAGTATTGAGGGAAAAAATCAAAAGACAAACACATGGTTAACAGGTATGTGAAAACAATACTCAACATTATTAATTGTCATGGAAATGCAAATCAAAACCAAAATGATGGTGAGATTCACGTACTGGAGACTGAATTAGAATCAATTATATTCCATGCTTTTATAATCATGTCAAAATGAGTGTAATGTTATGTATAACTAAAAAGAACCAATAAAAAGGAAAAAAATCACAATGAGCTATCACCTCAACACAGTAAAAATTGGTATTATTGAAAAGGCAAAAGAGAGCAAGTGCTTGTGGGTATGTGGAGAAAAGAGAGCCCTTGCATGTTGTTGGTGGGAATATAAATTAGCATAGCTATTGTGGAAAACAGTATGAGGATTGACAAAAAATTAAAAATAGAACTACCCTATGATCCAGCAATCCCATTCCTGGGTATACAGCCAAAGGAAATGAAATCAATATGTCTAAGAGACAGCTGCTCTTTCATGTTCACTGCACCACTGTTCACAGTAATCAAGATATGGAATCAACCTAGAAGTCCAACAACTGATGAATAGATAAAGAAAATATGTATACTGGTAGTCAGCTTCTCTTTTTCTGTGACAAACTAACTGAGAAACACAGCCTAAAGAAGGATTGATTTATTTTGGCTTGGGATTTCAGGGTATTCAGTTCCACTGCTTTTAGGCCTGTGATGAGAAAGAAACATCATGGCAGAAGGGCATGGTGGAAGAAGGCTGTTTACCTAACAGTGGTTGGGAAACAGAGAGTGAGAATGAGGAAAGAGCGAAGGCAAGATATATTTTTCCAGAGCATGCCTCCAACTAGGCCCCACTTCCAATATTTTCCACCATGTCTCACTAATGCTATCAAATTATTAATCCACCAATGGATTACTCCATCAGTGAGGTTAGAGACCTCATGATCCAATCAATTGCCCAAATCCCCACCTCTGGACATTGTTACATGGGAGAACAAGTCTTCAACCATAAATCTTTAAGGTACACTTCATAACAAACCCATAGCATACATAATGGAATACTATTCAACCATAAAAAGAATGAAATCCCATCATTTTCAATAACATAGTTGGAAATAGAGATCATTATGTTAAATGAAATAATCCAGACACGGAAAGACAAGTGACACACATTCTCATTCATATGTGGAATCTAAAACAGTTGATCTCATAAAAACAGTGATTACCAGAAGCTGGAGTGGAGCAGAGAAGATTGAGAAAGGATGACAGAAGAATGAAGAAAGGTTGATCAATGGGTACTAAGTTATAGTTAAATAGGAACAAGAAATTCTGTGTGCTATTGCACAGTAGGATGAATATAAAGAGCAATAATGTACTGTATGTGTCATAAACCTAAAGGAAAGTTTTTTGAGAGTTTTCATCTAAAAATGATAAGTGTTTGAGGAAATAAATATGTTTAACCTGATTTACTATTTCACTCAGTATACATGTATGGAAACATAACATAGTTCTCCATTAATATGTACAACTTTTAATGTGTTGTTGTTGCTGTTCCAGTACTGAGGATTGAAACCAGGGCCTTTCACATGTTAGGCAAGCATGCTACCAATGAGCTACATCCTCAGCCCATTTAAAAATTTTTCATTTTGAGCCAAAGTGTTGCTACATTGCCCAGGCTGGACTCAAACTTGCCATCCACCTGCCTCAGCCTCCTTAGTAGCTGGAATTACAGGCACACACCACCATGCTAGGCTTATTTATTTAATTAATTACTGGGGATTTAATGTAGGGATGCTTTACCATTGAGCTACATTCTCAACCCTTTCTCTTATTTTAAATTTTGAGACAGGGTCTCTCTGAATATCTAAGGCTGGCCTCAAACTTTCAATCCCCCTGCCCCAATCTCCCAAATCACTGGGATTAAAGATATGTACCACTGGACCCAGCTTTTAAAAAAAAAAAGGATACATAAAAACATAAAAGTTGTAGCCAGGTACAGTGGTGAATGCCTGAAATACACATCACAACAATCACAATGAGATACTACTTCACACCTACTAAACTAGCTATAGTTTTTTTAAAAAGTACAATAGCTAGGTGCACACACCTGCAATCCTACCAATTTAAGAGGCTGAGTGATGCAGGAGGATTACAAGTTCAAGGCCAGCCTCAGCAACTTAGTGAGGCCCTAAGCAACTTATTGAGACCCTGTCTCAAAATAAAAAATAAATAGGGCTGGGGATGTAGCTCAGTGTTAAAATGCCCCTGGTTTCCATCCCCATTACAAAAACAAAATAAAATAAATGTTGGAAAAGATATTGAGACTGGGAAACTTCGTGCATTATGGTGGGATTGTAAAATGGTAGAGTTGCTTTGGAAACACTTTAAACTCAGCCATTCCACTCTAGATGTATACCTTAGAGAATGGAAAACATATGTCCATATAATAATTTATACCCAGGAGCATTATTTATGTTCACTTCAAAATGGAAAAAGAAATACCAATTGAATTAATCTGTTTCTCTGCAGCCCTGTTCTAAGAAAATTATATTTCCTCAACACATTCAGGGAAGATAATGTGGTCAATAATTAAAACAGCCCACATGTCAATCAGTTGACAAGTGGCTAACAAAAAGGAGATATACCAGGGCTGGGGTTGTGGTTCGAAAGAAGAGCGCTCACCTAGTATGCATGAGGCACTGGGTTCAATTCTCAGAACCACATAAAAATAAAATGAAGGTATTGTGTCCACCTACAACTAAAAAATTAAATGTTTAAAAAAAGTTATACTCATGCAATGAAATATTATAGTAATAAAAAGGTATGAAGTATCATTTTGTGCTACTACATGGATGAACCTTGAAAACATGATAGTTAAAAGAAGCCAGACACACAAGACTACATATTATATGCTCCCATTTGTATGAAATGTCCAAAATAGATATAACTTTATAGACACCAACTCTCATGGAAGTTGTTTATGACTAGGAAAGAAAAGGAGGTTAGCAAGTTACTATCTAATGGGCATGAGTTTTCTTTTCTGCATAGTGAAAATGTTCTGGCACTGGATTGGTAATAGTTGCACAATATTTTGAATACATTAAGAAGCAATTAATTGTATACTTTACAAGTGTTAATTGTATGGTACATGAATTTTGGATCTCAATTAAAAATATGTTTCCCATAAACAAAAAACACAGAATCCAATAAAAAATATATTTCATATTTAATCCTACCAACAGTAGGGAATTTTTTATACTTTCTTATACCTCTAATCTATGTATGCTCTTATGCCTATATAATGTATATTTCAACATAAAAAATAAGAACTTTTTCTAAGTAAAATTTTACAGCCTAATTATATTTTATGAAAAGTAATACCTTTTTAAAAATATTCTTTTTTTTTAGTTGTAGGTGATATAACCTTTATTTTATTTTTAAGTGGTGCTGAGGATTGATCTCTGTTCCTCCCACCTGCTAGGTGAGTGCTTTACCACAAACCCACAACCCCAGCCCAAATAATACCTTTTTAATGTGAATACAACAGTATAATTAGCTCTTATGTATTTACCATCTAGATGAACAAATATTCATCTCATGGCCAATTTTAGTTCATCCTAAATTTTTGATTAATTTAAATCAAACAAATTTGTAAAGATCCAGCATACATATCTAAAAAATAAGGATACTTCTAAAAATGTAATAATAATAACTTTATTATACCTGTAATTTTTATAATGAAATTTTAAACTTTTATTAATGCATTATAGTTATACATAATACTGGGGTTCACTTTGACATAATTATATAAGCATGGAATATAATTTACTCTAATTTAGTCCCCAGTACTTCCACATTCCCTCCCTCCCTCCCCCTGTTCCCTTTCCTCTATTCTGCTAGTTTTTCTTCTATTTATTTACAGTTTTTTTAATTTGTGCATTATAGGTATAATAAAGGTGAAATTCACTGTGATATGTTCATATATGTACACAGGATAGTTTGGTCAGTTTCATTCCACCATTCCTCCCTTTTCCTGTCCCTCCTCCCTTCCCCTAAATCCCCTTCCTCTACTCCACTGATCTCTCTTCTATTTTCATGGGGTCCTCCCCCCTTTTATTTCCTCATTTTGGTCTAGCTTCAGTGGTAAAGCGCTTGCTTAACATGCTCAAGGCTTTGGATTCAATCCCCACTACCACAAAACAAGTTATAATAAATTTTAATAGCAACAATAGTCAGTGTTCAAACCCTCCCCAATTGTGTCATGAATGTTTTTGTTACAGTTAGATTACTCAGACTGAGATCCAAATACATTTCATATACCACACTTGTTTGATAGGTCTTAACTGTCTTTTAATCTAGAGTGCCTCTTCCCTCTTTCAATTTATTGACAATACTGGGTTGTTTGTCCTATGCAGCTTTCCATAGTCTGTGTTTTTTTATTGTGTCACTTATTCTCCACATTTTTTGTAAGTCATTCTATGGTGGGATTTTAGTTTGATTTTTTTATAAGAACTCTTTATATGTGGTACAATACACAAGGCATCAGGGCAATGTTTTCATGAAGTTAACAACCTTGCGGATTCTGTCTGAGCTGCACTGTTTCATTAGGGATAATAAAATGATGACATTCTATCATTTGTTCCTCATTTATTAGCTGGAATGTTTCTGTAAAGAGAAATGTCCTTTTTTAAACTATGTGTTTACCCTGAGGTAAAACACATAAATGAAAAGTGGACTAAATACTTGCTATATTCTTTTATTTTTGTTTCCAAAACCATACTGATTCCCTAGTATTGATTTAGATTATCAATCTGAAGAATTTCTTGAATTCAATTTGATATATTTAAATCCATTTTCATTATTATTCCAACTGATGCTCTAATTGCCCCCTTTTGAAGCAGCAGGAGAATCTTTTTTTTTTTTAAAGAGAGGGGAGAGAGAAGAGAGGGGAGAGAGAGAGAGAGAGAGAGAGAGAGAGAGAGAGAGAGAGAGAGAATTTTAATATTTATTTTTTAGTTCTCGGCGGACACAATATCTTTGTTTTGCATGTGGTGCTGAGGATCGAACCCGGGCCGCATGAATGCCAGGCAAGTGCGCTACCGCTTGAGCCACATCCCCAGCCTGAGCAGGAGAATCTTCAAGTTGGCTCCTGAGTTTTTGACCTGACCCAATGACCTTTGATATTTAACTTCTGGTACAAGATGTTCCAGGATTATCTTGTAATTTCTTGCTGCAATCATATTTAATATTTAACAAAAATCTACTCAATTGGCTCCTTTATGGCTTGACCCAAAAAATAAACTAGGGTGGATCATTCGCCCATTAGTAGTACGTGCCTGTAAAGTGAGGCTTGTAAGCATTGAATTAAAAGGTGGCTGGACAGCTGGGTGCAGAGGCGCATGCCTGTAATCCCAGTTTCTCAGGAGACTGAGGCAGAAGGATTATGAGTTCAAAGCCACCTCAGCAAAAGCAAGGCACTAAGCCACTCAGTGAGACCCTGTCTCTAAATAAAATACAAAATAGGGCTGGGGATGTGGCTCAGTGCTCAAGTGCCCCTGAGTTCACTCCCCAGTACTCCCCCCACCATCAAAAAAAGGTGGCAGGACACATGAAAATAAAACCTCTGTGAAGAAAAGTGTGTTTACTTAGTCCCTGATTCTCATTAGTCCTTCATTATATTCTGCTTCTTGGAAACATAATCCCTCTGACAGTTCCTGGACATTTCATCATCAGTCAAGAACAAAAGACTTGGTGGGAGTATCATATAATAAATGTACAGTTTTATTGGTAAGCTTCTTTGGAGGTGGCTCACTTCTTGTTCATCCATGCAAGAAGTTTTTATTTAGAAAACGACTCCTATAAACAGAAAGCACTGAAAATTCACTGTGTGGTTGCTTGACGATAATTATACTGGCTAAAATGTTGAGGTGAATTAGGCAATCTTACACATAAAGGCAATTGGTATATATCTTTGGTTCCTAAAAGTTTTCTTTAATTTTTGAACATGATGCTTCTAATTATGATTGATATATCATTCAATCTGCCTCCTAGATAGAACTTTTTTATTATTAGTTGTTCAAAACATTACAAAGCTCTTGACATATCATATTTCATACATTTGATTCAAGTGGGTTATGAACTTGCATTTTTACCCCGTATACAGATTGCAGAATCACATCGGTTACACATCCACGTTTTTACATTTTGCCATACTAGTGTCTGATGTATTATGCTGTCTTTCCTATCCTCTACTATCCCCCTCCCCTCCCCTCCCCTCCCATCTTCTCTCTCTACCCCATCTACTGTAATTCATTTCTCTCCCTTGTTTTTTTCCCTTTCCCCTCACTTCCTCTTATATGTAATTTTGTATAACAATGAGGGTCTCCTTCCATTTCCATGCAATTTCCCTTCTCTCTCCCTTTCCCTCCCACCTCTCGTCCCTGTTTAATGTTAATCTTCTTCTCATGCTCTTCCTCCCTGCTCTGTTCTAAGTTGCTCTCCTTATATCAAAGAAGACATTTGGCATTTGTTTTTTAGGGATTGGCTAGCTTCACTTAGCATAATCTGCTCTAATGCCATCCATTTCCCTGCAAATGCCATGATTTTGTCATTTTTTAGTGCAGAGTAATACTCCATTGTGTATAAATGCCACATTTTTTAAATCCATTCATCTATTGAAGGGCATCTAGGTTGGTTCCACAGTCTAGCTATTGTGAATTGTGCTGCTATGAACATCGATGTAGCAGTATCCCTATAGTACGCTCTTTTTAGGTCTTTAGGGAATAGTCCGAGAAGGGCAATAGCTGGGTCAAATGGTGGTTCCATTCCCAGCTTTCCAAGGAATCTCCATACTGCTTTCCAAATTGGCCACACCAATTTGCAGTCCCACCAGCAGTGTACAAGTGTACCCTTTTCCCCACATCCTCGCCAACACTTGTTGTTGTTTGACTTCATAATGGCTGCCAATCTTACTGGAGTGAGATGGTATCTTAGGGTGGTTTTGATTTGCATTTCTCTGACTGCTAGAGATGGTGAGCATTGTTTCATGTACTTGTTGATTGATTGTATGTCCTCCTCTGAGAAGTGTCTGTTCAGGTCCTTGGCCCATTTGTTGATTGGGGTTATTTGTTTTCTTATTGTTTAATTTTTTGAGTTCTTTGTATACTCTGGATATTAGGGCTCTATCTGAAGTGTGAGGAGTAAAAATTTGTTCCTAGGATGTAGGCTCCCTATTTACCTCTCTTAATGTTTCTCTTTAGATAGAACTTTTGAAACCTATTTTTTCTAAGACTCCTAGAGAGAAGGGCAAAAACTCTTTATCTTTAGAAAAAAAAAAAAAATGAAGTTGTTTCCAGAGGGTGACCAGCATGTATTTTCATATATTACTTATCACACACTTTTATGATTATTTTTATTTGTTCTAATTAGTTATACATGACAGTATAATCTATTTGTATATGTTTAAGTAAACATGAAGCATATCTTATTCTAATTAGAATCCCCATCTTGTGGATATACACAATGATGAGATTGACTGTGGTGTATTCATATATGTACATAAGAAAGTTTTTTTCAGCTTTATTACACTGTCTTTCCTAATCTTATCCCCCCCACCTTCCCTTCATTTGCCTTTGTCTCATCTACTGACCTTCTATTCTTTCTTCCCCGCCTTATTGTAGGTTAGCATCCACTTATCAGAGAAAATATTTGAACTTTGGTTTGGGGGGATTGGCTTATTTCACTTAGCATGATAGTTTCCAGATTCATCCATTTATTGGCAAATGTCATAAAATCAGTCTTCTTTATGGCTGAGAAATAGTCCATTGCTCATACATACCACAATTTATTTATCTATTCATCTGTTGATGGGCATCTAGGTTGATTCCGGAGCTTATCTATAAGACTCAGTTCACAACAATAAACAATATGGAAAATAAATAAACAAAAAAGGAGACTCAGTTCATCCATAATTTGAAAAGATTGAAAGTAAGGTTCTGTGGGATACAAGTATTGTAGCTCAGCTGGAGAGCACTCTCCCAGCACACATAGGCCCTGGGTTCCATCTCCAGCAAAAAGAAAAAAAAATGTACTGTTGGTCAAAATTAAGTAAAAGTAATTGAAATTCATAAGTATACTTTTAAAACAAAACCTTATTCAACCTTATTCAATGGAACAATCAATAGAGGAAGCCATACATCCTTCAAATTATAGGGACCTCAGGTATGCTTATGCAGAACTCAGAGTGCATTTGAAATTGTAGTCTACATGTTCTGCTCTCATGCTGGTTATAATCTCCAGTACTCCAATAAAAAGTTGGTGTGCATGCATTCCTATAGGCTATCATATCCATTTCTCCTGGATTGGTTCATTTTGCTAATTGTGGGGCCAGGTCTATGTGGATGAGTTGGGTTGCCAAAAAAAAAAAATACAGCACATAATTATACTAAAAATGATTCACTGTTTATCTTGAAATTCAAATCTAAGTGGGAGTCTCATTTTTTTTTAATTTGCTAACTCTAGCAACTCTGTGGATGAGTGGAGAATAATTGTGACTATTCTTTGAAAATTAAAAGGGACTGCATATTATATAATGTATAGTAGCACTTCTTTTTTGGGGGGACGGTACCAGGAATTGAACTCAGGGGTACTCGACCACTGAGTCACATCCCCAGCCCTATTTTGTATTTTATTTAGAGACAGGGTCTCACTGAGTTGCTTAATACCTCGCTTTTGCTGAGGCTGTCTTTGAACTCATTATCCCCCTGCCTCAGCCTCCTGAGCTGCTGGGATTACAAGCGTGTGCCACCGTGCCCAGCGTAAAGCAGTACTTCTAAACTTTAATGGACACACAAATTGTCTGAAGTGTTTTTTTTTTTAATAATAATCTAATTCTGATCTGGAGACATAGAGCAGGACTAGAGGTTCTGCAGATACTGGTGTGTGGATTTCAGTTTGAGCAAGGCTAGAATAAAAAGCATGGTGGGGAGGGGGGAGCAGTGTGAGCACGCATGTGCATATATTCCACCAACCCCTGCACTCACTTTCTGCACTAAGGAAATTCATCAACATATGAGTCTTGGAAGAAAGTGAACATGGTTTCGAATATGGAAGCTAATAGAGGTGTCAAATTCTCACTTCACCTTTCTTGAAGTGTAGATTTAGTTGTATGAACTAAACACCACCAATCACAATTCCCACATAGGAATTTTCATCAGGAATTAGCAACCCAGAAAAGCAAAGATAGCAGTGAATTATCTCTATTTCAATAGCAACAGCTGTGGGCCAATTGAATGCCCAGGGCAGTGGTGGTGCTGGAGAAAGCGGGAGAGTTCAGCATATACTCAGCACTATCTGTTAAAGCAGTCTTCTCACTGGGCTGAATCTGCATCATGCTTTAGGGTGTGGACCATTTTGAGAGAGGAATAACTTCTACTGTGGAAGATCTATTTCCAGGTATACACCTCTATGTCTCTTTTATCACTACCTTGGTTGATGACTGATCTTCACATAGCAACACTAGATTCATATGCTAACTCTGTCATAAATATTTGTGTGACTTTCAGCAAATTCCTTAGACTCCATTTCCTTGGTTGTTAAAGGAGGATACTCTCCATAATACTGTTGTTGCATATATTCACATTGTACCATATCATTTGTTTTTTCAACTTTTATTGATGTGCAAACTGCCCTTTTCAAGTTATAATTCAGTGACTTCTAGTAAATTTATCAAGTTACACAACCATCACTGTAATCCAGTTTTAGAATGTTTCCATCACTTCATCCAAATCCTTCAGGCACATTTATAATTAATAATTTTTTTGAGAATTTTTTTAATATTTATTTTTTAGTTTTCGGCAGACACAACATCTTTATTTGTATGCGGTGCTGAGGATCGAACCCAGCGACACGCATGCCAGGCGAGCGCGCTACTGCTTGAGCCACATCCCCAGCCCCTACAATTAATAATTAATCCCCATATCCACCCCAGCCCCAGGTGACCACTAATCTAATTTCTGTGTCCATAGATTTTCTTTTTCTAGCCATTTCAAATAAATTGGCTCATACAATCACAATTATTATTACACATTTTTTTCTGCTAAATAGTGAGTTTCCAAAAGGCCTATGTCTATGAGCAGAAATCAATGCAATTGAAAAGAAAAACAATAATAAAACCAATAAAAAAAAAACTCGGGCTGAATGTAGTTCAGTGGCAAAGCATCTGCCTTGAATTTGAAAAGCCCTGGGTTTGACCCCCAGTTCCAAAAAGGCACATACACACACCCCCCACACACATACACAAAGAGATGGATCTTTTTAAATATCAATACAATTGGCAAACCTCCAGCAAGTCTGACCAAAAAAAAAAAAAAAAAGACACAGATTACAGATATCAAGCATGAAATGACAGGGCACAGTAGCGCATGCTTGTAATCCCAGTGGCTCTCAGCAAAAGCAAGGCGCTATGCAACTCATTGAGACCCTGTCTCTAAATAAATTACAAAATAGGGCTGGGAATGTGGCTCAGTGGTCAAGTGCCCCTGAGTTCAATCCCCAGTTCCCCCCCTCCAAAAAAAAAAAGAATGAATCAGTTCAGGCATAATGGTGCATGCCTGTAATTCCAGCGGTTTGAGAGGCTGAGGCAGGAGGATTGAGAGTTCAAAGTCAGCCTCAGCAACTCAGTGAGGCCCTAAGCAATTTAGAGATACCCTATCTCTAAATAAATATTTAAAAATGGCTGGGGATGTTGCTCAGTAATTAAGCACCTCTGAGATCAATCCATAGTTTAAAAAAAAAAAAGAATGCAGTAGGGAGTATCACTACCAATCCTGCAGCCATCAAAAGGATAGCAAGGGAATAATACAAAGGATTCTACATGAATATGTTTTAGACCTTATATGAAGCAGAACAACTGCTTGAAAATCACAAAATAATAACATGGATTGAAGACAAAATAGATCATCTGAGTATTCATATAATTATTAAAGAATGTGAATTCATAATTTTTAATTGTTCTTTTTAGGTATTCATGACAGTAGAGTGTATTTTGGTATATTATACATACTTGGAGTATAACTTATTCTAATTAGGATCCCACTCTTGTGGTTGTACATGATGTGGTTTCACTTATCGTGTATTCATATATGACATAGGAAAGTATGTCCTATTAATTCTACTGTGAATTCGTGCTTTAAAACCTTCTCAAAAGCAATCTCCAGGTTCATATGATTTTAGATTAATAATTTAATAACATTTTCAGAGAAATCACAGTAATTCTCAAAATCTCCTCCAGAAAGCAGAATGGGAGATAACATTTCCCAACTAGTTTATGAGCTCAGTGTCACCCTGATACCAAAGCCGGACAGATGGTGCAAAATAAATAAATAAATAAAATTATAGACGGATATCTCCCCTGAACTTCAATGCAAAATCCTCAGCAAAATCCTACCAAACTTAATCCAACAATGTGTAAAAAGAATTATACACCACGAGCTAGTGGGATTTATCCCATGCATGAAAGGCTTAGTCAACATTTAAAAATTATTATACATAACCAATCATATTAATAGCCTAAAAAGGGAAAATCCAAGATTCTAGCAATTGAAGCTGAAAAAATCATTTGGCAAAATCCAATTCCCCATTCATGAGAATCACTCTGAGTAATCTGGGAATAGAGGAGAACTTCCTCAAGTTGATAAAGAACAGCTACAAAAGCCTTCAGCTAACACCATGCTTAAGGATAAAAAAAAAAAAATCCTACTTAGCCATAGAAGGCTGTTTTCTCAGAGGTGCAAAATCCACTCCAGAGAGGAGCAGAGTCTAGCCCACTCACATTCCTCTGTCCTAGCTTCTGGTCGGTGCCCGAAACCCTGTAGGAGTGACTATTTGTCCTTCCAAGTGGTCCCCCACAGTAAGAAGTTGTGGCCCCAGCTTCTTTGTCTGCAAGAATGTATAGCAGCACATTAGGTTAGTGCTAATCCACAATCACCTCACTCAAAGCCTCAATCTTCACACATGCTCCCTTTCTACCCTGCACACTTTTCTTCCAAGACTTTTCTGCCTTGCACCTCCTCCAAGACCAGATCCCTTGATTTCTCTCTCTAAAGTGAAAATAAATGAGAAAATAAGTCAAATTGTTGGTTAGGTAAACAGTACTTAGCATTTCTGTTAAGGTTTAGAACTAAATCTTCCACCAGCATCCAGGCTTTTTTCACAGACTGCTTGCAGAGTGAAGCCCTTGAGACTCTTCTGTGAGGAGGAAGCAAAGGTATCCCTTCTGATTTCTTAGACACTATGGAGAATTCTTCCAACACTCTTGAGTGTCCTATGGAAAGAATGCTAAATTGGTCAATTTCTCAGCTAATTTATGGCTGTGTTCCAATCAGAGCACTTGTTACATGTTTCTTTTCACATCTGGAGAAAACAAAAAGCACACAACTAAAACACCACCACATTCTCCTGAACACGTTTTCAGACTTATGAGGCCACAGTTGATATATCTGTGAAGGTAAATTCAACAGAAGTGAAATGAGGACATTTAAATGAAATATGACTCAATCTAGGCTGAGTCAGGAGGCCACATGGAACACATCTCTATCATGGTGTATTTGTGTTTCTGAACCTGTTTCTACCACTTGAATATATGAAAATTGGAGGCATTTATCTCAGTATTCCCAACACATGACATAGTGCTCAATAGCATTTGCTACATGAGTGAATACATAAAAGAATAAATTAATATTCACTTATTTCCCTTAAAACTAATATACAACTCCTCTAATCAGATGGATCACTTATTGTCTTACAGAACCATACTTTTCATTTATGTCTCATTACCTTCCTTCATGTCCCTACTGTTATCTGAAATGCCTCTTCTTTGCTTTATCAAGTTGTATTCATCCTTCAAGAACCTGCTTAGTCAAAACTCAGCTTAACACAGGACTTGCATGTCTACTTCCCTTTGCTCTAACTTCCCATTTCTCTAAATTCTCTCTACACTTGACAGTGTAAATCACATAAAGTTAATACTTGATTATCCGTGTTCTTGCATTGCTCACTAATCATTTCTGGGGTGTCAATCCTAGATTGCACAGGTTCACCAATTGTGATAAGTGTAACACTCTGGCAAGGGCTATCGATAATGGGGAAGGCAATGCATGTGGGAGATAAAGAGTATACAGGAATTGCTGCACACTTTGCTCAATATGCTGTAAACTTAATGCTCCTCTTTACAAAAGGTCTAATTTGAAAATTAGCAAAAGGATTTGGATAGATATCCAAAGAATATGTAACAAATGGCCAATAAATACATGAAAAGATGTTCAACAATATCAGTCTATCAGTCATCAGAGGAACGCAAATCAAAACCATAAGGAAATTCCCCTTTACACCCACTAGGATGGCTATAACCAAAAAAGCAAAAACAAAAATGAAAAAGACCAAGTGTTGAGGCTAGGGCTGTGACTCAGTGGCAGAGTTCAGTCCTCAGCACCACATAAATAAATAAAGGTATTTTAAAACAGCTCTACCTTTTTAAAAAAGGGAAAGTTTTGGTGAGGTTGTGGAGAAATTACAAACTTAATAAATCCTAATGGAAGTTAAAAATGGCACAGACATTGTGGAAAAGCTTGGCAGTCCATTAAATAGTTAATCATAATTATTAATATTACATATTCTAATATTTACACTTCTAGTTATATAACAGAATAATTTAAGCATATCTGCATACAAAAATGTACACACAAATATCCATAATATCCAAAAGATGGAAACAACACAAATGTCCATTAATTGACAAATGGGTAAACAAAATGTGCTAAATCCACACAATGGAATATTATACAGTCACAAAAAGGAAAGAAGTATATGTTGAAACATGGAAGAATCCTGGAAGCATGCCAAGGGAATGAAGCCAGTCACAAAAGATGGCATATTATATACTTCCGTTTATATGAAATATCCCAAACAGGGAAATCTACACAAAGAGCAGACTAGTGGCTATATGTGTCTGGAAGATAACTGGGGAATGAGGGTGTGTAAGTAGAGTATGATAGCTAATGTATAGGGGTTTCTCTTGGGGTGATGAAGGTGTTCTAAAATAGACTGTGATGATAGTCACCATACTGATGAATATACTAAAAGCCATTACATTATACACTTTAAATGTGTGAATTATAGTACATGAACTATACCTCAATAAAACTGCTTTTTGAAATGTTATATACCAATGTTCATAGTGACTTTTTTTAAATCATAGTTGAAAAGTGTAAGCAACCCAATGTCCATCAACTAAAGTATGGATAAACAAAAACTGATATATTTCTGCAATGAAATATTATGCAGCCATATAAAGAAAGGAGGCACTGGTAAATGCTACAACATGGGAGAATCTACCTTAGAACCATGCTAAGTAAGCTGGGTGTGGTGGTGTGCACCTATAATCCCAGCGGCACAGGAGGCTGAGGCAGCAAGATCATTAATTCAAAGCCAACCTCAGCAAAAGCAAGATGCTAAGCAATTCAGTGAGACCCTGTCTCTAAATAAAATACAAAATAGGGCTGGGGATGTGGCTCAGTGGTCGAGTGTCCCTGCCTTCATTTCCTGGTACCAAAAAACAAAACAAAACAAAACAAAAACAAGCTGAGTGAAATAAACCAGACACTAAAACTACATATTGTGTGATTGATTCCATTTATGTGATATCCAGAATAAGCAAATCCATAGATATACAAAGTTAATTAATCACTGCTAGGGAATAGAGGAAGGAAGGAATTGAGAGTGGCTACTAATAGGGTGTGGTTTTCTTTGGAGGGGATAATGAAAATTTTCTGGAATTAGATAGTAATGATGAATATGCAGTATTTTGAATATATGCTAGAAATGAATTTTTATGTGAATTTATGATTATTTTAAAAATTATCACCACAACAGGCTATTTAGAAGCAAATCTTTATTTAATGGTAATTGTGAAAAAAAGAGAATACATGGCCAGTTAGTCAAGAGAACCAAAGATCAGTTTTCTACAAGCACAGAAAGGAGTTTTAAGGATAGACAAGTTGAAATCACCCAGTTTCCCCATGTGTCAATTCCATTTTCATCAGATATCCTTTCCATTATGATTTGGCTTCTCATGTAGACTTCCTTTTATTTTTCTCCTTTGTTGACAGAAAGTTTGCTAACCAGAGTTTTCTGGTTTTCTTGGCAGTTACATTAAATTGGAATTTTGGTGTATAAATGTTTTCTAGTTATTCTGTTACGGGGCCCTCCCGCTTCCTAATTTTAATCAGATGTGGAGGCTCCTGACACTATTATTCACCAAGGATTCTGAGAGAAATTTTATTACCCAGGGAACTCCAGGTAGTGAGATGGACATGCAAACAGGTCTGGGCTGACTTGAGAGAGGCAGAAGTAGTCAGTTGGGCCTTTATAGTGTCTAGGGGGTGGGGATGGAGATTAATATGTTTAAAATTTCTGCCTATTATAAAGGAAATGGCTGGCAGATTGGAAACTTGCCAGTTTAAATTTCCCACCTGCCTAAAATATGGGTGGGTGAGTTGGAGACTTGAAGCTTTACATTTTCCACCTGCACAGAAGAAAATGTCAGGCATGTTGGACATCTGCCAGTTGTTGTTTGTTTTTTGTTTTTGGTGCCAGGAATTGAACCCACTTAACTATCAAGCCACATCCCCAGCCCTTTTGATTGATTGACTGATTTTTTTTTATCTTGATACAAGTTCTTGCTAAGTTGTTTAGGCCTCACAAAGTTGCTGAGGCTGGCTTTGAACTTGAAATCATGCTGCCTCTGCTGGGAAGACATCTGCCAGTTTTAAACTTTCTGCTGGAGGTGCCAAAGGAGAACGCTCATGAGCTTTCTTATTAGCCTGCCTGGTTTTGAACCTTTTTCATGTTTGTAATTCTGGTTATTCTCTGTCATTTCCTGCAAAGCTTATTTTTAGGGCCAAAAGCAAATGGCTGTATAGATGAGAAAAATAAAAAAAAAAAAGCACAAATAGGAAACATTAGGATTCAGTGAATTTCTGGACTTTTGTATGTGTTAAAGAATAAGCCGGGGCTGGGATTGTGGCTCAGCAGTAGAGTGCTCGCCTAGCACGGGTGGGACCTGGGTTCCATCCTCAGCACCACATAAAAAATAAAGGCATTGTGTTGTGTCCATCTACACCTAAAAATATAAATATTAAAAAAGAATAAGCCACAGTTATATCTGAGTAACTCTTGAAAAGTGAAGCACTAGTGCCACAGGCCTCATGAGGAAAATTGGGAGGGGAAATATTCTTTACAGCTCAAAACCTGATGCTTTGAAAATGTGCCAGGGCATGGTGGCACACTACTGTAATCCCAGCAACTTGGGAGTCTGAAGCAGGAGGAGCACAAACTCAAGGCTAGTCTCAGCAACTTAGCTAGACCATGTCTCAAACTAAAAAATAAAAAAATAAATAAAAAGGGCTAGGGATGCATTTCAGTGATAAAGTGCTCCTGTGTTCAATCCCTGCTGCCCAAAACAACCAACCAAAAAGATGAAAAAACAAACAAAAAAGGGGGTGGGGGAGGGACAAAAACAACAAGCAAAAAAGAAAAAAAAAGAGAGGAGGGAAAATGTGCAAGCAGTATTTTAGCAAGTGTTTATCTGGTAAATATATTTTTTTCTTAACCTTCTTGTAATCATTATAGGCACCTTTATGACAGAATTAAGAATAACAGGGGCTGGGGATGTGGCTCAGTGGTAGAGAACTTGTCTCTAATGAGTAAGGCACTGGGTTCAATTCTCAGCACCACATGTAAATAAAAAAATAAAGGTCCATCAACAACTAAAATGAATAAAATAGATAAAAATTTTTAAAAATAACAGAGTCAAGCAAAAACATTTAAAACAAACTTGGTGAAATTTACCAATTAAATGACTTACATTTCTTTGGTAAAAGATGAGGGATGCGTCAAGTACAGATTTTAAAACTGGTTTCCTCTAGCAGTCACAACACAAGGAGGAATCAGAATTTGCATTTCCCTGTGATCAGAGACAATATGCAGCCCTAATTTTAGACTGCAATCCGAGGTTGAAGGGCAGGGCAGGTTCATTGGGGAGATTGACATCCCTGTTAGTTCCTCCCGTTGCCCAAGGTCCACAGCCTACAGCTCTTGGCTCCTGCACAGTTGTCTTCGAGGGTGTGTAAAGCGGTGCACATGTTTGCACCCGCCATCCAGGGACCGTTAGAAGAGGTACCCGGATGTGCAGAGGCGGAGCGGGTTCTACCCATGAGGCAGCGCGCTTCGTTATATGCTCTGCACTCGCTGGGGCGCTCATTGCGCGCTGAAAATCTCAGGGGCATCCGTTGTTGCTGTGGCGGTCGCCTGGTATTTTCGCGCTCCTCCCTTTCCTCCTCCTCTTTCTCCTCCTCCTCTGAGCCCCAGTCAGGCCGATCTGCACTGCTCTAGGTAAGCGGCCCCCGCCCCCGCCTGTGCCCTGAGGCAGCGGCTCTCTGGTGTGTCTTTGAGGGCAGCCGTGGCTGCCCAGCTCTGAGGGCAGCGGGCTGAGGGTCGTGGTGCGGTGCGGGTATCCGGTATTGATTAGGTGGCGGGGGAGGGGATTAGCTTGGCGGCGCGACGGCGGGTGGGCCACCATTTTGCGTCGGCCTTAGAGGGGGAGGGATCTTGGAAAGATAGCTGCTCCGCGGCGAGGTTTGGCCGCCCAAGGCGGGTCGCGGTCTCGCGGGCAGCTGTCTACTGGAACAGGGCCGCGCGGGCCACAGTCGCCACCCCCTCACCACCAGAGGCCTGTGAGTTTCTCCATCCCCAGCTTGCTTTTGGCTTTTCTTACTGGAGACAACTCCCTTTGGTCTTTTGTACGATTGATGCCAAGGTTTGGCGGAGACCCGCCCACCCCCCAGTCTGTTCAATGGTGGGAAATACTAGGGGGCATCTGAACTTTCAGGCATCAGGGCTCCTTCGTACTGCCTAGGATCTCCCTCCTCTCGACCCAGGTTACCAGTAATTCCAGGCTCACACCCTTGTTCTTGCCGGAGGGACTGCCTTTCCTCTGTCATAGAAATCGTGCTCCATCCCGTTATTGTCTAGAGGATACGAGCCCGGAGGAGAAACGTGGAGTTACACGGTTTTCTAACAGCGAGCTGTGCAGGTTTTTCATAATGAGATGGAAAAAATTATCTCATTCCGAGGTTTTCTTCACAAACCTATAAAGAGGAGGGAGTTCCTATTAACTTAACTAAACTTTTTATGCTTTTTTAAGGAGAAATTTGAGGACATTGTCAAGTGAAGCAGTTTCTACAAGCATGGGAGACCTTCATCCATGGAATTTTCTTTGTTTGAAAATATTTGTTTTGTACATAGATTTTAATCTGTGAAAATAAATTCTTGGCTTTATTGTTTCAGGGTTTGGACTAGGAGTTTTTAAATCTTTTAGTGTCATTAAACATAAATTTAAAGCCTGGAAATGGGATTTTAAATTACAAAAATATCCTCTTAGCATTTGTGAGGTGTCCTGCTTTGGGGCTGCAGTGCAAATTGTGACTCAAGCAGAAACTACACTGAGCCTATGAAGGCAGGGTTTGCTTTATTTTTTATTTTTTATTTTTTTTATGTTTTGTGGTGCTGGGGATTGAACCCAGGGCCTTATGCTTGCAAGGCAGACCTACCAAGCTGTATCCCCAGCCTGGCAAGGTTTGCTTATCAGTACAAATTCTATTATAATTATATCATATTTGTATATTTCATTGAAGCCCTTTTTGAGGTGGAGTGTTGATGGAACTGTTGTTTTTTAGTTGGTTGGTTCTGGGTGTTTTGTTTTTGTTTTTGTGATACTGGGGGTTCAGCCCAAGGACACTACCACTGAGCTTCATCCCTGGCCCCCCCTTTTTTTTTGAGACAGGGTCTTTCTAAGTTGCCCAGGCTGTTCTTGAAATTGAGATCCTTCTGCCTTAGCCTTCTGAGTCACTAGGATTACAGGTGTGTGGTCACCACACCTGGCAATAGAACTATTTAAAAAAATTTTTTTTAGTTATACATGGATATAGTATCTTTATTTTGTTTATTTATTTTTTTATGTGGTGCTGAGGATCAAACCAGTGCCTCCAGCGGGCTCTGCCACTGAGCCACACCCCAGCCCCAATAGAACTATTTTGAAGGTGAGAAAATAGCCTCAAGGAGAGGAATTGAGGAGGGTTATGTGGTTTGGAAGCAGAACTAATTCATGAGCGGTGGTCTCTGACCCTCATCCAATGCTCAGTTCACTAAATTATGCCCTGCTCTATGGGAGTGGGAGGCAGGGTGGAGAGTAAGCGAGAAGGTTCCCCTTAAAAATTCTACAAAATATTATTCAATTTCAATTCCCTTCTCCTTTATATTTATATTTCTAAGATGCCATGTTTTCAGCCTTTTAGTATTTCAATATTATTTCCAAACATGTTGAAAAATAACCTATTGAAAAAGTTCTGATATTGAAGAATTCCAAATCTCAGCTTTTTCTGTTTAATTTATTTCTTCCAGTTAAATTTTCTAGTCCAGTCTTGATTTTTCAGTCCAGCGTTTTACTCTGCACCATTGTCTTTTTTAGAAGGAAAGAGAAAGGTAAGACCAAGGGCTTTATAATTTCATACCCTCCTTCCCTCCCACTTGTTTTGTTTTCTTTTTTTCAGGAGGACATTTAGAACCATTCCAAGATTTTGTGTGTGTGTGTGTGTGGTGCTGAGAAACCAGAGCCTGTGCATGCTAGGCAAGCACTATACCACTGAGCTACGACCCCAGCCCACCAAGAATTTTTTGTTGCTGTTATACTAATTGGGAAGAGGAAATCCTAAATCGAATAACATTTTTTGTAAATAGAAAGTATTCTATAGCTTTAAAAAGTGATAGATAGGATATTGAAAATTTATATTGAAAATATTTCATTACTCAAAAGTAACTTTTCAAAGACCAGAAATATTTATTGTTTATATTCACTAATTAGACATATAGCCCTGAATACTTTTTCTGTCTTCCTACTTTGGAGAAAAACTTAATATTTGGTTTTTAGTCAGGTTGTTTTAAGTAATGATTCATAAAGACTTGATTTTCTCAGTAATTTGAATAAAATGTGTCCAGACTTTTAAAAATTCATTCTCTGCAAAGTTGTTTTCTTTTAAAGAGTGTTTCACCTTCAGTATATCCATACAAATAGTCATCACTATGTACCAACTGGGTCCAATGGACCATTATAATTTTATTTTTTATGTTTTTAGGTCATTTACTAATAATTTACATTTAAAAATGAAGGAATAATGAAAACAAACTTTTTAGATACTTAATAAGAATTTAGAGCCTGGTGCAGTGGTGGTGCATGCCTCGAATACCATCTGCTCAGGAGGCTGAGGCAGGAGGATTGCAAGTTGAAAGCCAGCCTCAGCAACTTAGTGAGGCCCTAAGTAACTCAATGAGACCCTAATATTTTGTTTCTAAAATAAAATATTAAAAAGGGCTGGGGATGTGACTCAATGGTTAAATGCCCCTGGGTTCAATCCCCAGTACCAAAGAAAAAAGAATTTAGAAATACTTCTAGTTTTCTTTTAAGACAAGTGTTAAAGACATTGGCAAAAATGTAAATGCCATTTTTCTAACTATATTTTTTGTTTTAAAAATATTTTCATTAGGGGCTGGGTTGTGGCTCAGCAGTAGAGCACTAGCCTCACACATGTGAGACACTGGGTTTGATCCTCAACATCACATAAAATAAATAAACAAAGGTATTTGTCCATCTACAACTAAAATTTAAAAAGAAATATTTCAATAAAAGTATTTATATAAACTTACAGTAGACTTTTTATTAAATATCAGATATAATCTACATAAACATAATTATCTGTGACGGTATTTTCTTTCTTTTTTCTTTTGATAACTGGGAATTGAACCCAGAGAGCTTTTTTTAATTCTTTTTATTTTTTATTTTGAAACAAGGTCTTGCTAAATTGCTGAGGATCTTGTTAAGTTGCTTAGGCTGTCCTCGAACTTGTGATTCTCCTGCCTCAGCCTTGAAAGAAGTGCTGGGATTATAAGCATGTACCACGTTGCCCAGCTGAATTTTAATATTTAGTGCTTATACTCCACTTGTGCTATAACTTCAGGTAAAGAATTATGAAGCAAAATAATTCAAAGTACTTTGCAAGACTTATCTCGTATGCTTTAAATTATTCATAGTTGTACTGCAAGGAAGGTACTCCTGTTTTTATTTTACAGATAGAGAAACTAGGTCTCAAAAAGTTAATTAAGCTTCCTAGATTTGGCAGCCATAAAGTGGTAGACCCAAAATTCCCATTGAGGTTTTTAAGCCCTGTGCTCAGTGCACTTAATTTACACTTTCCCTGTAATTTTTACTCCTATAAAATGTGAATTAATAATACATGCTTCATGTATTATTTTAGGAATTAGTGATTATAGAGTATGTTATTAAATTATGTAAAATATTTATTATATAGATTGCTTTTGAGAGGCCAATAATAGTGCATCAGTCTTTTCCCCAGGTTATGTCTTTTACATGTAAATTGCTCCAAAATTACATTCCTGTAACTAGACCTTAGCCAGAATATAATATAAACATTATTTTGCAGAAAGTGAATTTTCTTATAGTGCTCTATCCCAAAAACTAATATAAAAGAAAATGTTTTAAAATATAGGCCAACTTCACAAAATATTATGCTAGTGAATTTTAAATTCTAATTTAAACTAGCTATTTTCTTAAATAGACAAAGTATGAAAAATCAAGACAAAATTGAAAGCACAAATAAATTAGGAAAAAACCAGCAAAATTTTTAAAGAAATACCTTCTCAAAATGTATCTGGAATATTTTGCTCAATATAAAAACTTCTTGAGAATATTTCATTCTTGAATTGTATGTGATTTGTTCCCAAAACCTGGTTTGGAAGTTTGAATTGTTTAGATGCCAGTGAAATTCTCCAAGGAACCAAGGACTAAACCAATATGTCTTGGTTTTGAGTAATGTACTAGTTAATTACTATTGTAAGAACATTTTTACAGGCACCCCATACTGAAAATGTTTAAAATATTCCCAGAGTTCTTACACAACGATAAAACAAAATAAGCACTTGAAACTACAAAATCAATGATATTTGAATCAGTTTTAATGTATTGAATGAATAATATATTTTGCTAAAATAAAGTTACTGCCTACTTATATTGATTTTTTTCATATCTATATCATGAAGAGCAAGATTTTCCTATTTCAACCATTTCAATACCTTCATTTCTGTAGCTAAAGTGTAATTTGCTCTTTTAGTGAAGATACAACATTTAGATATTCTGTCCCTTTGTTATTTTATTATTGACATACCAACAAAAGTAATAGTACTTAGTGACAATGCAGTAGTAAATACAGATAAAAACATCAGTACTAATATTCTGTGGTTAGGCTTAGTTATAAGGTGGTCATCTGGATGATCCCAGGGAACGTTTATGTTAATTTTTTAGATATACAGCAAAACAAAAGCAATTATATTGTTAGTAGAGTTCTTTTGTACCATCTGGAGTATATCTTTTCCCTGGCGATCTGTTGACCCTGGTTTAAAAAATGTTGGGATAAACAGTTGGTGAATGTATTTTTTACTCTTGAATAAAAATGCTGAAATCTAGTTTGAGGTGAAGTAAGCTGAAAATGATTAGTTTTTTTCCTCTCTTAACTGAAACCCCTTAGTTGATAATTTGTTTCCAATATACTAGCTTCAGGTGTTTAAATGTTATTAGGACTTAAATCTCTCCATATCTTACCTCTTTGCTTTCACTACCCCCAAATCTTACAGCTTTACTATTCTCTTTGTTGGCTTCTTAAGTACTCTTTCTGTGCAGAGTGACTCCAATATTCCTAGTCTTAACTGCTACTATCTTATTATTTTTAATACCCTTATTTAAATATAATTTATATGACATACAATTTGCCCATTTAAAGTGTACAACTCAGTGGTTTTCATACAAAGTTCTATAAGCATCACCACAATCAACTTTAGAACATTTTCATCACTCCAGAAAGAAACCCTGTACCAATTAGACCTTGGTAGCCACTACTCTACCTGTCTCTGTGGATTTAACATTTCTGGACATTTCATTATAAATGAAATCATATAATATCTGGTTTGTTTGACTGGCTTTGTTCAGCTAGTCTAATGTTCTCAACATTCATACATATTGTACATGTGTCAATGTGTCATTCCTTTTTATTCCTAAATATTATTCCATTGTGTAGATGTATCACATTTTATCTATTTGTCAATCTAAGAGTGGTATTGTTTGGTCTTATATCTATGTGTTTAACTGTCTGTTTCCCATAGTAGCTGTACCAGTTCACATTTCTGCCAGCAGTGTATGAGAGTTCCAATTTTATTACATTCTTTTCAATGCTTGTCATTATCTGTCTTTTGATTACAGCCATCCCAGTGAGTATGAGGTGATACCTCTTAATTTTTAAAAATTTTGAATTATGTTAATCCATAATTTAAAAAAAATTAAAAATATGGTTACATTTTACATGTATAAAAAGCAAAGCAGCCTGTAATCCAAGTGACTCAGGAGGCTTAGGCAGGAGGATCACAAGCTCAAAGCCAGCCTCAGCACAGTAGTGAGGCCCTGTCTCTAAATAAAACATAAAACAGGCTGGGGATGTAGCTCAGTAGTAAAGAGCCCCTGGGTTCAATCTCCAGTACAAAAAAAAAAAAAAAAAAAAAAAAAAAAAACTGAAGCAAAAACCAAAAACTAAATATTATAATTATACAGAATACCCCCCAAAAATGAATGGGTTGTGTTCAAGAGGTATGTCATTACTTGGAATTCATTTTCTCTCCATAAGAAAAATATATTAAACATGGGTATATTTATTTACCTGAATCAGTAGCTGAAATGGAAAGTTCTTTGCTTCTTTTTGAGAACTCTTAGTTGCAAATGTAGAGACCCTCTGGAGTTGCTATTATTGGAGCTCTAAGATGCCCACTGCATATTTTTGCTGAAAATTCCATTTCTCTAACAGCTGACTTAATCCCCCATATTGTTTTTTGCCTTGCCACTACAACTCTAAAGTGATTACTTGAGAGGTTTTTATGGCCTCCAATTCTTCCCCAAAGGAATCTATGAAATTTTTTTGTTTATTTTTTTAAACTGGAACTAAATATGGCAGTGATCCTTTAGAGTTGTGTTGTATGATGGAAATGTTCTGTGGCTGCACTATCCAATACAGTAGCCACTAGTTAGCTGCTTGTGGCTTTTGAGCAATTGAAATGCGGCTAGAGTAATTAAAGAGCTGAATTTTTTATTTTAATTAATTTAAATTTAAGTAACCACGTGTGCCTAGTGGCTACCTCGTTGGATAACACAACTTTAAAATGAAGTTATGGTTCAAATAGCATCTGAGGATTTCTGACTTTTTAAAGTATTTATGAATGTACCAATTGAGGCTCCCTGGTGGCTGCTATGGGCCTCAAGACATCTCTGTAGCCACATGCAGTGCATATGACTTACTCATAAACACTATTTACACATTTAGTATTAATTTTAGGGTATTTATACTAATAGATATTTATGATAATTTAATAAAAATGTTATTTGAGTCTTGCAGACTGTGCACTTATGACCCTTAAAATACATGCTGTGTCCTTCTTTAATGTTAAGCAAGAATTGTCATATATTTATCTAATTGACAGGTATTATTTTAATTCTAGTTTAGAGACAAGAACTAATGAAATAGTTGAGTTAGAGAGTAAATAGGCCTCAGAAGTAAGGAAATTTATTAAAGGACAAAATTCACTCTTAGAGTAGAAATTCAGATATTTATGCCAGTAACTTTTTCTGGAGTTAGAGTAATATCTTTTTCTTGGGATTTAGGCCAAGTAATTTGGAATTAGGGAAAGTATACTTTTGCAAATCTGAGGATAAAGACAAATGTAAAGACTGAATTAGCTCTGTTTATCTTGCTACTTTAGATTTCTGATGCCTAGTTTTGATGTTTTCCGTTTTGTAAATGAATTCAGAATACAACTCAAAATAAAATTCTTACTTTAAATAAACCAATTCAAATGTTTTTGGTGTTTAATGTAATAGCTGTTTTAAAAATCCAAATAAGACTGGGGGTGTAGCTTAGTGGCAGAGTGCTTGCCTGGCATGTGTAAGGGCCTAGGTTTGATCCTCGGCACTGAAAACAAAAAAGTCCAAATAATTCTAGACAGATTGTAAACTTCTGAAAAAAAGGACTGTGACTTATTCATCTGTTTTTTCCCTAGAACTATGACTCATTCTTCTTGGTTGTTTTCCTGGAACTTAACACATTACACTGAGCACAGAAGGCAATGAGTAGTTTTATTAAATAAATTAATCTATGGTGAAATGTAGCCAACTAATTTTCTGTTATTTTCAGTAAGAATTAACAAGAAGTAAAAAAAAATTATATAAAATGAAAACTTATTTAAATATGTGGAATTTTTATAGTAACAATAGTATTTTCCCTGAAATGTGAAGAAGAGATAGCAGTTAAATATAAATGTCACTTAGCATTTCAAAATTCAGATTTATGAAACATATATTACAGCATAATTATTCATTTTTATATAAAGTTGTCTAAAATTTATTTATAATTTAATAAAACATTCAGCATTTTATTCAATAAATTTGCATTCATTCATGAATGAATCAATTATACAAAGTGAGTTACATGTGTATATTAAACATAACCAAATTCTAAAGGTAAGCTTTTATGGGAGAAAAAGATTAGGTACGTGTACATTTAATTAAGCAAAATCCACTCTAATAGTAGGTCTCTATTTTTTAGGGTGGAAAACTGAGACCTAACTTGCTACCTTGCCTGGTGTCACATGAGTTTGCTGGAGATTGAAATTAGACCCAAAGATTTCTGAATCAAGTTTCATATTTCAGTATTTAGTGTTACTTAAAGTGACTCATAAAATTGATTGATGTCATGTGTTTGTTCTTAGGTGACTCTGCAACTTGATGGATGACGACAACTCTTTTCAACAAAAAAGTAAGTATTGCTGCTGCAGTTGATACTAGTATGCATGACTTTTGTATTGATAACCTTTCTTAAGGAGTAAAGTTGAGAGATAAGTGGGCATATTTTGTTAAAAATAAAAATAGTTAAATGTATTAAAGTAATACATATTAATAGTCAAAATGAATACTATGCAATAAAAATGAAAGTAAAGTAGAAATGAAATGTTTCCTCCTTATCCCCAGAGATAACTTACAGGTTTGGTGTACATAAACCACAAAAAATAAATTATAGACAAAAATAAATTTCTAAATAAGATCATACTGTACTTGCTATTATGTAACTTCTAAACTTCTTAACGGTACATCTTGACTATATTGACAAGGGCAGCACCTAATTTAAAAGAATGAGGAAAAACCTTTGTGTCCACATGGTATCACTATAATATCAATGAGTATAAATGATTTTTTAAAATTATCAGTATATATGAGTCTCCCTCATTTCTTCACATTTGGTTTTGCCTGAGTTTACCAAGTTTCTTAGCCTGTAGATAAAGGGCTTGGTACATATCCAATAGACTACTGAATATTGGAGGAAGTGCAAAGGAACAAAATGTGTTCTTTACTCTGAAGGAGCTTATTTTAGTTGAACATGTACATTTACAACACATTTAAAAACAGTGAGAAATTTGAAATCATACATACTAAACCTTGAATTGCATGACATAGATCGCCGGTATAGTAAGAGGTGGAAGAAAAATAGGTCTAATGGGTTTTTTGAGCAAATTATAATTGAACTGAAATGGCAGGGGATTTTTTGAGTATCTTAGGTATTTCATGTGGCATTTTCCTGAATCTCTCTTACCATTTCTTTTAGATATTGTAGGCATATTAGAAGTAAGGAGAAAGAGGCTCAAGCAGTTTCTCCAGATTCACATGACTAGAAGTAGTACAGTGAAGATTTATGTTATAGTGGTCACCTATTTTCTGGGGGATATGTTCCAAGACCCCCAGCTGATGCCTGAAGCCAAATTGTACCAAACCCTATAACTTAGTGCCTTTTCCATCTTTAAGCACTTACAATGCACTGTGGCTATAACTTTTGCATTTTGAGTTGCAACAGTGAAATTAGCACACATTTCTTTTTTCTTATTCATAATTTCACAGATTGAAAATTTGTTCTTACCGTAGATCTTTGCAACTTTGGTGTACCAATTTTTCTTTCATTGTTAAATCAATAAATTTCACTTGGAGCAATTTCCAGGTTATTTTTGGCATATCCAAATCACCAGCATTATTACTCTTGTGCTTGGGGGCCATTATTAAGTAAAATAAGAGTTACTTGAACACAACTATTGTGTTACCACCTATAACCAAGGTGGCTACTAAGTAAGTATAGGCAGATAGTATATATAGTTGTAAATAAATTAAACAAAGGGATGGATTCACATTCTAGAAAGAACAGAAAAGTGCAAGAATTTATTATATTCCTTAGAACAGATTGCAATTTAAAACTTACAAATTGTTTATTTCTGGAATTTTCCATTAGTGTTTTCACACCATGGTTGACTGCAGGTAACTGAAACTATGGAAAGTAAAATTGTGGATAAGAGGGAACTACTATGTTCAGTTTTATATCAAGTACATGCTCTTTCCACTGTACTTGAATGATGTGGACAGTATAATGTGAGGAGAAAGGATATTCTAGGTAAATGAAATAGGAATGAGAGCTCCAGGGAACATAATGAGGGTGGTATTTTCAAATATTCAGAGTATATAAATGCTAAACCATTAATTATGCTTTTAATTATTTAACTTAGAACATTGTATATAATGTTTTGAGGTATCATTTGGAAAAGTAGGGGTCAGTTCATAATATTGATTATATTTGAGAAGATAGGATGGTGATTTTCTTTTAAGGGGATAGATGAAATACCAAGCATTAAACAACTTTATGTTAAGAAATGATTTGTGGATTAAGACCAAGCACAGTGGTGCATGCCTGTAATTTCAGCTATGCAAGAGGCTGAGGCAAGAGGATTACAAGTTTGAGGCCAGCCTCACCAATTAGCCAAGACCTTGTTTCAAAAAAGTAAAAGGGACAGAGGATATAGCTTAGTGCTGAAGCACCCCTGGGTTCAATCCTAGTACCACACACACACACACACAAAAGATTTATGGGCTGGTGGTATAACCCAATGGTAAGAGCAATTGCTTTTTAACATCTTTAAAGCCCAGGGTTCTAGCCCACTGACCACAGGAGAGAGAGGGAGAGAGCATGTGTGAAAGCACATGCACACAAGTACTTTGTGAAATACCTGAATTGAAGGGGAAATTAAAATAAAACAAAATTAAATTTAAAAAAAAGATAGCACCAGTTTATTAAGATTTTGTGTGTGTGTGTGTGTGTGTGTGTGTGTGTTGCTATTCCCAAATCATTGCTTATAAATGACTTTAAAAGTATGACCTTAAAAGTCTTAATTTTGGAACAAAAGTTAAAATGACATCATTTTAGTGTTATTTATTACCTTTACAAATTATGACATTTAAAAGATAAATATATCCTTGTATAAGCCAGACTCCTGAAGTTGTTTTATTTTATTAGTTGTTTCCCCCATCCATTTCTCACTAAATCACATATATACATGCCCATTGTTATTATTTTAGTTTAAGTTTCCTTCAATACTTTTTAAGCCATAACAGTATGCACCATTTTTTGTAAGTCATACAATATGAAAAGGCTTTAAGTTGTGTCACTACAGTTTGTGTGTGTGTGTTTGTGTGTATATGTGTGTATTTGTGTGTGTATGTGTGTGCACATGCACTGTATCTCCACCCCTTTTTACTTTTTGAGATAGGGTCTCAGCTAGTTGCTGAGGCTGGACTCAAACTTGCAATCCTCCTGCCTCATCTTCCTGAGTAGGTGGGATTATAGGTCTGTGCCACTGTGCCTGGCCATTACCACAATTTCTTGAAGAAAGTATGGGTAGAGATAGGTATGTGTATTCATGTGTGTACTCCCACACACACCACCCTTTTCCCCCTTAAGGCATCTACTTTCAATTGTTTAGCTACTCTTCCAATAGTTATTTCCATATTTCTCAGTTTTTAAATCATATACACGTATAAAACTGTCTTTTTAAATCACACATTTGCCATTATCTAGTGATTTTCTGTAAAGGAAGGTGAGAATTTCATGTTTCTTACAGTTTAGCCTTCTCTCCAACCATTTCTCAGTTATATCTAAATTTTTAGTTAAATCATATTCAGTATTTTTATTATGATGACCATAATAAATATTGTTCACTGATGAGCATAGTACCATGGTATCAATATGTTTTGGATACATTTTCTTTTCTCTTTTTTTCATATCCTGCAATTAAATATTTTTAGCCTTTAAATTTTTGTTAAACTCTAGCAAAGTCTTTTTCTACACCCTTCCATAGCCTTTTAACTAGATTTTCTACATGGTAAAACTTGTCAGATAATCTAACAATTTAATATTTAATCTTTTTGCACGAAAGATTGTCAAACCTTCTTGAAATAATGTTCTGCTTTATTTACTGTGAGTGGTTGCTCAGTACTGAACAACTATTGTCCTGATTGTACCAGGATATGGCTCAATGGCAGAGCACTTGCCTAACCTGCTTAAGGCCCTGAGTTCTACCTCCAGTACTGAAAAACAAACAAACCAACTATTTTCCCAGGACTTTCCTTTATTTTTTTATTGTGTTGAATGTAATTTTTTTGCATACTTCATTTTCCTTCTTCTTAAATCTCATATATTGGTGGATTCTTCCTGAAGAGGAGAGAATGGTAAATAATTTTTTGATGTTGCTGGTCTTTATTCTTGATAAATGAATATCTATCTATCTCATGCTTGATGAAAAGATTAAGTTTAGAAAAGTATTTTGCCATGATATTTAAAACCATTATTTTAACTTTATTCTCCTTCCACCCCAGTTTTAGGATATGCTTTTATTTCCATCATTCTGAAATTTCATACGTCCCTCAGAGTATATTTTTCTTGATCTTTTTGCTGCTTGATGGTGGGCCCTTTATTCTTTAGAACTGGGAATTTTTCTTGTATTTTTCTTTGATTCCTTCCACTCTCCTTTCTCTCTGTTCTTTTGGTAAAATTTTTATTAGATGAATGTTGTACATTTGAAATTAATTTTGTAACAATCTTGGCTTTTCTATTTAATGTATTTGTATATTTTGTTTTCAGTTCCACATTTACTCAACTTTGGCATTTGGATTTTTTGTAATGGATTTTGCTGTGTTATTTTTAATCTTTTCCTGGATTTAATTGTTTATTATATTTTTTCTAAAGATGCTAATTATATTCTCTTTACTGTTTTCTCCATTGTATTATCTCTATTTTCTTTAAGATCTTTTTTTTTAGAGAGAGTGAGAGAGGAGAGAGAGAGAGAGAATTTTTTAATATTTATTTTTTAGTTCTCGGCGGACACAACATCCTTGTTGGTATGTGGTGCTGAGGATCGAACCCGGGCCGCACGCATACCAGGCGAGCGCGCTACCGCTTGAGCTACATCCCCAGCCCTCTTTAAGATCTTTTCATGTGGTTTGTTGCTTGGGTCTTTCACATAGTAGGTTTTCTTCACATTTCTGGTGCTCATTGGCAGTGTGTGTGTGTGTGTGTGTGTGTGTATTATTTGGTACTAGGGAGTGAATCCAGGGGTGTTTAACCACTGAGACACATCCACAGCCCTTTACTGTATTTTATTTAGAAACAGGGTCTCACTTAGTTATTTAGGGCCTTGATAAGTTGCTGAGGCTGGCCTTCAACTTGTGATCCTCCTGCCTCAGCCTCCTGATCGTGCACCACCACTCCCAGCCCATAACCATATTTATGAGTGAACACTAAAATTCTTCCTAAGACCTCTGTGTGCTTAGTCAGAACTTACAGCCTGATGGCATTCACAGTATGTTATTTGCTTAATTTCTTCCAGTGAGAAATGTCTAATGTGTCTTAGTATGGAATAGACTTCATTTAATGTCCTTATTTTCAGTCTAGGGTCTTATCCCTGCTTTGCTCTGTGCTTAGTATTCATGAATCTGTATCAGTGTATTTCCTACCTATTGCTTCATATTTTTAGTTTATCTCCCTTTTGTTAATATAGGTGGATTTTTTTTCAGATAATGATTAGGTACAATCCTTTTTGTAGATATTATCGTATCCTAGTCATATAACAAACTCACTTTGGATTTGATTTTAAAATTTATTGGCTACTGTTCTCTATCATCTATTGACCTAGCCAAGTTTTTTTTTTTTTTTTACTAATTTAGATCTTACATATTGAGTTCTGAGTTTTATTTTTGCTACCATGTACTAATTGCAAATATCAATCTAGTAATTGCTTTATATATATATATATATATATATATATATATATATATATGTGTGTGTGTGTGTGTGTGTGTGTGTATATCTTACATAGTATGTTTTGTATTGCAAAACCAAGTATTTTTCTTTTTGAAAATAAGAGTTGTTTCTCTCTGCTTGAAAATTAGATAATTCAAAAATGGCAGAACTCTTCATGGAATGTGAAGAAGAAGAGCTGGAACCATGGCAGAAGAAAGTAGAAGAAGCTCGGAATGAAGATGATGATGATGAGCTGATCTTTGTTGGAGAGATATCAAGTTCAAAACCAGCCATTTCAAGTAAGTATTTACTTCAGTGAAATTTCATAAAAAATGTCTGTTGTTTCAAGTGGAAAAACCTTTGGTTGCGTTAATGTACTTGATTTGCATGTTCTTTTATTGGAACTGGAGATGAGAAGAAGGGTAAAGGTTAGTTAGAACTTGTGATAATCCTGATGGGGATGTGGTTGGGATGGGAGTAAGGAGGTGAGAGGTTAAAATATCATATGTGAGAAAAAAAATAATTAACTAAGGATTAAAATCACTTGACAACATTATAGGCCTTTTAAGATTAGAATTCCTACTATTTATGGATACATTATAATTATTATAGTGGGATTCATTATTCACTAATATAATTTAGTCAGTTTTATTCACCAGCACACACCCCCACAGTACTCCTGGTACCCTTCCTCTACTTTGCTTGTCTCCCTCTATTTTCATGAGATTCCTCTCTTCCACCCCTGTTTTTTTTCCTTTTTTTCTCTCTAGCTTCCACATATGAGAAGATATTTGACCCTTGGCTTTGAGTGTGGCTTATGTTGCTTAGCATAGTGCTGTCAAGCTTGGAGTGGGACTGTAGCTCAGTGACAGAGCACTTGCCTAGCATGTGTGAGGCACTGGGTTTGATCCTCAGCACTACATAAAAAATAAATAAAGGCATGATGGCCATCTACAACTATTAATTTTTTTTAAAAAAAGCTCTATCCATTTTCCTGAAAATGACATAATGTTCTTTAATGGCCGAAAAAAAATTCTATAGTATATCCACTGTATCCATTCGATTGTTATTGGATGTCTAGATTGGTTTTGTAACTTGGCTTTTGTGAATTGTGCTGCTGTTGTAAACATGAGTATGAATGTATTACTATAGCATGCTGACTTTAGTTTTTTGGATAAATATGAAGAGGTATAGCTGGGTCATTCCTATCACTACGTGATTCCATTTCTTATCTTTTTAGGAACCTCCATACTGATTTTCGTAATGGCTATACTAATTTATAATCACACAAGTGTCTTAAGTATTCTTTCTCCTACATCATTGCCAGCATTTGTTATTATTTGTATTCTTGGTGACTGCCATTCTGACTGGAGTGAGATAAAATTTTAGTGTAGTTTTGATTTGCATTCCCCTGATTGCTAGTGATATTGAACACTTTTTAATATATTTCTTGGCCATTTATGTTTATTCTTTTGAGAAGTGTCTGTTTAGTTTATTTTCCCCATTTATTGATTGGGTTATTTGTGGACTCTTTTTGGAGGTAATTTTTTGAGTTATTTATATATTCTGGATATTAATTCTATGTCAGAAGAGTAACTGGCAAAGATTTTCTCCCATTCTATAGGCTGTCTCTTCATTCTCTTTAAGTGGGAAATGCTAATTATTAATGGAGCCAAGTAGTCTGGATTTTTTCTTTTTCTCCCTTCAGCCCAGATGTACAGAAAATGAAGTATTTGGAATGCTTTGCTTAAAATATCAAATTATACTGAATAAGTTTGTGTTAGTGTGTTATAGTGATTCTCACATATAGGCAACTGACTCATCAAAGTATCATCTTGATTCATGGCTATAAAATGTATAGGCACTGCAAGATTATACAGTCTCTGTTCTGTGTGCTTACATGTGCTATATGTACCTTCTGGCTACACCCATCTTACAGCAAGTCAATTGTAGACGACTATTAATAGCACTGAACTAGAATAGTATCTATTCATTTTAAATGATTCTAACAAAAAAGGAATTGAACAACAATGAAATTTTTTTAAATTATTAACTCAGAATTTAAATGTAAACAAGTTTATTGGTGTTTTAGATATAAATCATAAAATACTTTTAGCAAATGGAGTATGAACTAAATGTTTATGTAGAAGTACCATAAAGTGCAGGAGGGAAGATGCTAAAAGTTTGTGTTCAGTAGACTCCCAACCACAGAAAAAGTAGAGATAACTCTTTTGAGGGAGTGGATACTAGGAATTTACCCCATGGACAGTTTGCCACTAAGCTGCATACCCAGCCCTTTTTATTTTTTATTTTGAGGCAGAATCTCACTGAGTTGCTGAGACTGACCTTAAACTTGCAATACTCCTGTCTTAGCCCCCCAAGCCTCTGGGATTACAGGCATATGCTACTGGGCCAGCAGGAATAACTCTTTAATGATTTGAGTAAATACTTATCTTGAAATTTCTGAATGAAAACAATACCAAGTTTTTTGAATCAACAAAGAAATCTATTTTCCTGGAAAAGTTCTGTAGTGATCAGAAAATAACCCTTTGTGTGACCCTTTAATTTGTATAATTATTTTGTGAGATTAAGTTATTTTCTTTTTTGAATGAATATTTTTACTATTGTATTGAACATAGTCTTTAATCCTTATAACAAGGGCCTGCAGTTTACAGCCTGCCAGCCAAATCTAACCTGCCTCCTACATTTTTTTTTGTTCTTTTTAGTTATAGATTTGGTTCTTTTCTACTAGGACATGAAAAGGAAAATTTCCTATTCACATGGGTGCAGTGGCACATGCCTGTAATCCCACTGACTATAGGCTTTGGCAGGAGGATTGCAAATTCAAGGATAGACTCAACGGTTTAGCAAGGCCCTAAGCAACTTATTGAGACACTGTCTCAAAAAGTTAAAAAAAAAATTAAAAGGGCTGGGGCAGTAGCTCACTGGTCAAACACCCTTGGGTTCAATCCCCAGTACCAAAAAGAATTCTTATTTAGAACTCAAGAGAAATGGTACTGTATATACCTATAATATCAGTGACTCAGGAGGCTGATGCTGGAGTATCACAAATTCTAGGTCAGCCTAAGCAATAGCTAGGTCCTAAGCAACTTAGTGAGACCCTTCTCAAAATAAGAAATAAAAAGGGATGAAGATGTAGCTCATTGGTTAAGCAGCCCTAGGTTCAATCCCTGGTACCAAAACAAAAAAGAGTAATGGTACTGAGTAATCAAGAGCTGAGTAGTCCAATCAGCTCACCCCTAATGAAACGTCTAGGCATTTAGCAAAGTAAACGTGGCATAGAGATTGAGGAAGGTCTTGTATTTAGTCACAATCTTGTCACCATTAAGGGAAAGAAATATATTTCTGTTATTGGTTATATATGGATATACTTTTGGAAAATTTTTATTACTTTAATTTATTTCATTAAAATAATGAATTTTAAAATAAATATTATTTTTATAGATATTTTGAACAGAGGTAATTCCAGCTCATCTTCAAAGGGAATGAAAAATGACTCACTCAGTTCAGGTACAGTATTAATGTACTATTTTAACATTAAAGTAAAGTAATTTGACAGAATTGATTATGTAGAAATATATTCAATCTATGGTGTAATTTTACATATAGGTATTCCTGGTTTATTCAAGTCTACAAGTCAACACTACAAAGACCCAGCATCAAATCCAGTGACTGCCTTGCCTAGATTTCATCCTGAATCTAAGTCTTCACAGAGCTCTGCTATTGTTCAGAATACATCTAAACCTGTAAGTATTTCTGAAAATGCACAATTGGTTCAGAGACATACTAGATACCAAGTAAAAATTATGAACTCTCATAGCTAGTTACCATTCCATTATAAGTATAATTGCCTCAGAAAATGTCACCACTTTTATGATATACTTCAACCGATACCCAGAATAATAACTACAAAACTAATTATCTACCGTGTTAATAAATCAGGTAGCTTAAATAGGTATAGTATTGAAAACTATGCAATCGAAATATGCATTAAAAAGTATAATTAGTAATGAATATTGTATTGTGACAATTTTACTTAATGTTTTATTGTAGTTGGACACAATACCTTTATTTTATTGATTTATTTTTATGTGGTGCTGAGGATTGAACCCAGTGCCTCCAATATGCTACATCTGAGCCACAACCCCAACCCCTTTATTTTAATTTTTTAAAAAAATATTATTTCGCTGGGCACAGTGGCACATGCCTGTGATCCCAGCGGCTGAGGAGGCTGAGACAGGAGAATCACGAGTTCAAAGCCAGCCTCAGCAACTTCGAGGTGCTAAGTAACTTAGTGTGACCCTGTCTCTAAATAAAATACAAAATAGGGCTGAGAATGTGGCTTAGGAGTCAAGTACCCCTGAGTTCAATCCTCAGTACCAAAAAATATATTATTTCATTGATACATAGTTGTACATATTTGGGAGATATGTGATATTTCAGTACATGCATACAACATGAAGTGATCAAATAAGAACAATTAACATCCATCTCCTTAAACATTTATCCTTTCTCTGTGTAAGAAGCATTTAAATTCTTTCTTCTAGCTATTTTAAAATGTACAGTGAAATATTTAGTAGTCATTTTACTGTGCTATAAACACCAGAACTTATTCCAGTTAACTAATTATGTTTTTTTAAAGACGTGTATATGTCTTTTTGTTAAAGAGAGAGAGAGAAAATGAATCTTTTTTTGTAGATGGACACAACCCAATGCCTTTATTTTTTTTTTTATGTGGTGCTGAAAATTGAACCCAGGTCCCACCCTTGCTAGGCAAGCACTCTAGTGTTGAGCCACAATCCCAGCCCCTAATTGTGTTTTTATACCAATCTCTGACTATTCCCTCTCCCCACTACCCTTCCCTGCCTCTAATGATCTTATTCTTCTACTTCTGTGAAATCAACTTAAGATCGTAAACAGATATTCTTAACTGAGAAAATTATTCCAAAGATTTTTATTCTGAACATACTTTCATTTTTCAGTTTTTTAAACTTAACATAATAGGTAAAGTAATACCATTTAGGGGTCTGTTAATATGTATGGTTCTTTGTGATATTGTCATATATATAATATATATGTATCATATATATATCTTTTATATATCTTTCTTAGAACATTCCTATGAGGTAGGCACTATTGTCCCCATTTTATGATTGAGGAAAGGCACAGAGAGGCTAAATGATCCACTCAAGGCCACAGAACTAGATATGGGATTTTAATCCAAGTTAACCCTGAGTTTTAAAAATGTGTCTATTCACAAGTCTGTATGTATATTTAAGTATATTCTTTTAAAAATGAAAGCATTGCTTAAGGCAATGGTGTTGTGCACAGAACCTTGAGGTTTCTGAGACTCTTTAAAGTGTCCAGGAGGTGAAAGCTATTGTCATGACTCTAAGAAACCTGCCTTTTTTACTGTGTTGACATTGTAAAATTCTCCAGGTGATTATATTGTACTGCCAGGGTTAAGAATGATAGATTCAGCTGGGCATGGTAGTACACACCGTAAGCCCAGTGATTCAGGAGGCTGAGACAAAAGGAATATGAGTTGAAGACCAGCCTCAGCAACTTGGTGAGCCCATAAGCAACTTAGTGAGATCCTTTTCTCAAAATAATAAAAAAAAAATGTGGCTGGGGACATGGCTCAATGGTTAAGTACCCTGGGGTTCAATCCCTGGTGCAGAGAGAGAAAGGAAGAAAATGAGATACATATTCTCAAATAAATTGAGAATCCTATTAAGAGTTTTATTTAATTTTTTGAACTATTTAATTCTCTCTTCCCCAACAATGAGGCAGGGAGAGAGATTAGAATCACTTTTAAAGTCTGTGCACTATAGCTTATGGGCAAAGTCTTTGCATTTTGGCAGACCTGGGTTCTAATTCCACCTACTGCATCAGCAATAAGCTGAGTTGCATTGACAACCTTATTTAACTGCACTAAGCCTGAGCTTACCTATTTATAAAATAGGAGATTATATAAGGTCTTTATTAGTATTATTGTAACAACTACTTAGTATAATACATGTACTATGAGTAAAGCAAGTACAACTGGGCATGGTGGTGCACACCTGTAATCCCAGCAATTTGGGAGGTTTAGGCATTCCTGTAATCCCTGCCAACTTAATAGGATCCTGTCTCAAAATAAAAAGGGCTGGGGGATGTAGCACAATAGTAGAGTGCCTCTGGGTTCAAACCCCAGTACTGCCAAAAATGAAAAATAAAAATAAGAAAGAAAAGGAAAAAAAAGGCAAATGCATTTTAAATTATCGGTGGCTATTATTTCTGTTGAAAAGATAAATGACTTGAAACTCGGAAGTGAATTTTCCAAAGTTATATAGTTTAAGTAAATAGACAGGTCTTCTAAATCCCAATATATCACCTCTTCTGGTACCTTTTTGAATCATTATGAGACATAAGAAATTTCTAATTGGAGAATTATTTTAACAAGTTATTTGTCAAATAATGTGTCTGTACTCTGAAATTATGGTACTTAATTGATCATATTTATCATTTCAGAAACAGTTTAAAATATTAACTTTATTTTGAGAACTTCAGTTAGAGAACTATTTTTGGAAATTGAAATGAATATTTTCCATTTTTAAGTGCAACTATTTAGAGAAAATACCTTTCAGTAAGATTGTGCTTGATTACAATTAAGTATAACCATTATTGTTTTTCTACAATAAATATAAAGGCTTATGCAGAAATCTGCCTGTTATGCCTCAAATTCTAGAGATGGAATGGTTTGGGTCACTTAATATTTATCTTCTTAACAAACTAACATCATTAGAAAACAGTAGCAAAGTAAAATTCTTACAATCTACTGATCTCAACTTCCTAGCACAAAACAAGCAAGCAGAATCTTTATATTCCCATTATAAAAGTAATGTATATTGGAGGAGTTAGAAAACAAAGAAGACATACTGTTGTGTGACTTTTGTTCTGGTACATGGTTAGTGTGGTATATAGAGTATAATAACCAGGGCCATATTAATATTGGTTTGATAACCTATTCCTCATTTTTCATTGAACACTGTATTGAGAACATATTTCTTTGTCAAAAGAAAAAGATTTCTCAAAAGCATGATGGTGAATGATATTTATTTAACCATTAATTTATTTAACCATTCTCCATTACCAGATATGAGCTTTTATTTCTTACTCTTCTAAATAATTCTCCATTAAACATTTCATTTGCATATCATAAATTCTTAGAAGTGGAATAATTGGATTAAAGGATATGAACTTATGAAAGCCCTTGAAAGATACTGCTAAAATTTTCTTAGAGAAAAGTTGTACCAAGCCGGGCATGGTGGCACATGCCTGTAATCCCAGCAGCTTGGGAGGCAGAGGCAGGAGGATTGTGAGTTCAAAGCCAGCCTTAGCAAAAGCAAGGCACTAAGCAACTCAGTGAGACCCTGTCTCTAAATAAAAATACCAAATAGGGCTGGGGATGTTGCTCAGGGGTTGAGTGTCCCTGAGTTCAATCCCCAGTACCAAAAAGAAAAAAGAAAATTTATTTATTGTCTCTTAGAATAATTTAAAAACAAACATAGAATATAAGGGAAAGAAAGAAAAGTTGTACCAAAATATAACCTCCATTTTGGGCTGACGTCGTGGTTTAGCGGTAGAGTGCTCGCCTAGCACATGGAAGGCTCTGGGTTAGATCCTCAGCACCACGTAAATAAATAAAATAAAGGTATTGTGTCCAACTACAACTAAAAATATAACCTCCACTTTGCCAATAATATTATTATTTTTAAATTTCAACTTTTAGTTTTAAGCTAATTTTTAAATTTCCAGAAAAATTACAAAAATAATGCAAGGAGTTCCCATATATCCTTACCCAATAGGGGTTAATTTTGGCAGAAACTAGTAATTACCTTTTTGTTTTATAGTTTATAGTAATTTAATCAATAAGGTTTTCTTCATTATGTTGGCACACAATTAAATTTGCCATTATAAAAACTTACAAAACAAAATTTTAACTATAACTTTTTACAGGATTTTTCAAAGAATTCGTCACAAGTTGAATCAGATGATTCTTCAGTCTTATTGTTTGGCTCGACCCAGGATACAACACCACTGTCCCCAGGTATACTGAAAAAATTTTGGAAGGTTTGGTTTAGCACTTTTTAATAAAAATTACAGAAGGAGGCATGATGAATATACATAGGGAATTAAATCTATCTTGAAGTCCGTACATTTTGTTAATTTTTTGTGTGTATTATAAGAATAGAGCTAATCATTTCTTATTTTTTCTTTTTTGGTTTGTACTGGGGATCAAACCCAGGAGTACTTAACCATTAATCCACATTTCCAGTCCTTTTTTTATTTTGAGACACAGTTTCAAGTAAGTTGCTTAAGGCCTCATTAAATTGTGTGAGGCTGGTCTTGAATTTGTGATCTTCCTGCCTCAGCCTGTTGAGTCACTGAGATTACAAGTGTTTGCTACCACATCTGTTTAGAGCTAATAATTTCTGAATTCCTTTCTTGGGTGATTTTATGTAAAACCATATTTAATAATGGAAGTTTTTTCTATTAAGTTTGCTAGCATGTATTCTTTGAACATATTCTCACATGGAACCAGCAACGGGTTTAAAAACCTTGGTACAATTTCTGTGAGTTTAAGAAGTCCTCTAATGCTCTAAATATTTTTAAAAATAAAGTATTAATTATTTGCAAGTCCATTAGTATGAGAACAAATGTATGGTTATAGTTGATTCCTTATTAGACTAGTATCTTTCTGTTCAAATGAATGATGTATAGATATTGTAGTTAAATATCATTATAGAGTAGTATTATAAAGTGACAGAACTAAAGAAGTAGTGATTTGCACATGATACATACTCAGTACATACCCATTGAAGGAATAGTAAAATTTTCTAATTGAATAATAATTACAGTTCTTTGTCTGCCATAATGAAGTTCTTCATTAACCAAAATAAATTATTGTGCCAGTGAAGGAATTTTATCTAGCTGAAAAATTCTCTATAATCAAAGAAATTACTATTTCTGTATTAGCTAAATTGATATATTTCATTAAATGGAGAAAGTGACAATTTTTTTTCAGTACTGGTGATTAAATTCAGGGGCATTCAACTACTGAGCTATAACCCCAGCCCTTTATTTTTTTATTTTGAGACAGTTTCATTAAAATGCTTAGCCTGGCCTCCAACTTGGGATACTCAGCCTAAGCCTCCTACTGAGTAGCTGGGATTATAGGCCTGAGCCACCCTACCCAGCTCACAAAAATTTTTTTTATGTTAAAATTTTTTACAAACAAATTAGTATACAACATTTATCAAACCCAAACTAAAAATTTATAGTAATATTAGTGCCCAAAGTATTTTCCCATTTTTTTATACTTGTTTGATGTTCACCTGTCTAGGTATCTAGTTAAATACCCATGAACCAAAATAAATAGGGAGATAAAATAGTTGTCTTAAATCTGAATTTACAAAGCCCATTGTTTATTTATAGAAAAAGTCTGAATTTCTAAAATTTCTAGTGGTTAAAGGCAGTGACTTCTAGCTGGGTATAGTGACTCATGCCTGTAATCCCAGCAGCTCAGGAGGCTGAGGCAGGAAGATAGCAAGATCAAGACCAGCCTCAGAATTAAAAAAAAAAAAAAATGACCAGCCTCAGCAACTTTATCAAGGCCCTAAGAAACTTAGCAAGACCTTGTCTCAAATAAGAAATAAATAGGGCTGGGGATGTGGCTCAGTGCTTAAGTGTCCCTGGGATCAATCTCCAGTATCCCCCCCCTCCACAAAAAGATAGTGACTCCTATTCTTACTTTAAAAGTTATTATATTGCAGAGAGTGGAACTTTGCCCTGAATGATAAACACTGTTATAGTTGGCTAGGAAGATATATATATTTAAGCCTCTTTTCTAATGATATTTGTTGCCTTTATCAGGTCACCTAAGCTCTTTACACTTCACGTTACTTTTCTCACACAATGCATTCATTCTCTAGATCTGAAATGAGCCATTTGGAGAGAAAATTGCTTATCTCATGGCTTTTTTTTGAGGCCCACATAAGTGATAAGTGAAAACTGCATCATAAGTTTTTAAATACTTAAACTGTTTTTTATAGTGATAATTATGAATGGTTGTATGTGGCATTTGTTTGGAAGCATGATTATTGAACTTGTGTCCAGTATGATCATAGAAGGTTCTTAGAGAAAATTGGATATGAACTTGATTTTGTTTTGTTTTGTTTTTGTGGTACTAGGTGGAGATTCTCTGTGCTTTTATTTTTCTTTCTTTTGGCTGGGAATTTTTGGGCCTGACTCCTTTCATGATAACCTGTTTAAATATTTCTTTTGAAAGTATCTTTAGAATTTTCCTGCATAAAGTTTATTTCATGAATTTGCTACATATATATAGTCCATAAAAGCTGTTTATACAGGGCTGGAACTGTTGCTCAGTTGGTAGAGTGCTTGCCTTGCATGCACAAGGCCCTGGATTCAATCCCCAGCACCAAAAAAAAAAAAAAAAAAAAAGCTGTTTGTACAGTTTCTACCTTTTGTTTATATAAATTATCAGCATGGTTTTTATTTTTTTGGTCATTTGTATAACACGGTAATTCAATTATATTACCTTTAGCCCCAAGGTAATTTTTATGTGATTTTAAATATAAGGCTATTTTAGTAGTAATGTTATGTAATAGTCTATACTAAAGTATTTATAAATATCTTTCCCACTATTTAAATCTTTGTAGACATGGATCAATCTTCCTTTGGATTAAAACGTCCTTCTACTTCTAAAGTAAACAGTGTTAATCAAAAAAAGCCAAAAGCCAGCGAAAGTGTTTCTGAAATAAATCCCTCATCTTCATTGTCTTTAAATAACTCCCCTTCAGAGGCGTCTTCCCAGGTTATGGTATCAACAACAACAGGTAAGTATGAAATCTGCCATATGAAAAAGAAATTGTATTATTTATAGAATTTTAGAAATTGTGATGAATTTTACAATGTTAGTGGTTATTTAAGGTTTAAAAAAAAGATGAATTTGAGTCATTAAAGTCCTTAATCTATTTTAGGTTCAAATACCTCAACTCAAAATAAAACTGGAGTACCTTTCCTAAGATCTTGTCCAAAGTGCAATATTCAATTCAGTCTTTTGGATCCTTTGAAATACCACATGAAGGTAAAGCTTTTTTCAAAATTTGAGTTTTTAAAATATGTACAAATCCATGAAAATATTCAGGATTAATCCATAGTAAAGCTGGTTTGTTCATATATTTAGATAATAAATCATCTCATATTGGTATTTCAGTATAACTCAAGTAAAAATTGATATTTGTAATGATTGTCTTTATAGAAGATTATAAAATCTTCCCATTCCTAAAATTTAAATTTTTTTGAAAATTTAGTTCATATACATGCCACAGTGCATTCATAGTGCACTTTAATTTTAAATGAAAATAGTGTTAATCAGAATGCTCTATTGACTATATCATGCCATTCTTCAAACATTTTGTAAAGCAGGCATTTTATTAGGCACTTGATTCTACATAAAACTTAAAATTCCTTTTATGTATTTTTAAAAATATTTTTTAGTTGTTGATGGATCTTTATTTTATTTATTTGTATGTGGCGCTAAGAATCGAACCCAGTACCTCACACATGCTAGGCAAGTGTGCTACCACTGAGCCACAACCCCAACCTTCTTTTTTTATGTATTTTTTATCCATTGTGACAAATGCATGCCACATGACTTGTTGAAAATCTTAGTTTCCCCATTTAATTTTCAACAGACTTCTAATGATAGGACATTGTATATGAAATGATAGTTTTAACTCAATCTGGGATATACTTTATATAGTTTCAAATGAGTTCTAGCTTTTCAGGAAACTCCTGAAATTAGGATTTAGGTGATTTTCAAAGTACTAATGAAGGTGTGGGATTTAGGAGAAACTCCACTTAAAATATTTTAGAAGATATTACAGTATTCTGTTTTGTCTGTATAAAGATAGTCTGTATTCTCTTTGCATGCCCAGTGTAAATGGCACGAAGTGGGGAAGGAAGCAAGAAAAAAGGTAATGTAGATGATATATGGGAAAGAAGGGATGAGAAGAGTGCAAAGCAAAGAAGCAACTTAGGAAAAGGTACTGCTCACTATTCTGAAGATTGGCATATTTTTATTGAAATTAAGCGTTTTTACAAAAAAATAGGGGGAAAAGACGTATTTTAAAATTCCAAATACAAATCTCTTTGGGGGCAAAACTATTGAATAGATTACTACACTTACTTCCCAGAGTGTATTTGAGAAAGGTGAATCCAAGTCTCACATTATCAATATTTTCTTTGGTATTTTCCTGTTCTAGTTTGTGGTGCTGCTCTTTAGGATATAGGTGGATATCTCTTTTATAATGTCATTGTGAATGTACCATTGACATTTTTTTAAATACCCTTTTTGTCAGATTGTTTCATGATTTTCATCTAAATTCCATTTTATGTGAATTTTATGTGATAGCAAGCTTACAACCCTTGCTTTTTTATTGTTTGCATTTACCTGTTATTTTCTTATTTAGCCTTTTATTTTCAACCTTTCCAAATCACTTTATTTTTTGTAGATTTCTTATTTTCATTAGTTTCTTTTGTAATCCTACATGAAAATCTTTGTTTTCATTCATTTAAGCCCATTTATATTCATTGATAGGAGAGATTTAATTGGTAAGATACATTTAATTGGTCTTGGTTCTGTTTTATTTTATTATGTTTTATTTTTTGAGTCTTTTATGTTGTACTTATTTTATGTGTACATAGCTTAGACTTTAGGAAAGTTACTGTTTTCCACCCTAACTTGTTTTGTTATATAGGCTTGTCCCTTTTTTAAACCACTTTACTGAGGTATGACAAGAAGCTGTACATACTTCGTACATACAATTCAGTGAGTTTGGAAATTAGTTTACAGCTGTGAAACCATCTACAGTCTATGCCATAAATATATTCATTACCTTAAAAGTTTGCAGCTGCCCATTGTATTATTTTTGTGATAAGAACACAACATAAAATCTACCCTCTTGGCAAATATTTTAAGTATGCAATACAGTATTGTTAACTGTAGGCACTATGCTGGTATAGTAGGCCATTAGGGCTTAGTCATGCTGAATAACTGAACTTTCATACTCTTTGACTAATACTAAACTTCCCCATTTGCTCCTTCTCCCAGATCATGGCAACTACCAGTCTATCCTCTGTATTATTAGTCCGACTATTTTAGATTTCTCTTAAAAGAGGAATCATGGTATTGTCCTTGCTGGTTTATTTCACTTAATATAATATCTTGCAAGTCTATCCATTGTTCAAATGGTAGAATTTCTTTCTTTTTTAAGGCTGAATAATATTCATAGTGTGTGTGTGTGTGTGTGTGTGTGTGTGTACACACACACACACACACACCATGTTCTCTTTATCCATTTGTATTTAGATTGCTTTTAGTTCTTAGCTATTGTGAATAATGATACAATGAACACAAGATTGCAGATTTGCCTTTGAAATCCTAATTGCAATTTCTTTGGATATGTACCCAGAAATAACACTGTTGGATTTTTTGGTACTTGTTTTTAATTTTTGAGGAATTTCCGTATGTTTTCCACTGTGGCTGCACCAGTATATATTCCCATTATGGGTATACATTTTCTCCACATTGTCACCAACACTTATCTTTTGTCTTTTTGGTAAAGTTTGAGGTGATAATTTGTCGTGGTTTGATTTGTATTTCCCTGATAATTAATGTTGTTGAGTGCCTTTTCACCTACCTGTTAGCTATTTCTATATCTGCTTTTGAGAAATGTCTTATTCAGTTCCTGTATCCATTTTTAAATCAGTTTGGTTTTTTTTCTGTTGACTTATAAGAGTTCTTGTATGTTTTAGATATTAACCTTTTATCAGATCTGTGGTTTGTGAATATTCTCTCCTATTTTTGTTTTTAAATGATTCTAAGTGACAATAAATAAATTTTCTTTCTTTCTTTCTTTCTTTCCTTTTTTTTTTTTTTTTTTTTTTTGGTACTGGGGATTGAACGCAGGGGCACTCACCCACTGAGCCTCATTCCCAACCCTGTTTTGTATATTATTTAGAGACAGGGTCTCACTGAGTTGCTTAGTGCCTTGCTTTTGTTGAGGCTGGCGTTGAACTTGAGATCCTCCTGCCTTAGCCTCCCAAGCTGCTGGAGTTACAGGAGTATGCCACCACACCTTACCCTGAATACATTTTCTTATTGAGAGAAAAGGCTTATGTATGAAAGTATTCCACAATAGGATCAGTTTATGTGAGGTTTTGATTTTATTCATGAGATAGACTTCCCTGTCTAATATTTAAGCATTCTAGATAGAATGTGTTGAGGTTTGCAAGATATAATTGATGCTTCTTTATTTGTGAGACACATATCTTCTAGCACCTTAACTCTGGAGAATGGCAGGTTAGCAATGCTTAGAGTCTGCTTCCAACCAAGCTTACTAAAGTACTACTTTGTTATTTAATAATTAAGCTTATACATAGTCATTTCAAACAACCTTTTCTTTAAGCTATATCTTGCTGCAAATATGAAATATATTATTTTTGGCCAAGAAGCAAATTATTAAGTATTTACATCTATAAATATATAAGTCAAATATATAGATATCCCTGACCTTAAGGATTTCAATTTGTTTTTGAAGCTATTTCTTTATCAATATAGTAAGTATTTATTGTTAGAATTGTTCAAAATTTATAAAAGAAAGCCAACATTTTGGTGAATGTCCTTCCAGATATATTGCCATGCACAGTTTTATATGATCTGGCCCTAGATGTAAACACAGAATTCATTTTTATTTATTTGAATATTATTTTAATTGTAGATGGACCCAATATCTTTATTTATTTATTTTTATGTGGTGCTGAGGATTGAACCCAGTGCCTCACACATGTGAGGCAAGTGCTCTACCACTGAGCCACAACCCCAGCCCAAACACAGAATTCATTTTTGACCTTTCACTTTTAAAAGAGATATAAGAAGGCTTTTTTCCCCTTCTTTTTAGCGTTGTTGCCCGGACATGATAAATAACTTAATGGAAAGTGTTAAAACAGAACTTTCATGTGCCGAAGACAAAACTAATACTGGTTCAGAGAAAGGAAAATTGATCATGTTAGTTAGTGACTTTTATTATGGAAGACATGAAGGAGCCATGGAAGAAGAACCGAAGACTTACACAACCTTTAAATGCTTCAGTTGCTTGAAAGTTCTTAAAAATAATATTAGGTATGTAAATATTTACTTATAATTGTTTCACAATTAGATACTACAATGTATAAAATCCTGAATTTTGGAATATGAATATTATATTATTTTCTTTCTCACTCTAGGTAAAACAGTATGTTGAAAATATTTTGCCCTCTCTTTATTTTTTCTTTTTTTAATATTTTTTTTTATTTGTAGATGGACATAATACCTTTATTTTATTTATTTTCGTGTAGTGCTGAGAATCAAACCCAGTGCCTCACATGCTCTAGGCAAGCCTCTACCACTGAGCTATAATCCTAGCCCTTTTGCTCTCTTATATTTTAGTAGTAATACTACTATTATTAGTAATACTTGTATTACTTCTGGATCTCCATAATCATATTTTTTCAGTTAGTTTAAGAAAGGACAAAATATATTATAACTTAAGGAAAATTTCTTCTTTGCTATCTATATAACAGTGAACTAAGAGTTTTGTAACATGTTTTTATTTTCTAGTTGCTTGTGAATCTTACATACCTTTTTTTTTACTTTTTTTTGTTGTATATGGACACAATACCTTTATTTTATTTATTTGTTTTTATGTGGCTCTGAGGATTGAACCCAGTGTCTCACAGATGCTAGGCAAGTGCACTACCACTGAGCTACAGCCACAGCCCCTTAACATTTCTTTATATCACAAGAAAAAATACATTATCTAATCTAACCTCCATGCTGGTCTTATTTAATGCTCAAATTTTTCTGTTTGTACTTAAATTTTTTAACATATTTACCTATAGAGATAGTGATTTTTTTGGTGGTCATCTTTTAGAGACATTCAAGTTCTATGAAACATGTTTGCTTTGATTTTATGATTTAATACATTTTAAAACAGATTTAATTTCCAGTGGAATTTTTAAAAATTTATTTATTTATTCTAATTTGTTATACATGCCAGCAGAATGCATTTCAGTTCATAGTACACATATAGAGCACAATTTTCATGTCTCTGGTTGTACACAAAGTAGAGTCACACCCTCCAGTGGAATTTTAAAGATTTTATACATGTATGTTTTAAATTTTAAGAACTTGTACTTTGTAGTCTTTGAGTTATGTGTTACATTACATATCTTAACATTTCAAATGAGGTAGTAGCAAAACAAAGTAACAAGACATCTCAATAGGTATTTTTCATTGCTTGTGTAGCCTGATATTTATATTAAGTGAGGTTGTTTTTCTAACATTTTATAATAAAAATTTTTGAATATTCAACAAAATTAAAAAATTTTACAGTGACCATCTGTTTATTACCTCAATTCTTTTTTTAAAGAGAGAGAATTTTTTAATATTTATTTTTTTAGTTTTCAGTGGACACATTTTATTTTATTTCTATGTGGTGCTGAGGATCGAACCCAGTGCCCCGGGCGCGCATGCCAGGCGAGCGCGTTACTGCATGAGCCACATCCCCAGCCCTTATCAACACAATTCTACCATTAACATTTTACTATACAAGTTGAGTATCCCTTATCCAAAATTCTTGGCACAAGAAATGCTTCAGATTTGGGATATTTTATCAGATTTTGGAATATTTGCATATATCTATAATGAGATGTCTTGAATTCAAGACCCAAGTCTAAACACAATTTTTTTTTTGTTTCTCATGTCCCTTATACACATAGCCTAAAGGTGATTTTATATAATATTTATGGTATACTTGGCATTTTGCCTGTGACTCATCATATGAAGTAAGGTGCAGAATTTTCACCTTATGGTATCATGGTGCACAAAAGTTTTAGATTTTGGAGCATTTCAAATTTGAGATTTTCAGATTAGGGATGCTAAGCTTGTACTTGTTTTACCACATATGTATTTATTCATAGAACCATTTGATTTTTTGGATAGTTTTCAAAGTAAATTGCAGACATTTTCCAAAACCAAAGGAATAAAGAAGATATTGCAAGGTGTTTCATAATCAACTCTAAAAAGAAGCAGTGTTTTGAAGGTGTAAAAAAGAGATAAATGTTAAACTTTCACAATGATTGCTATCTAGTCCACCCTGTTTCAAGATTTTCTTTAGGAACTTATAGTGAGTTATTATAAGTAGTTGACCCATTCTTAAAATTGTTGCTTTGATTGAAACTTTACTTTGAAATTCAGCCAAAAGCTTCAGTACACTCTTCAAAGTAGGTATGCCCATTTATTGTATACTCTGTGCCTTAAATGACATTCTGTAAGGAAAAATGAACAATTTGTGTTTTTTTTAAAGAGAGGGAGGAGAGAGAGAGAGAGTTTTTAAATATTTATTTTCTTTTTGACGGACACAACCTCTTTGTTTGTTTGTGGTGCTGAGGATCGAACCCGGGCCGCACACATGCCAGGCGAGTGCGCTACCACTTGAGCCACATCCCCAGCCCAACAATTTGTAACAACAGTAAGCCAGTATCACTAAATAAAGCAAAAGGTTCTTTTAATTATTATTATTATTTTTACATGCATTTTGAAACCAAGATACAAATACATACATATATATCTTCAAAATCTTCAAAAGATTTCTTTCATGACTCCATAGCTACTGTTGGTGGTAGTTTTCTTTCTATAAGTGTTTTATTTTGAAATGTAAATAGTATTTCATGTGTTGAAAAGAAGCCTGCTATTTTTCTTTACCCAGAACGTTTTGAAACAAGATGAAAAGAAAAAATGTTTAGTGAGCCACTTAATGAATAAAGTACACACTTTTTTGTGTGTGATGGGGTCCTGCTGTTTTGCCCAGGTGTTTTTTTTAGAGGACTTTAAGGCCTTGGAGATATTATTTTGATTTAGTCAGACAACTGTATTTTTAAAATTTAAGATCAGACATTTATTTGTGAGGTTTCTCTCTGGCTATAAATCTGAATCTTTGTACCTATTGACAATGATTTATAGGTTCATGAACCATATGAAGCACCATTTGGAACTCGAGAAGCAGAACAGTGAGAGCTGGGAAAACCACACCACCTGCCAGCACTGCTACAGGCAGTATCCCACGCCCTTCCAGTTGCAGTGCCACATTGAGAGTACTCACACTCCCCATGAGTTTTCTAGTAAGTGACAATCCTTGAAATTATGAATATTACTGATTTTGATCATCTAAACTATGAAAGAACCTTAAGAATCCTGATGGTAAAATAGACCTTGAGGGTAAAATTTTAAAAACAGTTTTTAACTCTTATACTTAAATAAAATTTGTTACTAAAATTGAAATGCCTCTTGTAAACAATTCATTAATATTTCTATATTTTTGGTTTATCTGAAAAATGTGGCTAAAACTAGTAGTACACTTCCCTCAGTGATGTTATGAGAATTAAATAAGCTAAATAATGCCCTTAGAACAATGTTAATAGTGATAGAATTATTAGAACACCCTCACTGTTATTTCTACCACTATTACTGTTACTTCTTGTTGTCATTGTTACAGATGTACAAAATGCATCCTTTTTAAATATACATCCTTAAAATTGTGTGATTTTTCTCCCCACTTGCAGCCATTTGCAAAATCTGTGAATTGTCATTTGAAACAGAGCATATTCTTTTACAACATATGAAGGATACTCATAAACCCGGTGAAATGCCATATATTTGCCAGGTACACAGATTTTTTTGTATACTTAGGTGTCTATTTAATTTTCAGGTGCCATGAAATAATGTTGTTCTTTGGATTTTTGACCATTTGAGGTAGTTATCGTACTAAAATTGAAGAGCCTCTTCATTAGTGAAAACTCCCTTGGGGGTGGTAGGCTAGATTTGCCTTGTGGGCCATAGTTTGTTGACCCTCCTGTTCTGGGCAAAGAGATATCCTGCTGGAGAAAGAAACCTAAAGGCTTATCATATTAGGGGAGAATGTAGACATTACAGGAAAACAGAAAATGCTTCTATTTATAGAGAACCCAATTACATGTTTTGGGACCATTGTTTTTCCAGAATTTAAAGTGACTGTCAGTAATAAGAAAGCAAGGTAAAGATAAATTGCCACTGTTTCATAGCCTTTAAAAATCTAAAGAAGAAAATACTTTTTTGTATAGCAGGAAAAGCTTTACAGAACAAGAGGCATCAAAGTTTGAAAATTCAAGTCAAGATGGGGATGGTGAAAAGAAGGGAGTCTATGTTTTGGAATATACACCTAACTTTGAAAGATAACACTTCAGTTTCAGAGTTATCTTTATTACTTTTACTAATAGGACTCTTGGTTGCATAGACAGTAAAGCTAAACTAGTAGTTCAGAATATTCTTAACAAGTACCTCATCATGGCTAATTTGATGTCATTTTATACAAGTTATAAAGCTTCAGGTTAAACTAAAACTTCTTTATATTTTTAGGTTTGCCAGTTTAGATCTTCAACATTTTCTGATGTAGAAACTCATTTTAGAGCATCCCATGAAAACACGAAGAACTTGCTGTGTCCATTCTGCCTCAAAGTTAGTAGAATGGCAACCCCCTATATGAATCATTACATGAAACATCAGGTGAGATTTAGTAGTTCATATTTGTTTGCATTGTTTTGATGAAATGTTAGACATACTTAGAATATTGGTTAAATTTCTTCTGAACAGGAAGCAAAGTTGCTCTGAAAGACATAATTAATTTACAGTTTATGCTTGTGAAACTTTCATTTCTTTCCCTTGCCTGCTTTCTGATGATGTTGAGGCTTATATACAATAAACGTTCTGAAAGGTAGTTAGAAAAGAGGGAAAGAGGAAGATGAGTGGAATATTCAGGTTGGATATTTTAGGGTCCAAGAGTGGTAGACACAGGAATGATTTTGAAGGTGGTTATCAAGAGTAGGGAAAAGAATATGTGAACCAAGGAAGCTTAAGACTGAGGACTCATAACCTTCTATTTTCCTTTTTTCCTCCAACCTTACTTCTACTTCCCAACTTTCTGTTACTGGAAGACCTGTGGTTGTCATCAGTGACCCAGAATGGTCTCTTGTAGCAGCTTATAGCAAAAGAAACAGCAGTGACCCTTATTACCAGATATGTGAATTATGCTGGAGAACTATATTTAGGTTGCAATTCTTTCCTGTATAACTTTGTACAGTTCTGCTATGTAATTTCTATGATACCAGTATTAGTGCTTGTACCTTTCCCTTGAATTCTCATTCCCCCCCCCCCCACTGGTTCTTTTCCTGAAACAATTAGACTGTCACTTGGGCTGAAAACTTACATGAAGCAGTGAGCCTGTTCTTGGATGTTTAAAAGAGTAACAGTGCTTCTGTCAAAATCAGAAGTCAGTGGATTTACTGAATCTGATTATGTAATCAAGCTTTGCCTCCTTACTGATCAGCTTATTATATTTTCTTATTATTGACTGCATTGTCATGGCCAATTTATTAAGTACTGGTGCTAATATGGGTTTTGGTTATAGTCATTAGATAATCATGAAATCAACTTGTAGTTGTTAATTGGAAAAAATTATTAAAGAATTTTTAGACACATTCAGGATTGTCAGTGTTACCACTGCCATGGTACCAATGTATTTATTTTTTTATCCTGGTCAGCTATCATGTTCTTAAGAAACTCTGGCAAAATCTTTCCATTCAAGGATTTCCCCAACAGTGTTCCATCAGGTATTAATAGGTATTCTCACAAATTGTTCATAATAAATTTCACAAATGGCTGGGCTTACAAAATTAGTAGGATTTTTTGCTGTGTTTAAAATCCAGACTTTTTAGAGCTTTTAATATCCTAACAGAAATTATACATCTTGGGCTGGGGTTGTAGCTCTGTGGTAGAGCACTCACCTAGCATGTGTAAGGCACTGGGTTTGATCCTCAGTACCACTTAAAAAATAAATAAATAAAATAAAAGTATTATGTCCACCTACAACTAAAAAGAAGAAGAAAATATAAATTTGAGGTGCAATGGCGCATGCTTGTTATTCTAGCATCTTGACAAGCTGAAGTAGGAGGATTCCAAGTTCTAGACAAGCCTCAGCAATTTAGCAATGCCCTGTCTCAAAATAAAAAGGTCTGGGGATGTGGCTCAGTGGTAAAGCAACCCTGAGTTCAATCCTCGGTACCAATATATATATATATATAAATCTTCAAGTAGGACACAGTACATAATATTCCTTAAACTTGTTTGACCATTCTACCTTTTTTGTTGTTGTTGTTGATTGATTGTTTTGGTACCAGGGATTGAACTCAGGGGCACTTGGCCACTGAGCCACATCCTCAGCCCTATTTTGTATTTTATTTAGAGACAGAGTCTCACTGAGTGGCTTAGTGCCTTGCTTTTGCTGAGACTGGCTTTGAACTCATGATCCTCCTGCCTTAGCCTCCCGAGCCACTGGGATTACAGGTGTGTGCCACTGTGACCGGCTTCTACCCTTTATTTGTATGATACCTATTAACATTTCTTAAGGAATAGAATTTGAGAAACACTATTCTTTGTGCTCTGTACTTCAACTTTTGGCTTTTGATTTTGAAAAGAATGAAATAAAAAGCAGTACTCTCCCTGCTTCATAATGAGGCTTTTAGCATAATTCTTTCCTTTGCTTTACTAGGCTCCAGAGTATGTGGATATAGACATGGAGTGAGTGATACATGCTTAGAAAGGTAGAAATTGATAGGTAGGCTATGTGGACTGTGTCTCTTTAAGTTCTTTATCTGATCTGTAGTCACTCTAAATGCCCTAGTTCATATGTCCCAACTTACCAGGTGTGTTGGAAAGAGTTATCCCAGCACGTCTGAGTTGTCTGATGAGGGCCTGCTTCTTGATTTATAGATAGTCATCTTATCACTGTGTCCTTACCTGGCAAAGGGGTCCCAAGAGAGCTTTCCAGGGTCCCTTTTATGAGGACACTAACCCCATTTATGAGGGCCTCAGCTTCATGACCTAATTACCTTCCAAAAACCTCACCTCCCATGCTATCGCATTAGAGGCTAGGATTTCAGCATATGAATTGGGATGAGACTTAAACATTTGACCCATCACAGGAGTTCAATTTTTTTTTCTTTCCTTTTTTAAAATACATAGACACAATATCTTTATTTTGTTTTTTATTTTTATGTGGTGCTGAGAATCGAACCCAGTGCCTCCTGTGTGAGGCAAGTGCTCTGCCACTGAGCCACAACCCCAGCCTTTTTTTTTTTTTTGATAAGTTTCATGTATCTAAGAGGTAGGCAGTCACCAATAAAAATGAAAAGAATCTATTGATCAAAGGATCATCAGGCATCCCTCAAGTTATTTTCAGTTTGTGTATTATTCACTAAATACTCAAAAGCTAGAACTGAGCAGGATTATAATCTTATAATAGAAATGACATTATTAGTGCAATTTTAGACAATAAGAATCATTAAACCTGTAGTTTATTCTACAGGTTTTTGAAGACTTCGATTGTAACTTTTTTTCTAAAAAAATAAATACATTATCATGTCTTGAGTGATTTTAGTGCTAGCAATTCAGTTTGTATAACTTTTATGAAAGGATGAAAGAATTCAGATGTGTTAAATATCTTCATTAACTCCTTAGTAATAAGAATATGCAGTTACCATATACTAATCATTTGCCATATGACAGCCACTGGTGCTTTTATGTGCACTATTTTGTTTAATATTTATAGTCACACTATTAAGCAGGTATGTAATTGCTTCTTTTTTATAGGTGAGGAAATAAAGCTTTATAGAGAGTAACTTGCATAATATCACATTCTCCAATAAATGGCAAAGCCAAAAATTGACTTAAGAGTCCAAGTTTTTACTACAGACCCATATTCCACACACTGATATGAGGCCTAAAGAGAGATATTACTCATTACCCATGAAAAATCACTCAAATCACCCAAACATTATAATATGCTTGTCAAAAAGTTCAAGTCAGACAACTTTCTTCTTTACTCTTGGAACTTCACATTACTGTTTCTTTGGTTGAATATCATGTTATTTTTAAAAGGTACTATATCATCATCATCATCATCGTCCTTAGCATCTTGAATGTATACATGCATAAGAGGGAATAGTAGATTAATGTCTCCAACCTCAGGGCTCTGTGCAAATGCTCACTGAATGGAATGGTAGACATTTTGAACTAGCTAAATTGTGCCTGCTGCTTGTGTGTGGTCTGTCAGTCTCTTGCTGTCTGCCTCATTAATTAACAAATATTTATTGAACCTAATAAATGCCAGGGACTGTTTTAGGTATTGGGAATACAGAAGTGAGAAAAGCAAAGTTTGTGCCCTCTGGAATTTACATTGTTGTGGAAAAACAACATGTTTGCACATGTTTGTGTGTGCATGCACAGGTGTGCAAGTAAGGAGGAAGATCTGAATGTATGTGTATGCTAGCTGGTGGCAAGTACAATGGGAAAAATACAAATGGATAGGAAGTTGCCTTCTTAGGTGAAGGAGTGGTTTCTGTTTTTTGTATGAGGTAAAAAACAGGGGGCCTCTTCAAAGGAGATAAGGGAGTAAGTCTTGTAGCTATCTGGGACAGACTATTCCAGGCAAAGGATAATAAAGTGAGCATATACCTAGGATGTTCAAGAAACAGCAAGGAGGTCAGTGTAGCTACATCACAAAACAAGTAAAAAGAGATGAGGTTGCAGCAATAGAAAATAAGCCAGATTATATAGGACCACCTTATAAGCTAGAGTCAGGATTCTGGAGTATTAAGGAAAGCCACTTTCAGAAGTTTACGTATATGAAAGATATGCATTGTTTTTAACATCGCTCTGGCAGCCATAAGAAGAATTGACTGTAATGGGATTGAAGGGTGGAAACAGGGAGAAAAATAGAAGCCTATTGCAAGAGTTTACGTAAGTGGTTGGTTTTATACTAGAGGGAGTGGTAGAAGTGGTTAGAGGTGATGAGTGATGAGTTTTTTTGTTTGTTTGGTACTAGGGATTGAACCCAACCCAGGGATGCTTTGCCTTTAAGTGACATCCCCAACCCTTTTTAAAAAAATATTTTTCTTTAGTTGTAGATGAACACAATGACTTTATTTTATTTATTTATTTTTATGGTGCTGAGGATCGAACCTAGTGCCTCACATATGCTAGCGAGCACTCTATCACTGAGCCCCAACCCAGCTCCCAACCCTTTTTAATTTTTATTTTGAGACAGGATCTCCCTATGTTGCTTAGGACCTCACTATGTTTTGAGGCTGGCCTTGAATTTGCAGTCCTCCTGAGTTACTTCAGTTACTGGCACACACCAGTGTGCCTAACTTGATGGAGATGATGAGAAATGAAAAGATTATAAATGTCTTTTGAAGATATTGCTAATACATTTTATTAATGGGTTGAATATAAGGTATAAGAAAAAGGAGTTAAGAATAACCAGGCTTTCTCCTTTTTTCCTTTTGTCCTACACAGCTGTGGAAATAGAGTTCCCATATACCGAGACATTGGCAAAACTAGGGAGGAACACATTCTCTCGCCATCACATCCACATACACACAAACACATACACACACACATACACAGTGAAACAAAGATGTCAAGTAGGTATTTGGATTGTGGCTATTTAAAGCCATGAAACTGACCCTTGCTGACAACACACCTGCGGTCCCAGGGACTTGGGAGGCAGACGCGGGAGGATTTTAAGTTCAAAGCCAGCCTCAGCAATTTAGCAAGACCCTGTCTCAAAATAAAAAAAAAATAAAAGGACTGGAAATGTAGCTCCATGGTACCCTGAGGTTCAATCCCCACTAACAAGTAAATAAATAAAGCCATGAAACTAGATGAGGTATAAATAGAGAAAAGATTTCTGGGAATTATACTCTGTAGGATTTTCTTTCTGGTTATCTTGATTTCTGTTTCTTGGCTGAGTTTTCCCCTTCCACCTCTCTCTTGAGCATATATAGGTGAGTTTATTTATGTTGACTGTACTTATGATATAATATAAGACACCACACCTCCAAAACAGTCTGAAGATAAAACTAACATAGTAAAATACATTTTATATAATATGTAGTGTGAGCTTTTTATAGAAATTTTATTCACCACATGCCTGCTGTGCATCAGTAACTCCTGGTATTTTCATATGTCAGCTGATTTTGATTATTCTGAAAGATTGGGTCTTATATAGTGATATGAGCTGGGGTTGTGGCTCAGTGGTAGAGTGCTTGCCTAACACATATGAGGCTGGGTTCACTTCTCAGCACCACATGCAAATAAATAAAATAAAGGTCCATCAACAACTAATAAATTAAAAAAAAAAAGAGTGCTGTGCTTATGAAGCTAGAGCTTTAGAGAAAACATGTATTTATGTTCTGAATTTACATATAATAGAAAAAATTTAATTAATGCAAGCATATACATAAAGATTACAATTAATAATATATAGTGGAAAGAACACAAACCAGCTCTGCGCAAGTGACAAATTTTTCTTGTGTCATAGTTCTCCTTTTTTTTCTTTGTGGTTCTGGGGATTGAACCCAGGGCCTTGTGAATTCTAGGCAAGCACTCTACCATCTGAGCTATATCCCCAGCTCCCCACTGGGCTATATCCCCCAGCCCCATATTTCTTATTAATAATAGGACTTTACTTGAGGAAGAACTCAGTCAAGTGGTTCTGAAACAGTGCTCATTTAAAACCCTAACCCTAACCCTCCATACTCATGCTAACAATATTATAGCCTCTAGCCACAGGTGTCTGTTTAAATTTAAACTTAATAAAATTAAATAAAATTAGAAAATCAGCTTTTCAGTTGCAATTGTCCACATTTAAAGTGCTCAGTAACCACATATGAGTAGTGAAAATAATGGATAGTACAGCTGTAGAACATCATCATTGCAAAAGGCTCTATTGGATAGGTTTGCTTTTTATAACTATTTCTGTAGCATAACCTTCTTGGGAGTTTCTGGTTATATTTGTTTGATTTTAGAAAGTTCAATTTATATTACTAACTTGGAAGACAAATGGAAATAGCTAAAATTGTACTTTACTTTTTCTAAGGATAAAAATGTAGTGTAATTCATTTCCACAGTATAATGTGTTTGAATAGTATATACTTCAAATTTATAATTAAAAGCACCTTCCCATTACAATTGGTATAGGACTTTCCCAATTAGATCCTAATTGATATAATTTTTATATTGGATATTTTTATGGTAACAAAAACTTTTGAAACTCAAATACCAGTGTAAGGATTGATTTTAAAAGAAATAAAGCACTTTGCTAGTATGCACAATGCCCTGGGTCTCATCCCTAGCACCAAAAAGAAAAAAAAACATAAAGAGGGTATTATGACATTATTTATAGTGAGAGATGGTAAGATACTGGTTTTAAATGGTTTAGTTATTAGAATTAAGATGAATTTCAGGCCCCAGAATTTATGGTGGTAAAAGTTATTGTTCCTACTATTATTTCTACTATTTTATGTAAACAGAAAAAAGGAATTCATCGTTGTACAAAATGCAGGCTACAATTTTTGACCTGCAAGGAGAAAACAGATCATAAGACCCAGCATCGTACATTTATAAAGCCTAAAGAACTGGAAGGATTGCCTCCTGGAACAAAAGTGAGTATCAAATATGTTGTATTTTAACATTTTGTGTAAGAGAAATAAACTCCTGCCTAGTTTCATCTGTTATCTATAATATACAAAGTAACATCTGATTATAATTAAGACCTTAATTTTAGGTTTTATTGTTCTTATCTTGGAAAGGAAAACTTCAAAACTGTATTTTTGAGTTGATTGACATGTGCTTTGTTGAAGCAATATTACTTTGTAGAGAGTGCAACTAGATTAACTGTAGGCTGAGACAGCTGTTGTTTCAGTATTCTGTAGGCTGTTTTTGAGCTGTTCCAGTTATTAGTATATGTCTGTTTCAGGGGCTAGACTATAAAATGTTTTAGTTCAGGAATCTTGTTTAATTTATCTTTGTGTCCCAAGCATCTGTCCTAATGCCTTGAATGCCATAGGTTTGTTGAAACAAGTTCTGTTCCTGGATAGCATTGCTGTTTTTAGTAAGAAGCACACATCTAACTACAAACTTTCCTTTTCCTGTTTGCCTTATATACATGTTTTCTCTGACTTCTTTATATGAAGTTATTACTTGAATATTTGATCCAGAGAAGGGATGGATAATCCAAACTGAAATAATCCCCAGACATTGATATTTAACTTTGAGTACATACTTTTGAATGTGAATATTTTAGTTAATTCAAATAGAAGATATAATGTGAAGCAATGATCTGAGATTTTGAAAAACTATCTGGTGTCCTTCTCTGCAGTCATTCATTCCATGCAGAATACGAATGTAAGAAGTACACACTTCTCATATCTTCCCTTGCAAGTAACAAAGTGCCCCAATATTAATATTAATATCTTAGAGCATTTGGAATAAGCTTAATTCCAAATTTAAAAAGTTTATCAGTGTGCCTTTTCATACATTCTTTTTATTTAATCTATGCAGTGCTCTAATGAGATAGGCAAGGTACATATTCTCCCCATATTACAGATAAGAAGGCTTAGATGGGATAAATTCCTTACCCACAGTCACATGGCTAGAAACAAGTAGTATGGAAATTTAATTTCAGGTCCTTTGGCTCCTTGTCCTAGGCTTTTATATGATACCAAAGTCACGTGTATTTCACAGAACATCACATAGACTATTCCTCAAGTACATAGAGGGAATTATAGTCACATGATTAAAGAGAGTGTTAATAAGTGACTGTTTTCCATCATTAACTATTGGGTATAATTGAATATTTTCTTTTTCCAAATGTTAGGTGATAACTTTTATATTAGCTACCATTAAGGAACTTCTGAGCATTATTAAAATCTCCATGCTGTATGATAAATTGATTTAACCTCCATTGTGATATCTGGAAGCAAAAATCATGCCCAATGAGTCCCCAGAAAGAAAGAGAAGGTCACATTTACTGACGATCTGATAATGCAGGCCTTTACAGAGTGATTTTAGGCTGTGGGATTTATTTGTGTACATATGTAGGTAGGAGGTAGTTAGGTAGTTCGAAGGTGCTAGGGTTTGAACTTGGGGCCTTCTACATGCTAAGTGCTCTACCACTGAGCTATATCCTCAGCTTTTAATTTTGATCTCTATTTGTGAAAACTTTTTACTTATACTGAAGTATAAAAATAGCCAGGGAACATGCTTTTTTAATATTGCTAAAATTGCACTAACACTCCTAATTATCCATTAATATCTGTGTTAACATATAACTGCTACCAATAGAAAAATATATATAATAGCAGGAAATTAATACCAAGCTAAATTTCATTTAATTGGTATGACCATCTAGAATAAATGAGAGAATTGATTGTTGTTTATATTTACTATTTTCAAAATAATTATATTTAACTTTTTGTATTACAGTGATTTTTTTTGTAACAACTTTGTTGAAAATGCAATTCATATACCATGTAATTCATCTAGTTAAATTGTGCAATCCAATGATTTTATTTTAGAAGATTCTCAGAGTTTTTAAGATATCACCAACAGTCAATTTTAGAACATTTTTATCACCCCCAAAAGAATCCCCATGCCCATTAGCGGTCACTCTGTTTCTTCACCATCCCATGCAAACTTACATCTACCTTCAGTCCCTGTGGATTTTCCTATTATAAATAAAATCATACAGTATGTAATGTTTGGGGACTGATTTCTTTAGGCTGCCATAATGTTTCCTAGGTTCATCCATATTATAGCATGTTTCAATATCTCATTCCTTTTTTTTTTAAAGAGGAGAGAGAGAGAGAGAGATAATTTTTTAATATTTATTATTTTTTAGTTCTCGGCGGACACAACATCTTTGTTGGTATGTGGTGCTGAGGATCGAACCCAGGCCGCAAGCATGCCAGGAGAGCGTGCTACCGCTTGAGCCACATCCCCAGCCCTTCTCATTCCTTTTTATGACTAAATAATATTTCATGTTATGGATAGTCCACCTTTTATTTATCCATTCATCATTTGGTGGGCATTTGAGTTGTTTCTCCTTTTGGCTATTATGAATAATGCTGCTACAAAAACTCATGTACAAGTTTTTGTATCATTGAAGAAATGCCTATTTGTCTATTCTTTAGTCTGCTGTTTTTGCTTATGCTTTGGGTGACATATTTCAGAAACCATTGCCTAACTTATAGCCATGAGGACTTACTATCATATTTTCTTATAAAAGTTTTACCTTTTGAGGTCATAAAATTTGGTCTTTGGTACATTGGAGTTAAATTTTGTATTTACCATGAAGTATGATTTGTGTATAGATATTAGTTTTTAACAGCACCATCTGTTGGTAAGAGTATTCTTTCTCCATGGAATTGTTTCGGCAACTTGTCTAAAATACATTGATAATAAATGTGAGAACTTACAGATGATATTTTTAACACTACTGTGAAATTAATTTTCTAGGGAAAAAAAAAATATATATATATATATTATTGTTGTTGTTTTAGGTTACTATTCGAGCTTCATTTGGACCTCTTCAGCCAAGACCATCAAGTACACCATCCAATTGTGCTCCAAGTACTTCTTCTCTTCAGGTCTTACCTCCAAAGTCTAAAAGCACAACTGCTAAAAATCTCACAAAATCTAATGCAAGTAAATCTAAGACAAGTAAGCCTAATGCAGCTGCCTCTGCTGCAAGTAAACCCAACACAGGTAAACAGAGTGGAGGTGGAGTTACAACTAAAAGCAAAGCCAAACACTCTTACAAGCAGAAAAGACAACGCAACCGAAAAAATAAAATCAGCATAGCTTTGAAAAACTTAAGGTACTTTTTATCCTGATTAGTCCTGTTAAAAATACTAATTTAATTTTAAATATTAAAAGTTCATTTTAATATAATTTACTATATCACAGAACCCTGTTGCACATTTACATGATAATCACTTATCTGGCATAAAGGCAAGTGAATATAAAAAGTATACCTTTTTATTACCATTTACATGATAAAAGATAGACTTTTTACATTTGCTGATCAAAATTCAAATTACTGTGTTTATTCCATATTTTTAATCCTTTACATCAAGCTTATATTTTGTGCTTTTATCTTGTGATAGTTGAATCAGCTAATTTGATCCATTTCATTCCATGGAAATATTAACTGGTGTTTGACTTTTTTTAATAGAGAGAGAGAGAGAGAATTTTAATATTTATGTTTTTTTTAGTTTTTGGCGGACGCAACATCTTTGTTTGTATGTGGTGCTGAGAATCGAACCCAGGCCACACGCCTGCCAGGCGAGCGCGCTACCACTTGAGCCATATCCCCAGCCCGGTGTTTGACTTAAAAAAAAAAAAATTGTTAGTTATTGATGGACCTTTAGTTATTTGTTTGTTTGTTTATATGTGGTGCTGAGAATCAAACCCAGTGCCTCACCCATGCTAGGCAAGCTCTCTGCCACTAAGCCACAACCCCAGCCCCCGGGGTTTGACTTTTTGCACTTGTTCTAACTTATTGTTTCAAAGTATATTTTCAAATTTTAAGTTTCTATTTTATCTTGTCTTTAATTAATGAATTCTTTATATACAAATATATTTTAATTGTTGATGAATCTTTTTTTAATTGGGTTCTGAGAATTGAACCTAGTGCCTTAATCATGGTAAGCAAGCACACTCTACCACTGAGCTACAACCCCAACCCCTCAATTAATGAATTCATTTTTAAGATTTTTTATTTGTTCTAATTAGTTATACATGACAGTAGAAGACAGTTTGACACATCATACATAAATGGAATATAACCTCATTTTTCAATTAATGAATTCTTAATAAGACATTGCATTATTGTTTTTGTTTTATAATATGTTTTTATCATTTTTTTTCCCTTTGCCTTCATAAGGTGTCGTCGGGGAATTCACAAGTGCATTGAATGTCATTCCAAAATAAAGGACTTTGCAAGCCACTTTTCTATATATATCCACTGTAATTTTTGCAAATACAACACTAACTGTAACAAAGCCTTTATAAATCATATGATGAGGTAAGTTAAATATGTAAATTGTTGATCAAAATTGTCATTCAGGGATGGGGGTTTAGTTCAGCAGTAGAACCCTTGCCTAGCATGTTGCCAGGCCCTGAGTTCATCCCAAGCACCTAAATAATAATAATAATAATAATTAAAATATCCATTCAAGAAATTTATTTTTTAAAAACAAAGTTTCCATATTAGAAGTGAGTTTGTCTTATCAAGGAGCTAAAGTCTAACATAAGGGAACTTCAAGGATGTTCCTTGTACTGTTTCAGTATAGTAACTGATCAAAATACTAGGAAAGAAATTGTAAGAACAGTTAGACTAATGAAATTAGAATGGCTTTATTAGGGAAATGTGTTTTGCTATGGGAATTTTTTTTTTCTTCTCAGTAAAAAGTGGTTATTTTCAAATACAAAATTTTGATTTAATTTAGTTAAACTGGGTACTGGGTATTGAACCCTAGGCAACTTTACTATTTAGCTTCATCCTCAGCCCTTTTTACTTTTGAGTCAGGGTCTCACTAAGTTACTTAGGGTCTTGTTGACTTATTCAGGCTGGCCTCAAATCAGGAATTCTCCTGCCTCAGCCTCTTTAGTCACTGGGATTATAGGTGTGAGCCACTACACCCAGCTTAAATATAAAATTTTAAATGTCTTCAATATATTTATCAAATAAACACATGTAACTACATGAATTACCCTCTACAAATGATCACTTTGAGAGGCTCCAGGTTTTTCAGTAATGCTAAGAATATTATTTACTTTTTCTTTCGGCCTGCTACTCTACCTGCCTCATTCTCTCTCCCTCTCTTTTTCTCTCTTCTTTTCCCTCTTCCACTCTTCCCTTATCCATTTATCCATTCCTTTCTCTAGCCATCCATCTATGTTTAAATTCACTCAGTGAAATATGAAATAAGAAGCTATAAGAATACTCCATTCATACTATTGCTATTAGAATTCTGTCTTAAACATTTATTTTTTAATTTTAGATGGACACAATACCTTTATTTTATTTTTATTTGGTGTTGAGGATCGAATCCAGTGCCTCATGCATGCTAGGCGAGCGCTCTATCTTTAAATCACAACCCCAGCCCTGGAATTCTTTTTCATATATTGATTCAGCTGCCATAATTTGTGTACCTACTGTGTACTCCATGCTAGAAGAAAGACTTCAGAGTTCATTTTACTTTCATTTGGACTTATTTTGTAGGAACTTATTCCTTCAGGATGGACTTTTTTAAATAGCCAAAAAAATTCAGATATAAATATTGAGGTAGTTCTATTTCAGTTAGTAAAAAGATATAACCAATAAAAGTAGTTTTATCGAAGATTATAACAAGATCTCTTTGTTGCTTTCTGGTCCTAGTAGGCTACCTCAGGTATGAAGGGTTTTCCCTCACTTTTTGATGACTTCAGCACTTCCCACCCCACTTCCCATAACGTTCAGCCTGACCTCAGGATACTTTGACTTCTTGGTTGCTAGCATTTCATGTCCACTTCTCACTTCTTTCACGTCCACTTCCCTTTCTTACCACAGTCTCATTTTATCTTATTGTACACAATATTGATTTCAAATTCTCATTACATTACTTTCAGGGTCTTTTTTTTTTTTTTTTTAAAGAGAGAGTGAGAGAGGAGAGAGAGAGAGAGAGAGAGAGAGAATTTTTTAAATATTTATTTATTTTTTAGTTCTCGGCGGACACAACATCTTTGTTGGTATGTGGTGCTGAGGATCGAACCCGGGCCGCACGCATGCCAGGCGAGCGCGCTACCACTTGAGCCACATCCCCAGCCCACTTTCAGGGTCTTGATCACTGTTTCTATTCCAGCAGCATCAATCCAATTTTTTAGTCAACCTCACCAAGCCTCAAGGGTCATCTGTTTTGAATGGTGCTTTGTTTTTTGTCCTAGAATCCTTTTACATCTTCAGTCATGCTTAGTCTTGCTGTTCTTGAATCTTTTATCCTTTTTGAAGTATCTGTGCTTGCTTCTAGTCTATCGAACCACTTGTTTCAGCTGTGAATTGATGATCTTTAATTTGGTCTTTTAAAAAATCTGTTTTATCAGCATCAGTTGTCTAAATACTTTTCATGACCTTAAGAATTTTATTCTATTTTCTCAGTTATTAATCTTGCCTACAGATTACTCAGAGGTCATTGCTTTTGATTTTCCCAAGATTAACTTTTTCCTACCTCAAATTTTTTCCTTCATCCATAGTTTAATCTCAGAAAATAGACATGATCCACTTTTACAATCATCTATATTTCCTCCACAACTTTATTCAGCTGTTTTGGGCATTCATTTAATTTCTTTCTACACATATCTTCTGCCTGTAAGAGTTCTTGGATTTTGGGGTTGGTTTGTTTGCTTTGTAGGTTGAGGGTGATTTGTTTTTATTTTGTGTATTTGCTTATCTTTCTTTTACCATCAGCATTTACAAAGAATATTTTTTACTAGCTTATTTGTCATTTTTTACTCTTTGTAATTTGAGTATTATCCCTACCTATAGCTAAAGTTACTCCTTTAAAAGGTAGTTTAAACTTTTAAACTAGGTGGCCAGATGTGGTGGCACATGCCTATAATCTCAGTGGTCGGGGAGGCTGAGGCAGGAGGAGTGTGAGTTCAAAGACAACCTCACAACTTACCAAGGCCCTAAGCAACTCAGTGAGACCTTATCTCTAAATAAAATATTAAAAAGGGCTGGAGATGTGGCTCAGTAGTTAAATGCCCCTGGATTTAATCTCCAGTATAAAAAATTATCAGTCATGTCCCAATACTAAATATGCTCACTAGTTTTCTTTCTTACCCCTCTGTGACTTCTTTAGAGTATTTGATAATTTTGACTAATCACTTTGATTTTGGGACCATGGATGAAACCCAGGGACTTGAACACGCTAGTCAAGTGCTATACCACTGAGTTACACCCTTTGTCCCTAATCACTCACGTTTGAAACTCAATTTCTGTTAAACTGTCACTACTTTAACCACTCTCAGTGTTTTCTCTTTTACCTTTCAACTGTAAATCCTCCCAATTTCAATGATGAGTTTACTGAGACCTAGTTCTTCATTTCTGTTTGATATTAAGTCAAACATTATTGTATGTCTAGGATTCAAACCACCTTCATCCCAATACCCTTTATACTCAGTCTGCTTCAGGGTATTATTTGCATAAATGTGAAGCAACAGCTGGAAATAATTCACTGTCCCAAGTTTCTGAAGCTGGTGAGGTTTTCTTGCTCTGCCACCATATATTGTGGCTTCCTGAGAATCTACCTTCTGCAGTTTATCACTCTACCTTCCCACTACCTCAGTGGTTTTTACACCCTTACCCCAGTTGTTCTAAATAGAGCCCCAGCCAGCCTTTTCCTCAGTTTGCTGCTGGGAACAATGTTGATCTCACTCTGTGCCAAACACATGACTGCCCTAATGGTGCATTAACTCTGCCCCTCATTTATAAAGGATTAAATTGGAAAATATTTTTGATGTTTCTTAAACCTATGTGTGTTAGAATTCTGTGACTATGACAGAATACCTGAGATAAACAACTTATAAGGAAGAAAATTTTATTTTGGCCCAGGGTTTCAGAGGTTTCAGTCCATGTTCAGCTGGCTTTGTTTTTAGGACTGGGGCAAGGCAGTGCATTATGGTGGGGAGCACATACTGGGGCAAAGCCCTCACTATGTGGTGGCATGGAAATGAAAAGAAAGAGTCTGATGTCCCATAGACTTCTAGAGCACATAAAGACTTCACCACTTCACAGTAGTACCACAGGCTGATGATCAATTTTTTTTTTTTTTTTTTTTTATTGGTTGTTCAAAACATTACAAAGATTGCAGAATCACATCGGTTACACATCCACATTTTTACATAATGCCATATTAGTGACTGTTGTATTCTGCTACCTTTCCTATCCTCTACTATCCCCCCTCCCCTCCCCTCCCATCTTCTCTCTCTACCCCATCTACTGTAATTCATTTCTCTCCTTGTTTATTTTCCCATTCCCCTCACAACCTCTTATATGTAATTTTGTATAACAATGAGGGTCTCCCTCCATTTCCATGCAATTTCCCTTTTCTCTCCCTTTCCCTCGCACCTCATGTCTCTGTTTAATGTTAATCTTTTCTTCCTGCTCTTCCTCCCTGCTCTGTTCTTAGTTGCTCTCCTTATATCAAAGAAGACATTTGGCATTTGTTTTTTAGGGATTGGCTAGCTTCACTTAGCATAATCTGCTCTAATGCCATCCATTTCCCTGCAAATTCCATGATTTTGTCATTTTTTAGTTCTGCGTAGTACTTCATTGTGTATAAATGCCACATTTTTTTTATCCATTCATCTATTGAAGGGCATCTGGGTTGGTTCCACAGTCTAGCTATTGTGAATTGTGCTGCTATGAACATCGATGTGGCAGTATCCCTGTAGTATAGTACGCTCTTTTAAGGTCTTCAGGGAATAGTCCGAGAAGGGCAATAGCTGGGTCAAATGGTGGTTCCATTCCCAGCTTTCCAAGGAATCTCCATACTGCTTTCCAAATTGGCCGCACCAATTTGCAGTCCCACCAGCAATGTACAAGAGTACCCTTTTCCCCACATCCTCGCCAGCACTTGTTGTTGTTTGACTTCATAGTGGCTGCCAATCTTACTGGAATGAGATGGTATCTTAGGGTGGTTTTGATTTGCATTTCTCTGACTGCTAGAGATGGTGAGCATTGTTTCATGTACTTGTTGATTGATTGTATGTCCTCCTCTGAGAAGTGTCTGTTCAGGTCTTTGGCCCATTTGTTGATTGGGGTTATTTGTTTTCTTATTGTTTAATTTCTTCAGTTCTTTGTATACTCTGGATATTAGGGCTCTATCTGAAGTGTGAGGAGTAAAAATTTGTTCCCAGGATGTAGGCTCTCTATTTACCTCTCTTATTGTTTCTCTTGCTGAGAAAAAACTTTTTAGTTTAAGTAAGTCCCATTTGTTGATTCTTGTAATTAACTCTTGTGCTATGGGTGTCCTATTAAGGAATTTGGAGCCCGACCCCACAATATATAGATCAGAGCCAACCTTTTCTTCTATCAGACGCATAGTCTGATTTGATATCAAGCTCCTTGATCCATTTTGAGTTAACTTTTGTGCATGGCGAGAGAAGGGGATTCAGTTTCATTTTGTTGCATATGGATTTCCAGTTTTCCCAGCACCATTTGTTGAAGATGCTATCCTTCCTCCATTGCATGCTTTTAGCCCCTTTATTGAATATAAGATAGTTGTAATTTTGTGGATTGGTCTCTGTGTCCTCTATTCTGTACCATTGGTCCACCCACCTGTTTTGGTACCAGTACCATGCTGTTTTTGTTACTATTGCTCTGTAGTACGGTTTGAAATCTGGTATCGCTACACCTCCTGATTCACACTTCCTGCTTAGAATTGCTTTTGCTATTCTGGGTCTTTTATTTTTCCATATGAATTTCATGATTGCTTTATCTATTTCTACAAGAAATGCACAGGCTGATGATCAATGCTTTAGCATGTGGGCTTTGGAGGACATTTAAGTTCTAAACCCTGACACCATGTGTCATTTCATTCTTCTTTTCCCATTTTCCATAGAAGCCCCAAAATATCTCATAGGACCTCTAGTCCCATTCTGTCCCTTATCATTCTCAATAGGCTACAGGCTCCCAAATTCCAGTGAGCCCCAAACCTGCACTGTCATTCCACACATTAAACTCTTATTTATCATTAGCCTTATATAGAACTGAAAGATTCCAGTTCTCTCTAAAGGCCTTATGGGTCCCTTTCATTTTTCCTACTTTAGTAGCACTATGCTTTCTTGCCTCATACCTTACTATAAGTGGCATACCCTTACTCCTACCTGGTATAAACCTTTTTCTCATAGGACTGAGTTCTCTATAAGGTCAAGTACCTTTATTCCCAAACCATAACCAAGTATATTCTCAGAAGAAAGGCCCCCAGATTATTGATCTTTTTCACAAGATAGTTTCTCCATATTCAACATCTAAAGTGAATTTCCTTTTCTTAGTTATTTCCTGGAATGCCCCTCTCCTTCCCTCAGTTCACCTTCTGTGAAATGTCTGATCATTGACACTCAACAGGGATAATTTCTCTTGAGTTCTGTAATATTTCATTATTCTGTTTCATATGTGTCTATATTATCTTGGGAGAGAAGCTCTTTATATTTACCATGGTACCTATTCTGAGAGTATTTTCTTGAGATTGTAGCTAGTCAGATTCTTTCCCCATGCATGCATAGTTTGCTGGTGGTGGTTACCTTGTGTTTGAGGGTAGCTATTGCCATGGCATGTTTACTCATTTGTATCTGTTAGTGCAAAATACAGTTAGTGCTTCTCAAATTTTAACTTGCATAGGAATCAGCTAGAAAATGAATTAAAATCAATTTCTGTGCTCCACTGCCAGAGATTAATTTGTTAGATTTATGGTGAGGGAGAGCTGAGATAACTGCATTTCTCATAAGATCTCAGGTAATGCTGATGCTGCTGGTCCATGGACCACACTTTTAGTGTTGCTGCACTAGGCTAGTCTCTAACAGGAAAGCTTTCCTTGTGAGTTAAAAGGTGGGGGGTATAAAAACTATTACCATTGTCTACAAAGTTTAGATTGTTGTTTTTTGGTTCTTTGCATAGGAGAAGCATTCTTTTAACTCACAAGTTCCACTTCCTTAAATTTGCTTTCTTTAAAAGTTCTCCTAGTAATCCAGGCATGGTGGCAGCACATGCTTGTAATCCCAGGACTCAGGAGGCTGAAGCAGGAGGATCTCAAGTTCAAGGCCAGCCTGGGCAACTAAGTGAGATCCTGTCTCAAAATATTTAAAAAAATTAAAACAAACTGGGGATGTAGTTCAGTGGTAATATACCCCTTTCTTCAATCCCCAGTACCGCAAAAAATAAAAATTAAAAATTAAAGTTCTCCCAGTCATTGCAAAAGTCTCTTTAAATATTTTTATCAATATTAAGCAATACCATCTAGCTCAGGTAGCATTTACTTCTAGTATCATTAGGACTATTTGCCCTCCCCCAATGTTTTAAGGTTAGAAAATAAATAATTATTATTCATAGCAATTTCTATTATAGCAAAATACATTAGTAGCAAATAACTTTTTAATTGTTTTTACTCTTAATAATTGAAAGAATTAATTTGATGCTGTTTGCATTTTTAACTCTTTGAGTATTTTTTTTATAGTGGTGAAGTACTGAACATCTTAAGAATGTTCTCAGGGAAATATGTCATTAGAAAATATACTACAGGTAAAATGGAATGTAAGATAAAAATATTGAATTAAACAGAAATGACTGTCTTAGTCCATTTGGGCCATATACTATAGACTGGGTGGCTTTTTTAAACAACAGAAATTTATTTCTCATAGTTCTGGAGGCTGGGAAGCCCACAATCAAGGTGCCAGCAGATAACAGGTTTCTGGTGAGGGCCCATTCCTGATAGCATTTTCTTACTGCATCATCACCTGGTGAAAGGGGCAAGCCAGAGTCTTTCTAAGGTCTCTCTTACAAGGGCATTAGTCTCATTCATAAGAATTCTGCTCTCCACTCAAAGGCTCTACCTCCTAATAGCATCACAATGGGGGTTAGGTTTTAACATGAATTTGGGGGGAGGGACAGTAATTCAGATCATAGCAGTGATCAACAGAATCTTATCATTTAATAATGATCTTTTATTCAAAATTGAAAAATTAAGAAAAGAATTGAAATGTGGTCATGTAATTAATAAAACTTTTTATATAATAAAAGTTTTTAAAAATCTTGTTTGTGTTTTATCTCTCCAGTTCTCATAGCAACCACCCAAGTAAACGGTTTTATATTTTCAAGAAGCATTCAGGAATTCTCAGGTAACTGGTTGATCTTTTTCCATTCTTTTACTGAAAAATTATAGTAACTTTTAAAAATGTAATAGTTGGGTACTTGATTTGAAACTCTCAGTGATTGTTACTGGACATGATACAATTCTGTTCACTATATTCTTTGATCATAGTGAGGGATGGCCTGTCATCTCTGACTGAACTTTGGTTCAGTGGTGCCAGGCATTGAGATCAAATCTTCATGCATTTGCATTGTAAAACAAAAAATAAGGCTAATAATACTTGAATAGAAATGAGTTGATTAAAACATTGTAATAGTTAAAATTAATATATAGCTTTCAAATTCTTAGTTTTTCTTTATGAAATAAAAGTACATAGCTTGCTTACTGTACAGAAAGAATTACTGATTAATATTTCTAAATGATAATTAACTTTGGTTATATCGCAAATACTTAGAAGCTGCTAAGCATTGTGGGTTTTTCAGTTTTCTAATTCCTTTTACATCCATCTTTCCTTGTTTAATTGTTTTGCTCATATTGAATAGTGTGTGGCATGTAATAGGCATTCAGAAAATATTTGTTAAAGAAGTTAATGTACATATTGAAAACAACATGTGGATGATGTTGAACCAACAACTCATAAATGGAGGGAAATTTGATTCAATTTTTAAAACATAGTCATGCTATTTTAAATCATTACTCAATTCAGTGACTTGGGGGAAAAAAGTAAAATAAGTATTACCTTTACTGAATATTTTTAAAGAATTAAAATAGGTTTAATGTTGAAGATGAGATTTTAATTTGATTTTCACTTTGTTGACAAGCTCACTTGTGTGCTTGGTTTCTAAATTAACTGTATGATTTTAAAGATCTGGGATGCTTTTTTCCTAACTTGGGTGGTTCTCAATTTTAAAAAGAAAATTAGTCAATTTTTTTATATATGGTACTTAGTATGTTTATATAGTTCTATAGAATAATATTTTGTAATTACTATTTTATTAAAATGAATTCTTTATTTTTTAATTATTTGTTGTACATCCGCCACATATACAACAGAATATATCAGATCCTATACAAATTATAGTGATAAAGAAGGCAGCCAGCTTGGTACCTCCCTTCAAGGAATGTACAATTTATTGGAGGGATATAAATGTATGAACAAAAATAACTACAGTAATACAAGGAGGTTTGTAATAAGTACAATCAAAGCAACTGATTTCAAAGGACAGAGATGTTTTCTGCTTCTAAGAGGCACAGGGGCATTCTAGTTGGAAGAAATATCATGAATAAAAGTTTGCATAATGGGAAACAGAAAGCATACAGTACACATTCAGACATTCACAGTGGATAACTTGTAGTGTATTTTGGGAAAAACACAAAGTTTATGTAATGTGGTATTAAAATCAATGTCTGCAGGAATAGTTTTTATTTTATTTATCTTTATTTTTATTTATTTATTTTTATGTGGTGCTGAAGATCAAACTCAGTGCCTCACACGTGCCAGGCAAGTGCTCTGCCACTGAGCCACAACTTCAGCCCATGGGAGAATGGTTTTGAGCTTAGATCCAGAGTTTAGAATTCTGTAAAATGATTCCAAGTCATTTATACTTAATTTTAATTTGGAGAACATTGGGGAAACCATTGTTGTTTTGAGTAGAATCAAGGGTTCCAAAGGAAGACTGTGATTGGGTATATAAAATAAGTTGTAGTTGCATGAGGCATAGACTGATAAAGGTTATTGTAGTAGTTAAAACTGATTTAATGATGACCTAGGTAGTGAAGTGTTATCACATCATATTTAATATCATGAGCTCTGGAATCAAAAGGTTCAGTTTCAAACCTCATGCTGGCCTTGGTAGTTAAGTAAACTTGATCCTGTCCTCTATAGAAAAGTGCTAATGATAGCACCTGCTTCTCTGGGTTGTTAGAAAATATAAATCAGCTGATATGTCTAAAACCCTCAACCTGGCACAGCATAAATGCCCAATAAATTGTTACTGTTCTAGATGTTTGAAATATTGAATGTTTTAAGGAAAAGATAACTACTGGTTTGTATCAGTGTCAGGGAAGTGGCACCATAAGAGAGAACAAACAGGAAGGATGATTTGGGGGAGGAAGCCCACAATTTCAATTTTACAAAGATAATATGTGATTCATCTGAGTAAGAGCTAGGTATAAAAACAGACTATTAAGACTATAACTTCAGGGGAGAATGAATCTAAGGTATGTTACTGGGTTTTTTTTCACAATATATTTTTTTATTTTTACGTGGTGCTGAGAATTGAACCCAGTGCCTCACACATGCTAGGCGAGCGTGCTACCACTTGAGCCACATCCGCAGCTCTGTTACCATTTTTTAAAATTTATTTATTTTTATGTGGTTCTGAGAATCGAACCCAGTGCCTCACATGTGCTAGGCTAGCACTCTAGCACTCAGCCACAACCCCAGCCCATATGTTACTGTTTTTTATTCCTATACAGGAAGGATAGTCCAATTTAAAGTATCTGATGAACTTGAAAAATATATTTATGCTTTGTTAATAAACTGATAACAATTACATTAAGGAATTTATTTTTAAATCCTCACATTTTATTTTTTTTAGTTGTCAATGGATGTTTATTTTACTTATTTACACATGGTGCTGAGAATTGAACCCAGTGCCTCACATATGCCAGGCAAGCAGTCTACCACTGAGCTACAATCCTAGCCCATCTCACATTTCCTTTCTAATTTTGTCTTAAATTATACACAAGATTATAGGCTGCATAGACTGTACCCTATTTCTTCACTAATTGTGTCTGTGATACCTAGTAGTACAATGTGCAAAGGAAGTCCTCGGCAAATGTATATTTCATATTACAAAATTTGAAAATGATAATCTTGGTACATAAAATAAAAAGTTATATTATGTGGAGCAGTAATCATTGAACTTGTGTATTGATTTCTATACAAGATAAGAGTCTCTCTTACCATCTAATTCTTTTTTCCATAGGGGCATTACTCTTGTGTGCCTTAAGTGTGATTTCCTAACTGATTCTTCTGGCTTAGACCGTATGGCTAAACACTTAAGTCAACGTAAAACTCATACTTGCCAAGTTGTAATAGAGAATGGTATGTATATATAATAGTGTTACTTTGAATTTTAGATATTTAATCTAGTACTTTTGATCAGCCACAGTATAGGATTTCAGGTATTACAAATTAATTTATTCTTCATATATGCTATTTTAAATGTAAAACTCTTCTTCTGGTTACAGTTTCCGAAAGTACCTCAACTTCTGAACCCACTTCTGAGTAAGTTTAATTTTAATTCAGTGCATTTTACTTTAATGGATTTTAGCACTGTTGCAATTTTAAAATGTATAATTAATAGAAATGAAAAATATTAAAGTATTTTGTTTTTGTTTTTGTTTTTAAAGCGGCTTGTTGAAATAGATTCCTGCTCTATGGAGCTCGTGCAACCTGGTGCAAGACAAGTTGGAATTTCCTAAGTTCAAAGTTCTGAAGTGTTTTCTTACACAAAGGCAGTTTCCTAAGTTCAAAGTTCTGAAGTGTTTTCTCACATGAAGGTGGTTAAACAAAGTTCATGACATTCAGCTCTTTTCAGCTTTCAGATGGCACTAGATTCTTATTCCACCTTATCTTTGTGTCAGGTTAACATGTCTTAACGTGTTTTTTTTTTTCCTCTAGTTGACTTTCTCCAAAAATAACTTTTGTTGTTATGATCTTTTCTTGCTTTGCTTAAAATAATTTGTTTTTTTCTTCTGTACTTGCCTTCTGAATATTACATTCCAAATGACATGGCTGTTCATCTTTTTTGTCTGTTTTGTCTGCTTTCTTAATTTCTTATAAGTCTTACATTTTTAGGTCAGATAGATGTTTTTTCCCTCATTCTTTTGTCTGTCATTGTTCTATTTTTTTTCCTATTTTTCAGATGCAGAAGCAACACAGAAATTTCAAAAAATGTCCAGTGTACTCCTGGACAGTGTCCCCCTTCGATGGACACAACTGATGCCTGTTCTGTCTTTCCAAGGAATGTGAATTATTTGACTGTGAGACTTCTTCTAGTTTGTGGCCTTAAGGAATCAGATCTTGGGGAGAGTCCCTTCCTACCTGACTGGCCTCCCATAATGCTGATGCTGATTTGGCCAGAGATGACCTCAAGGCCCACCAAATTGAGCACAACTCCCCACTGGGGGCTTTCGTTCTTGATCTTAAGCTTATGGGTTGATTCTAACCAAGAAAAGCCCATCAAATCAGTGCTTCAACATCCAAGTTGAAGTTGAATCATTTTGGCTGCTGCCCTTTAATCTTCCTATAGCATGCATGCAGTCTAAAGAAAATGAAATTTCTGTTGTATAGAGAACCAAGATTACTTTTATGTTTTTGGAAAAGTGAACTTTAAATTTACAGTTCCAAAGTAACAACTATTCACATTGTCATTTAAAGTTTTATCCAGTATTAATCCTAGGAGTTTTCAGCAATACTAATATTTAGATTTTTTAATTTAATTTTTTTCATTAAATTTTAGTAGCTTGGTGTTATGTTGTTCTTCATCAAGTTTATTGATGTCCATTTTGTTATGTCTATTTTTGTACTCTTCTCTTTAAAGCTTTTGTTTTGTGTTTGTTTTGTTTTTGTTAAGAACTCCAATAATTTTCTTTATAATTCTCAACAGATTTCATGTGGCTACCTACTGGTAGCTTCTTTTGATACTTGTTCAGCTCATTAGACATTATTACATGCTCTATCTTGGGACTTTCATTAACATCTTGGGGATTGTGAGTTCAAAGACATAAAGAATTGGCAAAAACTCCTCTTTCAGACCTTAAAACAAATTTTAAAGTTACATTTCTGATTATCTAATACATAATATCTTCTTAGCCATTAATGTAATTCCTTTGGATAAAGATAATATATTCAAAAATATTGGGACCAAAAAATGCACTTGTTTCTTGCCCATATATATATATATAGATGTATATTTTTTTTAATTTGGTGTTTGTTTATTTTGGTTACATTGAATATAGATTTGCTGAACAGTTTTGATGTTACTTATTTTTTTAATAAAATTTGTATTGTTAAAGGGCCTTGAGAATTGTTTTCTAATAAATAACTTCATATAAAACCATAGATTGTATCATATAAGTAACTAGAAAGATTGCTTTGCTTCTCACATGGAAGCCTGATTGCTTGGCCTACAGATCAAGAACATTATCTATTGAATGCATCTTGCACTTTTTCTCCCAGCATATTTAGAAGCTCACTGTTTATATTTTATTAAGTAATTTCTTGAACATTTTTCCTGCATTATTGGGAATTAAACTCAAAGGCACTCTGCCATTGAGCCACATCCCCAGCCCTTTTTATTTTTTACAATGAGACTGGGTCTTGCTGAGTTGTCAAGGCTGGCCTTGAACTTGTGATCTTTCTGCCTTAACCTCCCAAGTATCTGGGATTACTGGGGTGCACTACTACACCAGGCTACTTTCTTGAACTTTAAAACCTAGCAAAAGCCCGCTTTGTGATCTTAATAAACATAAAAGTGGACAAGCTCTGAAGTCATTTGACTCAATCATGAGTGTTTTTTTCCTTAAACTCCAAAATCAGAACTTCATGAATGTATTTTGAATGAATCATTTTCCAAAATTTTTAGAAGTGGTTTGTTTCATAGTAGTGAACTTCATGATACTCTGGTCTTTTATTTTCATACCTATCTCTAGGATATTTTGTCAATTTCCACTTTTCTACTCAATTTTTTAAAACCTTTAAATTGTGATAAAATATATGTGATATAAAGTTTGCCACTTTAACGATTCATAAGTATACAAGTTTAGTGGAATTAATGATGCTCATTTTTTAAAAATTTTAAACGTTCACCCAGAAATAATTTATTTGCATTTTAAAGATAGCTTCTCTTTTTATTTATGTGTAGGTTATCTGCCAATAGTTCAGAAACATGAAACGCCACATGCTATAAGCAGTACATTAGGTATGGGGATACAGCTTTGTGTTCTTCCATAGAATTCTATTTCTTATATATCAGGGTATTTTCTTAAAAATATAATACTGTTAATAAAGATTCAAAATACGCATATAATACTCTTAAAGTTCTGTGCCATGTAACAGCATTTTAATTTGTTTAAAACATTTCAATCAATATTAACCTTACTTATTATAGGCAGTTACAATTGTGTTTTAATTGGTACTAATGAATTTTATCTTGTCACCCTGATCCCTCTTTTTTAAAAAATATTTTTATTAGTTGATGAATTTTTAAATTTTATTTATTTATTGGTATGTGGTCTGAGAATAGAACCCAGTGCCTCACACATGCTAGGCAAGTGCTCTACCACTGAGCTACAACCCCAGCCTCTGATCCTTCTTTTTTTTTTTTTTAAAGAGAGAGTGAGAGGGCTGGGGATGTGGCTCAAGCGGTAGCGTGCTCGCCTGGCATGCGTGCGGCCCGGGTTCGATCCTCAGCACCACATACAAACAAAGATGTTGTGTCCACCGAAAAACTAAAATAAATAAATAAATAAATATTTTAAAAAAAGAGTGAGAGAGAGATAGAGAATTTTTTTAATATTTATTTTTTTTGTTATTGGCAGACACAACATGTTCGTTTGTATGTGGTGCTGAGGATCGAACCCGGGCCGCACGCATGCCAGGCGAGCGTGCTACTGCTTGAGCCACATCCCCAGCCCCTCTGATCCCTCTTTATCTTCAGGCTATCCTAAATAGTTTTTTCATCTTGATTCAGAAATACCCATCTCTTGCATACCTGCCTACTGGCTTTTTGTTTTAGCTGACTAAAAGTTATATGTTTAGTTTCAGTTCATCACCATTGTTAGAAAAGTAACCACTTATACACAGATTTAGATTCTTGCTCTTTGTGACACATTGACAAAACAACTTCTTCAGTCTTTGTTTGTTCATCAAATAATTATCTACTATATACCTACCACTGTTCTAGGTGTTGGAAATACAGGATGAAATCATCTCTCATGGGGCTTACATTTTAGTGGTGGGGAGAAATACAATAGAATGTAAATAATGTGCAAATATATGGCATCAAGTCCTACTATTAATGTATAATTATAGTATATCAATAAAAATAGAAAACATCCTTCATAACTAAAAAAAGAAAACTTTATAGTATTCTGAATGGTGATCTATAGAGAAAAATTAAGTAGGGAACAATAGTGTGTGTGTATATATATATATATATATATATATATATATGTTGAGGGTTGGGTGAGTGGTTGCCATTAAGGCAGACCTCCTTGAGAAGACATTTGAGTAAATTTGAAGGAAGTGAGGAAGTAGTATCAGAAGTACTGCCTAGAAAAATGGCACAAGAACAAAATCCCTGAAGGGGAAATTGGAAACCTCATATACTACTGGTACAAATGAAAAATGGTTCTGCCACTATGGAAAATAATTTAGCAGTTGCTCAAAAAATTAAGCATAGAATTACCATGCGAGGGGCTGGGGTTGTGGCTCAGTGGTAGAGCGCTCGTCTAGCATGTGCAGGGCCCCAAAAAAAGAATTACCATGGGACCCAGCAGTTCCATTCCTGGGTATATAGCCAGAATAATTCAGCCAAGTCTGGTGGCACACACCTGTAATTCCAGTGACTCCGGAGGCTGAGGCAGGTGGATCACCAAATTCAAGGCCAGCCTCAGCAATTTAGTGAGACTCGTTTCAAAAAAAAACTGAAGATATAGTTAAGTGGGAAATGTATCCCTGGGGCCAATCTCTAGTACCAAAAAAAAAAAAATTAAAGAAGAGACTAACATACCAGCACATGTGTGTTTATAGCACCACTGTTCACAATGGCCAGAAGATAGAAACAGTCCAAATGTCATCAACAAATAAAGGGATAAATTGTGGAATATCAAATAGAATATTATTTAGCATAAAAAGGAATGAAGTACTGTTACATTCTGCAACGTGTGTGACCCTTTTAAACATGTTAAGTGAAAGAAAATCACTAACAGTCACGTTTTATGATACAACTTATGTGAAATATCTAGAATCCGCATATTCATACTGACAAAGGCAGATTAGTTGTTTCCAGAGCTGGAGGAGCAGGGTATGGAAAGCAGTTGCCTAATGGGTGTGGGACTTTATTTGGGGATGATGAAAATGTTTTAGAACTAAATAGAGATGGTTGCATGATAGTGTGAATGTACTGCCGCTAAATCATTCACTTTAAAATGGCTAATTTTATGATATATGAATCTAACATCACTGTTTAAATTAAACTGGGAATATAAAGGAAGCCTCCTTAACCTAACCTAATAAAAATCTACAGCTAACATGATTATGATGGGAGAAAGGGCTGGGGAGAAGGCCCTGAAGCAGGCTCGTGCCTGGTTAAAAAACACAAGATTGATGGCACTGCAGAAGATCTGTAGGCTAAGCGGTAGCAGATAGGACATGGCTTGGGAGATCATGTGGACCACGTAGAATAGAGCCTTATAGGGAGTTTAAAGGAGTTAGCTTTTATTCTGTGTTGGGAAGCCATTAGTAGATATTTTAAATTTTTTGTTAGTTATTGATGAACATTTATATATTTGTTTACATGTGGTGCTGAGAATCGAACCCAGTGCTTTACACATGCTAGGCAAGCACTTTACCACTGAGCCACAACACCAGCCCCCATTAGTAGATTTTGAATGGGGTAATATAAATTATACCTTGATAAACAATGAAAATGAAAGTCCTCTTGTGGGGCTGAAGCAGGAGGATCCCAAGTTCAAAGTCAGTCTGGGCAACTTGGACCCTGTCTCAAAAAAATTAAAAGGGCTGGAGGTGTAACTCAGAGCTGGATGTTTTCCTGGTAATCAAAAGGCAGGATCAGATAGAGAAGTTATGAATGTTCCTCAAATTTCTAGTTATTTTGAGAACAAGCCTGCCGTACTTTCAAACAAGGAATGACGATGAATAGGTAAAAGAATCATTTTAGCAAGGTATGGCAATACACCCCTGTCATTCCAACTAGTCTGGAGACTCAGGCAGGCAAAATCACAAGTCTGAGGACTGAGGACAACCTGGCAAATTTAGTGAGACCCTGTCTCAAAATTTAAGAAGAGTTGTAGTAGAGCATTTGTCAAGCGTGAGCAAGATGGTTCAATCCTTTGGACCTCAAAAGAAAGTTTCTCAAGTACAGTCTTAATGGGATCGCTCCAGCTGCTGTCTTGAGAACAAGCTGCTTGCAATCCAAGGGCATAATCAGGGTTATAATAATCCAGATGGTAGATGATGGGGGCTTAGACTAGGATGGAAAGAGCACAGGGGATAAGTGACTCAATTTGGGGTATATATTGAAGGTTAGGCCAACAGAATTTGTTGATGATTTCAGTGTAAAACGTGAAAAAAAATGTGTGGGACAGCATGGTCATTAGCCTGGGCAACTGGTGTTGACATTAATTTACACATAGAAGACTTTAAAAGAGCAGATTAGGGAGAGAAGATTAGGACTTTGGTTTGGGACATGTTTAAGTTTGAGATAACTATTAGGTATCCAAGTGGGGAATGTCATAAACATTCGGATATATGAGTTTAGAGCTTAAGGGAGAGGTCCAAGCTGTCAATAATATTGATTTTATTTTTAAAAAATACAAGACCGGGCTGGGGATGTGGCTCAAGCAGTAGTGCGCTCGCCTGGCATGCGTGTGGCCCGAGTTCGATCCTCAGCACCACATACAAACAAAGATGTTGTGTCTGCCGATAACTAAAAAATAAATATTAAAAAATTCTCTCTCTCTCTCCCCTTCTCCCTCTCTCACTCTCTCTTTAAAAAAAAAATACAAGACCACCAAGGGATATAGAAAATAAAGTCTGCAGACTGAGTTCTGGAGCATTAAGACAATAAGAGTTTAGGAAGATGAAAGGGAATAAAGAAATAGAAACTGAGTAGTCAATTATGTGAGAGGAACACCAGAAAAGTGATTTTGTCTGGAAAACTCTAAGTACTCTGTTTGTAAAACATGGATGCTAACTTGTTCTAGAGTTTTGGGATTCTGTGATTCTATTTTGGTCAGACGTACACATCACTTATAATTTGTTAGGAGAAAATGAATTCTGAATGGTAATCATTTGACATATGTCAAAATATCACATTGTACATGTTAAACTTACAATTTTATTTGTTAAGTATACCTCAATAAAGTTGGAGGAAAGAAAGAATGCCAAATGCTACTGTTTCCGACAACAGAAACAAGGACTTAACACTGAGAAATGAATTGTCCCAATTACTCCCAAGCACAGTTAACTCTCATAAAAGTAACACTTTGATTTCTGTAAAAGAAGGTACCTAGGTCTAGAAATAATGTCCATACTTTGTAAATAGTGTGCATAGCTCAATGGTAGAGTGAGTATTTAGCATGTGCAAGTCTCTAGATTCAGTTTCAAGCACACACACATATCCACTTACAGAAATTCACATCCAAAAATCTTGAGTACTTATCCAATTCTATTTACTTGTTTTTGAGATTCAAACTATTAATTTTATGAAAACATTTAATAGCAATAGTAAAGTGTTTCCTTTTGTAGGACTTTGAAATGATTAAAAATATGTATATATCTTGTGCCAGGCACCGTGGCATATGCCTATAATCCCAGCAACTCAGGGGGCTGAGGCAGGAGGATCACAAGATCAAGGCCAGCCTGAGCAATCCTTTTTATTTTGAGATCCTGTCTCAAAATAAAAAGGACTGGAGATATAGCTCAGTGGTAGAGTGTGTGTGTCTAGCATGTGTGAGGCCCTAAATTCAATCTCCAGCACCACATACACACACTGTAAGATTAATTTCGGAGAGTCACACTACTTACTTTTTTGCTGGGGAAGAGATCAAGTACAAAGAGCTGAATTGGATCCAAACTTGGCATGAAGTTCCTTTCTTTTTCTTTTCTTTCTTTCTTTCTTTTTTCTTTTTTTTTTTTTTTTTGTACTGGTGATTGAACACACGGGTACTTTACCACTGAGTTATATCTCCAGCCCTTTTGCTTTTTTGATTTTGAGACTAGGTCTCGCTAAATTGCTGAGGATGACCTCAAACTTGTGATCTTCCTGCCTCAGCCTCCTGAGTCACTTGGATTATAGGTGTGCACCACTGCACCCCCGGCAAAGTCCATTTTTCATCTAATTCAACTGCCTCATGGCCTAGGGGAAGCTCTCTGTGTTCCCAGTGTATCAGGCCTAATTCTTTGGCTCCAAAATACATCTCCCTGTGCAGGTGAGATGCTTTCTCAATGTCTCCCCTTCCTCCATCTCTCCTACTGGGCTAGTAGTTCCTAACAGTTCTCAGGCTCCCCTTAGGAGAATTCAGCTCTCATGATTTGGCAGAGGTAGTTTTAGGACACTCTTGGCCCATTTCCTTATTTATTATTAATTTTGGTACCAGGGGTGCTTAATCACTGAGCCACATCCCCAGCCCTTTTTGTTTTATTTTGAGATAAGGCTTCACTAAGTTTCTGAGGCTGGCTTTGAACTTGTTATCCTCACCCTCTCAAGTCACTGGGATTACAGACATGTGCCACCACACCTGGCCCATTTCCTTTTATAAAAGTAATATTCAAGTTCCAGGTGTCTCAGTGTCCAAATAGGGACCAGGATTATTTCCTTCAGAAAATGCTCAGTACTAGTCAGAAAAATGTCTGGTAAATACTCTGTTGCCTTTACTAATCTTACCAGCAGGAGGCGCTTGGCAGACGTGCAAAATCTCTTCATTGTATTATTCTGTCTCTTGCCTTTCATCCAGAGTGGTACTTAGTGTGAAAGTGTTTATACTCAGGATTGGTCTTCAGTTGTCTCTTGTAGTTAAGAGGCTCTTACCTACTAGTTTCAGGCAAACAGCCCAAGGACAATGGGTGTAACAGGAACAGTTTAATTTATTCTTTTTAGGGCCTGAAAGAATCTATTTCACTAGATTGAGTTCCTTGGTTACCCAGCTTACTCTAGGGTTCACACAGCTGGTTTTGAATCTCTGGCTCAGGAAACAGTTTCTGATTTTAGAGCTCATCAGGAAGCCGAGGGATAATACCACACATACACACACACACACACACACACACACACACACACACACACCCCTGGAGGTACATCAGAACCACCTGTGGACATTTATAAAGTGCAAATTTGCTGTCCCCATACCCAGAGTTAATAGATCAGAGTGGCTGGGGCTGGTGCCTCAGGAATCTGTTCATTAACAAGTGCCCCATAGATTTCCTGAAGTAGGTTATGAACCATCATTAGGGAATCACTAGTCCAGGAGTATCTCTGGGATCTCCATCTCAGTCCTGATGCCCCAGCACCAACCTTTAGGAACATATACAGTCAACAGGGCTTAGAGACAGAACAAGATTTTCATGTAGGAGACTGCTGCCTTTGAATGGTGCTGACATCTTCAGGGGAATTTAGGTGGTTCAGGACAGTAGGTCAGCTCTTCCAGAGGGAGCAAGGCCCCTTCCAGTGAAGTGATGAGGTACGACCAGTAGAAAGGAGCCTCTATGAAGCAAGATAGCAACTGTCCCCCAGTGTCATGAGAGAATAAATGCTGGCCTCTGTCTACATCTGTGGGTCAGGGTTTCAGAAGAAGCTGAACCTTGCTTTCCATGGAGCTCTCAGCACATGCTCAGACCCTCCCCCACTCCCGGCATACACTCAGGTGGGCTGCAGTCTCCCCTGCAGGTGGAGCTTCAGGTGTTTACTGGGGATCCCTCCTGGCCCTGCTCTAGGCAGTGGTGCTCAGAGCAGCTTCTGGCCCTGGGCTCTGATTGCAGGACCCAGCAGAGATCATGTTAAGCCTCACTGAGCTCAGCCAGAACAAATCCTCAGGCTGAATCTGGGGGCCTGAGCAAATGAGCAGATACTGAAGGGAGGGACAGCTCTGGAGAGCCTAGTGGCAAGATCCTTCAGCCCCAAAGCCTGAACAGCAAGTCTTGCTGGCTGTGTGGTCCCCAGCTATTGTCCAATGCAAGGAAATTTTAGGGACTCCTTTGGCTCAGAGACTGACACTTCAGTCAGACAATCAGGCTTCTTGGAGGTATCTGGTCAGTGTATCATGTTCTTGTTTATAAAACAGAAATCATCCCTACCTCATAGATTAATAAAAGAGCATTAAAAGAGATAATGAGAGAATGTCAAGAGTCTTACCACAGTGCCAGCACATAATAAGCATTTAAGTGTAGTTATTTCTCCTAATTCTGTTCTGTAGCACTAGAAAAGATCCCAAGGTGACAGGTCTAGATAGTGAAGAACTATAGAGGAGAGGCAGTGGTCATCATAATTAATTCCAGAAACTCGGTGATATCAAATGAGGAACCTGGAAACACCAACTTCCTTTGAATGCCTCCATTCCTCTCCATCCTCACAGCAACAAGGTTCTCTAGCCTTCTGGGTTTCCATTAGGTATGCTTTGGGTTCAGCCTGTTTCCAAATCCTTTCTCTCAACACAAGGGATGCCTGAGCACCATCATGCCACCTTCTGTTACCATGAGTCAGTGCTGGGACCTGGAAAGGGACCTTACTAGAACTAGGGTCCCATCTTCCCCTGCATCTTACCCTGTGGAAAGGGACCTAGGGACCCTGCCAATGGACTGGAAGAAGGTCTGGGTGGATTCTGGAGGTTCTCAGGTTTCCTGGAAACACATGGTGAGCCCCAGAACTTTTTGAGTGTTGCCAGGTGACTGGGGGAGAACAATCTCATACTGTGGGGAGGGGTAAGATCAGGTAGGTGAGGCACAGAAGATATAATAAGCAGGTCAGTGAATGTCTGCTGTTCACAGCACAATGACAAGAGCCTTGACAGTCTAGGGGAAGTTTTCAGAGCCTGGTTTTTAGGGTGGGACCCAGGCATGGAAGTGGCATCCTTGAGGCACACACTCAGGAATCACCCAGAAAGGGGTGTCTATCAATCTCAGAGGAGCTGAAAGAGAAGACTTTTCCTTCTTGCATTCAGCCAGCCTGCTGAATCTTTCTGAAGGTTACTGAGTCTGGATGGTGCTAAAATCCACTGGCTCCTTATTGCACTTAAAAAGCCCAAATCCTACTGGGCATGGTGATGCATACCAGTAATCCCAGTGGCTCAGGAGGCTGAGGCAGGAGAATCACAAGTTCAAAGCCAGCCTCGGCAATTTAATGGGGCCCTGAGAAACTTGGTAAGACCCTGTCTCAAAATAAAAAATGATAAAAAGGACTGGGGATGTGGCACAGTGGTTAAATGCCTGTGGGTTCATTCCCTGGCACCAAAAATAAAATTAAAATAACATCAAGGGCTGGGGTTGTGGCTCAGTGGTAGAGTGCTTGCCTAGCATGTGTGAGGCCTGGGTTTGATCCTCAGCACCACATCAAAGTAAATTAAACAAAGGTCCATTGACAACTACATACACACACACACACACACACACACACACACACACACACACAAATCCCAGTCAAAGCCTACAAAGCCCCTACTTCTCTAATTCATCTCCCACTACTGTCTCCCTTGCTTGCTCTATTCCAGCCATACTAGTCCCCTTTCTGTCCCTCAAACATATCAGCTTCATTCCTGTCTTAGGGTCTTGGTATTTGCTGTTTCCCCTGATTGGGGTTCTTGTCCCCATGATCTCACAGATGTTTGTTTTTTCTCATTCAATTCTCAGCTCAAATGTTCTCTCTTCAAAGAAACCTTTTGTGACCTTGCTATCTAATATGTTTCTCTCTCTGAGTTTACCCTGTCTTATGGCCTTGAGTCCTTGTCACTCTCTCAAATGATCTTTCTTATATATCTCATTCTTGTTTAGTGTCTCTCTCTGACAACAGGATTTCATTTTGTATGTATATTTTACTCATTTGTGTCTCTGGGGCTTAGAATAGTGACACATAGGTGCTTGGTAAATTTTTGTTAGCTGCCTGGAAGGTGTTGGAGTTAATCAAGGTCGAAGAAGAGGCAGTCCTGGTTAGAGGACTTGGAATGTTGTCAACCTGGCCCTGCTACAGCAGAAAGAGGTCCTGACCAAGTGGAACCAGGAACCAGATCAAAATGTGCCCATTAGAGAAGTCACTCAGAGGTGGCTCACCTTTGCAGCTGGTTCAAAAAGTGCCAAAACAGCAGGTTGTGTCCTGGGCTTGGAGCACCTAGAGTATGAGACAAGGTCATGAGGTTTCCCCTCCAGAAGAAGCATAGTAACTAGAGTTTAACCCATCAGCATATCAACAGTCAACAGGACCCCTCCTCCTGTTTGGGTGACATTCAGGGGCAATGAATTGTGTGGGGACAACTGATAAGACCAGCTCTAATCCAGATATTAAGTAGGTTCCAAAGACAATCCAGGCGGAAGTCAGAACCAGGCAGAGATGAGAACCAGACCTGGGACTGAGCTGAGCCTGAGGCTAAATGAGCATGGGAGAGTGCTGCAGGGATGAGCCAGGCAGGACCAGACAGGCTCTTTGTTTGGGTGGGAAGCACATCTGGTGTGCATTACCCTTTGCTGTCTGGGAGCAGAACTGCATACTCCTAACAGGAAACAGCTCAGGAGCTGTCATCCCAGGACCTGCTCACAGTGGGATTCCAAGAAGAGGGGCCCCAAAGGAGCCCCCCCTCCCCCATCTTCTTGGGGCTGTTGCAGATATGCCTTTACTAGCCAGTTTTTATAAGGACCACCCAAAGCTCCCATTGTCTCAAAAACCAGGTGCAAATAGTTCTCCCTGATGCACAGATCCTTTCTAAACTCAGCTCTCCACCAGGGTTCTTCTTGGGCCAGACTCCCAGGTGTCCTCCCATCCAACCCCAAAGACATTCCTACCTCCTTACTTTTGCCCAGTACCCTCCTATTTACCAATCAAAAATTGCACTATATTCAATAGACACAATAACTCCATTTGGTTTTCTGCAAGCCTGCCCTGATGTTGAGTACATAGTATTTTCTCTTTTTTAGTATTTATTTTTTAGTGGTAGTTGGACATAATACCTTCATTTTATTTATTTATTCATTTTATGTGGTGCTGAGGATGGAACCCAGAGCCTCACACAGGTGAGCACTCTACCACTGAGCCACAATCCCAGCCCCAAGTACATAGTATTTTCAATCCCCATAGTACAACCTTGGACTTGATGTTGTCTAATTCTTGTTCTCAGGTAGTTAGTGTTGTACATTGTCCCTGTGACTAGATTATAGGGCCTTTGAACATAGGGGACATGTCTCTTGTCATACCATCCAACAAAGTTCTGGGGGCAGCCAGGTGCAGTGGTGCACACCTGTAATCTCAGCAGCTTGAGAGCCTAAGGCAGGAGGATCATGATTTCAAAGTCCATCTCAGCAACTTAGCGAGGCCCTAAGCAACTCAGCAAGACCCAATCTCTACATAAAATATAAAAAAGGACTGGGGATATCCCTTGTGTCTCAGTGATTAGTGCCCCTGGATTCAATCCATAGTACCAAAAAAAAAAAAAAATCTGGGAGCATAATAGCTATTTGCTAGCTTCAGCCCTGTCCCATCCAAGAAAGGAAAAGGGAGGACAGGGTGACACCTTTGGTGTCCAAGCCATCTTGGTAAAAAACGGGAAACAGGATCTAATTACTGTATACTTTTTATTTTTAAACTTTAGGAAATAAGAAGAGAACAGTCTATCTGTACATCCAAAGGCACACTCCTAGGAAATACTGTGTCCATCTCCTTTCAAAACTTTTCTACCTGACCACCTGCATTGTCTTTCTAGAAAAACATCTGGCCTATGTGTCATCCCCACTGGGTGTTTCTTCTACCCACTGATGACACTGAGCAAGAGAATGAATTAGTCCCAATGAAATGATTCAATGGGTATTTCAGGTAGCATGAAAGTCTGGTAGGGAGTGTGCATTTGCATGAGTATTTCACTATAGTAGGGAAAGCTCATTACAATCTGGAATGTCTTCTTGGGGCTGAAGGTGTAGCTTAGTGGTAGAGCATTTACTTAGCATGCACCAGGGCTCCAAATTCAAACCACAGTAGTGCAAAAAGAAAGAAAAAAAAATGTCTTCTAGGAGGAAAGCAAAACATAAAGCTATGTGATAATCTATACAAATTTTATTTTGATATCAATTTGTATGGAAACAAGCAGGTGTCAGCATTATGCAGGCACAGAAAAAGGGAAAGAAAAAACTCCAGTGATAATTTGTATTTACAACATTTGGTTTCAACAAGGACAGGAAGCTTTACTGTTAGCTTCCTGTGGGAACTCCAGTTTCTGCACCTTCCCCTGCTGCCTCTCAGCATCTCGATACAGCAGAGATTTCTGGGCCTTCAATCGGCAAGCCAGGCACATGAAAATTGACTCCACGTTCTGGCTCTCTTTGGGGTCCTTGGCTGATGTCTCAAACAAGAGCATGTTGTGGGCATCAGCAAATTTCAGGGCTAGGTTGGAGGGCACCTGAATCTGTTCCCTCAAGTCACACTTGTTGCCCACAAGCACCTTCGGAACTAGTGGGGGCACAGCATGCCCATTGCATTCTTGGATCCACATTTTGAGGTTGGTGAAGGAGGTCATCTTGGTGACATCATAGACAAAGACCACTGCATGCACATTGCGGTAGTAATGCTCAACCATGCTTTTACGAAAGCGTTCCTGACCTGCTGTGTCCCACACCTGAACCTGGAAGATACAAAAATCCATATGTGGAGTCAGAAAAGGAAACATAAACAGACAAAAGAAAATATGGTCTTGTAGCATAAGAAAATGAGGTTACAGGGGCTGGCATTGTGGCTCAGTGGTAGAGCGCTTGCCTAATGTGTGAGGCACTGGATTCAATCCTCAGCACCACATAAAATTAATTAATTAATTAATTAATTAATTAATTAATTAAAGGTATTGTGTCCATCTACAACTAAAAAACAAAAAGAAAAAAAAAAGAAAATGTGGTTACAAGCCCCGACATAGGAAGTGGTTCTTGACAGGTAAGCAGAATGGACTTATCAAAGTACAGACAGAAATTTTAGGGTTTGTCAAGTTTTTCTTAAGATTATTAGTTGCAAATAGAGTTGAAAATCTGAAGGCTTTTAGTTTAAACACTGGGGCATAAATTGGTCAAATTTTCTGGAGGGAACTTTGGCAATATTATCCAAGAAATACTCACAAATTTTGGAATTTGTAATCCCACTTCCAGAAATCTATACAAAAGACGTAATAGAGATGTGCTCAAAATTCTGCACAAAGATCTTAACCATGGTATTATTTATACTCTTCTAAAAACAGGAAACAATCTAAATGCTCACTAGGAAGCAAAAGTGTATAGCTATTCAATGGGCTATTATGCAGCCATTAAAAATAATGTTTCCAAAGAATAAATGATAAGAGAAATGCTCACAAAGTACAAGGAAGTGAAAAACAAAAGAATAGATACAATATTTTTTCAGGATTGGAGGTATAACTCAGTGGTAGAAAACCTGGGTTCAATCCCCAACACCACCAAAAAAATTCATATGCTATTGTCTTGATTTTTAATAAAACACTAAACATAAACATGTGTATAGGAAAGAATGGAAGTGTATATAGAACATTAATGGTTATATATATTTATGGGCAGCAGGACTATAGGTGACTTTTTTTGTATTTTCCAAGTTTTCTACCATAAATATGCATTTCTTTATTTGGAAATTTTTTTCTTTTTCTTTTCCTTTTTTCAGTGCTGGGGATTGAACCCTGTGCCTTTTTTCATGCTAGGCTGGCACAGAACTACATCCCCAGCCATATTACATTACTTTTTAAAGAAAGAAAAGTTAGTGTTAAAATCTCACCCTTCAGCTGAATTTATTTAAGTCACTGAATTTTCTTCTGCACTTTGACCTTTTTTTATTTTTTTTATACTGGGGATTGAATCCAGGGGTGCTTAGCCACTGAGCCACGTCCCCAGCCCTTTTTATTTTTTTGAGACAGGGTCTCAGTAAGTTTCTTGGGGCCTAAGTGGCTGAGGCTGGCCTCAAACTTGTGATCCTCCTGCCTTAGCCTTCCAAGTCACTGGGATTATAGGCATGTGCCACTGTGCCTGGCTGGCTTTTTTTGATAAGAACAATTTATAAAGGAAAAAAAGCTGGCATCACTAACATGCACAAAGAGAACACCCAGGGAACACACACACTCAAGCCCAATCCTTTTGCCCTTTATACATCCAACATCTTGGACAAGAGACATGCATGCTCAGAGTGATGGTCCCAATGCCCTATACAATTCTCGGCTATCTATAAAATTTGATTATGGCCACTAATTGATTACTATGGCTTTTAAAACGATGTATAGCCTTTGTTTGGAGTTAGTGGTCCATAAATATAATCTAGTAAATATAATTGAATCACTCTGCTGAGTGAAGATCTTACAGGGCCCCAGAGTCATCATTCTGAACATCAGTTTTCATTGTCCTGGCTCTCCTTCATCATCCTCTACTGACATGGCTTCAAATGTCTCCAGCATAACCCCCTCTTCTATTTCAGTTTTCATGTCCCTTGGACAGACCTTCGCCTCCTTGCTCCTGGACTACAGTATTCTTTTGATTTCTGGATATATCCACTCCACTGTCTTCTGAATGCTACTTTCAAACTAGCCTTCCCAAATCCCCACTTGTATCTGAATGTCATCTTATACTTCAGGAAATTATAGTGGCCCTCTACTGTGTGTGACTTCAAATGGAAAATTTTCTGTCTGCCATAAGTTGACTCTCCCAACCTGGATTCAAACTATTCAGGTAGCTACACCTGGTTCATTTGATCCTGCTAGTCCACCCTTCTACTGTAGATTTGCTTGCCCCCTCTTTGCCCTATCCAAATCCCACCCATTCTTGAAGGCTAAGCTCATATCTCCATCTTCTTTCTTCTTCCTCAAACTTTCTAAATCTATCTATCTATCTCTCTCTCCCCCCCCCCTTGTACCAGGGATTGAACCTAGGGGCACTTAACAACTGAGTCACATCTCCAGCCCTTTTTATGTTTTATCTTGAGACAGGGTCTTGCTAAGTTGCTTAGAGTCTTGCTGAGTTGCTGAGGATGGCCTTGAACTTGTGATCCACTTGCCTCCTGAGCCACTGGGATTATAGGCATGTGCTACTGCACCTGGCTACTTTCCCCACTTTCTATACAATTTTTTTTCCTTAGGAATTTCTTTTGCATTTTGAGTCTGTATCATACCATTTAGAATATATTTGTGTTCTCTGATTGTCTCCTCAGTGCTCTTGGCACCTCTCCAGCTAGACTGTAAGCAGTCTTTTTCTACATCAGATCACTTACCATCAAGGTTTTCATTATCATCAAAAGCACTATTGGCCTGAGCCACCAAAACTACAAACAGTCTGGCAGTCTAGGTATCTGCCAGGGCCATTTCAGAGAGAATATATGACTTTTGTTACATAGAAAAACCTATGTCCTTGAACATGGATTTGCTTCTGCAAAGACAAAAGATTTTCATTTCTTCCACCTCTCTGATGCTCTGAACAGGATGAAAGGGGAAGTAGGCTGAGAGAGGACTGGAGGTCATGAGGAAGGGAGCAGGTCTAGCCCAGGAATATCATTACCACTTGGCTCCTGATCTCCACTTCCCACCCTGCCCCCCAGTAGTCTTAACTCTCCCTCCTGCCTCTGAGTAAGACTGAATCCCTATCAGCCCTCAGGCATGTGGCAGATGCTTTAACACCACGAGCTCAGGATTCTAAAAATACCTGCCACTAGCAGGAACACGGGTGGGAGTGTGTGAGGTGTTTGAGGCTGAGTAAGGTTGGCTGTTTGGCTTTTCTTTGGCTTCCTAATTGTGTATACCACCCAAGTTGCCAGAACTGCAGGGAGGGCCCTCTCTGCTGGAGACCTCCTCTGCCTTTCCAAGGGTATTGCTATCAAGAGCCTCCTTCTGGAAGCTTTTATTTGGAGGCTCAGAATTTCAACAGTAGGCATTGCTCCCAATCCAGCTCTTTAAAAACCTAATCTAAGTTATTTGCACCCCTGTCTGTGGTGAGAGGTAAGCCTGGAAGCAGGCTGCTCCCAGCAGTGCAGTCTCAGAGCCCTCAGAAAAGGAGCAATAGCTGTTAGGTTCACCAGATATGGGAAATGATCTCTTTGTGTTTTGGGGTTCAGTGTTCTGTTCTTCTCGCCATTTTTATAACCCCTGGCCCATGTCCTTTTCATAAATATCACCTCTACCCTGTGTGCAGGGATGACCACAACCTCTTAGACACACACACACCCCAGATCCTCATTTCTCTCAGAGGGCCAGTGGGGCATAGTGGAGTCAAATCAACGTGTCTGCATTTCATGGCCCAAATTATGTAATTGTTGGGTGTCCTTAGGAAAGTTAATTTCCCTATCTTCAGTGTCCTTATCTGCATAAATGAAGATAACAGTAGCTATCATGTGAGCATTAACATTCCTTGTAAGTACATGACATTATGACTAAATATAGTCAGCCCTCAGTATCCCCAGCAGCTTGGTTCTAGAATCCTTGGAGGATGCCCAAATCATGGAAGTTCAAGTCCACTATGCAAAATGCTGTTATATTTGTATATAACCTATACTCATCCTCCCATATTATTTAAATCATGTTTATATTATTTATAATACCTAATACAAAGTAAATGCTAAAAAAATGGTTGTTATAATGTATTATTTAGGGGAGAATGATAAAAATGTTTGCACATGTTCAGTACAGATGCATGTTTTTTTTTAAATGCCAAGGGGGGTTCATGCCATGGATTGAACTCAGAAGCAGTCAACCACTGAGCCACATCCCCAGCCCTATTTTGTATTTTATTTAGAGACAGGGTCTCACTGAGTTGCTTAGTGCCTCGAAGTTGCTGAGACTGGCTTTGAACTTGTGATCCTCCTGCCTCAGCCTCCCAAGCTGCTGGGATTACAGGCATGCACCACCACACCCAGCTGAAAAAAAAAAAAAAAAAAGATTTTTTTGTAGTTGTAGATAGGCAAAATACCTTTATTTTACTTATTTATTTTATGTGGTGTTAAGGATCGAACTCAATGCCTCACACATGCTAGGCAAGCACTCCACCACTGAGCTACAGCCCCAGCTGCAGATGCAATTTTTCGAATAATTTTGCCCCTTGGTTAGTTGGATCCTTACATGTGGAACCCATGGATATAGAGGACCAACTGTCTGAGAAGCCCAGAAACCCCACCACTGAATCTGGATGGACAACTGATTGGATGCTATTGGAAAGGCATCATTCCAGCTCTTCTCCTTAGTATCTGAGTAAAAGACTAAGAAAGTAATTTAACCACCCTCAACTGAGCCACACTTTCTTCCTCTGCACATTGGGAACTCATTCTCTCATGGTGGCTGGGATGAGCCAGTGAAATAATATGAGAAAGAGCTTCTGCAAAATGTAAACTTCTCTGTAAATATTAGTTGTTATTCTCTGAAAGCTCAGCAGCCCTCCCCATTAGTCTTGCTCCTTGGATCTTTTGGGTTTCATCCTGGAAAGCACAGAAAGCTTGGCTTCTCCAAACTGAAATATAGCCAAGGCAAGGGCAATCCTGTGGGGAGACAGAGAGGAATGTGGTCAACATGCCATGGGGGGCTGGAGGCAGGTGAGTGCCAGAATAGGATTGCAGGGCACAGCATGGGGAACTGCCAAAGATCAATTGAACAGTTTTAACCATTTTCCTGGGGCTATCCCTGCCTATGCAAGATTTAGCAAGCCTTGCATCCCCTGCACATGCTCCTAGCTGACATGGGTATTTCTTTTCTCTAGGGAACATATCTTTCTACAGATGAGGCATGAATGTCCTTTTGTTGGAGGCTGATGGGGGAGGGTAAAAGTGAAAAAAAGGGAGACAAATACATTTCTAACCTTTGGGGGACACCCCAGTGGGTGATGGGAAAAGTTTAAAAGAAATCCTTTTTCAACTAGCTGGATTGTCCATCTGCATCTAAGATACACACACAAAGCTGATACAGAATGGCAAAGGAGGACAGAGACACAAAGAGAAACACACAGAGAAAAAGCAGCAGCCAGGGAGACAGACACACACACACACTGATGGATAATTAACCATTAAGCTAACTGGCAGAGGATGGGAGGAAGCTCAGAAGCCCTAAGGAAGACATGATGTCATTCTGACTGCAGGCAGCTTCTGAGGAACACTGAGCTCAGCCTCCATCCATTCGCTATAGTAACCCAAGACAGTGTTTTGTTCTCAGTGATCAGCAGAGGAAGAGAAATCCACAGTCCTAGGCTGCACCTGCCACAGCCACAACTGACCTGCAGTTTGACTGGCTGTGAGGGCTGGGACAGAAAGGGTACCCAGCCTGGTGAAGGAAACAAACTAAACAGGAGGGCTTCTTCCATGAGAATTTATCAATAATGGCTGAAAAATTAGTTTCTGAGTGTCCCTTCTACTTCTTACCCCCCAAACCCTATTCATTGTTTTCTGAGGCTTTTCCTCATTTTCCTTTCTTTCTTTCTTTTCTTCTTTCTTCTTTTGTGGTGCTGTGGATGGAATCCAGGGCCTCACTCATGTTAAGTAAGTGATCTACCACTACATCCCCAGCCCTTTCCAGTGCTTTTAGACTGAGGCAGACTCAATATGGTTTAGTTAAACCTGTGACAGACACATAGGGAAGTTCCATCCTACCTTTCAGGGTTATGCAATGCCTCCACCCTTCTTAGACTGATATCAGGAAAAGCTGTCAGCTTTCCCATATGATGTCCCTCTGTGTGTTGTTCCAGGTAACCTTGTAGGTTGGATGGACTAGTGGTGATTTATATGCTCTTCAAAGCATGATGCATGAAAATAGCACAAGAAAGGGAATTAGACTTGAGTTGCAGGCCTGCTCCTGTTTGATCTTGGGCATGTTTCTCTCTCTCTGAGCCTCAATTTTCTATCTATAAAATTATTACATTGGATTAGAGAATCTCTAAGTTCTCTTCTATCTCGGAATATGTTCTAATTCTCATGCCCAAGGTGCAAAAAGCAAAACCCATGGACTCTAAATGCTCTGAGTTATTTTTCTCCAGTGCTGAAGATGGAAACCAGAGCCTCATCCTTGCTCTTTAACTGAGCTACAAGCCCAGCCCCGAAGGAGACATCTTGAAGGCTCCTGGGTCCTTGGGATACATCTTTGGGATGGCAAGACTGGCTGCCTCCCCCTGAGCACACTTCCCAATCTAGAGACTGGATATTTCCACCTAGAGCATAGCACAGAGGTAAAGAGCATGGGTTCTGAATCTGGGTTGAAATCCTGACCCTGTTAAAAGGAAAGCAAGATAGAAAGAGGGGGAAAGTGCTTGAGAGTGAGAGTCAAAGACAGAAGCTCAGATCCATGTGTCATTGGGCAAGTTATTTCTTTTCCAACTTTAATCTCCTTATCTGTACAATGGGGATGATTACAGTCCTAATTTCCTAGGGTTGCTGTGAGTATCAAATAAGACAATGTATGTAAAGTGCCTAGCCTGGGCTCCTTGTTAATTCAGTAAACCAAAGTTGTTTACTAGTATTGCTCTTCTTGAGGTCATTTTCACCAGGAAACACTGTTTTGTAAATGTTGTGATGATGTGGGGGTGGGGGTCATAGTGAGAGGAGAGACCAAATGGGGCTTCAATCCCCTAGGGATGGCCCTGGTGATTAAGAGTGTAGCTTCAACTACAACAAATCAGTCATTTCCCAGTAGGCACTGTCTTATGTCCTATTCTGGGACACAGGGAGGCAGTCCATGAGAGACCACACCCTACCCTTGGGCACAGGACAAGAGCTCCCTATGACTTCTCTAGCATTCTCCTGCCAGGACTGGGATTTTATGTCCTGACAGCCTTGTATTGCTGCTGGCTGTGGTCTAGGGCTATCTCCACTTGTCACACTGGACTTTTCTCCCTCCCCTGAAGGGGGAAGCCCTTTGGCAGCCATCTCCTAGCATGGTTTTGGCACTTGTTCCTTGAGAAACTCCAGGTCAGCCAGCTGATGAAGCAAAATCTTCTCCTATTTAGATCATGTGCCAGCTGCCAGGCTCTTCCATCTTCCCACAGGCATGCTGGTCTCTTGACTGCTGGCTCTGGCCTTGATGTTGAAGCAGCTTTACAAGAAGCAGGTTCCCATCTCCCCATTCCCATACTCTACTTAGAGTTCCTATAGAATCTTCCCTCAGAGGGGCTCCTCCTTGAGCAGTGTCACAAGGCTTTGTCCTCTTGAAAATATCATCTTCCCAAAAAAGCCCGTATTAAGCACTTATCTGCACGTGGTGGTGTGCTGAGCTCTGTTTCTAGTGAGTCACACTGTCACAGGCTCTGCCCTCTGGGAAAAAGTCTGGAATCTTTGGCAGAGGCTGTGAAACCTAGTTGGGCTAAGCACAAGGGTATTGGAAGGGAAGAACATTTTTAAAAAATCTCCCCAAGGCCATTGGGTAGCAAGCAGGGTCCATTCTTCACCTCCCATTCCTCACTTTCATACTTCTTTCTCTCCTCTCCTCTTTTCCCCTTCCCTAGACTCCCCAATACTTCCTTTATCCTCCACCCAAATTTCAAATGAATTTAATTCCCCACTTTTAAATCCAGGGTATCAACATTTAAGGAGTTTTGAGAGTTTAAGAGCCCATCCATATATTTCCACTTTGGGGGAAAAAAGCATATTTTAGACATTACAGAATCTTACAGCCTTACATTAAAGAAGCTAGACATATTAGAGGAACATCAAACATGATGCAAACATCAAAATGAGAGTCCCAGGAAAATATAGGGATAATTAACTACCTTGACTTTAAAAGGGTGTGTAGCAATCCCCCCCCCTGAAAAAAATGCAAGAAGAAAAAAGATCACAATTTCAAAAGAATGCTCTATCTTCCTGGACTGGGGTTGTAGCTCAGTGGTAGAGTGCTTGCTTTGCACCTGTGAGGAACTGGGTTCTATCCTCAGCACCACATAAAGATAAATAAATAAATTAAAGGTACTGTGTCCATCTACAACTCAAAATATAGACCCTAGTACTCTGCCTTATCAATATTGAACTGCTCATCTTCCTGACATCTAGTGCCTTGGCCTGGTTTCTGAAGCCATTTTATTTTATTTTATTTTTTTAAAAGAGAGAGTGAGAGAGGAGAGAGAGAGAATTTTTAATATTTATTTTTTAGTTCTCGGCGGACACAACATCTTTGTTGGTATGTGGTGCTGAGGATCGAACCCGGGCCGCACGCATGCCAGGCGAGCGCGCTACCACTTGAGCCACATCCCCAGCCCCTCTGAAGCCATTTTAAACACATTCATTTTAGCTGGGCATGGTGGCAAATACCTGTAATCCCAATGATTCTGGAAGCTATAGGATTGCAGTTCGAGGTCACCCTCAGCAATTTCGGAAAGCATTAAGCAACTTAGCAAGACCTTGTCTTAAAATATAAAATAAAAAGGGCTGGGGATGTTGCTCAGTGGTTAAGCACCTATGGGTTTAATCCCTGGTACAAAAAAAAAAACCCACATTTATTTTAATAATCAAGGAGTCTTGCATATTTGGGAGTATTTCATCAGTCTCCCCAGTTGCTCAGTCTTTCTCTCCACTTCACTAAGAACAGTGGCCTTGCAGTTTCTTTGGCTGTTTGACCATAGGCTCAGGGAAAGGCCAACTGTGAGTCCAGAGGGTCTCCAGTGTCCCTAGTGCCTCTTTCTTTCTGTCTTTCTTTCTTTTTTTTTTTTTTTTTTTGGTGGGGATTGAACCCAGGGCCTTGTGCATGTGAAGCAAGCACTCTATCAAGTAAGCTATATCCCCAGCACCCCCTAGTGCTTTTCAGGAGCTTCTTTTCCCATCATCCTGCCCCGTTCTCCTCCCATGGCAAGTTGCCCTTGCCATGTCCTCCCTCCTGCCACCCTTTGCACATTGACATATTTCTGTCCTATCAAGTTTCTGCCTTTTCTGAACTAAATGTGAGTACAAATGATCAGACAAGAATATTTTGTACTTAGCCTATTTGATAAACTAATGGGGGAACAAGGCACTTTCTTTGGCCCTTGGTTAAGGTGCTCAGCAGCTTTTACAAAGGCCTTCTGAACAATACCAACAGAATGAGTTATGGGCAGTTCATTCATTAGGTACCCCCAGACAAGTAAAGAAAATATCATTTGAGAAAGACTGTTCCCCAAGAACAAGTTTTGTCTATTAGAAAGGTCCACCAGGTGATCCAGTCTCAATCCTTAAAAGGGTTCATGGCTTTGTGCATAAACACCCTACTCCACCCCAATTCCAACTCAGTCCTAATCTTAACTAATAAAGTGCAATTTAAAATAAGCAGCTTTCATTCTCTGTGGATTTCCATGCTTTCCTTCCCTCTGATGCCACCTGGCTTAGCAAAAGTGTTTTTTTTTTTTTTTCAGCCTATTGGCACTCAAGAGGTATAAGAGACTTCAAGATTGTGTAAAGTGCTTTGGGATCCATTCCACAGACTAGAACCAAGGGATGCCTCCCGCCTCCCTCTGCCCTCTAGTGCCGCTGCTCCTGCTCAGTAGGTCAGGGTCAAAGTTGAAATCAAACATGCTTTTCCTGGCACAAACTGTCAGGCAGGGCAAAAGGTAAGAATGCAACCACTCCCACTTGCACTAAAAAAAATGGGTGAGGTGGGGACCAGGTTCCGTGAGAGAGAAGAAAAGGGATGAGGAAGTGTGGAGGGTCTTGGGGCTCAGCAAGCTTCTATTCAGCCAATGCTGGGCATTTGCAAACACTAGAGCTATCCCTCAGGCGAAGCCCCTTCCCAGCTCCCTCCCTTCCCAGATCTGACCAGCTGGATCACCTTGATCTTCTCGCCCTCGATTTCCACGGTTTTCTCCCTGAAATCCACACCGATGGTGGCTTCAGTCTTGTCCGGGAAGGTTCCCCCACAGAAACGGAAGGTCAGGCAGGTCTTGCCCACGTTGGAGTCCCCAATCACGATGATTTTGAAGATGCGAATCTGCACGTACTGGTCCAGCGATGAGTCGAGCTCCAAGGATGCTAGGCCAGCAGCTGAAGCGGGCTGCAGGTTCCCATGGCCCAGGATGGGCTGCGCCATCTCCCTGGGACCGGACTGGGGCCCCAACCCCCCTCGAGGGCTCCACACAAAGAAAGTGCCACGTTAGTGCGCTCGAGACGAGCGAGCTTTGTGCGTGTGTGTGCGCGTGTCTGTGTGTGTCCGCCCGTGTGTGCGTGCGCCGGCAACGTGTGTGTGCGCACGCGCGCGCGTGTGAAGGGGGTGCCTCTCACCCTAGGCCCCCTCCTCCTCCAGCGCACCCTCCTTGCAGCTCCGAGGCACCAACACAAAAGCCAAGGAGAGGAGAGATGGAGGAGAGTGGACAAACCGCGAGCCGCCTTCTGCCAGTGTGTGCCCTAGGACCGGACGCTAGGGCATGTGATCCTGTTCCCGTGCCTTTGCCTAAACCCTCCCCTGTCTGGACCCCAGGGACTCACTGGAGGGAGGACGACTGCCCAGGAAAGGAAAGGGGTGGGAGAGTACTTACACCACCCTGGGATAGTCTTCCTCTCTCCCTTTTCCTATTTGTCTTATAGGTTTTAAGCTCCCCACCCTTCTCCCCCTCCCCCCTTGGCCGGAGCGCACAAAGTCAGTAGGCAGGGAGCACAGCTGGGGAGGACAAAGAGAGCTGCACACTAAGGCATCACTAGAGCACTTTGGCTTCAGTGCGATTAACTCAAAGGTAGGGGTGGGGGGTGGGGGTCAGAGATACCTCTTTTACCTCCTGAGCAGCAGGCAGCTGCACCGCTCCTTCTTGGTCCACTATCTCTCCCCCAACACCAACACCAACACCAAGCCTTGGAATGAAGGGATGCTCTGTCTTATTGAGTAAGCAGGTGCTCTGGCAGAGACCAAGGAGCCAGGGAGGGCGCTGCCAAGACACGCAGTGGGCTGTGTGTGTGGGGTGGGGGGGGGGAGCGCAACTGAAAGAAGGGAGACAGGGGGCGCGGGTGTGCGTGTGTAGGGGGTGTTACAGTTTCTGTCACAGACTTGCCAAATGTAGGGGGGCGCGTACCAGGCGCCAACCTCCCCTCATCACACCACAAGCACCCATCCTCTGAATGTTCAGGAGAGCGTTTCCCATTGGCTGCCGCAGTCGGTTGTGTTTGGCTGGCCAATAGGGAAGGTCCGCCACGGGAGTGGGACACATGGAGGATAGGAGAAGGGGGAGTTGGTGGTGGCCGCTCCAGAAAAAGGGGATTTTGTTTCTGGAGTTAGCCATTACAGGCCCAGGTGAGGGATCTTAGGACATGGCATAAATTCCACAGTGCCTTGCATTCGTGAGCCTTCCATATAACCATTAAACCTTCAGGATGGCAGAGTTTCAAGGAGAATTGCAAATCCCTAGGAGGGTTCACCACCCCCTCTGCAACTGAATGTAGAACAAAGTGGTTGGGTCTAATTTGCCAGAAGCCTAGATTATGCTTGGAAGATGATAAATGAACACAACTTTCTTACGGTATTAGAGGGCAGCTTCCGAAAGCTTATTAATCATCATACGTTTTGGTCAAGACCCATATTCCCTCTTCCGAAAGTGATCTGCTGGTTCAGAATTTGTTTGAAATCAACTTTACTGAGGAACAATTTACATACAATAAAGTGCACCCATTTTATATTTGCTTTAAAGAATACTCCTCCCTGTATTTCATAGGCTAAGGTGACAGTGACATATGCCAATAGCACCAAGATATAAGATATTGATAATGCCATCAAAGTCAGGGATTCAAGCTGCACACATGAGCTGACATCTTATTTGTGAATCTGAGCTGCAGGAAGAGACAAATATGACTATATCCATTCCCACCAAGAGGAAAAACAATTCAGTATCAGTGATATGTCTGTGAGCAAAGTGGAAGTGACTACTCAGTTATGTTCAAGTTACTCAAAATGGGGTCTTCTAGTTATTAAGTGTATTAACTGAGTTAGCAGATATATTTATAGCTAACCTCTATCATATATGTGGGTCACCCATTTCTAAAACCCTAGATCATATTATTCAACATTAAAACAATCCAGAGAAGGAATTAATCTTAGTTGGCTAATCCAAGGTCATCATCATGAATACCAATTACCATGCTACAGCATATCAATCATCATTGCACAGTATTTTGTTTTTTTTATTGCCTGATGTCCAGATAATAGTTTGTGGAACATTCTCATCTGTATTAAAAGCTAATGCCCCTAGTGTTCTTTACCTATAAAAGAATAGCTGTAAACAGTAAGGGAGAGATAACTATTAATTGGGAACATCATATACATATGGTGGAAAGAGTCTTTGCCAACTCATACCTAGAGTTAATGCTAACTTCCTAAGAAATATAAAAATAAGCATTATAACCATATAAGATTATTTAGATATATGCTTCTAGCAAAAACTTGTCACTGAGTCTACCTCTGTAAGAAATTTTGATTTCTGGGAATATGGTATTTCAAAATGGGTTCTATAGCCAGGCAAGGTGGCAATAATCCCAACAACTTGGAAGGCCAGCCTGGGAAACTTAGTGAGACCCTATATCAAAATAAAAAATAAAAGGGGATGGGTTGTGCTCACTGATAGAGTGCTCCTTGGTTCTGTCCCTAGTACTGCAAAAACAAAACAAAATGGGCTTCTTGTCCTAATAAAAAGTGTATGTTACTTGTGTGGGACAAGTCTTGGGGGGATTTCACATAATATTTTTGGAATCAGTTTGATGGGCATTTTGCTATTTTATAACGTAAAATATAGTTTTTAATTAAAAAGATAAGAAAACTACCTCATTGCAAAAACAAATGTGCTTTACAAATGCTTTTTGTTTTAACTTTGGATCATTAAATTCTTTTAAATATATGTGGTTGTTTCATGAGACCCTGATTGTCATGATTTCACAGTGTTTCCACCTTTTTTACCAACAGATGTGATCAACTCAATCAATTTATTATCATTTTTATTATTATTTTGTTGCTGTTAAGAGATGGGGATCTCATTGTCCAGGCTGCCCCTAAATTCCTGGGCTCAAGCTATCTTCCTGCCTTAGCCTCCTAGGTATATTATAGGTATTAGAAATATCAATATGCAACAATGTCTGTAAGGGTTTTTTTCTCTTTTTCTTTTTGGCAGCGCTGGGGATTGAACCCAAGGCCTTTCCAGCCCTCCTGTAAGCCCTTTAAAATATTAAATAACTATAAATAATTTCCTTATTCTGCAGTTGATGTTTTCAATATTTATTCCCTGAAGCATCACTAGGTAAAATGTCACCCATTGACTGTACTTCTCAACAATGATCTACTCTTGCTGAATGGCTAAGGAAACTCAGGATCATTTCATCCAATAAAGATTGCTTCCAGGGTTAAAAACTTCTTAAAACAATACCTGTAATTTCACTTCCTATTCTCATTCCACTAAAAATTTAACTTCATCACCTCCAAAATTCGGAAACTCTTTTGCCAGTTCAAATCTCACCCCACCATACTTACCTGTCTTTATCACAACTCCCTAATGCAGTATGTACTGTCATTGTCTCACAAAAGTGTGCTGGGGGCTGGGGTTGTGGCTCAATGGTAGAGCGCTTGCCTAGCACATGTGAAGCACTGGGTTCCATCCTCAGCATCACATAAAAATAAATAAATGTCCAACTACAAAAATTCTCTCTCTCTCTCTCTCTCTCTCTCTCTCTCTCTATATATATATATATATATATATATATATATATACACACACACACACACACACACACACATATGCTGATTTTGTTTTTCATACCTCAAGGCCTGTTAAATAGCTTGGTGCTTGCTCTAAGACACTTTACAAATATTGGTTCATTTAGTATTCCTAACACCCCGGTGAGATTGGTATATGAGGAAAGTGAAGTCATTAAGTGATTTGCCCAAGTGAACCAGCCAGGATTCAACCTGGGTCCCTATGGATCCAAAGTTAACACGCTTAGCCAATAAACAATGTTACCTTTGGTCCCAACATATTCACCACCTGAAATATCATTTCTCTCCCTCCACTATTTGAAAGTTGCTATTCTTCCTTAAAGATACAGCTCAAATAACACTTTCGCATGACTTTTTTCCTTAGAGATTCCATCACAAGATCTTCGTTGCTCTGGCACTGCACCAAATAGGATTATTACTTAAATGACCAGTATATGTCATTTCCCCAACTAGACAGTTACCATTTTCAATACTTTTTTTTTCCACTTAAGAGTCACTTTCATAGTTCAGTCCAAGAGGCAAGTGCTCAAGGAACATGTTAAATTAATATGTAGCCCAAATCCTTGAAAAAGGGATATATTTTCTGGATACAGCCAAAAAAGTTATTTACGGTTTAGCTTACACTTAGCAGAGTCAAAATACCTACTTAAAATCAGCCCCTCACTACTCCTCCCACAACTCAAAACTCCTCCTTAGGATTTAGGAAAGCACCGACTCTTTTACCAGCATCCTGCTCTCAAGCGCAGAAGCCATCATAGTAAGAGACTATCCACTGCTCCTACTCAGTGCCTAGAACATAAAAATGCACAGTATAAAAGTGGTAAGGGGACAGAGCGCGCATAACGATTACTAGTCCCGGAAACAGGCTGGGTTGAAAAGTGCCAGAAACTTGTAAAAGACGGAAGTACGTTCCAGATCTGGGAAGTCAGGGGTCCAGATTCGGACCCATGGAAAGACTGGAAGTGGACCACAGCAAGAGAATCCGGAAGGCTTAAGTACCTAGTAGCTTGTGGCCTAAAACGGAAAAACAATGCGGTTCAGGGGTCACACTTTGTGGGGTACTGTTATCAGTTCCCATCACCGACAGAGCGGCAATACCAGCCACAGCCGCCAGTCAAATGGCTCCACCGGTAGCTCCTTAAACAGTTCTCCAAATTCGCTCACCCCAACTCATTGCCACCAACTCGAAGAAACTTGCTAAGCCGAGCTAGAACCCGGGTCTTTGCAAAGCTTACGAGCACATAAACACATGCGCAAATCCTATTACCTTGCGGACCAATCGCACTGCGACGGTGAGTGCTGCGCCTGCGCAGTAGGCCTCTGGTCGCAGTTCCCAGTTCCTGGCTCCGGCAGGCGGGCTTCACTGTCCAATGTCCACTGGTATCTGTGGGGAGGAGCCTGCGTAGTGTGCGTGTGAGAGGAGGGGGGAGGGGGCTCGGGCCCGTGGTGTTTGACCCGTTGGTCGGTGAGTGAGAGGAAAAGGAAGGAGGAGGTCTGGAGTAGCGGTTGCCGAAATGTTCCGGTGTGGAGGCCTTGCGGCGGGTGCTTTCAAGCAGAAATTGGTGCCCTTGGTGCGGACAGTGTGCGTCCGAAGCCCCAGACAGAGGAACCGGCTCCCAGGTGACTGACCCATCCCGGGCAAACCCCACCTCGACGTCCAAGGGCCTGGGTGTCATAGGCTTGGCTACCCATTCCTCACAATGTTCCCCCACCCCTCGAAAATCTTACACTCACTCTCGCATGGACTCCGAATTCGAGGGATACAAACCCTGAGTTTGCAAGGAGCATAGCCTTGCCGACCTGACCTTCAAGAGATTTGAACCCCAGTAGTTGGCTTGAGGCCTTTTCTGGGGAGGGTTTGCTGTTTAGGGATTACCGAAAAACTGGGCATCTCGTTGTCCACCGCTGCCTTCCTGCCACCCTCTCCTCGCCTTTTTAAAGCAATGAGGTCAAGTATACTGTGTCATTTACTAATGGTGAGACTTTCAGCAGGACATTAAAGTCATATGCACAAGTTTTCTGTAAATGGGGTTAATACCTGCTCTACCTTCCAACCCAGATGAGATCTATAGATTTGAATGCCCTGTGAAACAGAAACGGTCTAATGCAAGATGTCAATCTGTTGTGCACCAGACACCAAGAGAATTGGCTCAAAATTAATTTGAGATGCCTGGTCAGTGTAATTCTTGGTGGTCATTAATGCTTCAAAGAGAGTTTGCAGAACACATTGTGTTTGTCCTCCATGAAGTTGGATCATCAAACTTTTAGAGCTGGAAGGTTTTTGTTTTTTTTTTTTTTTTTTGTGGTAACATTCAACCTACTCATTTTATGGATAATAAATTGAGGCACAGAGGTGAAATTACTTGCCCAAGGTCACATAATTAATAGGTAGAGCTAAGGATAATTTGCCAGTCTCTAGGCCCCTAATCCTCTACAGTCCTACTCTTCTTCCCTTTCTGAGGTTACAAAAAGTTAAGAATGAATTTGGTTCCTTTCGCATTAATTAGTCCATTGTGATTCCAATATCCATTAATTTACCAGAGCATGGTTTACATCTGTCTGCTTATACAATCTCATGGAGATAATAAGGTGCATTTTTAATCAATAATATTTGAATGATAATCCCAGGGCATTTGCATTGACAAAATCAGAATTTATCATGGAGGCTTTTATATTGTGGAAACACCTTTTGGTTGATTTTTTTTTTTTTTTTTTTTTTTTTTGGTGGTGGTGCTGGGCATTGCACATGCTATAAGGCTTCTACCATTGAGCTATATCCCCAGGCCCCTTCTGGATGATTTAAAATTTAAAACATGGAAGCTATTTCCCTCAGATTTTTAAAGTCTTTACAAATCTGCATTTGAATGGTTTTTCCAGTTACTGGGAGTCAGACATTTCCTGATAGGTGTATCGGGCATTATGTCCCAGGGCATATTGCTTTTGGAACCTGCCTTCCTTTTAAACTAATGCTCTGACCATGGGTGTCTTTTGCAGGGGTTGTGTGCATCAGAACGTTGGTATTCTATGTAAATTTCACACAGAAAGGTAAAGATAAGGTAAAGATTTTCATCAACACTAGCCTTTCCAGTGTGAATTTATTTGGCCTTTCTAATGTGAATTTATTTTGCTAAAACTCACAGCTTTAGCCATGCATATTGGGGCATGCCTGTAATCCCAATCCCTGGGAAGCCCGGGGTAAGAAAATCACAAGTTTGAGGCCAGCCTGAACAATTTAGGGAAACTTGCCACAAAAATAAATAAATAAATAAAATTAAAGGGGCTGAGGTAATAGCCCAGTTGTAGAGCATTTTCATGATGAAAGACCTAGGTTCAATTCCCAGCATGACACACACACAAACAAAAGAATCTCAGCCTTTACCAGCATTCTGAAGTCTAACCAGAAGGATTTGCATTTGCAAAGTTCAATTGTTTTATTAAAGATATTTTAAGGGGTTGACAATATTTAGAACTGCTGATAAATATAGACTCAAATGTTTTTTTCCATTTCATGGCTTCATTTGAAGGCAGTCTACTGTAGGAAAATTCTGAGTTCCTGACATATTCATCTATCTAATTGTACATACTTATTCTTTGTCCTTTGGCCATGCACCAGAGCATGATATAACTTGCCTTTAAAAAATGGATGGGGCTAAGGTTACAATTTCAAAAAGAAATTATGATATTCTCATTTTAGGAATTAAGTCTGTTTTGTGGCTTGATTACCAACTGCTTTTAATCTGATTTCTTTTTCACATAGTAGCATTTGCTATATGTTTTTCAGAGGTAGGCAAGGTTTATACACCACTTTCCCCTCTTCTCTGCCCCTCACCTAGTTCTTTGCCAGGTTGTTAGCAAATTTTCTTCTTTTTCTTTTTGATTCTATGTTTCTTGTGTCAGCAAACTTTAAGCCTGCCTTGAAACTATCTCATCTACATATACCATTGCCGGGTTCATCTCCATATCCATTGCCTTTCACCTTAAAACCACAGTAGTAGTGCCATGCACATGCCTGTAACTCCAGCAGTCTGGGAGGCTGAGGCAGGAGGATTGTGAGTTCATAGCCAGCCTCAGCAATGGTGAGGCGCTAAGCAACTCAGTGAGACCTTGTCTCTAAATAAAATATAAAAATAGTACTGCGGTAGTGGCTCATTGGTCGAGTGCCCCTGAGTTCAATCCCTGGCGCTAAGCAACTCAGTGAGACCTTGTCTCTAAATAAAATATAAAAATAGGACTGCGGTAGTGGCTCATTGGTCGAGTGCCCCTGAGTTCAATCCCTGGTACCAAAAATAAATAAATGAATGAATGAATGAATAAACGAACAGTAGTAAGCTACTGTGTGCTATTTTTTGGATGTGCTGCCTCCTTCCAGAAATGATTAAAGGTAATTAATAGTCACAAGTCTATGTCTGCATTCAGCCCTGAGAAGCAGATGGGTTAGATAACAGATATTTTTTTCTTTTCTGTAACATTTTATCTGATAACCAAACATTGTGCTGCCCATGTGATCAAACTGCTCACCGACTCCCTGACCCTAAGTTCAAATGTTTAATATTTTTCTCTATTTGGAATCCTTCTCACCTCTTTAAAGAGGAAACTTGAATTCTTTGTGGGCTAGGATCTTAGCATTATGGACATTGCCAAATGATACTTTTTAAAGCCTAGGAGATGAGTCTTCCTTCACTCTTTTTTGCTTAGACAGGACTTTTCAGAAGAAAATCTTTTGCAAGTAAGCTTTTTCTATAACCAGTTAATAAGTTAGATTTTCTAAAATGTTTGTAACTTTTTAAGGGAGTAGCTGCATGTCTTAACATTCTTCTAGATCATGTTTCCAAAAGTTTCTGGGTCATATGAATTGATTGGAGGACAGAACCCAAACCTACTCCAGGAGAGACTCCTGGGAATGAGAATGAATGGATATCTCCAGGATAGAGTCCTAGATATAGTTCATATGATCAGAAAAGTTTGGGGAGTACTGTTTTGCATGAGCAGTGACTCTTTCCATTCTACTCCACCGCCCCAAGGTTTATAAAACCAAACTGAGCAACTCTGATGATTTGTGTCAAGCTCATTTTCTCAGATTCAGAGTCATTTTTCCTCCTAAACTAAACACTACCTGGGGCTGGGGATGTGGCTCAAGCGGTAGCGCGCTCGCCTGGCATGCGTGCGCCCGGGTTCGATCCTCAGCACCACATACCAACAAAGATGTTGTGTCCGCCGAGAACTAAAAAATAAATATTAAAAAAATTCTCTCTCTCTCTCTCTCTCTCCCCCCTCTCTCACCCTCTCTTTTAAAAAAAAAAATAAACACTACCTGAAGAGGATTATGTCCTATCTATTCTTGTGCCCTCGGTGTCTTATACAGTCTCTGGCACAGGGTAAATTCTCCATAGCTAAATGCTAGTTCTGTGGAAGACTTTGCAGAATAGAGTTAAATGTCTTTCTTTGTCATTGAAATAATTTTTCCTTTTGTGCCTTTCATCAGAGTGGTTCATACTATACTATAGTTATTACCACTCTGATTTTTCTGAAATTCTAGCAAAGTCGATACTTTAAAAGGCTGATAGTCACGTGCCTCATCCCATAATCATAGTAACTTGGGAGTCTGAGGCAGTAGAAGTACAAGTTCAAGGCCAACCTTAGCAACTTAGCAAGATCATGTCTCAAAAAAATGAAAAGGGCTGGGGATGTAGCTCAGTGTAAGTTTAATTCCTGTACCAAAAAAAAAAGGATCAATAAACAAATAGTTGTCATACTCAAGTTTGAGGCCACTCTCAGCAATTTAGAAGGGCCCTAAGCAGTTTAGCGAGACCCTGTCTCAAAAAGTGCTGGGGATTTGGCTCATTGGTAAAGCACCCCTGGGGTCTATCCATGGTACCAACAAATAAATAAATAAATAGGCTCTCTCTGTAGGCTTGTCCTGCCCTCTGTTTTATTCATGTTAGAAAAATCAGTTTGACACTCAGGAATCAGGTCTCAAGAGCATATATAGACCTCTTAACCATTTGGGATTCCTAGGTGCCTCAGTGTGTAGATATGTTTCTGGAACAGGCCTTCAGGGAGTATGGAAAAATGGATTATGAAACCTACAGAAATGAGTTTGCTGGTTTAGGTACTGTTCTGATGCTAATCTGTGGTGTTTAATTTTTTTTTAAATTTTTGCTAATTTATTAAACAACATGAAAGTAAATGGGATCTGGTTAAAAGAACATTGCAAATAATTTTTAAATGTTAAGTCAACATCAATTTCTATCTCCTTCCTTCATTTATTCATTCAACAAACATTGAGGAAACACATGCTATGTATCATGCACTGTTACACAGAACAAATTGGCTTATTGGAAATCAAACACTAAGTGTGCAGAAGAAAGCTCAACCTGTATATGTGCAGTCTAACTGCAGTTTTTCTTCTTCATTTTCTCTTTTTGATACTGGGGATTGTTCCCAGGGATGCTTTACCACTGAGCTACATTCCCAGTCCTTTTATTTTTTATTTTGAGACAGGGTCTCATTAAGTTGCTGGAGGTCTTACTAAATTGCCACCTGCCTCAGCCTGGGGGCTATAGTCACTGGGATTACAGGTTTATGTAACCACACCTAGCTTGACTGCAGAAAATTCCAAACAAGCAAACTAGTGCAATAATGAGAAGTCAAGAAGTAACTCCACTTTTCCCACTTTGGTAAGATAAGTGAAAAAGCATCTTTCAGTCATGATGGAAATTTTTCTAAAGTTTTGAAACTCTGGGGAGAGTGGTATAGCAGTACTTTCATGGGTAAAAGAAAATCAGAGAAGAATATAAACATCCATATAATACTTACCTTGGTACCTTTTACAAAATTAAAGTAATTTGTAGTTATGTAAAAAGTTCTTTTAATGATAGTAGTGTATTATATTTCTTTTCAAGAAGTAGCTTAAATGTTAGCTTTTTTAAAGCCAATTTACTTTTTTGAGAGAGAGAGAGAGAGAGAGAGAGAGAGAGAATTTTAATATTTATTTTTTTAGTTATCGGCGGACACAACATCTTTGTTTGTATGTGGTGCTGAGGATCGAACCCGGGCTGCATGCATGCCAGGCGAGTGCGCTACCTCTTGAGCCACATCCTCAGCCCCAATTTACTTTTTTTAAAATATTTTTTTAGTTGTAGATAGACATAATTTGCCAGGGATCGAACCCAGTACCTCACACATGCTAGACAAGCACTCTACCACTGAGCCATAAACCTGGTCCCAAAGTCAATTTACTTTTACATATCTTCTTTTCAGAGTAGATTGAAGCAAAACTGGAACTTTCCTCAATTTATGCTTTGTTTTATCAGTCCATGAAAAGCAAGCAAAAAAAAAAAAAAAAACAGAATAAACACAGCAGTGTTACATTCAAGTTGTTATAGTATTTGTATTTAGTATCTTCTAGAAGGATAAACAGAATTTTTTAAAAGAACATTTATGTTCTGGGCTAAAGATGGGAACCAAGCTTAATCACATGAAACTTTTTCTTGCCAGTTTCATTTTCTACCCAGTTATTCATTTCTACTTCTAAATCTTTATCATTTTTATGGACATCTGAAAATCAAAAACTTGCCCAGATTAAGATAAGCTTCTCGGGGCTGGGGATGTGGCTCAAGCAGTAGCGCGCTCGCCTGGCATGTGTGCGGCCTGGGTTCGATCCTCAGCACCACATACAAAGATGTTGTGTCCGCCGATAACTAAAAAATAAAATATAAAAAAAAAATTCTCTCTATCTCTTTCGCTCTCTCTTTAAAAAAAAAAAGATAAGCTTCTCCCCCTTTCACATTTTTATTTTCATGATTTATTGTTATTTCCAAATATTAACCATTTATTTCATGTTGTGATGAAAGTTTCTAAAGCAGGTAAGAAATAAGAAGAGTAAAGAAAAATACATTTCCTTTTCTAAGAGTGTAGATCCAGTGTCTCTATCTGTAATTCAGAAATACCAATAGAACTGTCGGGGTTTTGTAACTCATTTGCAGGTCAGTATAAAACTTGACCTGAATTGGAGAGAGGCTACTATAATTGTGTGTGTGTGTGTGTGTGTGTGTGTGTGTGTGTGTGTGTGTGTGTTGCTGGGGATTGAACCCAAGGCCTTGTGCATATGAGGCAAGCACTTTACCAATTGAGCTATGTCTCCAGCCCTACTTATAATTTTTTAAATCCCCATGTAGTGTAGTTGGTCATAGAAATATTAATGTGCTTGACTCTAGTTAGCTGCCTCTTACTGTGCCAGGTGTCACTACGTGATAAGTGCGTTATATACTTAAGACCAATTTTGACTGCCCAAGTATTTTAGATGAGAGACTGCAAATCTGTATTGGACTGGTTTTTACACCCCCCCCCCATCCTGGCACTGTGAAACCAAGAGGGAAAGTGCATTATGATGATGATGATGATGGTGATGAAGAAGAAGAAAAACTGGGGATTGAACTCAGGGGCACTCAACTGAACCACTGAGCCCCAGCCCCAGCCCCAGCCCTATTTTGTATTTTATTTAGAGACAGGATCTCACTGAATTGCTTAGCACCTAGCCATTGCTGAGGCTGGCTTTGAACTCGTGATCCTCCTGTCTCAGCCTCCTGAGCCGCTGGGGGGAAAACACCTTATTTTTAATCTCTGCAAGTACAGGTGAAATGCCACTACCAGGGCCCATTCTGTTTGTCTTTATGAATGTTTTCTCTGATATGTGGAAGCTAACCCACAATAAGCATAAGCAGGGAGAAATACAAGTTTAGTGAAGTAGACAAAGGGGAATGAAGGAAAAGGATAGGGAATAGGAAAAAGAAAGACAGTGGAATAAAACTGACATAATTCTCCTGTGTTCATATATGGATACACCACAGTGACTCTACATTGTGTATATCCACAAGAAATTAATTTTAAAAAATATAAGTAAATGGCAGAAATATCATAGAGGGATGGGGAAAGAGAAGGAGGAAGAGAGGTGCCGGGGTCAGAATTAAAGAACCTAGTCAGGACTGGAGTGTATCCACCAGCTTCTAGTAGTTTCAAGCCGTGGTGTCACCCACCCAGGGTCATCAGATATATTCATCTAGGAATTTGTAAGAAGGCAAATTCCTTTATTTTTAGGGTGTACTCTTCTGTTATTCCCAAATTATGCATGCAGTTAAACATAAATTCTTTGTCCTAGAATTCTAAATAAAATTTGTTTGCCTTTCTTTTTTTTATTTCTTTTTAGTTATACATGACAGTAGAGTATATTTTGACATATCATACATACGTGGAGTATAACTCCCCATTCTTTTGGCCGTACATGATGTGGAGTTACACTGGTCCATTATTCATATATGAACATAGGAAAGTTATATCCAATACATTCCACTGTCTTTCCTAGCCCCCTCCCCATCCCTTCCCTTCATTCCCCTTTGTCTACTCCACTGAACTTCTATACTTCCCCTCCCTACCCTCCTTTATTATGGATTAGCATGTACATATCAGAGAACATTTCTGCCTTTGGTTTTTTGGGACTGGCTTATTTCACTTAGCATAATATTCTCCATTTCCAGCCTTAGAAATGCAAATTCTTTAGGCCCATCCCACACCTAGAATTAGAAATACTGGGAGTAGTGCCTGACCAGCTACTATTTTTGGCGGGAGTTGGGGGGAGATACCAGGAATTGAACACAGGGGCACTTGACCAGTGAGCCACAACCCCAGCCCTGAGTTGCTTAGTGCTTTACTAAGTTGCTGAGGCTAGATTTGAACTCACGATCCTTCTGTCTCGGCCTCCTCCCAAGCCACTGGAATTACAGGTGTGTGCCACTGCACCCGGCTCCAACTACTTTTTAACAAACCTTCTAGGGGATTCTAACACACTTTGAAGTTTGAGAAGCATTATTCTAGATTAAAGTTTGCAAACTACAATTATAGGCCAAACTTGGTCTATGGCCTCCTGCTTTTTGTATGCCTCACAAGCTAAAAATGGTTTTAACATTTTTAAAATGACCAAAAAATATGAAATACTATTTTGTGGCACATAAAATTATGTAAAATTCAACTTTTAATGTTCATAAATAAAATTTTATTGGAATACAGTCATGCCATTCTTTTATGTGTTGTTCATGGCTGCTTTTATGCATCATCAGCAAAATTAAATAGTTATAGCAGAGACGAAACAGCCCACAAAGCTGAAAACATTTACTATTTGGTCCTTACAGAAAAAAAAAATGCTGCTCTAGGTCAATAGTCAGCAGCCATGAGGGATGGCACAAACAAAGAAGGTACTGAGACCTTCCTTCATCTGAAAATGTCAGCATCCCCCTGGAGAAAGAAATCTATGGGGCTGGAGATGTGGCTCAAGCGGTAGCACGCTCGCCTGGCATGCGTGCGGCCCGGGTTGGATCCTCAGCACCACATACAACCAAAGATGTTGTGTCCGCCGAAAACTAAAAAATAAATACTAAAATTCTCCCCCCCCCCTCTCTCAAAAAAAAAAAAAGAAATCTATGAAAGTCTTACATTTCCATGTGTGAGTGTTATGATGATCATCAGATCATTACATAGCTCTATGTACTACATCAGAATAACCTTGTATTATTTTGGAGGAGCAGGAGCCAGATCATTGGTGGACATTTTAAATTATAACAACTATTTACATTAAGTTTTATTAGTAATCTGGAGATGATTTAAAGTATAAAAGGGGATGTATATAGGTTATATGCAAACACCATATCATTCTATATAAGGGACTTGAGCATCCACAGATTTTTGTATCTTCCAGGGGTCCTGGAACCAATCCTCTTCTCCTATAGATACCAAGAGATGAGTATATCTACCCAATCAGTCATCTCTGTGTGTTTTCTTCATTTATGGTGAATATGTAAAGGGAGAAGTATTTGATGAACTGCTTATATGTTTTTAATGAACTTTTCTGGAAGCTATCAATTTCCTCATTGGGCAGCATTAAATTGTCTCTCAAAAACTCCAACAACTTGAGGGCTGGAGTTGTGGCTCAGTGGTAGAGCGCTTGCCTAGCACATATGAGGCACTCAGTTCGATCCTCACTACCACATAAAAATAAATAAATAATGGTATTTTAAAAACTTCAACAACTTAAGAATGTACATTTCAGATATCTGTAGTACTTATGTGTACATTTTTAATTGGTTTTTTTTTGTCATTGAACATTAAACACCATGCAGTGCAATGTGTAGTAAGTCTTTACATCTACAATGCATTGACATTTAATCAAATCATAAACATGTATTAACTGTTTTATTTTTGTGTGTGTGTATGTGTTTCTTAATAAATTGTGTTCCTTTAGGCAACTTGATCCAGCGATGGCATGTTCCACTAGAACTCCAGATGACAAGACAAATGGCTAGCTCTGGTGCATCAGGGGGCAAAATCGATAATTCTGTGTTAGTCCTTATTGTGGGCTTATCAACAATAGGAGCTGGTGCATATGTAAGTAGAAAAGCAGCTTGTGTAGAAAAGCTGCCAAACAGCTCCCATTTATAGATTCAGTACTACTCTGCTTTAAAACTTTTGCAACTAATTCTCCTTTCTCCTTTTGGAAAATTTTTCAAAAAGCCTTCTTTAAAGTGCCTACTGTCTAATATCCTATTGAGCCAATGTGGAAATGACTGAAATTTTATTTCATGTTGATTGATGATCTTCATTCTTTTCACTTGTCTTTTTACTCTTTATTTGAAAGCCACTGTTTTCTTAGGTTTGACTAACCTGAAAATTGTACCTGTTCTCTTGGATATAACATACTAACCTATGAATAAAGCAAAAATTCATTGCAGCTCCTTAGCACAATATATGATTTTGATCCATTTATCAAATATTTTATTTTTCCTCACTTTGCGATTGACACTTTAAAAAAAAAACAGCAACAGCCTTCAATCAAAAATATGCATTACTAAAAAGAAAACTATCCCTGAATCTTCCCCAAAGACTAAATTTTAGAAGCAGGCCTAGTATCTTCAATTTTAGAGCGGAGTTTGTGTGAGATGAGAAATATGGTGTTTAATTGCTATGTAGTATTAGCACAATTATATCTCCTTAAATGAACTCTAATCAGCTTAGTGGGTCACAAAGGAATTATTCTGTGGGTGTTTTTTTTTTTTTAAACTTGGCAGGGTTTACTGTGACTAAGCAGATCAGTCTAAAGTTGGATCCTGTAAGGTTGAGTGAACCAATTCAGGTATCACCCACTAACACACTTGATTGAAGAGAGCTGTTTGTTTTACTATGAGTGAATGGTTGGAAACCATTGCCATATTAGTTCTTTCTCATTGGCAAGATAGCAAACTTATCTTTGTTCCTTGGTCACTAATTTTAAAAAAAGGGACAGCTGGGTACAGTGGCACAATCTCAGCAACTTGGAAGGCTGAAGCGGGAGGATCACAAGTTCAAGGCCAGCCTCAGCAACTTAGTAAGGCCCTGTCTCAAAAATAAAAAGGAGAGGGACTGAGGATGTGACTCAGTGGTAAAGCACCTCTGGGTTCAATCCCGGGCACCAAAATAAAAAAGGAAGGGGACATGAAAATTATTTGAAGTTGCGTTTGTCCTCCTATCTGACCTGACTCCCAAATGCACAAGAAGAGTAGCCAGCCCTGCCAGTTGTGAGTCAAATCAGTAAGAAATAGGTGAGATCTGTCTGATATAATGTTTTGATGAAAGATAATATTCTCCTCCAATCCTGGTACAGCATTTTTAAATTTTTTCCTTTTTAGCACAGAATAATCAAAAAATGCTTCCCTGCCTTTGTACTGAATATTTCTTCATTAATACTTAGTGCCTTTTCTATTTCCTTTTGTTTCTTTCCTGGCCTTATCTTTACCTACAGTTGTGCAGTGTCATCACCTAGGATCCCCTTCTAGATCACTAGCGTCTGCAGGTGCTTCTGGGAAAGATGGCAGCAGCCTAGTATACTTCTTAATTGTAGGAGCAACAGTCACTGGGGCAGGAGTTTATTATGTAAGATGCTTACACTAAAATATATTTGGGGGTATGGTGGGTGAGACCATGGCACTAATGAAAACTTGATTCATTAGACTATAGTAAAATATTCACAGCATGTGCTTTCTCTAGGCATTTATTAAAGGGACATTGTCAGTCACTAGAGAGTCTTCAAATTACATTTTTTAAACTGTTGAAGTCCTCCTATATAGATCTAAAACCATCAATTTAAAGCCAAATCCTCATCATCAACACTTTGTTTGAAACTTTTTCCAATTTCATACCTATTTTTATCACTAAATTATATTGTGCTTTAGTGCTGCATGTGTAACAAGAGTCATGAAGAGTAAATGTTAATAAGCAAATAAAGTTAACTTGAGAACCATCCTTTTTGGATTATTTTAGGTAAAATGTAATTTTTGTGGTTTGTGGAAAATGATCAACTTGACTGAAAAGGCATTTTATTGAATGCTTCTGAGGAGGGCCAAAAAGCCAAAGAAATTGCAGTATTCTCCCCACCCATCCACAGCTTCTACTTCCAAGTAAATGCATTTGGCAGTGTCCCTTTTGTAATCTCTAATTTGGTCAAACTAGTGGCTAAAGTGATACACGCTAACATATTCATGTAGACTGCTTTCCTAAATGCCTCTTGTTCATCATTCAGATACTACCCTCTGTCTGAGCCTTTACTTTTCCATTTCACGTCTCTCTCAGCTTTTCCCATTGGTTCAACCCCATTCATTCAAAAATAGATTTGAAGTGTTTGCAACAGATGTGTGTGTTTATAATAATTTAAACCCATTAAACTTTTGGTTTGTTGCCTTACCAGAGTTGGATGCCTCCACAGAGTTGACCATGCAAATTTTCTTGCTGTCAAGCCATGAGACAGGGTCATCACTGTTGCTTTTTCCTGTCTTAGAAATAGCAAAGAAACATGAGTTCCTCTCAAGCCATTCAGTTAAATGCCTCATCTCCCTCTGTTTATCCAACACTGGTGGTAATAAAACTATGATATTATAGTAGATCCAGGTTAAATGATAAGCTCTTGTCTACCTACAGCTGTTATCAAACTACTTTGTACACTGTTGTTTAATTTTTTTTTAATCCAATACTGGGGATTTAACCCAGGGGTGCTATACCTCCAGCTCTTTTTATTTTATTTTGAGACAGGGTCTCACCAGTTGCTGAGGCTGGCCTCAAACTTGTGATTCTCCTGCTTCAGCTTCCTGAGTAATTGGTATTTTAGCTTTTTTTAAAAAAATCTTCATTTTGTTAATTTATTTTTATGTGGTGCTGAGGATCGAACCCAGTGCCTCACATGTACGAGACAAGTGCTCTGCCACTGAGCCACAACCCCAGCCCCAGCATTTTAGCTTTTAAATGTGTTGAAACCTTGATGTGAGGTGACTTGGATTTTCTTCTCTGAAATTGTTATTAGTCTCAAGAGAAATGTTAACTTAAAATTAGAGCCTGGATTTGGTGAGATGTGGCTGTAAGTTGTTTAGTGTTTGTATTAGATTCTCAGACTACCATAACAAAACACCACAGACTGCATGGCTTAAACAACAGAAGTTTATTTTCTCATAGTTCTGAAGACTGGAAAGTGCAAGATCCTGGTCAGTCAGGGTTCAGTTTCTGGTAAGGGCTCTCTCCATGGATTGCAGACAGCCACCTTTTTGCTGTGTCCTTACATGGTGGAAAGCAAGTTAGGTAGTTTTGTTGTGTCTGTGTTCTCTCCCCCATCCCCCCCACACACCATACTAGGATTGAATCCAGGGGCACTCTAACTGAGCTACATCCCCAGCTCTTTTTATTTTGAGGCAGGGTCTTGCTGATTTCCTGGGGCTGGCCTTGAACTTGGCAATCCTCCTCCGTCAGCCTCACTAGTCACTAAGATCAGAGGCTTATGCAGGGCTCTTCTCTTCTTATAAAGGCACCAGCCCTAAAGGATTAGGGCCCACTCTTATGGCTTCATTTAACCTCCATCATTTCCCAAAAGCCCCATGTCTACATACTGTCACATTGGAGGTTAGCACTTCAGAGTGTGAATTGGGGAGAGGACACAAACTTCCAGTACTTAACTATTCCTTCATAACTGTTTTTTCTCATTTGAGGAAATGTTCCTAATTTGAATATAATCACTACTTTAGCAATTCCTTTATCAAAAGCTCTTTACTATCTTTCCACTTTACCCACACACACACATACAGAAGGGAGCTTTTTAAAAACTTTCACCATGTTCCACAGTAAAAAATGCATTTTTGTCTTACAGCTCAACCTATATAGCTACAAATACATAAAACTGAAAGTTTCGAGCAATGATACTTTTACTAGATGTGATATGCTCTGATGTTTTCCCTAATGCTGGCTGGTGGTAACCTATAGACTGATTTAACAGCCCACTAATGGGTTGCAACCACACAATCTGAGAAACTTTGGTTTTGAACAGCATTTCTGCTGCCTAGATGTAAACATGAGCTTCTGATTGGCATCCACATGAGAGCATTTCTTCCTCTTGCTGGTGACTTTCTCTAGGACCACAGGTAGATCCCCTAGTCTCAGTCAGCTATAGCCAAAATGGCATTTAGAATATTTAATGAAATTGAGTATTTGGGCCTTTGCCATTATTCAACTGACAGGAGCACATTGCCTCATCCAAAAAATGACCTGTTTGGTTCCAAATCTGCTTAAGACAAACAGCACCATATTCATCTTTTTAGAAAGGTTTTCCCCACTAATACTTTTCACAAATTTATAGTATTTCTTAACCCAACATGTATTTATGTCACTAATTAGAAATCTGTGCAAAGTGGGACTATAGAAACCCTTGGGGGAAAGGTAAATTTTTATTTGGTATGCCTGTAAGCTTATTTATATTCTTATACGTTTACCTTAAAAGCTGATATACGTGCACATATAACCTCATTCTTGCCCTTTCCCTACTAAATTTCTGTTTCTTGCTCTGCTCTTCCCTTCATGTGTGAAGGGAGGTATGAGCCAGGCTTAGGCCATTTTCTGCTGTCGTTCCCAATATGAACATGGCCCTAGTTTATTTATCCATTTATTCATGTTGACTAGATTAAACCATCTTTTGGTAAAAGTCTTTTTTTTTTTTTTTTGATGCTGTGAATTGAACTCTTGGCTTGTTCATACTAAGTATGTGTTCTACCTCTAAACTACATCCCTGGCCCAAAAGCCTCTTTCCTAAATAGAAAAAAAAATTAAATATGGATAAATACTGGACTTGTATATACATAGTAACCTGATGCCAAGATTTAAAAAAAAAAAAACTCTTCCTTCGTGAAATTAATGTTAATTGAATTCAGTTCACTTATTTGATGAATTTAGTGGTAAATTGAAAGAATACCCATTGTCTTTTAACATATAGTAGTTTCTACTCCATCTGTCTCATGTTAATTTGTTTCAGATTGATGAATGTTAAACTGAACTCTTAGGGTCCAAATTCCCCAGATGGAATATGTCACTTAATGGGCTGCTCTGCTCGCTCTAATTAATTACAGAAGTAATTAATTAATTAATCTGGGGTTTCTTTTGACATGTGGTCATTTAAATTCCTGTTCTTGCCTACCACTTTTTAAAAAGTCACTATTAGAGCTGGGATATGTACTTTAGTCATAGAATGCTTACCTAGTGTGTGCAGGGCTCCAGGTTTAATCCTCAGTACCAATATATATATTAAAATTTTAAAAATAAACAAAAAGTCACTAATAGGTGTTGTGTGTCATAAAATGAACAACCAATAATAACAAAACCTAATCATAATACCAAGATATCCTTCTTCAGTATGAAAGGGTAGAAAACATAGTATGTTTGATACAAGTATTTAGGCAAGGTGTTTGAACCTTCATAATATATGTGTGTAGTCTTGCCTCATCAGTTTAGGAAAAGGACAGGCTGTTGAGGGAAAGATGAGTTACTCTATAAGAATAGGACACAGGTGGTCACATATCCAAGCAATTATCTGAGTACCTTAGCAAAACCTGGAATAGGTCTACCAAGAAATTTTTATTTCCCAACTTCTGCTTGAGACCATGTAGATTGACTTCATAGCCAGTGTCCAGCAATAGCCTGGAGCCCTATTCTATACTGATATAAACATTAGCCCTTTCTAGCACTTACTAGTATGAATTATTTTTTTCTTTATCTGTACCTTCAGAATTAAATATCATGAGAGTTTTTTTACAGAGAGCCTCAGAAAATCTGAAACTGGTGTATTTCCATTTGATTTTGAATAGTCTTGATTTAATTTTTGAATAGTCTTCATTTAATTTTGAATACACCAAGTGTGTGTATATCCATATTTTTAAAGAATTTTGCCTCAGTAATATTAATATAGAGGAACTAGCCTCATGTAGACAAAAGCTTCTCATTTAATTGAAAGATGATATTCCTGATATTCCTTGTGGTTTGAGTTAGCTGTATGCTGAAATAATCTTTTTCTGTGTTTGGATCTGCAGGCCTACAAAACGATAAAAGATGACCAAAAAAGATATAATGAAAGAATATCAGAGTTAGGGATGACACCAGAAGAGAAACAGAGAAGGGCCACATCATCTGGTGAGTATGCCCTGAGCTCTCACTATGTGTAATTTGAAACTCATGAAGAGAAAGTTTTAAGTGGTTTGGGTGCCATGGTTTGTAAATTATCTTATAGAAGTGATGATAGTGTAAGATTGTAAATCATGGTGTAACCCCCAAACCAGGAACAATTTGTTAAAATGTTTGGCTAGCATTTGGGCTTGATGATAAAATGAGTGGTGATTATGATTCCTTTTTTCTTCATATTGGATTGTTTTGGGGAAGGGTATTGGGGGTTGAACCCAGGGGCACTATACCCTAAGCCACATCCCCAGCTAATTTAATTTTTTAAAATTTTGAGGCAGGGTCTCACTAAGTGACCAAGGCTGGCCTCAAATTTGCAGTCCTCCTGTGTCAGCCTCCTGAATGGCTGGCATTATAGGCATATGCCACTGTGCTTGATATATTAGATTCTTAAAATACAAGGTTGGTGAGGAAAATTACTGGAAAAGAGATAAAAGCCATTTTTTCAATGAGCAAAAAAAAAATTTGTTATGTTCCCCTTTTGAGACTTGGTTTTTCAGAGAGGAATTGTTTTAATCCTTTAATAAGCCCCTCAGATATGGGTGGGTGGTTTGCCTTGCTTTCTTTGATAGCCTTCTTATTCTTGATCGTTGTATAATAATCCCCAATTGACTTCCTGGGTGTTCTCCCTTTATTGCTAACAAAAGGTAAAACTGAACTTGATATTATCTTGGTGGTCAGTAGGAAATTAATGGGCAGGGTACAAGCCTACTAATATATACTTTCTAATATATTTTAGAAATAACTAAATATTTAAGCTAGGACCTTATTCACTACAGAGCTAATGAATAAATGACATGGGCCAAATAATTCACCTTTTTTGGTATTTTTTCACTTGTGAAGTGAAAGGAATACTTGCTTTACCTCTCCTACTAGGATTCTGTGAAGGTTGTTATTTTTGTTTGTTTGTTTGTTTGTTTGTTTAACATTGCTGGGGATTGAACCTAGGGGCTCAAGCATGCTAGGCAAGTGCTTCAGCCACACCCTAGCAAGTTTATTTTTTGGTACTGGGGGTTGAACCCAGGGGTGCTTAACCACTGAGTCACATCCCCAGCCCTTTTTATATTTTATTTTGAGATAGGCCTTGCTAAGTTGCTGAAGCTGACTTTGAACTTGTGATCCTCCTGCCTCAGCCTCCTGAGCTGCTAGGATTACAGGCATGTGCCACTGCACCCATCTGTTTTACTACCTTTATGTAAAAGATTGAGACCATGTGCAAGTTGATTTTTTTAATAATAACAAAGAGTCATCTGAGTCTGTAAGATTCACTCTGGGTTGGCACAGTGGCAAATGCCTGGAATCTCAGTGGCTCAGGAGGCTGAGGCAGGAGGATTGCAAGTTTGAGGTCAGCCTCAGTAACTTAGGCCCTAAGCAACTTGGAAAGACCCTGTTTCAAAAAAACAAAAGCACTGGGGAGGTGGCTCAGTTGTAAAGCACCCTTGGGTTCAATACCCAGTAACAACAACAACAAAAAGATTCACCCTGTTTGGTCTATTGCTTAAAGCTCCAGAAGGCGAGCCGGTTCCTCAGGTCAGAATACCAAGTCATGTTCCTTTCCTACTAATCGGTGGAGGCACTGCTGCTTTTGCTGCAGCCAGATCCATCCGGGCTCGGGATCCTGGGGCCAGGGTAAGTTGCATGTTATTTTGTTTGGCACAGAGGATATAGTCTGGTAGCACTCAGCCTATGTGAACACTTTGACATTTGCCTCTTTTTAAATGACTTGGCTCTGATACTTTTTTATTGCTATTTTTGTATCTAAAGGTACTGATCGTTTCTGAAGATCCTGAGCTGCCATACATGCGACCTCCTCTTTCAAAAGAACTGTGGTTTTCAGATGATCCAAATGTCACAAAGACACTGCGATTCAAGCAGTGGAATGGAAAGGAAAGAAGGTTTGTTTGTTTATGTAAAATGGGCCTAACTATCAACTTCAACTGAGTATAGGAGCAGGTTAGGATTTTGCCATGTGTGCAACAAATAGGAAGGATGAATTGGCTATACGCTGGAATACCCTACAGTTTAGAAGCAACAGGCTACAAAGAACATTCTGGATTCTGTTACCAGATCTACCAACAATTGGTAGTAAATGTTAGCCTCTGAAATACTAAGGTTCCTATTTCTGGTACCTTTAGGATAGATTTCTCAGGTGACGATGCACTTGGCCACTCCTTCACGCTTGCCTGGTAATGTTCCATAAAAGGAAAAGAAACTGTTTAATGGCCTTTTCTCTGACACCCTAGCCTGCATTCAGAATTTCAGTAATAGGGTGGGAAGACAGTAAAGAGGCCTTTATCGGAATGTTTGCTTAAGAGACTTGGAGCTACAAGTCCAGAAGCCTTTCCCCTTACAAAGGACTCCTTAGAAGATCTCTTGATTCCAGCACTATATTCTTTGGGTTTCAATTCTTTCTCATTAAGTGATCCCTTTGATACTGAACTAAGTTTTACAGATCTACCAGTCCAGGTGCTTATAACATTTTTCTGCCTCTTTTCCATACAGCATATATTTCCAGCCACCTTCTTTCTATGTCTCTGCTCAGGACCTGCCTCATATTGAGAATGGTGGTGTGGCTGTCCTCACTGGGAAGAAGGTGAGCTGGTAGGCTGCTTCCTTTGTCAGGTTCTGTGTAGGTGCCAACCAGCAAGTATGGTGATGTGTATTTCCACTATCATTGATGTCTGCCCTGCCATTGTAGTTCATCAAAGAAGGACCAAGTCATTTTAGGATTAATATTACTTAGTGTATCTGTCTGAGGGTAAACTAGTTTCGAAGCCTAGGAAACTGGGCTGGCTAAACTTTCTTAAGGAAGTTCTATTTTTGAGAACCATATTTCTAAAAGTTGTTTCTAATCGTATTTGCTTTTCTGCCCTTCCTCCTCCTTCCTATTTTTCATACTAACATCTCTCTGGGATTATTGATGACAATATTTTGCTGAAGGTACAAAGCTCAGTGGGTGGAATCCAGAGCATAAATGGGGGTTTGATCTTTGACAAGGACAGCCTGACTTCTCTTTAAGGGGCATAATGCAGAAAAGGTGGATATAGGTTTGTGGATAAACTGATAATGAGACATTATATGTTAAGTGTTCCCCATGTATAAATGACACATAGGCCCTGCCCACTAGGGGATAATGGTAACAGGCAGGAACAGATCATAACACATAGATGTGTATAAGAGTGATGCAGTATGTCATGGGAATTACAGGGAAGAGTAAGCACAGCAATGGATCAGGAAAAGTTTCCTAGAAGAGGAACTCTTATAGAATGGGAAGTCTTAGGGAATGAAGAGATATAAAGTAGAGAAGAACAAAGAGCTTTCAAGTAAAAAAAAAAACATTAAAATAAAAATGAATAGCATAGGGCTGGGGCTTTAGCTCAGTGGCAGAACACTTGCCTAGCATATGTGAAGCACTGGGTTCAATCCTCAGCACCACATAAAAATAAATAAATAAATAAATACATAAAGGCATGCTGTCCAGCTACAACTGTATAAAAAATTTTAAAAAATGAATAACATAAAGAGTGAAGAGTATGGAAAAGCATATTTGCTACAAGAAAAAAACAAGTTACTAGGTACTAAAAGAGCAGAAAATTCAAGTTAGGGAGTTGTAAGAGATGAAACAGAAGTTACACAGAGCCCTGGTTGTTAAGGGCTTTGTTTGCTGTGTGAAGGAGCTTGAGCTTTATCTGTGGTAGTGAGCGATCAAGTTTAGGCAAGGATATAAAACACTTGCACTGGATTTTCAATGATCACTATTGGCTATGACAAGGATGGATTTCAGAGAAATAAGACTAGAAATAGATCATTTTGAAGATTATTACAATAATCCAGATAAGAGATGGTTCAGGCCCAAAATAGGATAGTAATGATGATGATGATGAAGAAGAAAAAGAAAATAAGAACATTTATTTATTTATTTATTTTCAGAATTTAACCTTTATTTTATTTATTTTTATGTGGTGCTGAGGATCGAACCCAGTGCCTCACATGTCCTAAGCAAGCACTCTACCACTGAGCCACAACCCCAGCCCCAGAACATTTATATAGTATTTATTGTGATCTTGTAAGCACAGCTTTTAAATGTGCATTATCTCCTCTTATTCTCACAATAATCTTATGCTGTGTAGGTATTATTTCCTTTTATAGAAAAAGCAATTGAGTGCATTACTAAATACATGTTAAACAATTTGCTTAAATTCACGCAGGTAATAAGTGACAGAAACAGAATTTGAGCTGGGGGAAAGGGCTGGGGATATGGCTTAGTGGTTAAGCAACTCTGGATATAATTCCCAGAAACAAACAAACAAACAAACAAAAAAACCCAGAATTTGGCCAGGTATGGTAGTGCATTCCTGTAATCCCAGCGGCTGGAAGGCTGAGATAGGAGAATTACAAGTTCAAAGCCCAGCCTCAACAAAAGCAAAGCATTAAGCAACTCAGTGAGACCCTATCTAAAAATAAAATACGAAATAGGACTAGGAATGCAGCTCGCTGGACAAGTGCCCCTTAGTTAAATCCCAGGTACCCAAACAACAACTGAATTTGAAGCTGGGTGCAGCATTTCATACATCTGCATACCTGTAATCCCAGTGATTTGAGGCTGAGGCAGGAGGATTGCAAGTTTGAGGCCAGCCTCAGTGACTTAGTGAGACCCTGTTGCAAAATAAAAATTAAAATGTCTGGAAACTTACCTTAGTACTAAAGTATCCATGGATTTGATTCTCATTACCCCAAAGAAACAAAAACAGAATTTGAAGGCAGGTGCAGTGGTCCACACCTGTAATCCCAGCAACTCGGAAAGCTGAGGCACGAGGATCACAAGTTTGAGGCCAGACACAGCTACTTAGTGAGGCTCTGTCTCAAAAAGTAAAAAGGGCTGGGGATATAACTCAGTGGTAGAGCACCCTTGGTTTCAATCACCAGTACTGAAAAGAAAAGGAAAAAAAAAAGTGAATATGAGAACAGGTCTGTCTGACTACAGAATTGGAACTCAGACTTCCTGATTCCAGAGATCAAGTTCTCAATGCTGTATTACTTCCTGATACAAAGCTGATGATCTGCAAGAACCTAGGTTCAATCCCTAGTACTAGGAATAAAAGAATGGTGACGAATATGGGAAACAGACTTGTAGCATGCCTAGGAGTTAAACTTAACAAAGACTTGAGGTTGGTTGAAGGTGGACATTGAAGGAGGGAGAAGTGACAAAAATGACTTTCTGAATTCTAGCTTGTGTGTCTGAATGGATGGTGGTGGACCCCCAACTGAGAAAGACATTACAAGAGGAAGAGTTAGCCAAGCATGGTGGCCCATGTTTGAACTCACAGCAACTAAATAGGTTTAAGCAGGAGGATGGCAAGTTCAAGGCCAGCCTCAGCAACTTAATGAGGCCCTAAGCAACTTAGTGAGAACCTGTCTCAAAAAGATTTGGGGACTTATCTCAGTGGTAAAATGTCCTTGGGTTCAAGCCCCAGTTCTAAAAAATTTTTAAAAAAAGGAAGAGCTAGTTTAAGGGAAGAAGACAAATTTAAGTTTTGGATTACTAAGTATGATCTGGAATATCGAAATGTGTCTTCTGGGCAGTTATGTGAGTATAACACTTGGGGAGGCCTGGGCTCAGAGATTCAGAAATCAGCTGGGTGCTGTGGTACACACTAGTAACCTCAGGTCCCAGGGACTCTGGAGGCCAAGACAGGAGGTTTGCAAGTTCAAGGCCAGCCTTAACAATGTAGTGAGGCCCTAAGCAACTTAGTGAGACACTGTCTCAAAATAAAATATTAAAAAAGTGCTGGGGATGTAGCTCAGTGGTAAAGTGCCTCTGGGTTCAATCCCTAGTACCAAAAAAAAAAAAAAAAAAAACCTCGAGATTTGGAAATCATCTGAGTTAGGTATAGAAGTTGAAACCTTGAGAGTTTGTGAGGCCTCCCAGGAAGGAATTTACCTTTTGAGAAAGTGGGGCAAAAAAAGAAGGCCCTGGAGAATCTCATAGTTTAGAAGACAGGCTTAAGAAGGAGAATCCACAAAGGAGTCAAGGACAGAGTTCCAGAGGAGTATAGGGACAATCCAGGACCAGAACCAAGAATATAGGGAGTTGCAAGAAGGAAGATGTGATCCAGTATGTTACATGACTAAGGAACTTAGTAAGAAAAGAATTGGTTCTGGGGATATAGCTCAGTGGTAGGGCTTAGTAGCTTAGTGTTCACAAGGCCCAGGATTCAATCCCCAGCACCAAAAAAGATACGGATTCTAAAATGCCCCATTCAATTTGGCAGTTTAGATACCATTGTGAAGTTAGAAATGAGGCTAAACTACTATTTTAAAAAGATTAAATGAGGGGCTAGGGTTGTGGCTCAGTGGTAGAGTGCTTGCCTTGTATGCATGGAGGCACTGGGTTTGATCCTCAGCACCTTATAAATATAAAATAAAGATATTATGTCGGCGGCAGAGGAGATAACTTGATTGAAACCTGCGGCTACAGGTGTGTAATTCCCTAGCGTTCCCTCTCCACACATCGGGGAAACCTTAAGGGCCCCTCCCAGCTCTCCCGTAAGGGCCCCTCCCAGCTCTCCCGTGAGCACGATAGCCAGACCCAGGGAATCAGAGGTGGCGCGGGACCCACGGCACGGAACTACCGCTCCCACCAGTGCTGACAGCTAAGGTCTCTTGCACCAGCTACCGGGGGCGTGGCTACCGGAGGGCAAGTAAAATTCGCTGAGGATTCTCAGCCCCAAGCTCTACAAACTTAGGGTCTGAGGGAATGGCAAACTGGGAGAGTGTGCCCAGTCGTTCATGAAAACAGGGCTCCCGGGAACAGCAGACCTGGCGTGTAGCCAGTATTGTGGTGAGCGGCACCCGTGAGAGGTGCCTGGCTAGAGGAAAAGTGGGAAGTGACTAGACACAAGAGGAGGCCTTAGGCACTCAGGATTGGAGACTGGCCCAGTCTGGGAGGAGCTGCTGCACACTGATTGGTTCCCGCGTATTGACAGGAGAAACTTGGCCTGGTGGGCACAGCGCCACCTACTGGAAGAGAAGTTAATCAAATTCTAAGACTGCATTTATTAGTTTTTTGTTGTTGTTGTTCTTTTCTCTTTTTTTTTATTTGGGTTTTTCTTTCATTTTCATTTTTCTTTCTTGTTTTTAAAAATTTTTTTTACAATTTTCTTTAATTTTTTTTCTTCTAATTTTAATTTTAATTTTTTTATTATTTTTTAAAAATTTTTTTTCTTTTTTTATTTCCTATTTTTTTTCTTCTTTTGTCTTTTCATTTCTTTTCAATTATCTTATCCCCCCTTCCTTGAATTCTACCTGCTTACTCTCATTCTCTTTAGTGACTTCTTCCCTTCCCTTCTAATACCTTTCCTCCCAAGCATCTAATAAATTTATAGGAGTAAACAGAAACTCATCAGTCAAACAGAACAAGAAGTAACATGAGCAGCTTCAAAAAGCAAGGAAGAAAAGGAGTACAAACAATGCAGGACAGCCTAAATATTCAGGAGGACTTAGAGTCATCAGAAAAATGGTCATATAAAGAACTCAAGGAACACCTTAGACAGATGGAATGGAACCTTAAAGAGGATACAAGACAGCAAATTCAAGCAGCGAAAGAACACATTGAGAATGAATTACATAAACAGATAAAAGAAGAAGTTAAGCATCTTTATCAGGAGATAGAGATTATAAAAAATAATCAAACAATAATTCTAGAAATGAAGGAAACGATAAACCAAATTAAAAACTCAATTGAGAGTATCACTAACAGAGTGGAGCAAGTAGAAGCCAGAACATCAGATAATGAAGACAAAATATATCATCTTGAAAACAGTCTAGCCAACTCAGAAAGGCTGGTAAAAAAATCATGAGAAATACATCCAAGAGTTATGGGATAACATAAAAAAACCAAACTTACGAGTCATCGGGATAGAAGAAGGTACAGAGATTCAAACCAAGGGAATGAGTAACCTGCTGAATGAAATAATTACAGAAAACTTTCCAGAAATAAAAAAGGAAACAGATATACAAATTGAAGATGCATACAGGACACCGAGCACACAAAATCACAGTAGACCAATGCCAAGACACATTGTTATGAAGATATCCAATATACAGAACAAAGAGAAAATATTAAAAGCTACAAGAGAAAGGAGACAGATTACATTCAGGGGTAAACCAATAAGGTTAACAACGGATTTTTCATCACAGACACTGAAAGCAAGAAGGTCATGGAACAATGTATTTCAAACACTGAAAGACAATGGATGCCAACCAAGAATTCTGTATCCAGCAAAATTAAGCTTCAGGTATGACAACGAAATAAAAATCTTTCATGATAAACAAAAGTTAAAAGAATTTGCAGCCACAAAACCAGCATTGCAAAGCATTTTGAGCAAAACACTACACGAGGAAGAAAGGAAAAACAATAACCAAAACCATTAGTAGGAAGTGCCTCGGTAAAGACAGAGGGCGAGGGGAAAGATTATCATGGAGAAACAAACTAAATTTTTTTAAAAAAGGATAAATAATCAAACATGGAAGAAAGTACAAACCATATATCAATAGTAACTCTGAATATTAATGGCTTAAACTCTCCAATAAAGTGACATAGGCTGGTATCATGGATTAAAAAAAAAATCCAACAATATGCTGCCTCCAGGAGACACATCTGATTGGAAAAGACATACACAGGCTGAAGGTGAAAGGATGGGAAAAAATATACCATGCACACGGTCCTCGTAAGCAAGCAGGGGTGGCCATTCTCATATCGAATAAAATCGACTTCAAGACTAAGTTAATCAAAAGGGATAAAGAAGGACATTATATACTGTGAAAAGGAACAATTCACCAACAAGACATAACAATTATCAATATTTATGCACCAAATAATGGTGCTGCGACATTCATAAAACAAATTCTCCTCAAGTTCAAGAATCAAATAGACCAAAACACAATAATTATGGGTGACTTCAACACACCTCTCTCACCATTGGACAGATCCTCCAAACAAAAGTTGAAAAAAGAAACTATAGAACTCAATATCACAATCAATAACCTAGACTTAACTGACATATATAGAATATATCAACCATCATCAAATGGATATACGTTTTTCTCAGCATCACATGGATCCTTCTCAAAAATAGACCATATATTATGCCATAGGGCAACCCTCAGTAAATATAAAGGGGTGGAGATAATACCTTGCATTTTATCTGATCATAATGGAATGAAACTGGAAATCAATGATAAAAGAAGGAAGGAAAAATCCTACATCACATGGAAAATGAACAATATGTTACTGAATGATCAATGGGTTACAGAAGACATAAAGGAGGAAATCAAAAAATTCTTAGAGATAAATGAAAATACAGACACAACATATCGGAATCTATGGGACACAATGAAAGCAGTTTTAAGAGGAAAATTCATCGCCTGGTGGTCATTCCTCAAAAAAAGAAAAAACCAACAAATAAATGAGCTCACACTTCATCTCAAAGCCCTAGAAAAGGAAGAGCAAAACAACAGCAAATGTAGCAGAAGGCAAGAAATAATTAAAATCAGAGCGGAAATCAAGGAAATTGAAACAAAAGAAACTATTGAAAAAATTAACAAAAGTAAAAGTTGGTTCCTCGAAAAAATAAGTAAGATCAACAGACCTTTAGCCATGCTAACGAAGTGAAGAAGAGAGAGAACTCAAATTACTAACATACAGGATGAAAAAGGCAATATCACAACAGATGCTACAGAAATACAGAAGACAATTAGAAATTATTTTGAAAACCTATATTCCACTAAAATAGAAGATAGTGAAGACATCGATAAATTTCTTAAGTCATATGATTTGCCCAGACTGAGTCAGGAGGATACACACAATTTGAACAGACCAATATCAATGGATGAAATTGAAGAAGCCATCAAAAGACTACCAACCAAGAAAAGCCCAGGACCAGATGTGTATACAGCGGAGTTTTACAAAACCTTTAAAGAAGAATTAATACCAATACTTTTCAAGTTATTTCAGGAAATAGAAAAAGAGGGAGCTCTTCCAAATTCATTCTATGAGGCCAACATCACCCTGATTCCGAAACCAGACAAAGACACCTCAAAGAAAGAAAACTACAGACCAATATCTCTAATGAACCTAGATGCAAAAATCCTCAATAAAATTCTGGCGAATCAAATACAAAAACACATCAAAAAAATTGTGCACCATGATCAAGTAGGATTCATCCCTGGGATGCAAGGATGGTTCAATATACGGAAATCAATAAATGTTATTCACATCAATAGACTTAAAGATAAGAACCATATGATCATCTCGATAGGCACAGAGAAAGCATTTGACAAAGTACAGCATCCCTTTATGTTCAAAACATTAGAAAAACTAGGGATAACAGGAACTTACCTTGACATTGTAAAAGCTATCTATGCTAAGCCTCAGGCTAGCATCATTCTGAATGGACAAAAGTTAAAGGCATTCCCTCTAAAATCTGGAACAAGACAGGGATGCCCTCTATTACCACTTCTATTCAATATAGTTCTCGAAACACTGGCCAGAGCAATTAGACAGACGAAAGAAATTAAAGGCATAAAAATAGGAAAAGAAGAACTTAAATTATCACTATTTGCAGATGCCATGATTCTATACCTAGAAGACCCAAAAGGGTCTACAAAGAAACTACTAGAACTAATAAATGAATTCAGCAAAGTGGCAGGATATAAAATCAACACGCATAAATCAAAGGCACTTCTGTATATCAGCGACAAAACTTCTGAAATGGAAATGAGGAAAAACATTCCATTCACAATATCCTGAAAAAAAATAAAATACTTGGGAATCAACCTAACAAAAGAGGTGAAAGATTTATACAATGAAAACTACAGAACCCTAAAGAGAGAAGTAGAAGAAGATCTTAGAAGATGGAAAAATATACCCTGTTCATGGATAGGCAGAACTAACATCATCAAAATGGCGATATTACCAAAAGTTCTCTAGGTTTAATGCAATGCCAATCAAAATCCCAACGGCATTTCTTGTAGAAATAGATAAAGCAATCATGAAATTCATATGGAAAAATAAAAGACCCAGAATAGCAAAAGCAATTCTAAGCAGGAAGTGTGAATCAGGCGGTATAGCGATACCAGATTTCAAACTATATTACAGAGCAATAGTGACAAAAACAGCATGGTACTGGTACCAAAACAGGCGGGTGGACCAGTGGTATAGAATAGAGGACACAGAGACTAATCCACAAAGTTACAACTATCTTATATTTGATAAAGGGGCTAAAAGCATGCAATGGAGGAAGGATAGCATCTTCAACAAATGGTGCTGGGAAAACTGGAAATCCATATGCAACAAAATGAAACTGAATCCCTTTCTCTCGCCATGCACAAAAGTTAACTCAAAATGGATCAAGGAGCTTGATATCAAATCAGAGACTGCGTCTGATAGAAGAAAAAGTTGGCTCCGATCTACATATTGTGGGGTCGGGCTCCAAATTCCTTAATAGGACACCCATAGCACAAGAGTTAATAACAAGAATCAACAAATGGGACTTACTTAAACTAAAAAGTTTTTTCTCAGCAAGAGAAACAATAAGAGAGGTAAATAGGGAGCCTACATCCTGGGAACAAATTTTTACTCCTCACACTTCAGATAGAGCCCTAATATCCAGAGTATACAAAGAACTCAAAAAATTAGACAATAAGATAACAAATAACCCAATCAACAAATGGGCCAAGGACCTGAACAGACACTTCTCAGAGGAGGATATACAATCAATCAACAAGTACATGAAAAAATGCTCACCATCTCTAGCAGTCAGAGAAATGCAAATCAAAACCACCCTAAGATACCATCTCACTCCAGTAAGATTGGCAGCCACTATGAAGTCAAACAACAACAAGTGCTGGCGAGGATGTGGGGAAAAGGGTACACTTGTACATTGCTGGTGGAACTGCAAATTGGTGCGGCCAATTTGGAAAGCAGTATGGAGATTCCTGGGAAAGATGGGAATGGAACCACCATTTGACCCTGCTATTGCCCTTCTCGGACTATTCCCTGAAGACCTTAAAAGAGCATGCTACAGGGATACTGCCACATCGATGTTCATAGCAGCAAAATTCACAATAGCTAGACTGTGGAACCAACCCAGATGCCCTTCAATAGATGAATGGATAAAAAAAAGTGGCATCTATATACAATGGAGTACTATGCAGCAATAAAAAATAACAAAATCATAGAATTTGCAGGGAAATGGATGGCACTAGAGCAGATTATGCTTAGTGAAGCTAGCCAATCCCTAAAAAACAAATACCAAATGTCTTCTTTGATATAATGAGAGCAACTATCAACAGAGCAGGGAGGAAGAGCAGGAAGAAAAGATTAACATTAAACAGAAACATGAGAAGGGAGAGAAAAGGGAAATTGCATGGAAATGAAGGGAGACCCTCATTGCTATACAAAATTACATATAAGAGGTTGTGAGGGGAATGGGAAAATAAACAAGGAGAGAAATGAATTACAGTAGATGGGGTAGAGAGAGAAGATGGGAGGGGAGGGGACGGGGGATAGTAGGGGATAGGAAAGGTAGCAGAATACAACAATTACTAATAGGGCATTATGTAAAATTGTGGAAGTGTAACCGATGTGACTCTGCAATCTGCATTTGGGGTAAAATTGGGGGTTCATAACCCACTTCAATCTAATGTATGAAATATGATATGTCAAGAGCTTTGTAATGTTGTGAACAACCAATAAAAAAAAATTTTAAAAAAAGATATTATGTCAACCTAAAACTAAAAAAAAAAATACTAAAAAAAAGTTTAAATGAGCCAGGAGCTATGGCACACACCTGTACTCCCAGCAGCTCAGGAGGCTGAGGCAGGAGGATTGCAAGTTCAAAGCCAGCCTCAGCAAGTTAGTGAGGCCGTGTCTCAAAATTAAATATAAAAAGGGCTGGGAATGTGGCTCAGTGGTTATGCACCCCTGGGTTCATCCTTATAGAATGCTTTCTCCACTGAAACTCAGCTCTCCCTCAAGGATGAAGGGGAGTTGTTAACAAAGAAGTAAGACTTCCAGATAGCCAAGTAGAAAAGGTTGTCCCTGTTCTCCACTTCCACAAATCAGGTTAGAATCTTGAGCACTCACTGGCCCTATTGTTGGCTGCTTAGGAACTTATGACCACTTGAGAAACTGGGCACTAGAAACTATGGTTCTATTAAATACTGAGTTGTTTTTTTTTGTTTGTTTGTTTGTTTGTTTTGTTTGTGTTTTTTTTTTTTTTTTTTTTTTTTTTTTTTTTTTTTTTTTTGGTACTGGGGATTAAACCCAGGAGCACTTAACCGCTGAGTCACATCCCCAGCTCTTTTTTTTTTTTTTTTTTTGAGACAGAGTCTTGCTGAGTTGCTTAGGGCCTCACTAAGTTGCTGAGGCTAGCCTCAAAATTGTCAATCCTACTGCCTCTGCCTCCCAGGCTGCTGGGATTACAATAGGTGTGTGCCACTGTGCCTGGGCCTGAGAAATGTTTTTTAAGCATAATTTTAGGTTTAGAACTAATCCTCACTGGGCCAACTAGCTAATAGGGCCAGGGTTTTGGGGGGTTGGGGAGATTTAGGGAATTAGATAGTGGTGATGATTGTCCAACCTTGTGAATATACTAAAAGCCACTGATTTATATACTTTAAAATGATGGGGTTGGGGGTTGTGGCTCGTGGTAGAGTGTTCACTTAGCATGTGTGAGGCCCTGAGTTCAATCCTCAGCACCACATAAAAATGAATAAATAAATAATTTTTTAAAAAGATGAATTTAATGTTATGTAAATATCATCTCAATAAAATGCTTTTCAAAGCTAATTCCATCTCTACCTCTTTTCTGTGTATGACTATACCAGGTGGTACACCTGGACGTGAGAGGCAACATGGTGAAACTTAATGATGGCTCTCAGATAACCTATGAAAAGTGCTTGATTGCAACAGGTGAGTATTTTTGGAGATGTCTGTCTTCTCAGCTATAGTAGCTCATTCAATTTTTAGAATTTGGCCTTCCCCATAGAAGACATTTCCACTTAATGTTAAGAAAACTAAAACCTAGCATCCCTAAAGTAGATGTCTTCTCTTGATGCCAAACCCGGCTAAGTCCCATGTATCCTAGATGGTTGGCCCTTCTAGATTGTCCTTGCCTTTCCTTCTGGTAAAGGCATGAAGAAGTTGCCCTTTCCTGCCTCCCTTCCTGGCATTCACCCCATACCCTGAAAGTAATGTAGCCATATGGCATCATTGCCAGCTTTCTAATCAGAAATCAAAAGGAGACCAAAGCAGCAGCTGAGAGCATTGTAGCTTTGACAGTGGGTAAGCATGCCTAAGAAGCTAGAAGAGGACGTTGATATAGAGGGAGGCTCTTGAGCCTGCTATGGTGGGGGTGGGGTGGGGGGGTGGCTAAAAAAGACACTCAGATCTGCTTCTCAAAGGAAATTGATCAAAAAGCCTGCTGTGAGGAGAGTTGAAAGAACACAAAGCCACCTTATCTTGTAGTGGCTGACATGGTACTAACAGGGAGCACACTCATGCCACAGTCCTAAAGGAAGAGAGCTGTACCTAGGGGGTTGTTTGGGCTAAGTCCTGCTTGTTGCACTAAAAGGGTTTTCCTCTTCTTATTTCCAGGAGGTACTCCAAGGAATCTATCTGCCATTGATAGGGCTGGAGCAGAAGTAAAGAGCAGAACGACACTTTTTAGAAAGGTAATTGTCTGCCTCACTTTTTCATTGTGTTATTTTGAAGAGGTAATACAATCTTGTAGTCCCCAAGTGCCCACCTTAGAATTGGTAGATCTGAGTTCTGTGTGTCCCTCTTCTTCAGACTTGTTATCTTGCCTTGAGCAAGTCACTTCCTCTCTGAACCTCAAATACCTCACTCAAGGATTTTTAGATCCTAGAAGAAAATACAGTCAGTGTTTTTATTGTTTGCTATAGTTCCTTTGTACTGCTCGTCTTTAGTTGGTTTTTCGGGATGGATTTGATTCATTGGAACTCCTTATATCCTCTTGGCATTTTTCATTGCAAGTGCTGTGTGGAGACTTTGAATAGAAATATGCAGACTACTCACATAGCCAGGCATGGCAGCGCATGTTTGTAATCCCAGCAAACAGGAGGCTGAGGCAGGAGGATTGAAAGTTCAAGGCCAGCCTGGGCAATTTAACAAGACCTTGTCTCAAAATTTAAAATAAATCTCCAGGGCTGGGGATGTGGCTCAGGCGGTAGTGTGCTCGTCTGGCATGCGTGCGGCCCGGGTTCGATCCTCAGCACCACATACCAACAAAGATGTTGTGTCCGCCGAGAACTAGAAAATAAATATTAAAAAAAAATTCTCTCTCTCTCTCTCTCTCTCTCTCTCTCTCTCTCTCTCTCTCTCTCTCTCTCTCTCTCCTCTCTCACTCTCTCTTTAAAAAAATAAAATAAAATAAATCTCCAGGTGCAGTGGTGCACACCTGTAGTCCAAGTATCTTGGAAGGCTGAGATAGGAGGATCACCAAGTTCAAAGCCAGCCTCAGCAACTTAGCAAGGTCTTAAGCAACTTAGCAAGACCCTGTCACAAAATAAAACATAAAAAGGACTGGGATATGGCTCACTGCTTCAGTTCTCCTGGGTTCAATCCCAGGTACCAAAATTTTTTTTAAAAAAATTGAAGAACAGGGGCTGGAGATATAGCTAAGTGGTAAAGTACCCTGGGTTCAATCCCTAGTAACAACAAAAAAATCCACAAAAGGAATGCCCAAGTAAAGAGGAAGTGGGTGGTTTACTTTGGGATATTTGATAAAGTTTGTACTGTCCTTTAAGTTCTTGAAAGAAAAAGGTTTGTCAGACTTAGCACTGTTGACACATTGTACTGGATAATTGTGTGGGGTGTGGGGGTGTCCTGTGCATTGTAGGATGTTGGCAGCATCCCTGTTTATCCAATAGATGCTGAGAGTACTTCCCTCTCCTGACAACCAAAAATATCTGCAGAAACTGCCAAATGTTCCCCCCTGGAGAAGAGAGAGCAAACCCCACCAGTTGAGAACCACTGTTACTAGAAGGCATGTTACAAAGTAAAAAAGGAATTTGCATTAATAACAGAGCTATAATTGAACCACTTTATACAAGGAGATTTTATGTGCAAATTATTGTTGTGAAAGATTTAGAGGAAAATATTTCCTTGGACTATTATTCTGTGCCCCTTTGGGAAATCAGTGGACTAAGCTGGTGTGATCCTGCAGGTTGGAGACTTCAGAGCCTTGGAGAAGATCTCACGGGAAGTCAAGTCAATTACAATTATCGGTGGGGGTTTCCTTGGTAGCGAACTGGCCTGTGCTCTTGGCAGAAAGGGTGAGTACTGGGGAGTGACCTTGATTTTCTTTCTCTAGTTTTACATCCCATATATCTTGGTAGACTGTCACAAATTTCAGAGATGTATTTACCAGGAGGAATAGAAAGCATTTGATTAAGGTTTGTAGAGTGAAAAATTAAGCACTGCAATTAGTCCCAGTGAAGATGAAGGGTGACCAAAAAGCTGTCATCTGAGCAACTTCCCAGCAGTGCTTCCTTTCCTTTCCTCAATTCTCTATACCACAATACCTTAAAAATAAAATATTAAGAGAAGTCAGTTATTATGATGACAAGGGCAGTGCAGACTATAGAACTGTGTATATTTGAAAGGCTTCCCCTGTAAAAAGCCACATACTTCCTTCACACACATGATGGTTCCCAGTTTGACAGGTCTCTGAATTCCAGTTTGAATGTTTGTTTCATTGCACCTATTTTTCTTAATATTATTTTTCAGCTATTTGAGCTCAGGTACTTCTCAGGAGGGTACTTCCTGTTCAGAATTCGCAAAGCACTTGTGCAAACCTCAGGTGACTGCAGGGGTGGAAATGTACTGAGTTTTCAGTTGGTAGCTTCATCCAGGGACAGCAGTTCTGGCACCTGTTGTTCTTGCTTTATGGATGAACTGAAGCACCAAGGCCCTCATGGCACAGTGTCTCATAGGCAGGGGCTCTGGCCTGGTGGGCAATTTTGCTCTGTATCTAGTAAGAGGTACCTGCTGCTCCTATATTTCCCTTCCTATTTTCTTGGGATTGGCTTTTGCCTCCTGCTATAACTACTCCCTTTCTTCTTCCCAGCTCGAGCCTTGGGCACAGAAGTGATTCAGCTCTTCCCTGAGAAAGGAAATATGGGAAAAGTCCTCCCTGAATACCTCAGCAACTGGACCATGGAAAAAGTCAGACGAGGTAGAGACTGTTTCCATATGCTGCCATTCCATTTCCTTTGAGAGTAGCCAAGCGGGAAGTTAGCTTTTTTGAGAACTCCTTGACATAAGGCCTATCACCTGGCAGATGCAATGTTTTATCATTCCCCAGTCAACCAAGTTCACCCAGGATTCTGAATCTGATGCACAAGATACCCAGAAATGCTAGAAACAGACTTTGGATAGAGGTTTTTATGGCTCTCCAAGGCTGCCTGCATACTTACAATGACTGATTTGATTACAGGGGAGACCTATAGTTAACTTCCCCACTTTTCATAAAGGTGATATGCCTTGGACTCAACCTTATGTTTCATTTGCTTCTACAGAGGGGGTAAAGGTGATGCCCAATGCGATTGTGCAATCAGTTGGAGTCAGTGGTGGCAAGTTACTTATCAAGCTGAAAGATGGCAGGAAGGTAAGGAGGGGAAAACAAACCATTAGAAAGTCTTCTAACCCTCTCCTCCCCTTTCCTCATTCATTCTCTCTCCCTCATCCGCTCTTCTTTTGGTACTGGGGATTGAACCCAGGCATGCATTACCACTGAGCCACATTCTCAGTCCTTTTCATTTTTTAGTTTGAGACAGGCTCTCTCTAAATTGCTGAGGGTCTCACTAAATTGCTGAGGCTGACCTTGAACTTGGGATCCTCGTACCACAGCCTTGTGGGTTGCCCTTTCCTCATTCTAACTCCTTCATTTGACACCACTAGATTTCGTTTTCTCGGCAGCCACCATTAACTGTCATAATTGTCCCTTCATTAAAACAGATGATGAAAACTGTATAGCTCAGCAGTAGAGAAATTTTCTAGCTTGCAAAAGGCCCTTGGTTCTATCCTCAGCAACACACACACACACAATGAATGATGAAAGCCAGAGTAGGCACTTGTGAAACACTTTCCCTTACCCGTGTCCTATCTGTATCATTTGAGTCCTTGCTAGGGTGGCAGATTTCCATTCAGATGATGTATGGTATGTGTGTCAGGCTAAGGGGGGTGCTTATGAAATGGAACTTAAGATCTATGTACCAGAGGTAAGTTAACCCACGATTTTTTAAAGTCCCTATTCTTAGATGCATGATTGTAGCTGTTATGTGAACAGGCGTAAGTGGCAACTGTGGTAATTGAATTTTCTTTTTTTGCCTCAGGTGGAAACTGACCACATAGTGGCAGCTGTAGGCCTGGAGCCCAATGTTGAGTTGGCCAAAACTGGTGGCCTAGAAATAGACTCAGATTTTGGTGGCTTCCGGGTAAATGCAGAGCTACAAGCACGCTCTAACATCTGGGTGGTAAGTGTGCTATAGTATGACCAGGCACGAGTCATTGTCTCCAGTCTGTGGGCAAGTCCTCCAGGTGGTGTGCTAAAGCTCACTGACAGCTTAAACAAATAGGGTTGAAGAGTTTCGAGGCCAAAGGGATAGAATAGAAACTTGTGAACTGCTTGATTTAGAAGATCAAGAAATTTTAAAAAAAACAGAAGATGAACTATGGACTTATCTGCAAGCTAGTAAAAGATCAGAATAGTGTATGTACCTACTGGAATAGAATTCTTCGAGTTCTACTTGTTGGCAATAACCGTGGCATAACCCCTGGCAAGCACATGCACAACACAGATGGATCTGCTGTTCCCATAGTTCAAACGTGAGACTAGGGAATGGAAGATGAAGCAATTTTCTACATGTTCCCTGGAAAGGAAAATCACTCTGTTTTCATTTTCTTTGAGTACTATATTTAGCTGTTTTTAGAAACCTATTATGACACAAACAAGACTCTAGTGTGTGTAGGAACCATGAGGTAATTTCCCCTTTGCTAAATCATTACAAGTGTATTGTGTTTGATTATGGACTCTACAACTGAGGACATGGGAGCCTTGAAAGGATTTTTCCCTTCAAAGACTGCTTTTTTTTTTTAGATGAAATGCACTGGATTTTACCAGGGGTGGTGGCATACATCTATGTTCTGAGCAACTTGGGAGGCTGAGGGAGGAGGATTGCAAGTTCATGGCCAGCCTCAGCAACTCAGCAAGACCCTGTATCAAAATTGGAAGAAAAAAAAGTGGCTAGGTGTTGTGGTACACGCCTGTAATCCCAGCAGCTTGGGAAGCTGAGACAAGAGGATCTTGAGTTCAAAGCCAGCCTCGGCAATTTAGCGAGGTGCTGAGCAACTCAGTGAGATCCTGTCTCTAAATAAAATACAAAAAAGGGTTAGGGATGTGGTTCAGTAGTTAATGCCCCTGAGTTCAATCCCCAGTACCAAAAATAAAAATAAAAATGGCTGGGGAGGGGCCAGAGGACTGGGGTTGTGGCTCAGTGGTAGAGTGCTTGCCTTGCACTTGTGAGGTACTGGGTTTGATCTGCAGCACCACATAAAAATAAATAAAGAAAAAAAAAAAGGTATGGGGATCCAGGAACAGTAGCACATGCCTATAATCCCAACAACATAGGAGGCTGCGATAAGAGGATCACAAGTTCAAGGCCAGCCTCAGCAACTTAGGCCCTAAGCCACTGAGCAAGACCCTGTCTCAAGATAAAAAAAATTTAAAAAGTACTGTGGATATGGCTCACTGGTAAAGTGCTCCTGGGTTCTGTGTTCAGTACTAAAAAATGGGGAGGGACTGAGAATGCAACTCAGAGGTAAAGTGCCCCAGGGTTCTGTCCCCAGAACTGCAAAAAATATACTGGGTTTTTTTTAACCTGTAATAAATGTGATACATGTTCAGTGTGGAAGACACAGACAAGAAGAAAGGGGGATGGATAATCACCTGCAGCAACCATGAATGTTTTAGTGTGTTTCTTCCCTTTGTTTCTTTCTTTTTTTTTAAAGAGAGAGTGAGAGAGGAGAGAAATAATTTTTTAATATTTATTTTTTAGTTCTCGGCGGACACAACATCTTTGTTGGTATGTGGTGCTGAGGATCGAACCCAGGCCGCACGCATGCCAGGCGAGCATGCTACCGCTTGAGCCACATCCCCAGCCCCCCTTTGTTTCTTTACACATAAGTTTTTTCTTTGTTTTACATAGTCATGGTGAGCATACCATATATAAAATTTGTATTGTGCTGTGTTTTTACTTAATATCATAAATGTAAGCATTTTCCATGTTGCTTCAGACTCTGTAAACACTTTAATGACTATGTAATATTCCATTAAGTGGATTTCATAGTTTACTTTGCCATTGCTCACTTGTTGGATTTTTAGGTTGCTTTGGGGAAGGCTAAATAGCCATAAAGATGAACAAGGGTTAGAAGACGCAAATACCACATCCTGCATGAAGCTGGCCCTGTTCACCCCCAGCTGGGTCGTCTCTCCCTCTGACTGACACACTTAGCTCATTGAGTCTCTACCTGTTGGAGGAACTTTACTTGTTTACATTTCCCTGTAGTCATGAATAGTACTGCATTTTCCTGTACTAGGTAGGGTATATACTCCTCATAGGCAAAGTCCATGTCAGTTTCATCTCAGCAACCCAGACAGCATAATGCTTTTGTACATAATAAGCACTCCATAAATATTTGTTGAAGGAATGAATGAATACTGAATAATGAAAAAAAAATCCCTATCTTAGAAAGTATTTCTTGATGAGGCAGTCACATCTAAAAACTGGTTTCTGCATATTGAAAAGAATATTCTGCAAATTATGGTTATTAAAGAGCCTGTGTGCTAAAGACAGAATGAGAAGAAACAGACATACATAAACTGAAGCAAAGGAGATTTAGGTTAGCTTTTTGAAAGCATAGACTAGCGTTTCTTTTAAAAAAAAATGGAATCTTGCTGGGCATGATAAGTTGTAATCCCAGTATGGAAGGCTGATGCAGGAGGCTCGAAAGTTTGAAGCTAGCCTGGGCAATTTAGCAGTACCCTTTCTCAAAATGAAAGGGGCTGGGGGTATAGCTCAGTGAGACAGTGCCCCATGGGTTCAACCCCTAGTACTGCAGTGAATGAATGAATGAGGATATAGCTCAGTGGTAGAGTAGCCCTGGGTTCAAGCCTTAGTACTGGGAGAAAATTAAATCTCAACTATTTTTAATATTTTAGGTAGGATTTTAACCTGAAGATGGAAAACATGAATCAGTTAATTTTGAAAGGGTCCTGCAAGCCCCTAAAGTTTATATTATACCTTTAATTTGATTTTTTTAAAGATCATGTGTCTATGTTGTACATTTTTTCCAAAGGCAGGAGATGCTGCGTGCTTCTATGATATAAAGTTGGGTAGAAGGCGAGTAGAACACCATGATCATGCTGTTGTGAGTGGAAGATTGGCTGGAGAAAATATGACTGGAGCTGCTAAGCCGTACTGGCATCAGTCAATGTTCTGGTAAGCTCCATTGCTTAGAACTTGATATTAATAAGGTCATAACACAGAGTTATGGTTTAGTTTCCTTGTGGGCCAGTTAGCTTCATATAGATGGCAGGAGGAGTCCATTTCATATCCATCCATTCTGTTAGCCTTCTGGTAAAAGAGTCCTGTTTGGCATAAATTAGATGAGGTGAATGGATGGAGATGTCACCAGCACTTCTGGCAAAAGAGCTCAGAATTTGAACTATAGTTGGTGATACAAAAGTACAGTATTAGGAATAGACAACAGTATGTTTTATTTTTTCTTTACTGGAACTCTAATCAGCCCAACATACAGGAAGAAAAAAGACAGCCCACTCATATGTAACCCTTACAATCAGCAATTTTTTTTAAAATATTTATTTATTTATTTTTTAGTTTTCGGCGGACACAACATCTTTGTTTGTATGTGGTGCTGAGGATCGAACCCGGGCCACACGCATGCCAGGCGAGCGCGCTACCGCTTGAGCCACATCCCCAGCCCCACAATCAGCGATTTAAAGGCAGATAGGGCAGTTCTTTGGATAAAGGTTAGCTCTGGATAGTCCTGAATCCCAGAGCTAGCCTTTTTAAATACACTTTCATCTTACTGCTTTAAAAGATGGAGTACATAGAAAACTTCAGGGTTTCAGAAGCCTCTCAGTGGTTGCTATTGGGGATATTCTCAGCTGATGGAAGCACATTTGAGGACAGTCACAGTTCTATGAGTGAGCAGCAAAAATTAACAGATGAATTTTAGGTTCAACACATATAAGATACTGCAGTTAAGAAAATTACAGTTATCGGTTAGGGCCTAAGAACAGATTCCAAGGAGGCATTGGAGACTCTTCCCTGAACATATTAGTCCAGTGAGCTACTGTGGCCAAGAAGATAAAATGTAGAGTGCAGAAACAAAACAGAGTATCCTAGATTATCACCCAAAACCATAGTGATGATGTGTCTGTGCCTCAAATATTCTGAGAAGTTCCTAGCATATTAAGGGCATGATGATGATAGGAAAAGTTTTTAAGAAGAACAATTAAAATAAAATGTCCAACTGGATAAACAGGGCCTCTTTACAGAAGGTATTCCAGTCTCTAAAAATGAAGGTGAAAGGTAAATAAAACACCTAATGAAAGCATAAAACATCTCAAATTCCAAGTTACACAAAAATGAAATACTCTTCTAAGCTTTAAAAAGGCATTTTTACCAGGCACAGTGGAATATGCCTATAATCTCAGTGACTTGGGAAGCTAGGCAGGAGGATAGCAAGTGTGAGATCAGCCTCAGCAATATAGCGAGGCCCTAAAACTCAGCGAGACCCTGTCTCAAAAAATAAAAAGGACTGTGGATGTGGCTCAGTGGTTAAGTGCCTCTTTTGTTTGTTTTGGTACCATTCAATCCCTGGTACCAAAACAAACAAAAACAGATAATTTCAGGCCAGGCGCCATGGTGCATCCTGTAATCCCAGTGATGCAGGAGGCTGAGGCAAAAGGATTACAAGTTTGAGCCAGCTTCAGGAACTTAGCAAGACCCTGTCTGTAAAAGGGCCAGGGATGTAGCTGAGAGGTAGAGAGCCCCTGGGTTCAATCCCCAATACCCAAAACCAAACAAATAAAAAAACATTTTAGGACAAGTTAAAGGAAGGGAGTGAATAGTGAAAGTATCCCTTCCCAAATGTGGCAAATGTTAAAAGCATAAATAAATTTCAGAAAAATCATTGTATGAGTATGTGACATGTATTTCCTTCTTAAGGAAAAATAATGTTTGGGATAATCCTGATTTTTCATGGTTGTCCCCAGATGTACTAGTGGCAGTAGATAAGTTTGGCATTTCTCTTATTGTTACCCATCCTAAGTTCTTTTTGACATATGAGAGTGCAGCATTGTGAAACATATGTGCTATCATATCATTCCTTACAGTCCCTTGACAGAACACCCTCTTCTATATCCTTCCATAGGAGTGACTTGGGCCCTGATGTTGGCTATGAAGCTATTGGTCTTGTGGATAGTAGTTTGCCCACAGTTGGTGTTTTTGCAAAAGCAACTGCACAAGACAACCCAAAATCTGCCACTGAGCAGTCAGGTAAGGAAACCCAGCCCCTTCTCTTAGAAGAGTGTTCATAAGTAGTGGCCTGAGTTTTCCTGAACAAGGGGATTCTGTATTGGTCAGAGGGAACGGCAGCAAAAGTTTCTCTTCATGTTGTGCTTTAAAAGAAACCAAACCCAAAGTCCTTACTCTTCAGTGGTCTGGGTTCTGGCAAAGCATAGACTCAAATATTATATCTGTCCTAGACAGTGGCTAGCAACTGACTCAACACCTCTGTTGTTTAGTTTGTCTAGAGGGGATGAGAAGACCTCAATGATGAAATAAACCTGAAATTTTTAGGTTTGGAATTTTTTTCCCTTTTGTTTTTCAAAAAAAAAATTCTTCATACTAATTTTAAGAACCAGGCCTGAGAACCCTAACTTAGGACTTTTTGTCTCCCATGGGCCCTAGGCAATGAGGCACTGGGGTGAGTAGTTCTTGAACTAGTTCCAGTTCCAGTTGTCAGATCTGAATGCCAGGTTTGCTTCAGGCAGGAGGCACCTCTCTTGGATTGGACTTCCCTCCCACACAGGTCTCATTCATTAACTCCTCGGCATTGTTCCGTGACCTTGGCTCTGTGTCTTTTTGCCAGAGGTGTTTCAAGGGCAACATGCTTTTGAAGAAGGAGAAAGTAAGACATTTTATGGATATGTAGGTCCTTTTCCTGAGTAATTCAAGTGTATTCCATACTCCTTAATTCTGATCTCTCCTGGTAAGTGGATACAGGAGAGAGACCCAAATACTTATCAACTCTAGGTCAGAGCTCCGTCCATTGAACAGTATTATCTGAAGCCTGGTGCTTCTCAGAAGACAAAGTAGCCCTTTCCTGTGCTGTAATTCTGTTTCATTCCCATACCTCCACTGTGGTTTTCCATATGGAAGTCGCTTCTGCTTTGGCTAAACTGTTTCTCTAGCATCTCTTTTCAGTAGAACTTTTGCTGTGATGGCAGTGTTCCATCTCTGCTTTGTCCAGGCCATTCGCCACTAGCCACATGTGGCTGTTGAATACTTAAAAATATAGCACGTAAGGACTGGTATAGCTCAGTAGTAGTGCACTTGCCCAGCTCGTGCAAGGCCCTTAGGTTTCATCCCAAGACCACAAAAAATTATTTTAAAGAAGAAATGTGGTATGTGCAAACAAGGAACAGAATTCTGCATTTTATCGGATTTGACATAATTTTCATTTAAATAGCTTCATGTGGCTAGTGGCCACTGAACTGGACCATGCAGCTCTAGAATATTTCTCACAGTACAAGAGCAAGTCTTCTGCAGATTGAAGGAATCCAGATACCAGGAAATATCCATAGCATAAATTTAAAATGAGATAGTGAGGGAAGTTCAGGGTCAGACTGACCAGTGTCTGGCAGCTGGCAAGGAAGAACTTCCCTTGGTTTTGCCAATAGAGAGGCTGAAGAAGGCCAGAGTGCACTGAGGAACGTAGAAAAGCAAATCATCTAAAAATGGCCTGAAACAAGTCTCGAAAGACAGTTGCCTTCTAGAATTTCCCAAGCTCGTAATAACTGAAGTGTGGATTTATTTGTGTGTGTGTTTGGGGGATTGATTGTCCACAGGGACTGGTATCCGCTCAGAGAGTGAGACAGAGGCAGAGGCATCTGAAATCGCCGTTCCTCCCACCACCGCTGCGGTCCCACAGGCCCCTGTCCAAGGAGAGGACTACGGCAAAGGTGTCATCTTCTATCTCAGGGACAAAGTGGTAGTGGGGATCGTGTTGTGGAACATCTTTAATCGAATGCCAATAGCAAGAAAGGTAGGTGTCTCTCAGAGTTCTTAAAGGAAGGTGGGAAGTGTGGGTCGTATTTTACTGACTTCATCCGGTGCCCTGAGATGCATTGTCTGCCCAGTTCACATTGTGCCTAAAGCAGAACAAAGGTATAGCTTTGGCTCGGGAACATTTCTTTTTCACTTGGGACTTGGCGGGGTAGCCTGGGAGTTAGTAAGCTGTTCATTTGGGGTTAGCAGATAGCTGTTCCCACAACTCCTGCCCAGTGTTTGCTGGGGCCTAGCCCAGGAAGCCCTATTGTGTGGGCCAGGCCTGGATGCACATGGAGTGAGTTAGAGACCTATTGTTACTCTCTCTCTCTCAGATCATTAAGGATGGTGAGCAGCATGAAGATCTCAATGAAGTAGCCAAACTCTTCAATATTCATGAAGATTGAACTGCCACAGTGGAATAGGCAAGAACTTCTCAGTCCCTAACAATGGGTTGGATGGGTAAAGGAACATTTTTTATTCAGCAGACTTTGTGTATATGTGAGCGAATGATCGAGACCTTTGTGAATATTTTCAACCAGTAGGCAAATTCTTAAATGTTCACATCATGAAATAAAATCTGATTCTTCTAAATTAAATTCTGTTCTTTTAAAGGGGGTGGGTGGATGAGGGAGGGAGAAAAGCTGTGCATATCAGACAGCAGGCACTGCTGAAGTGTGGATTTATTTGTGTGTGTGCTTGCAGGATTGTCCACAGGGACTGGTATCCGCTCAGAGAGCGGATACCAGTATTCCCTACTCCACACTCAAAATCCTATCATTCCCTAAACTTCTCTCCTCCTTCCAGACCCCTCTGTCTACAGCACTTGACCCTGTCCTTTCCTCCAGGGAAATTTGCTATCTCAATGAAGACTTTCCTGACCCTTCCAAGGCTGATCCTTGTTTTTGTGTCTTAGGTGCTCACTCATGGCTTCTTGGAACAGGAACCATGCAAGGCATTAACATCTTGCTTACAGTTATATCTCCAGAACATAGCACAGATTCTGGCTCATAGTAGGTGCTTTATAAATCACTGTTGGGGCTGAGGTTGTGGCTCAGTGGTAGAGCACTCACCTAGCACGTGCGAGGCCCTTGGTTCGATCCTCAGCACCACATAAAAATAAATAAATAAAATAAAGGTATTGTATCCAACTACAATTGAAAAATATTTTTAAAAATAAATTATTGTTGAATGAGTGAACAAACAATACACTCAGTTTTACCTGGAATAACTCCTGAGTGGGCAGAAGGACCCATCTTACAGATACAAAGAAGTGTTCAAAAACCAGGTGCTTCATGGCTAAACTTAGAGATGGACTCCTTAGATAAGTTCATGATCTCTTGACTCATCTGCCTATTGTTCCCCAAACCAGAAACCCGCCCTTCTCAACACCTTTTCTCTAGAATTTATAGATGATCAGGGAATACAAATCAAAGTTTCATAAGTCAACTCATTTTTGGCATTTTAAATTTACTTTTTGGAGGGCATACTGGGAATTTAACCCAGGGGTGCTTTACCACTGAGCTATATCCCCAGTTCTTTTAATGTTTTATTTTGAGACAAGTTCTCACTAAGTTGCTTAGGGCCTCACTAAATTGCTAAAGCTGGCCTTGAACTTGTGTTCCTCCTGCCTCAGCCTCCTGAGCATCTAGGATTATAGGCATGTGCCACCACACCTGGCTTAAATTACTTAACTTTTAAAAATTAAACCTGAACTGAGGGTACAGAGCTCAGTGTGGTACAGCACATGCATAGCATGCACAAGACCCTGGATTCCATCCGCAGTACCAAAAAAACTAAAATTTAAAAAATAAAAGTCGGGGCTGGGGATGTGGCTCAAGCAGTAGCGCGCTCGCCTGGCATGCGTGCGGCCCAGGTTCGATCCTCAGCACCACATACAAACAAAGATGTTGTGTCCGCTGAGAACTAAAAAAATAAATAAATAAATAAATATTTAAAAAAAAAAGAAGTGGGGGTGTCCTGCCCCTTTTAAAAATAAAAAATAAAATAAAAAATAAAAGTCAACTCATTTCAATTGAGAGTAAATGCTTACTACTTGTAAGAGTCTTATGAGTCTTTCCATAAAGAGAAAATTATTGCTGGCCTGAATTAAAAAAAAATACTTGCTTTAGAGAATTGAAGCTACAACCAAATCCCTTCTGAACACTAGGAAAACGGGCCAGAACGCCATTGTAACAATTAGCTGCACTAAAACAGGTTCTTACTCTGGTGGACACAAGTCAAGTGGTATATGATCTGACATATGATGTACCCAAACTCCTATGTAGAAAACTCATCTGGCATCAATAATTACTGGTTACAGGGGCTGGGCTGTGGCTCAGTGGTAGCATACTTGCCTGGTATGTGTGAGGCATTGTCGATTCTCAGCACCATGTATAGATAAATTTAAAAAAATAAAAGATCTATCAACAAATAAAAAATATATTTAAAAAAATAATTACTGCTTACAAAGATAAGATCATAAAGAAAAGATCAAATTGTGATCTACCTTGTTTCAGTGATATGTACAATTCAGCCTAATTCTTCGAGTTATTATCCTTGTGTGGTATGTCATTGTAATTCAGTTAATTCAAATTAAATGATCTATTCATCTAATCAGTGTTCATTGCCTACTATGAGCCAGGTAAATGTCATAATTGGAAGATGGATAAAATGTTGCCACTGCTGAACATAGTGGCACATACCTGAAACCCTAGCTACTCAGGTGGCTGAGGCAGGAGGATCTCAAGGTCAAGGCCAACTTGAACAACTTAATGAGACACTGTCTCAAAAAAAAAATAGTAAGAGCTGGGGCTGCAGCTTAGTGGTAAAGCCCCCTGAGTTCACAAACTCCTGGTGTCAGTGAGTAATGCACAAGTACAATATAATGAGATGTGTCCATAGAAAGACAAAGTACTATGGACATGCCAAGAATAGAGCTCAATGAAAATATCATCCTTAGCCAACAACTGCTGCTAGGTTACTTACTAAAGTACTGCTTGATCTTTGTCCCCTCCCTGTTAAGAATGTACAGTGAGGGGGCTGGGGATGTGGCTCAAGTGGTAGCACGCTTGCCTGGCATGTGTGCGGCCCGGGTTCGATCCTCAGCACCACATACAAACAAAGATGTTGTGTCCGCCAAATACTAAAAGGTAAAGAGTGAAAAATTCTCCCTCTCTCTCTGTCTCTCTCTCTGTCTCTCACTCTCTCTTTAAAAAAAAAAAGAATGTACAGTGAATTCCTGTCACCAATTCATCAAATCTAAAGTCTCCAGTAGCATACATCATGATCTCGGCCCACTCTGTGTGTCCAGCCACCTTTCCTATGACTCACACATAGATCTGGAATGCCATTCTTCTTCTCTTTTATCTATCGAAATCATGCTGGTCTTTCAAGGCCCAAACCAAGTCTTGCCTTGATGGTATGATGCCAAGTAGAGTAGTGTCCATGCATGATTTATCTGATCTCTGAAAGTCAAATTTAAGTTTTCTTTCATAACTGATACATAAAACAAAAGTTGGGGCTGGGATGTATATAGCTCAGTGGTAGGGCACTTGCCTAGCCTGTGCAAGGCCCCAGGTTCAATCCCCAGCACAAAAATTGTACATAGTTGGGGAGTTACCATTGTGATGTTTTGATGCATGTATACATTGGGTAGTGTTAAGGTCAGAGATCCTTGGCGGTGCTGGAATGGAATCCAGAGCATGTGCTGCTCTACCATTGGGCTTTACCTCCAGCACATGTCTATTATTCTCTAAGTCATTCTAAAGGAATTGTAAGCTATCCCAGACTAGGGACTTTTTATTTCCTCAAGATGGGGACCACATGCCACACCCACAAAACCCTGACAAAGTGCTGAACAGTCCTTGATTGGTTGGTTGGATGATGCTAGATAACAGGGTTGACTGTAGAAAACAATCCTGTCTTGTAGCCTCTGATCTCTGTAATTCAGATTGTTTATGGGAGAACATTCAGATCCTCATCATGTCACCCCCTGCCACAACTTGCCACTTACCCAGGATACATTTAATTTGCATAGGCCACCAAAGATCACAGGGTCTGAATTCTGACTCCACAGACTAGCAGTGGCAATTGAGGTTTGGCCCTTGATAGCAGCTCTGTGATTAGCTAGGCCACACCACAGTGCAGGACAGGGCAAGTCACGCCCTGGGAAGAAGAGTTGGGGCTTTGCCAAAATACCAAGCATTTTGAGCTCTCCCACTTGATTTCACGCTCCTTTCCTTTGCCATTTTACAAATGATCTCAGATGGCACCTTGGTACCACTTAGGGATGATAGTAGCCTTTGCCTGGCCACCTATAAGGAACAGCAAGAGATGTCCTAATATTTTAAAGCTGAAGAGATAGAACTTAGGGAAGAAAGTTTGTGTGATTGGAAAGGGGTCAGATTAAACCTCTGAGTGAACGATGAGGTCAACATATGTGATTTTTTGTTGTTTCTAATCAACGAGGCCTGTTTTGGAGACAAGAGGCTTAGAACAGAAAGGGATGGGGGTGGGAATACACAGTGACCTACTACAGGCTGCTTCCTTGAAGGAAAACCAGCAGCTTCTCTAGAGACCCATTTATACAAAGGAACTCTCCCCTCCCTTCCACTACTACCCCTTCCCTTCCCGTTCCTCTCAAGTTTGGCTGCTGCAATATCCCTTCTGTCCCTCCTTCCCTGACTCCACCTAAAACAGAGTACCCTTGCTGCCTAGAGATTGTTGGGACTCAATCCCAGTGCCTTGCTCTCTGGGCAAAGGGGAAGTCCTGCTAGGCCCAGAGGAGAAGTAGGACTGCCTCTGGCTTCTTTCCCATCTTATCAGGGAATTTCTGGCGGGCACAGACACACGTACACAAAACCACACACAGATACATGCAGCCCAAGCCAGTGATGACGTCCCCCTGCCTGGCTGGTTCTACATATGGGTGTGACTGGGTCAGAGTACAGGGAGGGCCTAAATATTTAGATATTGAATTGCCAAGCCCTGGTTGGAAGTGCGGGATCACCTCAAAATGGACATTTTGAGAAAGGAAAGCAGTCCCTGATATTCGGAAGCTGGCCTGGTATTGCTGGCAAGGCCTTGGTGTGGCTGCCAATTGGCTTGGCACTTATATCTGGGTCTGGGTGTTTTGTTGAACATGGATTCACAGGACATTGGCATCATACAAGGTCACTGTGTGACCGTGATGCACCAACACACAAAAAAAGAGACCACTCCACAATCGTGTGAATGCAAACAAAAACATCAACATTGCCCAGACCACAAAAATGATCCCCCCAGTTTGGCTAATCTGAGTGACTGCTGCTTCGTTATAGCTTTGGTAGTGGTCTAGCCTGCCCTCCTATCCAATTAGAGGATTATCCCTGCTTCTTTTTTTAATATTTATTTTTAGTTATAACATTTTATTTTTATGTGGTTCTGAGGATCGAACCCAGTGCCTCATGCATGGTAGGCGAGCATTCTATCGCTGAGCCACAACCCCAGTCCTATCTCTGTTTCTTGACAGTATCCAATCCAGAGTGAGTCCAGCTTCCTTAAACCCTTCCCCCAAACCCCCCAACCCAACTGGAATCCTATAATAAGTCCATTCTAGGACCCGCTTCCTGAGACTCCCTGTGATCCCCTATGGTGAGCCTTCTCCCTTGCTGCAATGAACAATAAGTGCAACTTGCTCAACCACCAAGCATTCCTGGAGACCTTTGGCAGAAAGGCATTGACAGTTGGGAGACAAACAGCCAAAATCTGTTCTGGAGGCCCATTGCCAGATGGAGACCCTAGGAATTTTGCTAGTCCTATTCCTTCTTGAAGACCTCATCTAGTCCCAGTGGAGCCTCCCAGGTCTGCAGTCTGTCGTCTCAGTTGGGAAAATCCCAGGAGTCCCTTCTCATTTTGGCAGACAGTGGCTGGCCTCCCAGGGAGGTTCCCACCTAGGATGTCTTGGCATTTGCAATACAACCCAGAGATGCTTCTTGGGAATCACCTAACATGTACTGGGCTTAGAAATACACACAAAAATGTATTCACTGATGTCACGTTGCTACCAAATAATTTTCTGACAACTACTGCATGCCATGGTACTATGCAAGGCCCTAGAGATAAAGAAATAAGTAATATATAGTCCCAACCTTCAATAGCTTTATAACCTAATGACAGACAAGCCAACGGGGACTATCAGTGCTGGGAGAATGATGAGTAAGTTCCAGTTAGAACTGTAGTGTCCCTCAAATTGTCTTATCGTCCTGCTTCTGTCTACTCCAGGCTTTTCTTTTCTTTCACTGACCAAACCATGGTTATTCCCCATTTTCTGGTTGTATGCCAATGGAACCTAAGAACAGAACATGGAGAGTCCAATGCTGGATAGAGGATGGAGTTGACAGTCTTTTTGCCCAAAGAGATTAGACATCTGTCTTCACTTTTCCTCAAGCCTTTTATTATCCCTCCTTCCTCTTAGAACCTTGGCAGCCCCCTTCCCCACCCCTGACTTCAATTTTCCTTCTCTCTTCTTCAGGTTCCAATAAGTGCTCCCTGCCCACATTTTTTCTCTGAAGTAGTAGACCTCAATGGAAATAGCATTCTTGTGGGTTTGAGACTTGTTTCTGCCACCTACTACACACATGGCCTCCAGCAGCTACTTTCCTAGGCCTCAGTTTCCTCATCTGTACAAGGAGGGGAACAGACTAGATCATCTTTCTACCTTCAGCCCTAACCTGTGCATGGAAAAGTCTCTTGGTGCTTCATGAGTTCATGGCTTCAGTCATCTGACATCCCTAGATGCCAATGGAACCTGAAGCCTTGGGCAAGTATCTCCCCACCATGGCTCTGCTGCCTCTTTGCCTCAACTAGTTTCACAAGTTTGTTGGTTTGTTTTTTATTTTTCAGCTTGCAGCTTCTTTGAACTAGCAAGTTACATCTGGACCTAGGACTCCTAGAGATTTCACCTTGCCTTATTTCACCTCCATGGAGAGTCTGACAGCCTCAAAACTGGGTTCCATGAAACACAGCAGCCTTTAGCCCCTAAAGTTTGGCTTCAAACAGGATTTCTTCAGGAAGGCTTTATAGTGTGACTGTTCTCAGCGAAGATCCTACCACATGTATTCCTACCCAGCCATTTAATATTTCCCAATTCCCAGCAAACACACCTCAAAGAGCTGGTAGGTGGACAGGTACCATAATCCAGGGCAGTTCTCAAGTTGATGCCAAGATAGGAGCTCAGGTTTGATGCCCAGCATTGCAAAAACAACAGTAAGATCAACATCCCTCAGACCACATAAGCTCCAAGTTTAGCCTTATACCTCCCCCTCCTTGCTCTTTGTCCATGTCGGTGGTAGAACTGTGCCCTGAATTACACTGACAAGTGAGTCAGGAAGCTTGAAAACTTTAGCGCCATGCTGTTACCATTCAGACAAAGGAAATGACACTCACAGCAAGAATGACAATCCATTTCATGATTTGCTGGGTGGGAAACGATGCTTAAGGACCATGCCCCTCCAGAAAGAAAAGGGAGCTTTAGGTATTTCTGAGGCCAGCAGAGCTCCAGTTTGAAGCCTTCTCTAGCCTGGGCCTGAGGCCCTCCACCACCATGTTGAAATTACTGTTCCAAGCAACTAGTGTGGGATTCTGGTCTCCCACTCCAGTGATGAGACACACCAATCCTATGATCCTTCCACTGTCCTCAAACTAGGGGCATGAAGGAATGGGGTTAAAACTGCCTCAAAGTCACCACTATCCCAATCTGAAATTGTTCTAGTGACAAGTTCCAGGAAGAAAAGCCACAGTGACCTGTCAGGCCATAGCTGGATGAAATGCCAAGACAGTTCAAAGCTCATAGCACAGTTGTCATTCTGGTAGCACAAGCCCTTCTGAGCCCCTACCCGACCCCAACCAAACACTTGTGCTAGTCTATTCACTGGAATAGGTGGTGCTAAAGAAGAGAACTCAGCTTCAGGTGAACTCCCTAGTCTGCCCTCAGGCCTGTGGAAGGAAGAGGGTGCCCAGCTGCCTTCCCCTCAGCAGGCGCTTCCTGTATGAGGTGGCTAATTGCAAAAGGATACCTTAGTGGGAGCTTTGCCCAAAGTTGCAAACATGAATTCCCATCCCCTCCCGACAATTTCCATGCGCCCCAGAACAGTGTAGAGTGGCGAGGCTGGAACAGAAGCTTGGCGGTCTCCACGGGACCCGGACGGATACTTCCCTCCCAGCTGCCTTGCCAAAGCCTTCCTTGGGAGCCCTGAGCCGTCCTTGTTCGCCTGCCGGGACGGGAGGAAGGGGGGCGGGAGCAGGAAAGAAGAGATTGAGGGGAAGTTTCAAGGGGTGTGCCGGGCAGCGGGGAGGATTCTCATTCTCATGAGTCAGCGGATCGGGCCCAGTGTGACTTCACTGCTTCCCGAGAAGAGGCGCCCAGGGCAGAAGGCCGCTCAGAGTGCAGGAGCAGGAGTGAAAGGTCGGAGCACCGGCGGCCTGCGCTCTGCAGTGCACGGGGCTGAGCGACTGTGGCCAGGCCGTTTGGGGCTGGGGTGGTGAGGGGAGGCCTTGCACCAGCTGGGAACGTAGGGGGCAGAGGAGCCGACCTTCCTTCTGGGACGCCAGTTCCCGCCGCCTCCGCTACAGCCCGAGTCGCCGCGCCGCGCACGTCCTGCCTGTAGGTGGCGCTACAGAGGCGCCCTGCTCACGCTGAAGGGAGGGTGGAGAGCTCAGCCCCATCGGGGAACCCGGGGTTGGGGGATGAGCAAGGGGAGAAGGAGGGTGGCAAGGAAAAGACATAAGGGACCAGGAGAGCTTTTGCTGCTCCTCAGGTATGACGCTGGGACTCAAGAGAAGGCTGCGCTGTCACCCAGGACTCAAAAGAGCCGCCCTGCGGCGCCAGCGCCCCAGGCGAAGGGCTGGCTCCTGCGACGCTTCTTCATAGTCCTTTGGGCCACCTCCCAGGCCCCGCAGAGCTCGGGGCGGCTCTTAACTTCAGCAAAGGGATTGTGGTTTCAGGGCCGTCTTTGCAACCCGGAGATGGTGCGCTTGATCCGCGGGCAGTAGAATGGAAACTTTGAGTCGCGTCTCCAGAGCTGGGGGTGGGTTTCCCTGAACAACCACTCGCTAGCCTGGTTCCCTTGAGACTGAGAATGCATCTCCAGCACAGGGTTATAGACTGTGGCCAGGGCTAGGGCTCAGTCTGGGACCAGGACTGGGCTCAGCCTGAGACAGGATCTCCAGCGAGCTTTAGAGATCCATGCTTGTCGATCGGGTCTTCTGCAGCTACATAAGAAAAAAAAAATGCTAAGAGGCCCATCTGGGGCTCTAACTCAAAACCTCAGTCTCTGTAGTTAGAGTTTTGTGTCCTAACTAATCACAGGCCCCGAGCTCTGGAAGTCACTATGCTGTGCTGGACCTCCCATGGCTATGACCTATGGTTCATGGTTATGCGGTGACTGTTTAGTTAACAAATTGAGAATATCAGGACAAAAAAAAAAAAAAAACTCTGTGGCCAGACACCTCCCAGCTGAGGGGGAAAAACAGCTAGGGACTCTAACCCATCCTTCCTAGAGACTAGAGTGGCCATTTCCATGATACAACTTTGCAACAAAATATATGGGTAGAGTGAGTCCCTCTTTTTTTCTGTGCCAAGAAATAAAAGATACACCCTGTCCTAGTGTTCTGGGTGACTCTTCTCCCCCTCAGTCCATCCAGCTCTCCTGCTTTCAGGGTGTCCAAACCCATCTGAGAAAGTTATCTAAAGATTTTCCATAAGGAGGAAAGAGGGGAAAAACCCAAAGGATCCTAAACATTCCCAGGTTTCACTGTGTGCCAGGAGAAATACTGTCTGTCTCCCGCCCAGACCTCAGAGCCCGGGCCTCCTTCCTACAGGGTGGTGCCCAGCTATTCCTGGAAACCCCCTCCTTTCTATTAGCCCCCTCCCCAAGGTGTCTCCTCCCAGAGCACAACAGAGGGAAAGGATCAAATTGGCAAAATTCAATGCCTCATGTCCCCTCTTTTGCCCCTTCTCTCTGCCCCCATCATGATCCTCAGTCCTGAGCCTATGCCTTCCTCTGATGCCACCTTGCCAGCTTCACTCAGAGCAGGACCTGAGTTGAGAGCCCTCCCTCCAGCCTGGATCTGTGCCCTAAGAGGTGATTGGGATGAAGATCTGATTTACAAATTTGTGTTAATGTGATAATGGGCACTGACGGGGTCACATGCTAACCACCAGCCACGTTCTAGCCCAGCCTCACAGCCTCAACCCCAAGTCCAGGCTGCAGGGATGGGAATTTCAGGCTGACTAATCTCCTTTGCTGGCGGGAGGGGGTGGGGGAGGAACCAGAGCCCAGGGATGATCCCAGGGTGCTGGTGCTTTAGTTCGAGCTGCTACTCCAGTTTCAGTTTCATCCTTGGCTGACACTTTCCTCCAACTAGTGGAATAGCTTTGGTTTCTCTCCAGCCCCTCTCCCCTCCCCTGCTACCTCCCTTTTGGACTGCTAGCTTCCCTCAGTCAGCCCTTTGCTTCATGAGGGGAGAGATGGGAAGATAATTTGGCAGCAAAGAGGAAAAAAAATGTACACGTAGACACCCTCAGACACACAGGCTCACATACCATACCGCCTTGCAGATACACACATGCACATGCCCCCCCCACCAAACACACAAACACACATGAGGGGACTGGACACTGATATCCAAAACTGGGCCCACAAACACACACACAATCCCCGAACACAATTACACCCTCAATCACATCTGTGAGACCCACACAGATACACGCATAGGCAGGCAAGGCCCTAGCAAAGACCCTCAGGCAAACTCACGCACTCTCTCACACACAGAGTTGCAGCAGCAGGCCAGTTGGATGGCTTCCTCAAAAGAGGGCTGGAAAGTTTATTTGCTGCCAGCAAAGGGGCCTAGACATTCCGCGAAATGACTCACACTGCACCTTTATAGACATTAAATGTTGTATTTTTCTGCATTAAACAACAACCTCAACCCGTGACATGTGGGCAGGGTGGGGAAACTGATGTGTGGCTGCCTTCCCTTTGGGCCTGTGCTACCCTCTGTCTAGCAAATGTCTCTGGCTTGACCTTGCTTCCCTGTGGGATGGGGCAATCCTCAAAAAACAGGACCAACTAACTTCTGGTACAACCATCAGCCTGATCCTGCCCTTTAGCAGGATGTAAAGTGGGGTCTAATGAGCCCCTATCACAGCCTCTTATCACACCCCCTCATCCCCAGAACCAGATGTTGGGGGTCAGGACCCTATGCCCTCAACTGGTCATCTCAGTCTGAGCCCTTCCCCATCCCCTTTCTCTCTTTCTCTCTCTCTTTCTTTCTTTTTATTGTTTTTTTCGTTGTAGATGGACATCATGCCTTTATTTTATTTGTTTATTTTCACGTGGTTCTGAGGATCAAACTCAGTGCCTTACATGTGCTAGGCAAGCGCTCTACCACTGAGTTACAGCCCCAGTCCCCATCTTTCTTTCTTTCTTTCTCTCTCTCTCTCTCTCTCTCTCTCTCTCTCTCTCCTTTCCATCCCTCCCTCCCTCCCTTCCTTCTCTGTCTCTCCCCCCCCCTTTCCTGGGGATTAGAACCACAGGTGCTTTACCACTGAGCTACATTCACAGCCCTTTTTATTTATTTTTTTTATTTTGAGACGGGGTCTCACTGAGTTGTTTAGGGACTCACTAAATTGCTGAGGCTTGCCTTGAACTTGCAATCCTTCTGCCTCAGCCTCCCAAATGACTGGGATTACAAGTGAGCACCACCATAGCAAGTTAGTTTGAGCCCTTTCTGATCTCTCCTATTCAAGCACCCTCTCTGACTCTCCCAGATCTGTACTTACTGCCAACTCTTTCCACAATTCCAGGGGCACCATTCATTTTATAAAATATGTAGAGTCCCATATGGGACCAGAACCCCCTCCCTTCTCCCAGATCTCTTCTCCATCTTAGGAGGGACTGTCAGCATGATGGCTGTTTAGTGTCCCTGTTCCTAAGACACTCAAGGGTCTGCAGAAATCACTCAGTGCCCCTGGGGCAACATTTCCATTTGTTGATATTCTGGCCCATCTGCACGGGGATGTGGGCAGTGAGCCAAGGCCAGGGCCTCCCCAGTTTCACTCTGAGGACACATCAGATATCAAAAAGATGACACAAGATAGGTATTGGGCTAGCAGATGTTGAGGGCCGAGGACTAACTGTGGCTCCACTGGGCAGTGGCCCCAAATCCTTGAATGCTGTATTGTCTCTGGTATGTGCTCACAGCAGGTGCCTGCACCTCAGCCCTGGCCCCAGGAACTTTTCCAGACAGTCCTCTTGCTCCAAGATAGGGGCTGTGGACCCATGAGACTAGAGACTCCTGGGGGCTTGCAGTCATTTGCAGAACTTTGTGAGAGGTCACTTCTTCCTTGTTCTTTTCAAATGAACCACAGTCTTGGGTCCCTCTCCCTTCCCACCTCCCAAATATGCTGCCATCCCAGAGGGACAATGGAAGGGCACTAAATCTGTTTCCTAAACACCAGCCCTGCTACTGGCTGTGGGTACTTACAAGCAGCTACCGTGCCCAGGGTTAACATGCTGAGTGCCAGATCTGGGGCACTGCACCTCCTGTTGGGAGTCATTTCAATTCAGGCAGTCCCCCGTACTGTTCTATAATCCCCCAAGAAGTGAGACCCACTGTTATCTGATGTGTTTTAGGGGTTCTCATGGTGCCAGGGCCTGTTTAAAGGGCAAATGTAGAACTCTCTATTTTAATCACTGAAAACTGAGTGGGGCTGAGTGGTTTTCTGTGAGCTCCAGTCGGGCATTGTCCCTGACCAAGGAAGTTGGCAAGACAGATGAAAAATCATGATCTGGGAAATTGCTACCAATTCCATCCCCTTATCTGCCTGCATTATAGCTTGGGCACAGCACCCCAACCCCTATCACAGGCCAGAACAGCAGGCAGTTATCCTGTTATCCCAGAAAAACTTTGGTATAATCTAGCCAGGGAAGGAACTCTATTTTGCAGCTACTCGACAAGCTTTATCTGTACTAGAGATTGAACCCAGGGTTGCTCTACCACTGAGCTACACCTCCAGTCCTTTAATATTTTTAAAAAATTTTGGGAGAGTGTCTCACTAAATTGCAAAGGCTGGCCTTGAACTTGCCATCCTCCTGCCTCAGCCTCCTGATCACAGACGTGTGCCACTGCACCCAGTGAGGACCTTTTCATGTAAACACAATAAAAGCAAACCTGGGGTTACTGAACACAACAGAAGTATGACAACTGGCTTTACAGAAAGAATTATAGAAGGATTCTCTAGGCTCCTTTGAAACCATAACTTCTCTCTAGTTTTTGAATATGTTTTTCCTTCAAAGATATGATGGACTGATTGACAACTTTCCTAGCATGTACCTGTGGTCTAGAAAGCAAGGGCTACAAAAGTGGTGGCATTGTGGTGTTTTGTTCTGGTCACAAGTTTGACTAAAGTTTGTTGAGGCCAAGGGGTTAAATGAAGAGAGAAGCAACCAGGCATCTTGTCTCCAAAGAACCTGGGGAGGTGATGATTTGCAGAAAAACACGAGGCCATTGGGCACCACTTGAAAAAAGAGACACAAAGAGGGACTTGAAATGTTGTCAAGGTGGAGGGCAAGTGAATGAACAAGTGAGAAGTTTGCCCACAAGCTGTGGGCAGCTGGGAGGGCCCTCAGTTCCTGCCAGGATCCAGGTTCTGAGGCCCTGACAGCAACCAGTCATGGTTGGAGAGTGGGGGGAACAGGGAAGAAGGAGAGAGACTTCAAGTCCACTGCTAGATGGTACAGCCTAGGCATCCATGGGCAACTCAGACAACCCGAGAAGGGGAATTCCTGCCAACTCAGGGAATGAGCCATTGGCAGAGACAGTGTGGCTGTCATCAGGAGAATGGTGATCTCAGCCTGGCTGGCCCCACCTGGCTGGGGCTCACCCAACACCTAAGTGGGGAGCCAGGTGGGGAAGCGCTGACAGGCTGTGGAACATGAAGGTCATGGAGAAGGGCATTTGGGTGGCTCATGGATCCCCAAGGTGAGGCAGACACAAGATTTTCTTCAAGGTGGGAGGGGGGATTTGCTTTGGCTACAACCCCCATATCATGGGGCAGCCATTAGTTCCAAGTGGCTGAGGAACGTGGGAGTTTAAGGGATTCCTATAAGCCCTGGTCAGCAGGTCCCTGGCAGGCATTAGGGCCAGTCACCATGAGCTGCTCCACAATGCTGAACACTTTCCCTGCTCTTCCAAAAGGGAGACCTTGCCTTGTGCTCCACCTTGAGGCTTCTGCCCTGGTTGAATCCATATACACTCACAGGAGGGATCCACTATTACTCCCTAGCAGCATCTGCCCTGGTCCTGGCGCATTTTCTACCAAGACCTGGGTTGAGGAAGCAAAATGAGGATAAAGATGATGCTGAAGACAGTCAACATTTACTACACACCAGGCACTGCCAGAGATATAGATTATCTCATTCAGTCCTCATCAGACCTTGTGAGGTAGGCTTATGATTCCCAATTTTTAAATAAGGAAAGTGAAGCCAAGTGATGTGATGCATGCCTGCAATCCGTCCCAGCAACTCCGGAGGCAGAGGCAGGAAGATGGCAAGTTTGAGGCCAGCCTCAGCAACTTAATGAGATCCTGTCTCACTAAAATAAAAATAAAAATGGCTGGGGATATAGTTCAGAAGTACTGTGTCCCTGAGTTCAGTCCCCAGTACCAAAAACAAAACAAAAAAAGAAAAAGTGAGGCTCAGAGAGTTTAAATGACTGGCCTTAATAGTGGTGCAGCTAGCTGGGCATAATGACAATGTGTACAATCCCAGTGACTTTGAAAGCTAAGGCAGGAAGATTGTAAGTTCAAGGCCAGCCTCAGCAACTTAGTGAGACACTGTTTCAAAATAAAAAAAACATAAAGGACTGTGTCTCAGTGGTTAAGCACCCCTGGTTTCAATCCCCAGTACCAAAAAAGGAAAAAAGAAAAAAACCAATAACAAACTAATGGTGCCGCTGGAATAGACAGAGGTCTGTCTGATGTTACAAACCACTGAACTCAGACTGCAGATATAGCTCGGTGGTAGTGTGCTTGCCTAGCATGTGCAAGGTTCTGGGTTTGACCCCTGCCACCCAACACACAGAGACCACTAAACTCTTAGCAAAGGGTAAATATGTTTGTGTGTGTCCATTAGTGAATTTCAAGATCAAGGTAATAGGGTTTAGAGACAGTTGAGACCTACTGCAAACAAGTCTTATAAGCAAGAGCCAGCAGAGAACTGTGTGTCTCCAGAATCCCTTAAAAAATAAGTGGAAAGTTGTTCTTAGTCCTTGTTTAAGGGACTTGGCTATGGGTATCCAGGAGGTGTTAGGGGCCATTGTCCCAGTCCAGTCACTACATCTTTCCTTGGCAACCTGTAATCTACAGCCACCTTTGCTACCATCATCTGCCACCACCACCCCTGTCCCTATCCCTGTGCCAGGGATCATCTTTTCCAAGGCTGAGGAGCCAGACAGATGCTAGTGGCTGGGTAAGTCCTTGAACTGCAGGCCCTTTGGCCACCCTTATGCCTCCGAGGGCACTCCTCCTCTGAGGTCCCTTCAGCTGCTTTCTGCCAAGGTCAAGGCCTGGCTGGATCGCTCCTCCAGATCATGCAGAGCCATAAGGAGTGACAATTTCCAGCAAACTCCTTCCCGGGAACTTCATTGCTGCTGAACCAGGTGGGAGCTGGCATGGGTGTGGAGGCGGTTCAGAGGAGGGGCAAAGGGGAGATAGAATGGGAGACCGGTTCACATGGGCACTTCAAGTAGAGCAGATTGGCTTTGGACTGGAGAAGAAGGGTGGGCAGGAGCTTTCTCCCAGCACCACGACTCTGGTTGCCTTTGCACCTGCCTTGTTGGCCACATTCCCTCAGGCCCCTTTCCTGATTCCTATCCTCCCTGCCTTCCTCCGCAGGAGCCTTGGGTTGGACTTCCCTAGGAGTCCCGGAAACTCTCCTGTCACACAAACTTCAACATGCATTTGACCAGGGATTCCGCGGGGGTTGTCTAAGTTTCCAACTTAGAGCCTCTGGGTATCACCCCCCGCTGGGCCCGTGCGGTTTGCACACAGCAGGCGCTTGATAGTGTTCCTTACAGGGCCAGAGGCAAAGGTGTCAAACGAGTGGAGTGCACAGGCCGAGGTGGTTGGACGCATTGGGTGGTTGGAGTCCATTGGGTGGTTGGAGTCCATTGGGAATAGGTTACTCCGCGGAACTGTGTGTGTGTGTGGGGGGGTGTTCCCGCCCCGCAAGGGCCCTGGTTAGGGTTGAGGGCCCCGGGGCCCGCCCACAGTGAACGGAATGAAGGGGGGGCTGACCAGGGCAGCGTCACGCGACGTGGACTTTGCGGGAGCCCTGCCCCAGCTGTTCCCCGGGGCGAGCTAGCCGCGAGGGAAAGGAGAGGCCGCGCGGGCCCCTGGCATGGCTCCTCCTGCCGTGCTGGCGACCGCGGCGGGCCGGGGGTGGAGGGGCGCTGTTTCCACCAAGATGCCTTGTCCCTCCCTCGCTCCCTCCTCCACCCCGCCCGCCCGCGGTCCCTCCCGTCGGTCCCTCCCTCCGGCTCTTCCCTCCCTCCCGCCCAGCCTTCTTCGCGCCCGCCCCAGCCGCCGCCTGCGGGGACGTGTGTGTCTCTACTGCAATTTCCCCTTTCGTTCGGTTGTCTCAGTGCAGGTCTCCGCTGGCTGGCGCCCCCTCCCCGGGCGCCCCCTCCGCCCCCTCCCTCGCCCGGGCCGGCCCTCCCCTTCGTGTACCATTTCCCGCGGTGTTCCACTCCGCCCCCCGACTCGTTTTTATCAGGGGCGCCGCCGTCTCACCTGGTATTTGCATCTCGCCCTCCAACTTGCCATTGGTGGCGCGACGTGTGGGAGAGCCCTGCGCCTCGCCCGCCCGGACCAGCCTGCCCTGGCGCCGAGGTGAGTCACGGGCGCGGGGCGGCGGGGGCAGGCGGGCAGGGAAGAAAGAGGGAGGGAAGCAGGGAGGGGGACGGCGGCCCCGGCGGCCGCGGGGACGGAGCGGGCGCCGCGCTCGACTTCCACTTCTCCTTTCGCTGGCGCCGAGCCCCCGGCGCCTCTTGCCCGGCCCGGCTTCCGAGGGGTAAAGGCGCGCTGGCAGGGTTGGCGGGGCTGGAGACCCACATCTCGGCCCCTGCAACGGGGAGGGGACCACGGCTTCCGACCCTGGCCCGGCGACCAAGCCTGGCCCATAAGCCACTCAGATTAAGGTACGTCGATGGCGCCGGTTCTTTGAGCCTTCGGAGACCTCGAAAAGTTTGCTTGAGGGCGGTAGCGAGGGCCGCGGGGCCCCAGAGTGGGGTTGGGGGCCCTGGAAAGGGTGGGAGAGCCGTGGCGCGTGGAGTGCCGCGCTTGCCTCGCGCAGCCGCGTGCATAGTGGGGAACCCGGGCTTCTGATACCGGAGTAGAAATGGAATCGATTTCCTGAGTCGGGTCGGGGGCAAGTTTTCCTGTTGCCCGCTCCACCTAGTTCCGTGATAGGGCCGTTTGTGATAGCTGGGGGCCCCCAAAAGCCCAACGCCCGAGGGCAGGATGTTGGTGGACTGTGGCCAGGCTGCTAGATTGATTGAGCCGGCCCTTAGAGGTCCTGGGGCCAGGTGCTTTAGGGTCACACAGATGCACGTACATAAACCTATGGCTTGGAGTATTGAATCGCCAAAATAGAGACCTCTTGGCAGAGGCTGGAGTTTCCGTGTGAGCCAGACGCCAGCCTTCCCGCTCCTGCGTTCCCGCTCTCCCAGCTTCTCCCGCCTATCTGTTCCCTCCCCTGCTACCACCAAGGGAACTCAGCAGACGCAGGGCGAAGAATCCCCTGATGCCAGAGCCTTGCTTTGGAGGTTTGGGGGACTTCTGGGTTGGCAGCGACTTTGTGAATTCCTGGCCCCTCCATGGCACCTTAACCCTGTTATCCTTTCCTCGTGACTATGCCTGCCACATAGGCTTCCTGACCGGAGCCACCTCCTGACCCCTTGGCACCTTGGCTCAGAGAGGTTCTCCAGGGTGCCCCCAGCAACACCACACCCCAGGTGAGGGATTTGATGGCCCTTTGATTCCTGTCCCTCATCCCTCTGCCCGAGATAGAGGCCTGTCTGGTCCTGCAGCTTCTTCTGGTTAATGTTTGACAGTTCATTGTGGCTAATCATTTTAATTAGCTCTTAAAGTGGGGAGGAACAGTTAACCTTGGACTTCTCGATTTTGGCCTGGTGGGGCCTCAAATGGGAGGAGTGCTAGGGAGGTGGGGAGGTAGGAACGGAAGTGAGGTCACCATCCCAGGGCCTGAGCCACCACTGCTGGCCCCAACAGCTGGTGGGCACGCCCATTGGGGACTCAACCCCTGTGCACTGACCCCTGGCCTCAATGCCAGGTTGGGGAGAGGTGAAGGGAACCTATGCTCGCTCTCCCCTTTGGAGGGACAGGGCACTTTGGCACTGAAAATGCCCAGGGAATATGTATGCCCTGTAAGAATGCCAATCCCTCCTTGTAGTCGGTTACACAGGGTTTTCCTAGTTATAAAGTGCTTCCTCAACCATTAATTCAGCGCACCCAATGCAGAAACCATCTAGCAGGAGTTATCTGAAGTAATGAGGATGATCAGGGAGATCCTGGAAGATGGTGTGGACAACTGCTGCCTTGCATGCGGTTGTCTCAGGGGCTGGGTTCAAAGCCTAGAACCTCTTGTTGCAGGGGACCATGAAACAGGCTCCACGTTGCCACCCTCACCCAGCCTCTTGCTGGGAGCCGAAGGAGTGGCTTGTTTGCAACTATGTCTGGCATTCCTCCCTCTGCTGCGCTGTGTTTGCTCGTGGTTACTCAGGAACTGGCGCCCACCCCTGGACAAACTGGGGGCCCCAAATCCATCCACCTTCCCTCGCCTGGTCCTAAGTGGTGGCACAGTGGCTTCCATCTCCTCTGCCATTTACTGTTATCTAAAAATGAGGGTATTCTGGTCCTTCTGCCATGGACCTGATGGATAGCATGTTCAAAATGCCCCTAATTCTGCAAAATTCAGGGCTTTTGTCCCACGAAGGCCCAGTCAGCTACCAGTTGAGGGTATTGCTTTTCCAGGGAAACTGCTCCTGAGCCTGTCCTGGGTTTTCTCCCTCCCAGCACCACACCCAGTTTTCTCATTTTACCTCTAACCTCTAGAGCCAGCCTGTCTGGGTGGGTTGAAACCCCAGCTTTGTCACTTACTCCATGTGTGCTCCCAGTCAATCCTATGCCTCAGTTTCCTTATATGGCAAATGAGACCTATCTTGTAAGGTTGTGATAAGGACCAAATGTGTAAAAACATAGAAGTTACTTATTAGAACAGTGTGTGGCACACAGGAGGCATGAACTGGCATTATGATATTTTTTAATGTAGTGCCTAAAACTCAGATTCAACTCAGCAAATATTTGCCAGGAGTAGATCCCAGTACTGGGCAGTGAGGAAAATATGGAGACACCTCCTGCCTTCCAGGATTGTGTGTATCTTCTTATGTGGACCAGGGTGGTGGTGGGGGTGTGGGAAGGGAGGGGCTGGGATATTAAATAAGCCAGGCTTGAACCCCTGAGCCAGGCACCCCAGACTTGGAAGCTTCTCCTTGTCTGGAGACCCTGGCTGGTCTGGATCCTTCCTGCTCCCCAAGCCTGCCTGAAGGTTTGGGTGAAGGAGTTCTGGTCCCTGGATGCACTGTAGGTGGTAAGCACTGAGGAAGTGATTTGCTGGGTGTCAGGGCAGGATGGCATCACTTGGGACCACTCTCAAACACCCACAAAATTTCCCCAAGTGGCAGGACTCGTGCCTGATATGCCTCCTGTGTCTTTCTGGTGCCCTCTGCTGAGTTAGGAAGGGCCTTGGGTAGCCTTCTCTCTTCAGCCTGGGCCTGACCCCAACCTGGCCTTGGTTATCACTCCTGGGTTTCTAAGCTGCAAAGAGGTTTCTGGCTTCACTGCCAATTTATTCCCTTTGTGGTTCACAAACTGAAAACTAGTTCTGCAGGGGAGAGAGGAAACTCATGCGAGGTACCCAGAATCCCATGGGCGCTTTCCTAGGGGTCAGGGGCTTTTCTCATCAACACCAACCTGCCTGCAAATCTCTGACCGCTGAGCCTTGTGTGCCCTGTAATAGCGGCCGAGCTGCTAATGCCCTGTAGCTCGGGCCCCAGTGCTGGTTGCCAAGAAACTGCTGGTCGGGGTGCTTATGAGGGTTCTGACCTCATAGGGGCTGCTGAGTTTCAATTCAACAGACCTTTATTAACACCTACTGTGTGCCCAACCTGTGCTAGGAGCTGTGGGGAGTGAAGGGAAGGAGGTGGCAGGGTAGAGATGACTAAGACACTGAAACAATCAGAGGCGAGGACAAGCAGCCAGGCCAGTGGCTGGTCAGGTGCTAATTGTGCTCCTTGGAGCAGAGGCCAGCACGGCCAGGACTCTGAGGTCAGCAGCAGCTGGAGGAGGGAGGGAAGGCTTTGTGAGGGATGCGGGCATGAGCTAGACCTTGAAGGGGGCGGGGCAGCGAGGGGGAGACTTGGCTCAGCAGAAAAGGGAGAAAAGACGCCTTTCTCTCTATTCCCTGGCCACCGACTGACCTTCAGAGCCTGGATAATTGTTTAGTAAATGCATGTCACATAAAAGACCAGGTCAGCGAGTGTGGGTGGCTTGGTGCAAACTCTGATCTCCACTTTAGGAGATACAAAGTGGTCTGCCCAGACAGTGAGCCCAGTGTGTATTGATACAACACAAAGGGTGGCCAGGCTTTCCTGCCACCCAAGCTGAGGGGATTTCATTCTGATCCCCACCACCCCCCAACACATACAGGCCCTGGGGGGTAGGGAGAGAGGAAAGAGGTAGGGGACACCGAAGTGACATGCCACAAGTGTTCACCACAGACAGGCTGGTCGGGTCCTACCTTTTGCCAGGGTTTTGAGATGTCTCTGGAAGCCCAGAGGTTCAAGTGGAGGACAGAGATTTTCATAATTGCCCCTCTCCACACACAGCCAGCTGGGAACTGAAGGGTCCAGACCACCAAGGATTAGCTACATATTTGTTCTGCTGCTTTTGTGTCTTCCCTGGCTGGGTGTAAAGGGGGCCTTGGATCTTGTTGTGTTTAATTAGATAAAAACACCCGGACATACCCCCACACCCACATTCATTATTTTTCCTCTCAGTACCCTCTTGTTTTGCTCCCTCCCCAGCACATTTCAAACACTGAAGGGGCCCTGACTTCTGGGCTGGGAGATTGTGTCCTACAGTGAGTTTCTTGGCAGAGAGATCCCAGTCTGCTCTTGGGGCGAGGAGGCGGCTCAGACAGCAGGGAAGGGTGTTTCACACAGGAGGGTCTGCAAGGGAAAGTGCTGGAATATGTTTCAAAGAAGCCAGCAAGAAACAAGAGGTTAAGCAGCTTGCCCAGGTTAAGCAAGCTTTGTGGTGGGTTACCACTTTCTAGATGGGCCATTTTGTCATCCCAACACTGGCACTTCCCGCCTCTCTGTCCATCTGCCTTTCCTGAAGCAGCCTTCCCCTTCTAGTTTGACCCAATATTCTTCTCCAGAAGCATTATTGTCTAGAGGAGAAAGAACACAAGTATATCCCAGGTCTGCCACTTACTGGCTGTGTGACTGTGAGCTAGTAACTTAACTTCTCTGCGTCTCAGGGCCAACTTCACAGGGTCAGAGTGAGGATTAAAGGAGATAAATGCACTCGAAGCTCTCAGCATAGTGCCTGGCACATAGTAAACCACCCAGTAAATATTCTGTGCTGTTATTATCATTTCCTGTGGCTAATATTGTTGTTGTCGTTATCATTTCCCCTCTACACACACTTGACTTTGCCAGGCTCCTGGAATCAACCACCTCTCTGACAGTGCTGGGAGGGTACACCACGCCCATTCCTGAAAGCAACAGGGAGATTTTCCACGTTTTTCTGCCTTTTTTTTTTCAGTTGTAGATGGACACAATATCTTTATTTATTTATTTTTATGTGGTGCTGAGGATCCAACTCAGTGCCTCACACATGTGAGGCAAGTGCATTACTACTCCACCCCAGCCCCATTTTTCTGCTTTTTGTTAAGTCTGCCATCATACAGGATAAGGAGGGGATGTGAAAGCAGGTGTGTGTGTGTGTGTATGTGTGTGTGTGTGTGTGTGTAATCTTTGTGAGTGGTAGGCAGTGCTATAGTGAAGAGTGAAACTCAAGTCTTCCATATTTGTGTTAACATTGCCATCTTTCTCCCTTCACCATTTTCATCTTGAGTATCATTTAATGCAGAAAATCAGGGAATGTTAGCTCCTTCAAGAGAAGGCCTAATGTTTTACCCCTGGGGACAATTTTGCAGTCATCAGTTTGTTGTAATTGTCCTCCTGAGTGTTGAATTCTGGGAGCCAGCTGGCTGACCCTTTTCCCTCACATGGATGATGGTTGCCTTCTATGCCAGTTCCCGGAGGCCTTGGGTTGGGGCTGGCACACTGCCCTTGCCCAGAAGCATCCTTGGGGGCTCGAGGCCATTCCCATTTTCTAAAGACCTTTCAGAAGGTAACTTGGAGGTTCCACCTACTATCAACCAGCTTGTGTTTGCTTGAGGAGCCTGTGATTGCTTGCAGGGACAGGAGGCTCGGATCAACTAGACTGCACATGGACCACCCCTGAGTAGAGTATTCCACTGAGTCCCTCCGTCCCACCCATTAGGTTAGGACAGCTAGGCCTTGGGGAACAGACAGTGGGCAATTAGTCTTAACCTCCCCATTCCTGATGACCTGATAACAAGGAGGTACTTAGTACATGTAGACTGAAGAGATAATTTGTCTTTCTCTCATAATGTCCCCTGAGGATAACAGAGGCTAGTTCAGCTTTGCTGAATCTGTGAGAATCCATGCACAGAAAACACCTACCTGCCTCACGTGGTGATCACTTTGTCGACACCACACTGATTCTGAAAAAAAATGCAACAGGCCCAATTCCCTGCTAGAAGGCTCTAAACCCCGTTCTAGAACAGTAGTGGCACACGCGTACTTAGCCCCACAGCAGGTGGGAGCCAGTGTGCCAACCGGCCTGTGGCACATACTGTTTGTAGACTGAGTGATGATCCATCCTGAGGCTTGTCTAGCGAAAGATCAGTCGTCTTCCCCTGCTGCTTTGGGGAAGGCTTCCTGGAGGTCAAAGAGAAGACGACCTTTCAAAAGAGGAAAGGGGGACCATTGGCTGGGTTCCGCTGGCATTCCAGCCTCCATGAGACGATAACACTGGCATGGGAGTGAGCAAGAGATAAAATGCCATAAGCCCATGACAATCAGCACACTCGATAAGTCCCAAGGTTCAGAATCAGACTCTATTGGTTACACCAAGGAATGTGTTTTCTAAGAGAGCACAGGAATTCTTGCTTCTTTTGTCTTGTCTGCTGTTACAAAGTGATACATGTTACATTGTTACATTGTAAAGTTGGCATGGCAATGTCATATCATAAAATCATATAAGAAGGGTTGTCATGGTGGCTGTTATTTTGTCCAACCTGGGGTCCTTTTTCTTTCATTTTATTTTATTTCATTTCATTCTATTCTGTTTATTTAGTGGTGCTAGGGATGGAACCCAGGGCCTCTTGCATGCTAGGCAAACACACTACCACTGGGCTACATCGCCAGCCTTCTTTCTTTTAATTGAACAGCTTTATTGAAGTCATATTGACATACAATAAACTGCACATATTTCCAAGTGTACAATTTGATAATATTTGACATGTGTATATACCCGTGAAACCATCACCACAATCAAGACAGCAAACACATGCATCAGTCCTGGAAAGTTTCCCTGTGCCCCTTGTGATTTCCCCCTCCCATCCTGAGGCAACCATGGCTCTGTTTTCTGTCACTATAGATTACTCTGCATTTTCTAAAGTTTTATATAATTGGAATCATATAGCGCGTAGTCTTTTTTGTTCTGGCTTCTCTCACTCTGCATATTTATTTTAAGATTCATTCCTCTTGTGTATATCAGTATTTCATTCCTTTTTATTGCAAAGTAGCATTCCATTGTATGGCTAGAGCATACATTGTTTATCCATTCATCAGCTGATGGACAGTTGGTAGGTTTTTTTTTCTTCCAGTTTTTAGCTCTTACAAACAAAGCTGCTATGAACATCTGTGTCCAAATCTTTCTTATGGCTGTATATTTTTTTTTTTGCTCTTGGATAATTACCTAGGAGTAGAAAAACTAGATCATACATTAGTGAAGGTTTAACTTTCTAAGAAACTATCCAGTTGTTCTCCTTGTTATCCAGCTGTACCACTCTACTTACCCAACAGCAGGAGATGGAAGTTCCCAATTGTTCTGTTCTTCATTCTCACCAACACTGGGTATGGGTGGCCTTTTTATTTTTAGCCATTCTGATAAGTATGCAGTAGCTTTAATTTGCATTTCCCTAATGACTGTTGATGATGAACATTTTTTGGTTTTCTTTTTCTTTTGGTACTGGAGATTGAATCCAGGGGTACCTTACCACTGAACTACATCCCTAGCCATTTTTACTTAGAAACAAGGTCTTGCTAAGTTGCTCAGGGTCTTGTTAAGTTGCAGAGGCTGGCCTCAAACTTTCAAACCTTCTGCCTCAACCTCCTGAGTCACTAGGAATATAGGCGAACATTTTGTCATGTACTTATTTGTCATCCATTTATCTTCTTTAGCAAAGCGTCTGTACAAATCTTTTGCGTTTTTATTTATTTTTAAATTTTCAGACAGGGTTTTACTAAGTTGCTGAGCCTGGTCTTGAACTTGCAATCCTCCTGCTTCAGCTTCCCAAGTCACTGGGATTACAAGTGGCCACTTTTAAATTGAGTTGTTTGTTTTCTGGTAGTTAAGGTTTGAGAGTTCTTATAGATTCTGGATACAAGAACTTTATCAGATACATGCTTTAGCTTGTGTTTTCATTCTCTTAGTTGGACACAATACCTTTATTTTACTCATTTATTTATTTATGTGGTGCTGATGATCAAACCCACGGCCTCGCACATTCTAGGCGAGCGCTCTACCGCTGAGCCACAACCCCAGCCCTTTCATTCTCTTTGTAGAAGTTTTTAATTTCAACAAAATGCAACTGATCATTTTTTCTTTTATGGATTGTGCTTTTAGTGTTCTATCTAAGCAATCCTCATCTAGGCTTAAGTCACAGATATTTTATCTTATGTTTTGTCATGTAAGTTTAGATTTTACATTTTGGTCTGGTTTTTTTTTTTTTTTTTTTTGAATAAGGATTGAACCCAGGGGTGCATAACTGCTGAACCATATCCCCAGCCCTTTTTATGTTTTATTTTGAGACAGGGTCTTGCTAAGTTGCTCAGGCTGGCCTCCAACTTGCAATCCTCCTTCCTTGGCCTCCCAAATCACAGGGTTTAAAAGCATGTGGCACCACACCCAAGCTTTGGTGATCCATTTTGAGTTATTTTTTCTGTATGGTAAAAGATATGAATCCAAATTTAATTTTTTTCTCTTTTTTACATATAGATAACCATTTATTCTAGCACCGTCATTGAAAAAGCTATTGTCAATCTATTTCTATTGTTTTTGTGTAGGTGGGCTTATTTCCGAAGTCCACATTCTGTTCTGCTGAGTGATCTATTCGGTTATGTTTATGCTAGTACCAACTACTTTGATTACTTTAGTTTTATAATCATTCTTGGAGTCAGGTAGTATTAGCCCTTCAACTTTGTTTTTTGTCTGTTTGTTTTTTGTACTGGGGTTTGAACCCAGGAGTGCCTAAACATTGAGCCACATCCCCAGCCCTTTTTATTTTTTTATTTTAGAGAGACAGGGTCCCTGTAACTTGCTTAGGCCTTACTAAATTACTGAAACTGATCCTGGACTTGGGATCCTTCTGCCTTAGCCTCCTGAGTTGCTAGGATTACAGGTTGCTGGGATTACAGCTGTGTACCATTATGTCCAGCCCAACTTTGTTCTTTCTCAAAGTTAGTTTCAGCATTTTTTTTTTGTACCAGGGATTGAACCCAGAGACACTCAACCACTGAGCCACATCCCCAGCCCTCTTTATTTTTTTATTTTGAGACAGAGACTCACTAAATTGCTGAGGCTAGCCTTGAACTTGTGATCTTCTTGCCTCAGCCTCCTGTATCCCTACAGTTATAGGTGTGAACAAAAGTCCTCTTAAAACAATTTGTCCTCATACAGTTCTCCTTACATCCTACTCTCTGGAATCATTTTAGCTTATAAACCTGATCCAGTATCATGAACTCTTTTCCTGAGAGTTTAATGACTCAGACCAGCACCCAATATTCCCAGGGTAGAAGCACTATGGTTTACAAAAGGAAATCCTTTGATGATCATCAACTCCCTTCCAGTGCAACTTGGAATGAGTGATTCTAGCTCAGACACATTGCCCCTAGCAGAGGCTTAGAGTAAGAGAGAAAAAGTAATGAAGCCCTGGAAACCTTTGTCGCCTGACTATACCATCCCCCCTGCTAAACTGTAGCCCTAAAATCTATTAATATCTGTGGGTTGATACTAAGGACTTAATTCATGAATACTTAGACCTGTGTTAGCATCAGAAGATGAAACAGGCCTTGACCCCATAGATTTGACCACCTGTTGGGGAAATGAGAGGTTCATATGAAATAAAGAATAATTCAAGACCATGTGGGCTTAAGAGAGCTTGCAATAGAACTTAAAGGTTATGGGAGTTCAAAGAAGAGGGCTCCATGGATGTGGGCTGTAGTCACCAGGGCATAACCTGCTCCGTGAATTTGATGGACTTGGGTCAGGACCTTGCTGGATGGGTACTATTTGATTAGCCAAAAGGAGCAGCAAGGGTATGACAGGCCTGAGAAACTCCATGAAAGAGGCTGGAATGTTCCCCCAGGGGACCATGAGGAGACCACTGGGCTTGAAGCCCAGCTTGAGTTGGGAAATCATGGGAAACAGGGCTGAGTAGGTAGGGTGGAGTCACACTCTGAAGGACCTTTGGAAACTGAGCAGATGAGTTTGGACTCTACAGCTCTGCAGAGTCTGGCTGGTGTGGTCACAGCCACAGATCTGAATGCATGTCCTGGAGTAAAACTTGGAACCAGCTCCAAGACTGAGGGAGGAGTTAAGTGGAGGCAAGGCTAGGATTGGAACTTGATCTTTCTTGCTCCCAATCAAGTGGGCCTTGTGTTGCACCAGGCCTAGGTTTTATTTTTATTATTTATTTATTTTGGTACTGGGGATTTAACCCAGGGGCATTTTACCACTGAGCTACATTCCCAGCCCTTTTTAAAAACTTTTTTTTTGGTTTTGTTTTCAGACAGGGTCTCACTAAGTTGTTTAGGGCTTCACTAAGTTGCTGAGGCTGGCCTCAAATTAGAAATTCTGCCTCAGCCTCCCCAGTCACTGGGATTACAAGCATACGCCACTATGTCTGGTTTAGGCCTAGGTCTTATATTTCCAAAGGACATTAACATTCACTCCCTGTATCTTTCTAACAGAGGCCACAGGCATAGTGAGCTTTACACATTCCCTCCTTGATGAAGGATGGCTCGTTCCATGGCATATTGTGTGACTGGTGACAGCACCACCAAGAAGTACCCTCTAGCTTTCCTACATACTGGTTGACCCCACTGCTTGCCCTGGAGCCCTTCCTTAGGTAAAAGCATGCTATATAGTCTTTCAAAATGAAAATGTGAGCTGAATGGGTGAGAGTTTGGGACCTATGAGGCTCTGAAATCTGGGTGTGTATTGGCCAAGATTGTGCCTGAGGATTTCTTAGCCTCACCTCATCTGTCACATTCAGACTGTAGTTGTCCCAGCTACTTGGAGGCTGAGACCAAAGAATCACTCCATCACAGGAGTTCAGGAATTAGAGACTGGCCTGGGTAACAGAATGAAAACCCAACTCTTAAAAAGAAAGAAGAAAAATGTATTAAGGGGAGAGATGACATTTTAACCCAATGTCAGCTATTAACACATTAACACTAAATGGCTTTTGATTTTTCTGAATGGTAGGAAATTCTATTCCTGGGGGGATGAGACAGTGACCTGAAAGTTTTGATAGAGTGAAGAACTGTGGAGCCGGACAGCCACTAGGGTCAGTAAAGCCTGTAAGAAGCTCTAGATAACATGAAATCTCCAGTGGTTGGGCCTGAGGCTGAGGCTATGAGAGCCATGTGACATGGCATGCCTGTGGTTTACATTGCCCATTAATGGCAAAGTTGCCTTAGCAGAGTTTTCCTAAACTTTCCCATCCAAGTGACCCAAACTATTGAATTATATTCTAGAGACCTAGAAGAACATAGTGTCATCACATTTCTTTGAAGTGTAGCATTTGATCTTAAGTGTGAATGTTGCAATCTACTGCCTCAGATATATTTTATTTTTTATTATGTACTTATTTATTTTGGTACCAGGAATTGAACCCATGGGCACTTAACCACTGGGCCACATTCCAAGTCCTTTTAATTTTTCTTATTTTAACACAGGTCTTGCTAAGTTTTTTAGGGCCTCACTAAGTTGCTGAGGCTGACTTTCAACTTGCAATACTCCTGCCTCAGCCTCCTGAGTTGCTGGGTTTACAGACCTACACCACCATGCCTGGCCCCAAATATATTTTAAATGATTTATCAGTGAACATAATGGAAGTGCCTGGAGGATGAGTGGGGTTTGGACTGTAGCTTTGATCCCTCGTCTGGGGCTTGGTCAGATTTAGCAAGCAGGCCCTGTCCCTGTGGGTCTGCCTACGGGCACATCAGGTCTTGAACTTTCAGGATTTTTGCCCAAGTGCTAGAAGGGAAATCCACCATCTGCAGCATCTTCATTTGCCTGGCATTCCCAACCCTGTCTTCCTTGGTTCAAACATATTTGAGAGGAAAATCTAGGCCCTTACATTCTAGGACACACTTTTTAATTAGTTTTTTTTTTCCAATCTTTTACTTATTTATTTATTTATTTATATGTGGTGCTGAGGATCAAACCTAGTGCCTCATTTGTGCGAGATAAGTGCTCTACCACTAAGCTACAGCCCCAGCCCCTGAGAGAAAGTCTTTGAATTTTCTCAGTGGTTAGCTCTGCCCTCATCCCGGCATTTAGGCAGGTGAGCAGATTCCAGGGTTGGGATAGAGAGTTTGGGACCTATGAGGCTCTGAAATCTGGGTGTGTATTGGCCAAGATTGTGCCTGAGGATTTCTTAGCCTCACCTTGTCTATCACATTCAGCCTGCAGCCCCTCATTCAACCCTCCCTTTAGCCTAGAGTTTACTAGTGCTCTTCAGTTTGAAAAATCTGCTTGGACTGTCAGAACCTTCTAACCTGGTGCTGCTTTCCCTCATCTCTTGGGACTAAGGACAGAAGGACCAGCAAGGCACTCTGGGCCAAGATTAGCCTCGCTAGCAATCCAGGCATTTCATTCTTCTCTCTAGCCTGCAGATAGAGAAGATGACAATTTAAAAAGATCTCATGCCCTCTCCAGCTTGGGCAGGCTGGGTAAAGCACTATGAATATTCCGGTTTCTCTCTGGCAGGCAGGGCCCCAGGCACTGAGGGATTGTGCCAAACAGCAGGCTTTGGTCCACACCCCTTGCCTGCCAGGGGGCTCCTGGCTGTGGGTGCCTATAGTGACGAAAGTGCAGGTAGGGCACTGAGCAGGCTGTCTAGGCTGGGCGGGCGGGGCGCCTGCTGGGTGAGGCCCAGATTCCCCAGGCTGATAAGGCAGCCTGTAAACACCCAGCGAGGGGAGGGGGCAGAGGGCAGGCAACCAGATGGTAGGAGAGGGGGGAAACCGGAGCCCAGGCCTAGCTGCAGGAAGTGGGGCTTGATGTGGAAACATCCTGTCCAGCGGGGGCTAGACCAGTGGCCATAAGCAATCATTCCCTCCACCATGAAGGCAAGCTCAGCACAAGGTGGGGCTGCCTGCCTGGGCGCCAGGCCAAGAACCTGGTTCCTGACATCTCAAAAGGACATGATCAATGGGCCTCTGTTATGGGTTGCTCTACCACCTAGCACTATCAGGGGGAAGGGGAAAATCAGAACCAAGCTACCCCCCCCCCATGAAGAGACTTAGCAGAAGAACTGTCTGAGAGAATTTGACCATCACAAGAAGATCATTGTCATCTCTGTGAGTGAGGAACATTGATTGGAACACGGAATCATGTCAATTGTGTCAAAGGACTCCTGCAGCCCTCAAAGAAGAGCCACAAGGCTGACGCTCCATTCTGCTCTGTTTGCGGGGCCTTCTAATTAGAATCTCAGAGGGTCAGAGCTGGCGGAGCCTTTAGCAAAGGATCACAAACTCATCTGCTGCACTTTATGGATAGGGAAACCAAGATCCAGAAAGAGGGAGGGACTCAGCCTGTGAACAGCAGACCTGAAATTCAAGCTGCTGCTCTGGAGTGTTTCCCACCACTCTCCCTGATGTAGGAGGTCTGCCCCCCCCATCCCTCCACTTCCCTTAGACACACTCACTGAACCTGCACTTAACCTTGCTAAGGGCCACAGAGGAGCTGGCAGAAGGAAGGAGCCTCAGGGTCATATATCAGAAGTCTTCCACTTGCCTGTGGCCTTAGATGACCATTCTCTGGGCCTCATTTTTTTTTAATTATTATTTTTATTTATTTTTGGTACCAGAGATTGAACCCAGGAGTGCTTAACTACTGAGCCACATCCCCAGCCCTTTTTATTTTTTATTTCAAGAGAAGGCCTCACTAAGTTGCTGAGGCTGGCTTTGAACTTGCAATCCTCCTGTGTCAGCCTCCTGAATGGCTGGAATTACAGGTGTGTACCACAGTGCCTGGCAGGCCTCAGTTTTAAAAAAAATATCTTTCAGGAGCATGTGAAATGGGGCTCTGGCCAGGCACAGTGGTGCATGCCTGTAATCCCAGCAACTCGAGAGGCCGAGGCTGGAGAGTGAAACTTGGAGCATAGTCTGGGTAACAGCGAGACCCTGTCTCAAAATAAAAAGACTGGGGGTGCAGCTCAATGCTTGCCTAGAATGTCCAAGGCCTTAGGTTTAACCCCCAGTACCAAGAGAAAGGAACCCCCCAAAACCCAAAACAAACCCACCCCAGCTTTATTAGAAGAATAGGGTGGACCTGTGATCAAGCCCCTGACCATGGGCCTGGCACATATGAGGTACTCAGGTCTGGCTTTCCATAAATATTTGAATAAACGTGAACCAACACCCCAAGATAAGACCAAGACTTACATTATGTGTAAGTGGCAAGTAACTGTGTATTTATGGGGCAGGGACTATACCATGGTGACTCCAGATATAGAGCTTGGAACTTTCTGGAAATAGTAGTTCCCTGGGGTACAGGAGTAAAGTCAGCCTCCCTATCAGCAGATCTAGAAGCTGTCCTCCACAGCTGACTGTGGAATCAAATTGTCACCATTTTGGTTCAGGAAGTTAGGATCCACTTATGAAGCTGAGCTCTGCTTGGGCTTGAGGCCTCAAGGGGCACAGAATCTGAGAAGCTTCTGTTGAAGAAGCCTCACAGGGGCCCTGACCCTTTGGATTTGAGTGTCCCGAGCAAGCCTTGTGCTAGTGATCGCAGCAGATAATCTCCAGCATAGGCAGAGGGAAAAGCAGGGACTTTGAGATCAAGGCCACCAAAGCCTGGGTTTGAGTTCTGCCTCCATTCCTGACAGGCTATGTGACCTTGGTCATGTTGCCTAATCTCTTCTGAGCTTTCCTTCTGCTGTTTTTAAAATGGAACTGTTAAAACAGAATTATTGCCAAAATAGATTTTGCTGGAAACATAGTTCACAGAGTATGTAGTCGTTGGAAATAAACCTGGGTTCAAATTCCAGTTCTGCCACTTGCTAGCTACTTTGTAAGAATGAAAGAAGACCAGGTGCTGTGGTGCATGTGTGTAATCCCAGCAACTCAGAAGGCTGAGACAGGAGGATTGAAAGTTGGAGGCAAGCGTCAGCAATTTAGCAAGACACTGTCTCAAAATGAAAAGTAAAAAGGGCTAGGAATGTGGCTCAGAGCACCTCTAGGTTCAATCTCTACTACTGGTTTCAAAAAAAAGAATGGAGAGCAGGGTGTAGTGATGCACATCTGTAATCCCAGCTACTTAGGAGGCTGAGGAAGAAGCATGGCAGGTTTGAAGCCAGCCTGGGCAACTTGTCTGAAAAATGTGTTTGAAAGGGGGGACCTGGGGACGTGGCTCAGTGGTAGAGTTTCCCTGGGTTCAACCCCCAGTACTGTAAAAAAGAAAAAAAGAAAAGAAAAACAAAGAAAGGAAATAATGTATCTATAGGGCATAATACCAACCCCACAGCCTATACCCCAGAACTTTAAACCCCTGCCACCTTCCCTGAGCCTCATCCTGTCACCCTCTAATTTTTACTGTTTGGCTCCCTTCCCCAGAAGCAGGGGGAGCAACTTGAAGTGCTATCAGATGGTGTAGGAGAAAATCCCATCCACATTTAAATAAGAACCCATGGCCCTCTGCCCCTCCTCCGACAGGCCATGGCTTAGGCCATAGTGGCCACACCCACCACTCTGGGCCCAGCATTCGCTCTGGGCCCAGCATTTGCTCTGGTGCCAACCCTGCAAGTGCTCACCCTGTGCTGACACCAACCTCAAGTGTTTCCACCCCCTCCACCCAGGCTCAATGTGCTATACAAACACGTGCCAACAGCTTTGAGTCGGCTTGTAACCAAACCCCAGCCCTGGGCTTACACTGATGATGTAGGGAGGGGCTGGCAGGAACCCAGGTGCACATCCAGATGTTGTCTCTGAGGCTTCCTTGGTGTCCCCCAAACCAGCTGTGAAACAGTATTCACTCCACTTTGCTGGGGTGGAGAAGTAGGCCCTCCCCTCGGGGACAGTAAGGCCCCCTTCTTGGGGGAAGGCTGGTTTCTTTGGGGAGCTTGGAGAATAAAAAGTGGGACCTTGGTCTCCTGACAGAAAGCCTGCTGGGAAAGGCCCTTGGCCAAAGTTACAAGAAGACAACACCCCAAGAGCCAAGAGAGGTATCAGGATCATCTCCTCATCCATTTTTTGCTGGCCCATCTAGAACCAGCTCACTTAGGAGTCCCCTGTGTTTCTTTCACTGCAGTTTGAACCTGATGGAATACTTAATCACCATGGGGGGAATAAGGTGGCTGTGTTCATCTATTGTTAAGCTCTCATCTCAGGCATCAAGGCTTCTAGAGCCATCATTATGCAGTTCTGGCCTGTTCCTGGGAGGACTGGCAACTGGGCAGAGGTCCAGGACATTGGGCTGCTATTGCTGTCCTGACCCATGGCCTTGAGAAGGTCTCACTGAACAGGTCATATGTCTTCAAGATCTCTCTCAGGTACCCAGCCCTACTAGTAAGAGCCCCACCTTGCAAGGATACCTGGGTGGTACTTAAGTATAACTCACCACGCCAAATCAGCAGCCATTACAGAATGTGAGAGTACTTTGCTTCTTTACCCAGAAAGGCCATGACCCTTGACCTACATGAGACTAGTATTTTGTTCTCCATTGTTGTCTCTGTCCATTGGTGCTAGGGGCAAATCCTCTGCAAAATAATGAAGTGACATTGGTTTCAGTATCACCTGCCCATCTGAATTAACTCCTCATTCAGGCCCTTCTTGCTTCAATCTGTCCATCTGAAGCCACTTTAGACTAGTGCCTAGTAGGCACTGGCCTTTATCCAGTTCTTTAAGGCCAAACCCACTGTGCTAATTCCCGGAGGCTATAGTGACAGGAGAAGGTGTGTGGAGATGACCCCTTTGTGCCTCCCTCCCAGGTAATAAATCCTGCTCCTTCCCAGATGCAGGTTGATGGAGTTGCTGATGGGGCATCCCCTTGTGTAGACAGCTGTCTTTTCAGCCTTCCTGTGAGGGATCCTCCCCTCTGTGCACTCTCTGACCTGTGTGGGGCAGGGGTGGGGCTGGGAGGGCCAGCAGGTCCTGAAGGGGAAACTGCAGAAACCCCTGGGACAGGAAGTGGCAGAGAGGGGCTGCTTCCTCTGGCAGAGCAGGGGTGCGGTGAGAGCAGGCCCTATCTCCTGCCCCCTTGCCTATCTGCTGTGGGTCTTAGGAGGTTGAGAAGAGGTGAGAGTCCTTTTGCTGCCTCCCTCCTGTCCCCAAATGGAGGCTTTGGGAGGGCTCTTTCAGACGTGCCATAGTGAGAGGAATTCAGAAAGCAGGGGGACAGGTCAGCAGAAGGGAAGGACAGGGTGGGGCAAGTGAGTGTGGAGTGAAGGACATCCCTGCAGGGGCAGTTTTAAAAAAAACACAGCTGGGCAAGGGAACCTTCTGTAAACTCCTGTTCCAGGAGTAGGACTAAGTGATCAGGACAAGGCCTGCTCAAAACAAGACAAATGAGCAAGTCTAGATCATAGAGCAAGAAAGGGCCTTGGATCGTCCAGCCCAACCCCCTCTTTGTGCAAATGAAGAAAGCAAGACACACAAAGCAGAAGTGACTTGCTCAGTTCACGTCATAGGCAGAGCCAGGGTCAGAAGTCAGGACTCCTAATCCTGGACTGAGACTCTTTCTGATGAGAACCTGCTGAGTTTGTATTTAGTGTCCCACACCTCCCCCAGGCACCTCCATCTCCACGGCTCTGTGGCATTCTTCTCAGAAATAAACTTGAATTTATTCTCATTGAAGGGGAACAAGGCCTTCAGTCCAGGGATGAACAAAAATTTTTAATTTATTTTGTACTAGGGATTGAACCCAGGGGTGCTTTGCCACTAAGCCACATCCACAGCCCTTTTATTTATTTATTTATTTTTATTTTGAGACAGGGCCTTACGAAGTTGCTGAGGGCCTCGCTAAGTTGTTGAGTCTGGCCTTGAAGTTGCAATTCTCCTGCCTCAGTTTCCGGAGTCACTAGGATTACAGACATGCTACCACACCCCACAGCAAAGTTTTTTGTAAAGGACCAGATAGTAAATATTTTAGGTGTTGTGACTCATGCAAGTAGCCTATCACAACTATAGATAAGGCAAAAGCAGCCATAGACATACCTGTGTGCCAATAAAACTGTTGACCAGTACTGAATTTGAATTTCATATAATTTTTATGTGTCATGAAATATGCTTGTTTTGATTTTTCTCCTAATTATTTAAAAATGAAAAAAGAAACAAAAGCCATTCTTAGCCCATAGGCTATATAAAAACAGACAGTGGGCCATATTTAGCACCTGGACCACAATTTGTCAATCCCTCCTCGGGTCTAAGTCAAGCTAAGGTGTCAGGAGGAGGAGGAAAGAGTATATCAGGTGGGTAAGGCTTTGAAAAGGTAACATTTGCTTTAAGTCTTGAAGGATGTGTGGAAATTGGACCCACAGACGTTGGGGAGGGGCATACCAGGCCGAAGGGACAGTGTGAACAAAGGCATGCAGCGGGAGGAAGTCACTGTGAAAGTTAAATGTGTTCTGCACATGTGTGGCCTCATTGTTATTTGCCAGCCCTGAATCTTTGGCTGCTGTCCCTTCTTGCCAGAGGAAAGGGTTGGCTTTGTTGAGGATGCTGGGAGACAATGAAGAGGGGAAGAAAGAATGGTCGCCAGGGAGCCATGGTGACTAGCTGTGTGACCTTGAACAAGTCACTTCCCCTCCCTAGGGGACTCAGTATGGAAGTTGGATAAGAAGAGGGATGGATCTTTCAGACCCTTTTTAACTTTGATATCCTGGGACTCTGGTCAAGGGGGGACTTCAATAGTGTGGTAGGAGAGAAGGAAGAACCAACTAGGGGAAGAGTGCATTTGGGAGGGGCACCCAGTGCCAGGCACACAGTGATGCCACCATGGCCCCTTCCCTTGGGTGTTCCAGAGCTGAGCAAGGACTTCTGCCTCACTTTCTAGGACACACTCTGGCAGAGGTCCTGACAAAGAACATGCTCCCTTCAACATAAAGTTATCTGACTTAAAGTCCTACTGGTACCTAGTCACAGATTATCCCAGCTTCTTTAAAAAAAAAAAAAAAAAAAAAAAGCCCACTAATGAATTTATTTAGTCTCTGGTCAGTGTTCCTGTTTTCTTCCTCCCCTAACAATGGAAGCAAGCAGGACTTCCTGGGGGCTGGGATGGGGTGTACCATTCTAAAGCACCTTCCATTCAGCACATGTAACTCTCTGCCACTGTGTTATATTGTACTCTCTTTACCAGGCCAGGCTGGTTTGTGTGGCCACTGAACACTTGTCTAGATCCTTCCTTCCCTGAAGCCCCAACTCCAGACAAGATGGAAGCTGCCTGGGTCCTCTTTTTCCCCCACTAATCCTGGGTTTTTCAAGATAATCACAGCTAATCCCCACTTCACCATGTTCAAGATGAACTGCTTGTCCTGCCCTATATCCTGCTCCAGTCACTTCACATCTTTTAATATTTTTCTAGAAAGAATAAGCTACCCATCTTGGGAGTCTGTAGATACTATCTTACCCCATAGTCTACTACTTTTTTCCTTTGGGGATTCACCTCCTGGGTTCCAACTGCCCCACTTGGTGTCCTTCCATCTCCTACACTCATAGACCCACTCTCATACCCAGATCAAATTGCTTTTTCTAAAGAATTGGTTTTGGCCTGGCATGGTAACACATGCTTGTAATCCCAGCAGCTCAGGAGGCTGAAGCAGGAATATCACGAGTTCAAAGTCAGCCTCAGCAACTTAGCAAGGCCTATCTTACTTAGTGTAAGATACTGTCTTGAAATAAAATAGAAGGGCTCGGGTTGTGGCTCAATGGTAGAGTGCTTGCCTTGCATGTGTGAGGCCCTGGGTTCAATCCTCAGCACCACATAAAAATAAATAAATAAAATAAAGGTATTGTGTCCATCTACAACTAAATAAAAATAATTAAAAAAGAATTGCCCTTCCCTTGCTTAAGAATCAGCAGTAGGACTGGGGATGTGGCTTGGGCGGTAGCGCACTCACCTGGCATGCGTGCGGCCCATGTTCGATCCTCAGCACCACATACCAACAAAGATGGTGTGTCCGCCGAAAACTAATATATATTTAAAAATTCTCTCTCTCTCTTTAAAAAAATAATTTAAAAAATCAGCAGTAATTTCTAGTTGCTCTCCAAATCAGGTACCATTTCTACTATTTGATGGGTCTGGATCCTATTCATTTATTCAACTCCCCAACTAATCTTCTCTTCATATTCAAACTGTTTTTCTTTCTCTACCATGCATTTTATTTCATTTCTCTCTCTCTCTCTCCTCTCTCTCTCTCTCTCTCTCTCTCTCTCTCTCTCTCTCTCTCTCTCTCTCTTTTGAAACAGCTTCTTCCATTGTTGTCCAGACTGGTTTTGAACTCTGGGCTCAAACAGTTCTCCTATCTCAGCCTCCTGAGTATTTATAGGCGCCTCACTGTACCATTCATTTTACAGCTATTGGTTCCTCAGCCTTAGTTTTATCCAACCATCTCCATTTGCTTTTCTTCCTCTTCATCTAAGTAAAGACCTGCTGAATACTAAACTAGCAGAGCAACCAAGGCCCCAAAGTCTCAAACCAGATCTGGAAATTGAAAAACATGTTCAGGACAAAACAGGGAGTTCTGTCTGCATTAACCCATCAGCTCTTCACAACAGCCCCTTGAGTTAGGTAGGTTATCCCCATTTTGCAAAGGAGAAAAGGACCTGACTATGTCCCAAGGCAGAGCTGGCCCTTGTAGCCAGAAAGCCCATGCTCTTAGGGTCTGGTCTACAGGGACTTCCTGGGGCCCCTCCTAGGCTGTAGCTGGCAACCCTTTGTACTGGGATTTAGTAGCTTGGCTTTGTCCCTTTTCTTGAAGTGCATTCTCCTATCATTGGCTCAGTGTCCCTCTGCCTCTTCCTTGTCCCTGAAGCACAGAAGATGAGGATATGGTGGCTGGCAGGCACCTCCAGGGGGTGCTCATTTGGCTTTCTCAGGGCTACTGAGGAAATAGTTTCCCTTTGTTAGTAACCCTCCCCCTCCCCTTCCTCTCCTATTAGGGCTTCTGTAGTGCTCTTCTTGCTACATAACCACAACCCAAAGGGCTGGGCGGGAGTGACATGGGTGGGGGAAGGGGGACAGGGGCAGAGCACTCTGTCCTGCATGGCCCCCAACCCACATGAGGAGTCAGCCCCTTTCCAGCTAACAACTATAACCCTCCAACTCCACCCTGTCTTTTTGGAGCCAAGGGGGACACGAGAGACTGTCATCACCCCCAACACTCACCGTGTTTCTGGGAGGTCACCTGAAACCCCATCTTCAAATGAGTGCTTTTTAATTTTCAAAATTCTTTCCCACCATCCTCTCCATTCACTTGAGACTCTCTGGGGAGTACTGGCTAAGCCCTGATTACCCTCAGTTCTCACTCCCCTGAGGGATGACAGAAGCCAGGGCCCAGAAAAGTGGCCACTTTTCCAGGGTCATACAGCTTATAGGGATGCAGCCAGGAGAGCACTTGCCTCCTGTTCCCCTGTCTGAAGGTGCTACACACCCTGAGTGGCCATGGGTCTCCTGGAGAATGAGGAAAGAACATCATTTTGCCTGGGGCCTGCCATTTCCTCCTGGGCAGGTTGGGGCCTTGGAAGGCAAAACCAAGAGGAGAGCAGAGGAAGGGTGAAGGGGACAGGTGAGGATGAGCTCTGGGTCACCAGATGGTGAGGGCCCACCTCATTACTGGAGTTGTGACAAGCCTACGTTGGAATCAGTCAGTGGCAGAAGGGCAAAGAAGGAAACTGGGTTTTCTTGTAAATAAGCACAGAGAAACCCCAACCAACAGCGTTGCAAAACCTTTCTTTATTTCCCTCCCTCTTCCTGATTTCATCTCAAATGGAGGGGGCAGTGAAAAGAAAGGAATCGAGGAGAAGGGACTGACAAAATAGCTGTGGCCCCTGCCCCTTAATTGGGCACTTGCTCAAGAAAGGGATTAGCTGGCTGGTTGGAGCCCAGTCCTAACTGGGCTAACGTTGTGAGTTTGAGTCCTGTGGATAGCTTAATTCCACTCTGTGCAGGACTACAGACTGGATCTCTGACTCTGGTCCTGTGGCTCTTAAATACACGCCACTGGTCACATGGTGCAGCATGCACATTCACTGCTTGATGACTCTTAGCTGGAGGAGGGGCTGTTTTTAAGGAGAGGGTACAGCTGTTCCTGGGGTAGTTTCCATTTTGTTTGTGGTTGTGGGGGAGGGGTGTTGAGGGAGTGGGAAATGGCATGAAGGAAATTGTCACTTCCTTTCCAGAGAATTCCAGAAAGGTTTCATGGAGGACAAGGTATTTCAGGAGTGAGAGTTGGCTCAGAGGGGACAAGGGACTGGAGAAGGAGAATTATGCTCTGTGGCCCTGCTGACCATCTGGCCCCCATGTTTCCTGGCATGTGAGAAAATGCCACGGGTGTTACCAGCAATTCTGTGAGAGCCATTGGCTCAGCTCAACGGGTGTAGGTTTAAACTTACTCCATGGAGACTGTGGACGTGGCTTTCACATCAGGGCTGTTTCCTGTAGGGGAGGCCCAGATGGGTGGGCGCTGGACACTGCTTGATATGTTCCAGTGACAGCCCCAGGAAGGGTCTGTACCTCTGCAGGAGGCCCAGTTGTGGTGATGCAGAAGCAGCTCACACCACTTCTATTTTGCTTTGGTTTTGAAATGCAGTCAGAACCACAGAGAGCTAGAGGTGCATTTGCTGGCTGGGGACAGAGGGGTGCTCTGCCATTTGCTCTTTCCTGCACTGTACACTCAGCAGCCTCCAGGGGCCATATAGTCTCACAAAGACTTCACTTTCAGCCCCAATAGGTCAGACCATGGGGGTGGACTTTGAGTGGAGCCAGCTGTGAGCTGTGCAGTAGTGGGGCAGGGTGGCAGGGATTCACCACCAGTTACTAAGGGTTCCCTGGTACTTCAATTCCCTGTCTGTATATTCCCCGACCCCCACCCCCACCCCGCTGCTTGCCAGCAGTGTCCAATGCTGTAGGTCACTGAAGCTCTATCCCAGGCACAGCGCTCTTGGAAGGACCCTGGAGAGAGGCGCCCCTGGTGTGGGCCTCTCCAGGCCTCCAGCAGGGCGGGCCTTCTGTGGTGGTGGCTTTTTTGGTTTCAGGTTCCTGGGAGAGGGAGGTTATTTTGAGGGACTGGGGGAGAGTAAGTGAACATGCAAATATGCCTCTCTCCACCTCTCACTTTCAAATCCTCAAACATCTTTGAAGGGGGAGGGGGAAACATTCTGGACTGGAAGGTTCCATGGAGGGGGGCAAATTTCTTACCTTTGGCCAAGAGACTAGGACAGCTACTTTTCCCCCCTACACCCCTTGAACTTAGCTTCAGGCCCCGGGGCAGAATGAGACCCAAAGAATCCATCTCCCAAGACCTCACAACTGTGGGCTACTAGAACCTACACTAGTGAAACCCCAAATTTAGATACTTAAACATGGGCACACAAATAGTGCCACTGAAATCTCTTTTACTTCAAATCTCTCCTCTTTGTATTCGATGGCCAAGAGTTCCAGCCAATCCAGTGGCATGCCCTGGCTGCACCACCCCCCCACCCCCGACCCAGCAGAGTGGACCACTGTGGGGGACTTGCCCCAGGGATCCATGGGCCCCATACCTATTCTGAGGCTATTCTCTTGGGAAGCACAGAGTAACAGTGACCCTTCAGCCAGCAGAACCCCAGCCCTCCCCCATCTTCACCACAACCTCTTTGAGCCAGCCATAGCCTGGGCTTCTCATTCTCACAAAGGTAGTTGAGGCCACTGGTCCCCAGAGGAGGAAGAACTGATGACTGAGTTTGCGGCTTTGCCAACCAGACCAGGGCAGCCCTTTGACTTACTGACAATCTCACGCACAAATCCCACACTTGGGACACACGCACACACCCTGCACATGTGTATACCTCCTGTGTGTTTGCACACCCACAGCAAGCACAGTAGTGCAGCCATGTAACAATGCAAACAAAATATACTAATATCACCTCGGGGTTTGCACATTTGTCCCATTCTCTTGTAAGACAAAAGTACATGGTACCTACAGGCCCTCCGTGTACACACAGTTATACACCACCCAGAAAACACCTCACAGATGCCAACTGGCCAGTCCCATTCATTCATCATTTCTTTCTTTTGTTCCCTCCCTCTTGTGTTCATTCCGCAAACACGAACTGAGTGTCTGCTCATTGCCAGGCACAGGGCAGGATGCTAAATTTTCCTCTATGACCAACAGGCAGCCACTGTCCAACGGGGGATGAAGGAAGGTGCATGCGAGTTCCCTAGGCGATGAACACATGCAGTGAACTTGCAAAAGTGAAATTCTGGTCTGCGAAGAGAAGCCAGCAAGAAGCCAACCTGGAAGGAAGGGCCATAGCGGAATGACCTTGGGGGAGGGGCAGACAGGAGTTTCGTGTTTAGACAAAGTGGGATTAGGTGAAAGTGATCACCTTTCATTTGATTAGTATGAGAATGTTTCCTGGGGGCAGACAGACAAGCCTGTGGGAGGGTGGGGAGCTGCGGAATGCAGGCCTTGGGGTGCTTAGGCTAGGGGAGACAGACCTTCCAAGCATAAATGGCCCTGTGAGACCTTGCAGGATACTGGGAGACCTGGTCACATGCAAGGCCAGGTGGGAGTGGGGCAGGGTATGGGGGATGGAACCAAGACAAGACCCTTGTTTCCAGGTGCCTCCCCTGGGTCCTGCTGGGGATGGACCTCGAAGGCTCAATTTCTCATTCATCCAAAGGGAAACTCAGACTGACAGGTTGCAATGAGCTGAGTGACTTCTCGGGCTTTTTATTGGGGTGGGTGGAAAGGTGTGGGGGTGGGGAGAGGGCGGGGCCAGCCCTGTGGCCTAACAGAAAGGAAGTGGGAGAGGCCTGGGTGTCTCCTGTGAGGGAGAGCGGTCATCAGGGAGGTCACCCATGGTCCCCCTCCCTTTCCTCCCCCTTGCCCCTCTCTGAAGTTCCTCATTTCTTTCCAACACAGGACAAGGTTCTGCCACCCTGGTACTGCCCAGGGAGTGTCAAGGAGGTGGGATTAAGAGTGTCATTCTGACTATGGTGCACAGACACAATTCTTCAGGTGCTTATGGGTTAATCAGGCTGTTGGGGCACATCCACACAGTGAAAACATCACACACTCCAAATGAACCTGAAGGGCCAAAGACACAAAGACATACTCCTACCTGGATGGTACAGACGCCCCAGTGTTCTGGGGCAGAGAAGCAGCAGAGCAGGCTGTCAGGAGGGAGGTTGTAGGGGGTGGGGAGAGGGCTTTTGAAGGTGGCCATGGGTGTAACCCAGCGTGGAGGAGCTGCTAGGGTGCTGAAAGTGAGGAGTGGAGGCAGGGGAAGTGGCCCAGATGCCATGTGAGCATGGGGACATTCGGATGAGGAGAGATGTGTGTGGGCTGCAGCAGAGATTTCCTGGAAAAGGGGCCCTGAGCCGGCCCTGGAGGCTGGGGAAGGTTCTGCTGGCCCCTCCCCCCAGCCAGGACTCTCCTCACAAGTTCCCAGGGTGATAGTTCAGTCTTGAAACTGAAAGCAAAGCTGAACCAAGAACAAACCCACACACAGCACAGAGGCCACCCTCTCTGGCTGGTGGGGGAGGGGCAGAGATGCTGACAAGCACGCAAGGCATGTGGCCCACCTGTCCCTCTGTCTCCAGGCTCTGTAGACACAGCCAGGTCTGAGAGTCTTCTCCCTAAGAGCAGGGTCTGTCCACCCCTGGCCTTGACACCACAAAACCCGGCACAGTGAGACATTTCTTCCTCTGTAGAATGCCTCTTGGAGCTAACTGGCCTGTACTCCCAAGGTAAACTGAGCCTCAGGAACACCCTGCAAGTTCCCATGTCCTGTCACACCCCCTCACAATTCTTTCCCAAACCAAGGGAGTTACAGGGATTCTTCACACTTCTGCCCCACTTAGAGGGACAGATGCTGACAGGCACTGAGGCTCAGCCGTTTCCTCTTCCCTCTTCTTCTCCCATTGCCTCCCCCTCTCTTTTAGCTGTCCCTCTCCTTGTGGCCTGTGCTGTGCTGGCACAGCAGGGACCCTCAGGTTGGCCAGCTGTCCCAACCACAGAGCTCAAGGCAGGTGACTTACTCAGAGTCTCCATCTCTCCCTTCTCCCTAGGTTGCCCCTGCAGTTGGCCCAGCCCAGCATGCAGCCTTGAGCTTGGCATAAGCCACCACTCACTCCGACTTTCTACGTGTCCTTCTGTGGCTCATCGGAGACTCTCGCCTCAAGGTATCTGAACAGCATCTCTTTATCAAGAAAGTGCTGCAGCTACAGAGAGCCCGGGAAATCCCGCTGTCAGCTCTGCTCTGGGAGAAAACAGTATGGCTATTACCCTGCAACCCAGTGACCTGATCTTTGAGTTTGCAAGCAACGGGATGGATGATATCCACCAGGTATGACCCCAGAGAATAAAGCACAATCAGCCAAGGGAATGGACAGGAAGGCAGGCAGGTAGCCAGTGAGCGAGATTGCAAGTATCCATCAAGCACCTACTATGTTCAGGGCACTTGGCCTGCTTGCCAGTCAGCATGTGCACCAGATGTTCACTCACACAGCCAGTCAGTCATCCCTGGACAGTCATTTAGGGATCTGGTTGCCCACATGGGGCTCATACAACCACCAAACCAGCCAAGCAGCTGCTAGGTCAATCAGCTGAGCTATCAGCCAGTCAGCAGCAGGGACTGAATGCATGAAGTGTATGCTGACAATCATGTGGGTTTGGGGCCACTACCTTTCACCTTCAGTGTCACAGTAAGGAAATAGCTAGGACAACCACAGAGTAAGAGGGGCCACTGCCAGCTGGAACTGCAGGGTGGAGTTCAAGTCCTGGCATCTCCAGACTCATGACTGCAACCCAGTTGATGGGCTCTCCATACCGTCTTCTCAGCCTCAACCTGAAGATTCAGAAAAACTGGAAATGTGTTCTTTTGGTGGAAGGAAGTTGGAAATAGGATAGGATAGGCACTCAGGTCCCTTGTGTTCCATACCTTGTGATGCACTGGGGCTAAGAGGGCACATTTTTCCATGCACTTGGATGTCCCCACTGGATGATATCCTGGAATTCTTATCAGTGCTCTCCCCATCTCCACCTTCCACACAGTGGAGAAAGAAGAGGTAGCCAGGTATGGTAGTAGGAATGGAAGAGGGGGAATCAGGAACCCTAGGTTTTGATCCTAGTATGGTCACAGTGTCACCTGGCCAAGTCATGTCCCCTACCATGTCTGGCTGCCATCTCCTCTTCTTTGCCAAGAGGATATCTAGCCGAATTATTTCTCAGGACACACCAGCTTAACTCTGATGCTCTATCCTAAATCCTTGCAAGGATGGAAAACCGGCCCATATCTGGCGGCCTACCAAAGGCTGCCCTCTAATGGGCATCAAGTGCATTGCACCCACAATCCCGTTCCTTCTTTTCCTAGGTTGTTCAATTTTATTGAACTCTGCTGTGCCTAGTCTTGTGGAAGGCATCAGATGAGAAAGGAAGAAATATCTGTCCTTAACTGGATTCTCCATGCTACTTCCCACCTTTCATCCCTTTCTAGAGTGCTTGGCAACTGTTTCTGTTCTTCACAGTGGTTATTCTGCCCTCCCAACCTCCACCCTCAGCAATTTCTCCAGTCCATAAAGAAGCCAAAAGCTAAGGAGGCCTTTAAGTTCCCTCCCTTCTCACCTTTATCTAAAACTTTCCCATTCTTATTTCCTTCTCACTGACCTGGCAAAATGATGTATCCCTTTTCCTTCCCAGGGTAATGTCTACCCCTGTACCTTATCTGTTCTTTCTTGCTTTATTCAAAACCTCAAACCATCAATCACTTTTCCTGTTCCTTATCCCCCACCCACTGTGCCCACCAGCCCTTCCTCTCCCACCTAGTCCCCACTTGTCTTTCCAACCTCCGAGATCCTCAGATCCTCTTCTTCAATTCTTCAGGTCTCCTCAACCCTAAAAGAAAACCTTTACTCCCTTCTAACCCCTTCCTTCAGAATACCACCGTCTTAGGTCCTTTCTCTCCCAGTCCCAAGATAGTCTCCACCCTCTGCTTTTACTTTCTTTACCACCCTTTCATTCTTCTTAGGAAACAATTTTGGTTGTGAAATGTATCATGAATACAAAAGAGTGCATAAACCATAGATAGACTATAAAATGAACACATATGTTCTCACTATCCAGGTTAAGAAATAAAATATTACTCTTCTAGAAGCGGCTGATACCTAACACTTAGGAGAACTTACTCTGTACCAGGCCCTGTTCTGAGTGCTCTATGTATGCTGATGTATTTTAAAAAAACCCTAAGGTATCAATAACATGAGTATCCCAATTTTATAAATGAGGAAACTCACACACAGAAATGTTAGGCAACTTTCCCAAGGTCATACTGCCAGTAAGTACCAGAACTGGTTTCAGACCTAAGTAGTCTGGATCTACATCAGCACAATCCAATACAATTTTCAAGAATGCTGGAATGTTCTGTATTTGTGGTATCTAGTATAGGGTCACTAGTCACATTTGGCTATGGAGCGCTTGAAATGTGTCTAGAGCAGTTGAAGAAATGAATTTTTAATCTTTTTAAAATTTTCATTTACATTTAAAGTCCTCCTTGGCTAGTGGCTTTCATCTAGGACAGCAGAGCTCTAGACACTGTGGCCTTAGTCACTACACCTGATGCCTGCCTGAGTTCATCCTCATATCTTTTGTAACCTGTCCTGGGACACTCCCCTCCAGCACTGCTCTGAAACCACTCCAGCAAGGGAAACTGCCCAGAGGTCAAATCCAAAGATGGTTTATAAGTTTTCACTTTTCTGAGTCTGCCAGAAATATTTGACAGAGGGAACCATTCCCATTCTTTTTTTAATGAAGCAAATTTTAATGTCTCATTGAAAGAAAATTTGAAAAATACAGAAAAGTAGAAATAAAAGGGAAAAACCACCCTAAGTCCCACAACCAAAATATAACTATTATTACCATTCTGGTGTATTTTCTCCATATAGAACTTTTTTTTAAAGAGAGAGAAGAGAGAGAGAGAATTTTTTAATGTTTATTTTTTTTTAGTTTTCAGCGGACACAACATCTTTGTTGGTATGTGGTGCTGAGGATCGAACTCGGGCCACACGCATGCCAGGCGAGCGCGCTACCGCTTGAGGCACATCCCTAGCCTGAGAACTTTTTTTTTTTTTTGAGTGTGGTGCTGGGGATTGAACCCACATCCTGGGCCATGTGAGGCAAGTGCTTTACTCCTGAGCTAACTCCCCAGCCCACTATATAGATTTTTTTTTTAAGAGCAGGGCTCAGAATATAGCTCAGTGGTAGAGCTCTTGTCTAGCATGTCCAAGGCCCTGGCTTCCATCCCTAGCACCAAAAATGATGAACTAGACATAGTAGCACCAAAAATAATAAACTAGACATAGTAGCACACACCTGAAATCCCAACAACTGGGGAAGCTGAGGCAGGAGCATCACAAGTTCGAGGCCAGCCTCAGCAACTTAGCAAGATGATGTCTTAAAATAAAAAAGTTAAAATGGCTGGGAATGTGGCTCAGTAGTTAGGCACCCCTTGGTTCTATCTCCAGTACCAAATTAAAAAAAAAAAAAGGACTGGGAATGCATCTCAGTGGTAAAGTGCCCTGGGTTCAATCCCTATGGCAATAAATAAATAAATCCCAGTTGTTATCCTCCCTTTTTTCTTTGTCATACTGGGGATTGAACCCAGGATGCTTTACCGCCAAGCCACATCCCCAACCCTTTTTTAAAAAGTATTTTTTAGTTGCCAATGGACCTTTATTTTGTTTATTTATATTGGTGCTGAGAATCAAACTCAGTGTCTCACACATGCTAGGCAAGCACTGTGCCACTGAGCCACAACCCCCAGCTCCCTTTTTATTATTTTTTTTTTATTTTGAAACAGTGTCTCACTAAGTTGCTGAAGTTGACCTCAAACTTGCAATCCTCCAGCCTCAGCCTCCTGAGTCACTGAGATTACAGATGTAGGCCACTATGCCAGGCTCACCTGACTTTAGATTGAACCCCTCATCCCTGCTATCAACTAATCCTTTTCCACCAGCCTCAGAATGAGCCTAACCTTTTTTTTTTTTCCTTTAGTACCAGGGATCAAACTCAGGGATGCTTAACCACTAAGCAATATCCCCAGCCCTTTTTTAATATTTTATTTATAGAGACAGGGTCTCACTGAGTTGCTCAGGGCCTTACTAAGTTGCTGAGGCTGGCTTTGAACTTGCAATCTTCCTGCCTCAGCCTCCTGAGCTGCTGGGATTATAGGCATTCAGCATAATGCCTGGTGAGCCTACCCTTCTCATAGCCTGAACTCTAACTTCAGGCTGTGGATTAATCCAACCAGTTAAAACTGCTTTCTGGGACCAGGGCTATAGTTCAGTGGTAGAATCTGTGCTTAACATGTACAAGACCCTGGGTTTGGTCCTAGATACCAGGCACACACAAATGCTTACCCTTGGTTGAATGTAGGTGGTGCCAAGCTAAGCCATCTGTATTAGTCAAGAACTCACAGCATCAACAAGTGAGAATGGATCAAGAGCAATGTTATCCTCAGCCCCTGGTGGCTCCAAGAATTAGGAATTACACAGAAGGCCAAAATCTGATAGGGAGGGCTTCCCAAAGAGGTAATTGGGCCTTGAAACAGATCCCTGTCTTCTTTACAGCTGGAAGACCCTTCAGTGTTCCCGGCTGTGATCGTGGAACAGGTACCCTACCCCGAATTACTGCACCTGTACTCAGGACTGGAGCTGGACGACGGTCACAATGGTGTCATAACAGATGGGACCTTGTGCATGACACAGGATCAGATCCTGGAGGGCAGTTTTTTGCTGGCAGGTCTGTTTCCTTTATGGGCAGGGAAGGTGTGGTGGAGAGAGGGGTTATCTCTTCAGGGAATAGCAGCCCACAAAGGCTGAACCCGAGAAGAATGGGCAAGGCCCCCAATGAAAGGGGGTGCCACTTCATAGAAAAGGAACCATCTTAATGCATTCACATACTGTAGATGAGATGGGACAAGGAGGAGTGGAGATTAGCTGAGGGGGTGGAGGATTAGGGCAGGAGGTAGACGGCTTCTCCCAGCTTTCCAGTAGGGTCCCTGTGACTCCTCTACTTACTACTCTGTTGACCTGGGCTGGCCCTGGTTCTAGCTGTATTGTGCCCTAAGAGAACTCTTCTCCCCCCTCCCATGGAACCTGGAATCAGATGACAATGAGGCCACTTCACATACCGTGTCAACCACTGAAGTCTTACTGAATGTGGAATCACCTAATGATATCCTGGATGAGAAGCAGATATGTAAGTTTGACCCCAGGGCCTTGACTCAAGGCAACACAGCTGCCTTTGAAAATGTTGCGTCCCTGTAGTGGATTCCGAGGCACACATGCAGGCAGGCCTAGGTGCCAACACCCCACCCATGTGCATATGAACAGGCCTGAGCTGGGACTCATAAGGCAGGGGTATGAGGGCACTGGAGACATGGAGAAAATGGCCAGGGTGACTTTTGGGTTTTTATCCAATATTTAAGTTGTGGTAAAATATGTATTAAATATACCATCTTACTCATTTTTAGTTTTATAGTTCAGCATTGTTAAATACATTCCCATTGTTGGGCAACCATCACTACCATCCATCTCCAGAACTCTTTGCATCTTGTAAACCTGAAACTCTATCCCCATTAAATGACTTCCATCCCCTAACCCCCATCCCCAACCCACAGCAACCACTGTTCTACTCTCTGGGTCTATGAATTTGACTACTCTCTATACCTCATTTAAGTGGAATCATACAGTATTGGTCTTTTGTGACTCGTTTATTTCACTTAGCATAGTGTGCTCAAAGTCCATCCATGTTGTAGTCTTTTCAAGGCTGAACACTGTTGTCCGGGGGGTTTTGGGGCCCTTCTGTTCTCTTACTTGGCTCCCAGGAAGACTAAGAAACACAGGACCTAGCTTATTGAGAATTGTAGGAGGCTTGGTACATCTTCATCCCTCCCCTGTTAATGGAGGCTAGACCCTAAGAGGCCTCAGATGCTTGCTGATCCTCCCTGGCTCCCAGCCCTCCAGGAGGTTCCCAAGGCAGATTCCTCCCAGCACCTTCTCAGGCAAATGCCCTACTGCCACAGGAAGGTTCCCCCCTCAACTTCCCTTGCCCTAGGGGGTACTGTGATGCAGTGAGGGGAAGAAAAGCCCTGGATCTGAAAGGTAAGAGATCTGATATTGCCTCTCACTAATATTCGGCCAGGATACCAAGTGCCCACATGTACCATGCAGCAACTTGCTGTAACCTTGAGCACAAATTTTGCCATCTTTGGATTGGTCTTCGTTTCCTCATCAGGAAAGCAAAGGAATTGGGCTCACTGGTTTCTAAGGTCTCTTTGAGTTGTCAAATAAGTGAAAGATCAAATCAAGGGGGCCTGTTACCCTGGATGCTACCTGGAACTTTCCCACTGCTGGCAGTGGGCTATAAATGTGGCAGCTGTGATTGAGGCCAACTCATGCTCACAGCTCTGCAGATGTTTCTGCCCTTTGTGGTACAATACTCCTGAGGCATTTTCAGGTATGACCTATGTCTAGGGCTGTGGGGAACAGCACACCAACCCTCCCTAGGTGCCCTCAATTCTTGGGTTCAGCAGTGCTGGGAGACCACTGTGTCCAGCCCTGCCTAGGCCCTGTCCACCTCAGGCCTTTCTTCTTGCAGTCAGCACCTCTGAAATGCTTACAGACTCAGACCCTGCTGCAGCCATCACTCTGCCCAACTACCTGTTTCCTGCCTCTGAGCCCGATGCCCTGAATGGGGCTGGTGACCAGGAAGATCATTCTCTGGAGGGAAGGGTCTCCAGAGAGGAAAGTTCTAAGAAGACTGGAAAATCAAAGAAAAGAAGTAAGGAGGGCTGAGGTTGTGGCTCAGCGGTAGAGCGCTTGCCTCACATGGGTGGGACCCTGGGTTCGATCCTCAGCGCCACATAAAAATAAATAAGTGAAATAAAGTTTTGTGTCCAACTACAACTAAAAAATAAATATTTTTTAAAAAGAAGAAGTAAGGATAGGAGAGGTGTATGTGTGTTCCCGGGGGGGTGGGGGGGGCAGTGGGGCCAGGGAAACTCTAAGGGCTGAATGAGCTGAGGCTCACAGATACATTAAGAGGACCTTTCTCTGGTCTGGCTGAGATGGATTAAAAGGCTTCCCTTCTGTAAACCTGGCCTCATTGGCGGGCCTACCTGAAGCCTGACAGTCCCCTGCTGCTTTTGTCTGCTGAGTATATGTGTAAACTCCCCAAATGCCAACAACTCCAGTGGGTTGAATCCTAGGCTGAGAGTTCAGACTCCAGGCCTGGACCCCTGGTCTGGCCTGGACCTCTGGGGCCTCTGCCTATAAAAAGTGAGTCATGCCATGTGCTTATCTCCCTTCTGCGGAGCTGATGAACCCCAGCCATATATGAGAGAGGACTTTGGGCTTTCCCAAGCCCTGGTGTTATTGATTTACTCAAGGTGATGGCTGGCTTATACTGTCTGTCTTATATTGTCTTAGATTCACTGTCAACATGGCAACCAAAAAGCCTCAGCACCACACTGACCTGCATGACAGTGGCACTTGTGGGTTGTCTCTCCACTTCAAACATTAGGCCAGGCACACCCTGTTCTTATGAAGGTGCCTCATTTGCAAGCATTACATTTTCCTACATCCTATCGGTAGCCTTGTTACCAAGCTACCTTAGGGGACTGAAAATGAGGGTACAGATACTCACAGGCTATGGCTGTAGAGAATGATTGGCCTCCAGCCTCGGTGTCCTGGCCTCCTCCTGGTTGGTCCTATCACATGCAACTTGGCCGGCTCACCATAGCCTTAGCCTCATCCTGTTCTTTCACCTTTCCTCTCACAGTCCGGAAGACAAAGGGCAACCGCAGTACCTCACCTGTCACTGACCCTAGCATCCCCATCAGGAAGAAATCAAAGGATGGCAAAGGTATGGCTGAGACTCAGGGGAGGTGGGAAGGGGGCCCCATAACCTGCTGCCAGGGAGCCTAAGCCGCCCCTCACTACCTACCCCTCTGCAGGCAGCACCATCTATCTGTGGGAGTTTCTCTTGGCGCTTCTACAAGACCGAAACACCTGTCCCAAGTACATCAAGTGGACCCAGCGAGAGAAAGGCATCTTCAAGTTGGTGGACTCCAAAGCTGTGTCCAAGCTGTGGGGAAAGCAGAAAAACAAGCCTGACATGAACTATGAGACAATGGGGCGGGCCCTAAGGTAAAAGCTGCTGGGACACAGACTCCCTGCCCTAGGGGAGACACCAAGCTCTTCCCAAGGCATCTCTCCCACTTGAATGGAGGCCTGATCAATCCTTTAAGGAAACAGGTTTCATAAATCTCCCATTTGCTTGCCCCATGCCCCCTCTGGGAGGAAAAATCACCTTGTTGCATCTCTGTCCTGGAAGAATAGTGCCCCCGCCCCTGCCACCAATTCCAAGAAGGGATTTCTTCACATTCTGTAAGCCAGAGGCCCAGAGAGATGGCCTTGAGTTGCCCCAGAGTTAATGTCTCAGGCTAGGGGACTGCTGAGTCCCCTGCCCCCTATCATCTCCTCATTCATATTGCTATTCTTCATTCACTGCATGTTGTCAGCCATGAAACAGGCTGGGGTTGACACTGAAACATCCTTTTAGTACAACCTTTGAGTCCACAGAGGGAAACCTCAGAAATGTCATAAAAACCTTCTGTGTATCCATTCCTGGCCCCTGAGTCCCCACCTGGCTCCCTGACCAACCTCAGCCTCATGCCTGCCCTGCCCTGGAGGGTGGTGTGTTGGAGACATGGAGAGCAAAGTTCTCCCCACTCAGTCCCTGCCTAACTCCCCACTCCCTGCCCATTGTCCCCCAGATATTACTACCAAAGAGGCATCCTGGCTAAAGTGGAAGGGCAGAGGCTGGTATACCAGTTTAAGGAGATGCCCAAGGATCTGGTGGTGATTGAAGATGAGGATGAGAAAAGTGAAGCTCCAGCAGCACCACCACAGGCCTCCACTTCCTCCACTTCCTCCACCAACACCACCCGGAGGGCCAGCTCCAGGGTCTCATCCAGAGCTGCCACCCAGGGCAAGGGCAGCCCTTCCTGGGAGAAGCCAAAGGTTCAGCATGTAGGTCTGCAGCCATCTGCGAGTCTGGAATTGGGACTGTCTCTAGACGAGGAGATCCCCACTACCTCCACCATGCTTATCTCCTCACCAGAGAGCCAGACCAAGGTCACCAAAGCCGTGAGGTGAGGGTGCCAAAGTAATTATGAGTCTTTCCATAGTCCCTTGTGTTGGGGGTCAGTTTTCAAATTCTTGCAAAGCTCTGCGCTGTCTGTAGTCTTGTGGGATTCTCGTAGAACCCCTGGGAAACCAGTGGAACATGTCAAAAGGAAAGGTGACTTGCCCAAGGTCACCCACCACAAAAACCCCAAAGCAACACTTGACCTGGGGGGCTTCTGCCAGTGGGGACTGTTCCTGTTATACCAGAGTGCACCAAAAAAAGCCATCAGGGGTTTCCACACCTGGGCCCATCCTGCCAAGCCTCTACTCATATGTAAGAAAGCATTACAGATAGACCTGTTCTGCCTTCCAAGCCTCCCTAGAAAGCTCTCACTACTTCTTCTCCATGTCACTGGGACTCCAGTCTTCCCTGAAAAGGCTGGACTTTGAGTTATGTCTGCACCTCTTGCTACTTTGGTTTGGGTCCCTGGGATGCTCTTTCAAATAAGGGAGGCAGGCCAGGCACCATGGTGCATGCCTGTAATCCCAGTGACTCAAGACGCTGAGACAGGATGATGCAAATTCAAGGCCAGCCTGGGCAACTTAGTGAGACCCTGTCTCAAATTTTTAAAAAGGGGGCTGGGTATGTAGCTCAGTGGTAGAGCACCCCTGTGTTCAATCCCCAGTACTGAAAAAAAAAAAGGGGGGGGCACGGGGAGGGGCAGTAGAGTGGTCTATGGGGCTACAACTTCTAGATGCAAATCCCAGCTATGTGGTATTGGGGCAAGTTGCATGACCTGTCTGGGTCTCAGTTTCCTCAAGCTGTAAAATCAGATTCTTCTTAGTTCATGGGCTGTTTTGAGGCTTGAGAAAAATGCCACATGCCAATCATTTAGAATGACCTCTGACCTGAACTAAGTACTCAATAAATGTTAGCTAGAGCAACAACACATGTGCAAAATGCCTGCCACTCTGTCCCTCTTGTGCCCTCCTTTGTAGCTGGTGGCAGGATACCTCCTGCTTTAACAAACTTTATTTTCTGTCTCTTCTCAGTACTTCTTCAGTGCCCAGCAACATCCACCTAGGAGTGGCCCCTGTGGGGTCAGGCTCAGCCGTGACCCTGCAGACCATCCCGTTGACCACAGTGCTGACCAATGGGTCTCCTGCCAGTACTACTGCTTCCACTCAGCTCGTTCTCCAGAGTGTTCCTCCTGTGTCAACGTTCAAAGACACCTTCACTTTGCAGGCCTCCTTTCCCCTGAACACCAGTTTCCAAGAGAACCAGGTGGCAGCACCAGGGACCCCCCTGATTCTTAGTAGCCTCCCCCAACTGCTGGCTGGGGCCAATCGTTCAACCAACCCAGCACCACCCTCAGCCACAGGTGCTGGACCAGCAGGGCCCAGCTCTCAGCCCCCTGGGACTGTCATTGCTGCCTTCATCAGGACTTCTAGCACCACAGCAGCCCCTGGGGTCAAGGAGGGGCCACTGAGGTCCTCCTCATATGTGCAGGGCATGGTGACTGGGGCTCCCATGGAGGGGCTGCTGGTTCCTGAAGAGACCCTGAGGGAGCTTCTGAGAGATCAGGCTCATCTTCAGCCACTTCCAACCCAGGTGGTTTCAAGGGGTTCCCACAATTCGAGCCTTATGGGAAACCAGACTTTCTCTTCCCCCAGCCGCCCCACTGTTGGGCTGACCCCTGTGGCTGAACTTGAGCTCTCCTCAGGCTCAGGGTCCCTGTTTATGGCTGAGCCTAGTGTGACCACATCTGGGAACCTGCTGACTAGATCCCCAACCCCAGCCTCCTTCTCCCCATTCAACCCCACCTCCCTCATTAAGATGGAGCCCCATGACATGTAAAGGAAGGCATCACCAGTGTGACCTATCAGGTGAAGCTGAGCAGCATTTTCACACAGACTGACTTAAGTAGTGTACTTGCCCTTACGTTTCAGTGGGATTCATTACACCTGATCCCCAGTCCCCCGGCCCTACCTGGCATCACCATGGCCAAGCTATGCTCACTTTGAGCATCCCTGGCAGCAGACCATGGCCTTCAGGAGCACTAGGGGATATGCTCTTGGCAGGATATTGGGCTGACTTGGTGATAGAGGGAAAACCCCTGAGCCAGGGAGAAATTTGGGGCCAGGGCATGGGGGGTTTGTGAGAAGAGTCTGGCCTGACTGCATCTCACTGTCTACATTCCCTATGCAGGGAATTTACTATCCCGTATGTGAATATCTTTGTATGTTTTTGTGTGTACTTGGAGTTCTGTATCTTCCGTTTTGGGGGGAAGATGGGGGTGTAGCTGTGAGGTCTTCAAGGGGTGGTGTGTTCCTCCATGGGTCAACCACAGAGATGGGTTTTTTTTTTAAAGGAAAAGCATTTTGTAATAACCTGTTCAAGCCAAGATTTGGTTGCTCTGAGACTATAGGGTACTGGTTGGGTCCCCCAAACCTGGAGAGATGTCACAGAGCTGGGATGGGTCCAGGTAGGAGAGCTTCAGTGGGTCTGTGTGTTGCAGAAGACACATGCCTAGGGGACAAGAAGGCTGAGTGGGATTGGACAACAAATGAAGAAAGAGAAGAGAACTCAGCACTGGATGTGACCCCCACAGGCTAGACCAAGACTCTTTTCCTAGAGTTTGCCACATTGCCTGCCAAAGTCATCGATGCTGGCAGGTCACAAACTTGCCACTTCATAGTGCTTTGCTGAAGGATTAGTCAGGGAAAAGCACACCTCTAGAGTCAGACCCAGCTACGGGGTCCCCGGTCAGTACTGGGTTGGTTGAATGTTTGTGCCCAGGACTTGAGCTGTTGGTGTAACACCATCCTTCCACCAGACAACAGCCTCCTCTGGCACACCGCCCTAGGTGCCCCATCCTTGGCTCCTTCTATGTTACTTTTGACCCTGAGATTTTTCTAGTTGTCAGGCATTGCTGGGGCTAGTCAGTAGACAGCCCAGCCTGGGCCTGCCTCCATTCCTGCCTGTGGGCATGTGCTGTGTAGTGCCTGTTCTGCAGTCTCTGCTGCCCGTCCTGCCCTCTCACCTCAGAGGTGTGGCAGCCCACTCCCACAATGCCTACCACAGACCTTCTCCGGTGGGCTACTGCTCTTCATTTCCAACTTTTTGCACCTAATGCTGATTCCTTCTTCACCGAGAAGACAGGAGCCAGCAGGCATGCATTATCTCCACATGGCTCCCTTTCTCTTTCTGAGGCTTGGGTCCCCTTCCCTTCTTTCTTCTTTGAATCCGCTCACCACTCCTGCCAAGTTTGGGGGCAAAACTAAGAAATGCCTGGAAGCAACTCTGGTGAATTTGGTTAATGTGAATCAGTGCCTCAGGACTTTTGCTCCGTCCTCGGCACAAAACCACCCACTTGATCTAACTACCTCCCCTGGCTGCTCTTTTCTCTCTTTCCCGTCCTTATTCTCTCCCACTCGCTTCTTCCCCAGGGAGGTGGCCATGCAAGTGCATTTACTATGTTTCTAGCAGTTGGCATTGAAGTGCCTTTTTCTAATAAAATCAGCTTATTATGGACAATTTCCTGATGGTTGATAGTAAGCATTTTAAGAAAGGGTTATTGTTTAAGAAAAAATTGCACAAAGGCATAGCATGGATTAGGGGTGATCCTGCCCCTGACTGAAATGTGGCTTCTACCTGCCCACTCCTGCTCCACTCCATAGAAACATGTCAGCTGAAGGTCTTCAGTACCCTATAGTGAAATCAAATATCTTCTCCACAGTTCTCGTCACAGTAGCTGGGCTCTCCTTCCCCCAACATCCTTTCTCCATGCCTGTGCTGGCTCCTTATCTGACACTTCAAATGTGGGTGTCCCCCAAGGGTCTCGTCATTCTCACGGCCTGGCTCTTCCGGGTGAGAATTAAATCTAGAACTCCAGTGCCTGCTTTTTCTCCTGAGACCCTGGCTCACATGTCTAGGGATATGCTGAATGTTTCTCCCCAAATATCTGTCAACTCCTCTATCAAATGTGGAACTTTAAATTCTTTCCACACACAAAATCAAGCAAAAGGCCATCGTGACTTGCCAATGTCATGACTTTCTAAGCTTCAAATTTCAGAGCTATCTGATGGCTGTCTTCACTTGACCCTGTCCTCATCCTGGCTCCTGAAGTCCAGAAGGTTTGCAATACCTCTCAAATCTGGCCTGCCTTCCTTTCACATTCCCAGAGCCTCCAGTATGGGTCATACTACCCAGAGTTCCCCCTACTCCAAACATCAACACCCTGCTCAGTGTGACCTGTCTAACCACCTCCCATCTATCAGGACACCAATCCTATCCTTTCCCCACTAAAAAACCTTCAGTGACTCCTCCTGGTTCACAGGTAGTGGTGATACTTAAAATATGTCCCCAATCCTTTCTAGATGCCCAGCATTAAACCTCTAGTTGCTAACTCATGAGGTAGTCCAGAGGTCCTGTGGGAAGAAAGTGGGAGTACTTGGAGAGCTCAGAGAAGGAATTCCAGAGGGATTTTAAGTCTGGTGTCAGCCCCACCTTGGGGCAAAGCCCCAAGTCCTTGGCCCTTCACCATCTGGTCCTATCTAACTTTCCCAGTCCACTTACACTGCTCCTTCCTCTGCCCCAGTTGATTGATCTGTTGGTCTTTGAACATCCCTCCATTCAAAATTTCCCAACTCCATGCTTTTCCTTTACTGGGTTCTGCTTAATCCAAATGCTCTTCCTATCCCCTAGTACCAACATGTCTGTCTTCAAGACTCAATTTCATGGAAGCCGCCTCCCCAGACCAGCCTATCATTGAGTTCTTTTTTTTTAAACTCTGCATTTGCCACTCTTTAGGCAACTGATCATGAACAGCCTGTGACAGCTCCTTTATTACAATCACAAACTGTTACTTAAAGCTTCAATGACCTGATTCTATTTAGTCTTCCCATTCAGTGTATTCCCTGATAGGCAAACTGTAGCACACATAGAACAGGGCACACTACAAAGCAGATAAGCATCAACAAATGGTTACTGATAGAGCTGGTGGGAGATGGGGAGCAAAGTTTTGAGGTAGGTTACCTCTGACCTTCCCACTGCACAGGCACTCACCCCAGGTGCTCCACTGCCCAGGGCCTGCCCTCCCTGGCTCAGTGCCCTCATGGTACCCCCACCACACCCCCATCTAAACACCCAAGACTTGTTACTACTTTGAAAGTCCTTTTCCCCTAAAGAAACTTCCCTGTCCAGTTTCTTTCCTACTTAAAGTGTTAAAACAGCTAATCTGATAAACTAATCTGTGCTGGTATAGTTATGGGAAAGGGCTAGAGGAGATCCTCAGGAGAGAGGTTCTTTTTAAACAGTCAAATGACACTTAACCAGACATGGGACAACAACATCCCTGACTTTGCAATGGTTTAAGGGAGTCAGGAGTCAAGCAATGATCCTCACCTCCCAGCAGCTGATGTGTCACCACTTAGTCCTCGCTCCCACAGCACTTTGTATATACCTCTTATTGTAGCACATAGCACAATGTAGTTCTTTAATTATGTGTTTATTATGTATGTTTCCCCTCCAATAGACTGTGAGCTCCTCAAGGACAGGGACTGTGTGTTAGTCACTGATGTATCCCCCAGCGCCTAGCACAGTGCCTGGCACACAGTAGGTGCTCAATAAATGTTTATTGAAAGGATGGATGAGTCCTGATTCCAATTATGGTGACTTCTGCCCTATACTATGGCATGCAAGAGGAGACAGAAGGATAACCCATACTCAGGAGATATGGCAGCATGTTGACCCATCATATAACACTGCAGGCATCTATTTCATTTGTCAACATCTGTAGCTATTCCATGCACAACAAGGTCCACAGTAGTCCAGAGCTGTTCTCAGCTATGCCTTGCTGCCTATCACCCAGTGCCATAGGCTCTTGAACTGCCCTTTACCACTGTCTCTTTCCAGGGACCGCCTCACTATTATTTCCTCATGCCTGGGTGGGACTGAGTGGTGGAAATGCAGGGCCCCGGTGGACAAGACGGGACACTTATTCTGACGGCCATAAGCCTCCTGACCCCATCAAGTAGTCTGAAAGAGGCTCTGGCACCAAAGCTCCCCCTGCCCAGGTCTATGGTGAGCCAACTTTTGCGTCCCGGGGTCCCAGAGCCTAGGCCCTGGCGCCCGGACGTGGGACCGATGTCCAGCAGGTGGCGCTGTCGAGCTGGCAACGGCGGGCGGGCTGCCCAGTGCCGCTCAGGAAGGAGGGGCGGTCAGGGCGGGGCCTACCGCTCTTCGAGGAGGCGGCCGCGGCCTGCGCCTTCCCGTACCTCGTCTGTGTCCCCGCGCCCCCAACTATCCCTGGGCAATTCCAGCCGAAGGCTCCATTGCTCCGGAGCTTCGAACTTTCCCTTCCGCCTCTGCCCCCTCTACTTTCCGAGGGGAATTTAGCAGTCCATTGACTGCCTTCCCCCTATTGGCCAGTCGTGCTCTGGTCCCGCCCCCCAGCCCTCCCTCCCCGGGCCTTGCGGACCAGCAGGTGAGCACGCGGAGAGCCGGGCCTCCCGCGCTGCCCGCCGCAGGCTCTGGGACCACTGGAGCGAGCCCTCGGCCATCTCCACTGTCCCCTCTTCAGGGCCCCGCGTCTGTTCTACTCCCTGCCCCAGACTGCTTTTAACTACACTTTTCACGCATCACCGCTTTCTACCTTTAAATCAGAGAGATCGAGGCGCCCATGACATCCATTTGCCCGCGGAGGGCCCTGACCGCCTGCGGCGCGAGTCCAGGCTCCGGAAGGGCCGGCGCCAAAATGAGGAGTCCGCACCCAGAGTCCCGACGCTGGGGTGACCAACCCCCTCTGTGGTGGAAACCCCACCTCTACGGGAATAAGTGGAGCCCCGGGCGACCCCCTTGCTGGGTTCCTTAGGCCCGTGCATTTTGCGTGCCCCACTAGCAGCGATGCAGGATGCCCTTGGGCAGATCGCACCCTTCCTAAAACATGTCAAGACTGGACACTTAATACCTAACAGATTTCCCGGTTATTAGAGTATGGAAGAGGCAGGGATGTACTGCCCAATTCATCCCTCCACTACCCCACATCATATAGTGATATTGTCCTCTAGGAATACAGACTTCAGGGCCTCTCAACCCTAAAGAGGAACATTCTGCTAAGATCATCATTAAACTGTAGGCTTGCGACCTTGACTCTGAGGAGGAACTAACTTCAGCTAAACAGCCCTGTTTTGTCCTCAGTATGATTCTCATTGGTCTGGAGGTCGGGAGAGTACCATTTGACAGAAGGAGAAATGAAGGGCTGGGAAGATTAGGTCCTCAGTCACAGTGGGCCTTGGTAGTAAGTAGTGGTACTCTTTCCCACACCACAGTGGAAGGATTAGGAGACCATTTAATAAGAAGTCGCCTATGGAGATGTGTATATCTCCTGCCTTGATCATTACAACCTGGCAGAGAAGGGCAGTAGAACTCTAGGTGGAAGGTAAAGTATGAAAACAAAACTGTTTAGTTCCACTTTAACTCCCTTCCTTTCTTAGTCTCCAAGTCTTTGTTCAGATTGTCCCCAGTTCAAACATTCTCCCCTGCCACCTCTAATGCCTACTTTTCTACTTGAATATTCAAGTGTCCATTAGGCATCACCTCTCCCAGAAAGTCTTTCCCAGCCACCCCCATCCCCTTAGCCCATCCCTTTGAGCTCCCATAGCATTCTAATTGAATCTTTACACTTAAGCACCGTGGCTTCTTCTACTGACATGTCTCACTGCTTAGCCACAAGTTCCAGAGGATGGACCTGAAATCAGAATCACTATGGGGTTGTTTGGGAAGATCGTGGGATCAGAAAGTGGGTAGGGAAGGTCTATGAGGAAGATTAATGCTGTGGCTCAAAAAGGATGATGCCCCTCTATCTGAGCAGAATGACCCTGTCAAAGAAAGCTTCTGAGGCTTGAGCAAGGAGAGCAGCTCACAGTTCACTCCTGGTTCTGGCTGAACCAGACCAGATACACAGATCTCCTTACCTGTTAACTGCAGCCACAGCCTACTGGAGCCACAGCAAGAGCTTAAAAGGGGGTGAGAGTGGCTGGGAAAGACTTCACGGGAGGGGTGATGCCTACAGGATACTTGAATAAAGTAGAAATGTAGCTTAAAAGGCTCAGCTCAGGCCTCTCCAACATCCCCCTCAAACTGTAACCACATATTCTAAAGCCTGCAGTGAACAAATCATATTTTTTACCCATTTTTCAGAAACAAGGAGAGTTGGGTGTGGTGGTGCACAGCTGCAATACCAGCAACTTGGGAAGATTTCAAGTTTGAGGCCAGCCTAGGCAACTTAGCGAGACGGTGTCTCAAAATAAAATCCATGATGTAACTCAGTGGTAGAGCACCCATGGGTTCAATTTCCAGTATATCCCCACACACACACACACAAAAAAAAAAAAGTGGGAGGGGAAATTGTAAAATCAACCATGCCTTCAGAGTATCTGGGTAGCTAGAAACCAGAACTGTAAAAGGCCAACACTGCAGGGTGCAGGGGAGGCACTGACCAAAGGGCCAGGGTAGTGTGATCAGATGTGCAGCCAGGTGGGTGGTCCAGAGCTGGAAGGAGAGTCAGCAGGCAGGTGACTTTTTATAGGGAGGATCATTCCACACCACTACTAAAAAGATGGCTCTTCCCCTCCATCCTGATACTCCCGTAGCAAACACAATGCTCAGGCACAGCCTCCCAGACCAATGCAAGGTAAGCCAGATATTCTGTTTTCCCCACCAGCCCAGCCCCTGGGATTTGCTCCTGCCTTTTCTTTTCAGATCACGACCCAGTGACCCAAATGTTCATGAGCCAGTGCACGTTGCCTTCACCCTCTGCACCCCTGGGGACCACAATAAAGAGGATCCAGGATTTCCCCATTTACTGAATCTAGATGCCCATCTTAACCCCTGAAAAGCCTCAAAGGGAAGAAGAGTAAAGAGAGAAAGGAGACAGAGGCCCTGACACAGATTTTTCAGTATGCAAGTGTTTTTGACTCCATAGCCAGTTTTGTTTAAAATGAAACATAAAAGAGCAGCCAGAATACACACCCAAATGCAAAAAAGTAAAGGCAAACATAAAACAAAATAAATCACACAATACCATGAATCCCAACAAACAAAAAATTAAAATCCAAAACCCCTCAACTTTATATATATATATATTTATATATATATATTTTTGTGTTTTTTTTTGTTTGTTTTTTAAAAAGGGAGAACAACTGTTCAAAACCAACTGGGCAGGGTGGTGGGGCTGGGGAGCAGTCCTACAGAAAGGGGGCCCAGAAATTCCCCCAGGAACAAAGAACAAACACAATACAAAGAAAATAACCACCAATGCTCCCGAATGGGTCAGGAGCCTCCAGAGAACAGATTGTCCCATCCTCAAACTGGCTTTTTTTTTTCTCTTTTTCTTTTTTTTTCTTTTTTTTTCTATTTTCTTCTTTTGTTGTTGTTGTTTAGCACCTGTACAATAAAACTGTACCATCTCCAACCAGAGCCAGCCATAGCAAGGCCCTTCTGCCTTTGGATGGTACATACTCTCTACAAGGATTGTTCGGAAAAATAGCAATTGGTAGAAAAATAAGAACAAGAGTGGGAAAGACAACACCACAGAGGGGGCGGGGACAGGGAAGCAACCCAAACTCTTCCCTCTTTCTCCCTGAACAGATCCAGCACTGGAGGCCCAGGGGCCCCAAGGCCAGACAGGAGGCCTGGTGGGGCCACATGTGCAGCCCAGGGCTCCAAATGGGAGTGGAGTCTGGGCTGGAGATTGGTCTCCTGCCCTTGCCTAGGGAGCAGCTGATGCCTGATTTCACATCTGGCAGTCAGTCCCACAGCCCTCTACAAAATCCAAAGGAGAATGGCAGAGGAGGGAGCAGAAGGGGTGCTGCAATTCTAGGAAGGGGTAGAGGTAGGGGGTGAGGGCTGGGAGATCAGAGGCTCAGTATCTTGAGAGGGGGAGGCCAGGATGGGGTGGTGTAGGTGGGGGTACAGGGGAAAAGATGCAAGAACAAACCCATATTGTGCACTCTGAGGGGAGCTGTGAAGAAAGCAGGAAGAGGGTACCCTCACCCCTCAGACCCCTTAACTCCCCTTTATTAGAGTAATTCAAATGAACCCCTCACCCTACAATTCTCTCCCCAGTAAACAGGAATCTCAAGATGGGAGGAGAAAAACTGGCAGGGGGAGGGGGAGCACCAAAGTCTCGGGATTTACCCCCAGCCCCCCAGCTCTGGGCAGCAGCAGCCAGCTTCCTTAATCACAAGTGGATGTCCCCCAACCCAGCCCCCTCCCCAGTGGGGAAAAGCAACCTGGGAATCACTCTTAGAGGGAGGGAGCAGCCCCAAAGCTTATCAAGAAAGAAAGAGAAAGGATATAAAGAAAGAGAAAGGAGGTAAAGAAAGTCCCTCAATACAACAAGTTGTCTCAAATCGTCACAGTGATACAGACTTATCAGAAACCAATGAAACAATACAAATTAAATACTAATAAAATAAATACTATGGAAGACAGAAGAACACAGGGGGACGGAGGGGGGTGCTCAGATTTGGGCTTTTCTGATTTCTCCTTTGGACAGGCCGCAGCCATCCAGGCCCACATTTGGTCTTGGTCATGCACAAGGAGGCCAGTCCAAGGCACCCTGGCACCACTTCCCACCACCCCCAGGGACCTCCCATCTTCAGACGTGGAGTTCAACTTTCCACCCTCATCACCAACCACAACAACAATGACGATGACAGGGAGATGAGAACTAATGTAACCAAAAAACAAAAAAATCCAGTCACTAATGCTGGCATTGATAAGGCGGCTTCTTGTTGGTCCGTATTATTGCCTCATTCTGCAGTCTGGTGCTCGGTGGGGGGAAGAAATGGGAGGTGAGGGAAGGGTGAACTTGAAGGAGAAAGAACAGGGAGGGGCTGTTTTCCCGTCAACTGTTCCAAGACTGGAATTCCACCTCAGACCCTAGGAGCCGAAGCAGCTCAGGCTCATAGGGCACTAGCTCCACAGTCTCAGATGAGCCTGGGGGAGATCTGTCGTCCAAGCCACCAGGCCTCTCCTCAGGGGTAAGCAGCTGACTCGAGGCCACCTGCCGGTAGAACTCGGCCTTGGGCAGGGTGGTGATTTCAAAGTGCGGGAACCGGGCCTGAAAGATTCTAGAAGAGAGCTTCAGCCGCTTCAGGACATCCGTAAAGAGGAACCAGTTGCAGGGCCTAAAAAGGCAAGGACAGGAGTCAGGGAAGGAGGCTTGGGGTGCAGGGGAGCCCCCGGGGGGAAAGCCCAATGAGCCCCCGAGGGGGCAAACCTAGCTCCTCATTCTCCCAAGTCTGTCAGTCTGGCTACTTCCCACTAAACCAGGGGCTCTTTGGGTGAGGCTGAGACAAATATTTTCTCTTGTCCCCGAAACTGCCTGGCCCAGCTTTCATCTGAACACTTCCCTAATGACTGAGCTCTTCCAAAAAGAGGGAGCAGGAGGGACATGGGCCTTGAAGAGCTGAAACCTCAGCAGGCTTCCCCAGGGCTTAGCTTGCACTCCTGTGACCTGTGGCCCCGTGACCTGGGGTTTACCATGTGCTGAGACCACTCCTTCCCTGGCCCCCTACCCCTGCCAACCCTGGCTGGTTTCCCTTTCCTGTTCTCACTCCTGCTTCCTCTGCCTTCTTGTTCTCCAAGATCTTCCCTAGCACAGGGGGAGCCGTGGAGAAAGGCCTAAACTGCGGGTAATCCAAAAGGCATTTCTCTTTGGCTCTGGAATGCATTAGACAAGTTTTTTCTCCAGCAGCAGGCAGCACCGTCGTCGTTTCTGCAGGCCTGGGGCTCACATTACAGCCAGTCTGCCTTTGCTGAGCACACCCGACTGGGCTGCAGCCTGGGGACAGCTGGGAGGGGTGCGAAGAGGCCAGTCACAGGCCAAATGCTTACACTGACCAAACCAGGAAGAAACACTACATCCTCATGTTGTAGTCCCAGTTTACCTGGCTTTCCCTCCTAGCCAGTCCACTGTCCCAGCTCCAGCACTTGCCACCTCTGGCCTGGGCTATACTGCACCAGCTCCTAATAGGTTTCCCTTTGCCAAGAGTCATTCTTCTGTACCCTTCCCACCCTCACTGGATCCTCTTGTTACAATTAGTTTTTTTCTTAAAAAAAAAAAATCTTGGGGCTGGGGTTGTGGCTCAGAGGTAAGAGCACTTGCCTAGCATGCATGAAGCACTGGGTTTGATCCTCAGCACCACATAAAAATAAAATAAATATATGGAAAATAACTTTAAAAATGCAATTTAATATTTAAAAAAATTTTTTTTGACCCTTCACTCCCTGAACAACTTCCTAGCTTCCTTCCTTTTTTTCTCCCTACTACTGGGGACTGAAACCAGGGCTGCTTTACCAATGAGTTACATTGCAAGCCCTTTTACATTTTAAAAAAAATTGAGAGAGGGTCTCTAAGTTGCTGAGGCTGGCTTTGAACTTGCAATCCTCCTGCCTTGCCTCTGAAGTCACTGTGATTACAGGCATGTACCACTATACCCAGTTTCTCCCTGGAACAGCTTTCAGTGGATCCCCAGTGCCTCCAGGACAATACTCCTAATTCTTTAGCATAATATTAAATAAGACCTTCCAAAGATGACCCCATTCAACCTCTTCAGCCTAACCTCCACCCCTAAACCCTCCCCACACTGTATCCCCCACCCACCAAGTGCCAGCCACCTGATATCTATCCCTGCTTTCTGAACTTCCTGAATTTGTGTTCTCAGTTCTTTTGCTCATGTCATGCCCTGTGCCTTTCTCTCCTTTCTGGGCCAGTTTTGATGGCCTATCACCTCTGAAATCTTTCCCCAATCTAACTGAGCGCTCATCCCATCTTCCATGGTTCTCAAGGCACTTGGTTCACACTTCTATTAGAATACTTCTAAGCCAAGCATGGTGGCACACACCTCTAGTCCCAGTGGCTCAGGAGGCTGAGGTAGGATCGCAAGTTCAAAGCCAGCCTCAGCACCTCAATAAGGCCCTAAGCAACTTAGTGAGACCCTGTCTCAAAATTTAAAAATAAAAAGGGCTGGGGATGTAGCTCAAGGGTACATGGGAGCACCTAGCAGACACGAGATGCTGCCTGTGGAAAGCCCAATGAGCCCCCTGAGGGGGCAATTCCAGGTACTGGATTCTACATCCAGTACAGAAAAAAGAACAACTTCCAATAGAGCCCACTGCAGAAAGGCTACAAAAGCAACATTACTGTGGTCCCCTCTGGGGTCCAGGAATAGAAGCTCATGGTGGATTGGAACTTTTGTTTTCACTTGACACCCTTCTGAACTGTTTGAGCTTTATATAATAATAAAACTGCTTAGAACATTTGGTCTTTATTATTAGAGTTAATTATATACTTGTCTGTCTACTACACTAGACTGGATTCTTTGAAGCCCAGAGCTGTGTTCTGGTCCTCAAGGTTTGACCTGGTGCAGCTGCTTAAGACATGTTTATGAAATTGAATGTTCTTTATATCTTAAAATATCTATCCAGATCCACAATCCTTATCCCTAAAACACAACATTTCTTCCAAATGACAGCAAACGCTTGTCATTGCATGTGATTAGGGAATGGAGTGTTGTAGGTTGAGAAAGGATGGGTTGAGAAAGGAACTACAGACATCGTACACTTGGCTCTTCTTTCTCAAAAAATGGGGAAAACCTTCCAGAACTTGCTGGTAATCAGAATCTAGTCTGATAATTCAGAAGGCACTTCTGAACCCACAGAGCTTCAGAGTACCCCCCAATTCTTTTTTTTTTTAGAATTTTAATATTTATTTTTTAGTTTTCGGAGGACACAACATCTTTGTTGGTATGTGGTGCTGAGGATCGAACCCGGGCCGCACGCATGCCAGGCGAGCGCGCTACCGCTTGAGCCACATCCCCAGCCCCTACCCCCAATTCTTATTTATTTTTGTGGTGCTAGGGATTGAACCCAGGGCCTCATGCATACTAGGCAAGTGTTCCACCACTCAGCTACATTTCCAAGCTTCTTACATTTTTATTTTGAGACAGAGTTCCACCAAGTTGCTGAGGCGGGTCTCAAACTTGTGATCTTCCTGCCTCAGCCCTCATGGGCAGCTGGGATTACAGGTGTGTGCCATGGCAGCCCCTTCCCCTGACTTTTTAAAGACTTGAACTTTCCATGTTGTGCTACAGCTATGGGGGAAGGGCAGTTTTAGAACAAGCACAGGGGGATGTCACGTCAGGAAGGCAGCCTTGCCCACAGCCAGCTCTCAGCTGACAACACGCCTGCTGCCTAGCTCTCAGAGTAGCTCACGCAGTGGCATGCAGCCCTCGATTGCCCATTTTCTGTCCACCCCTAAAGCAGACTACCCTGGTCCTTTTACTGCCTACCGTCCAAGATCCTGTTTCAGAGAAGGAGGTGCTGAACACTCTGGAGGAATTAATTCACTGTGCAATACTATATCCCAGAGGCCCCGCCCCACCCTCAGGGATCAGCTTCTGCTCAGAAGAATAAGGACCAAAAGCCCCTGAAACCTGATCCCTACTAGTGCCATCATATAGGCTATTTTTATTCTTATCAGGCCATGGGGGAAGGGATGCAAAGAAACCAGGGTCTAGTGAGCCTCATAAATGGAGAAGCTTACTTCACACATTTCTAACCCATCATCCATCCGGCTCCCTGACCTGTTCATGTCACACTAGTTTGCTGTTTTTTTTTTTTTTTTTTTTCAAATAGGGTCTGATTGATCTGGGCAAGGTGGTGCACGCCTGTAATCCCAGCTACTTGGGAGGCTCAGGCAAGAAGATCACAAGTTTGAGACAGGCCTTGGCAACTTTGTGAGACCCTGTCTCAAAAAAAAATGGGTCTGATATTTGAAAAACAGATATCAAGGAAAATTATCCTTAAAATTGTTTGCCAAGGTAATCGGAGACTACTTCATGATGCAGGCTAGGAACACAAGGGCAATGGATCCCACATTCCCATTCTCCCAACCAGCACTTTCACACACTGATATGCTGGGAAGCCCAAGGAGAACCACAGCCCTGCAGGTTGAGCTCCCTTCTGAATCATCAAATAAAGAGTCAATTTTGTCAGGTATGCTACAGTCTCAGAACATGGGTACTCTATTATCAGACACACAGTCATCTGAGCTGGCAGCATTGATGCCATCACCTTGCCCACATTAAGGCTATGGGAAACCAAGCTGTGGATTGCTTAAAGACCCTAGTGGCTCCACAGCTATGGCAACCATATGTCCCTGCTTTTCCAAGAATCTCAATTGCAAATATTCTGTCTGGCTGTCCCCAGAAACCACAAGAATGTTCCAGGGATTCTAATAGTTCATCAGTCCTACAGATTATCTCTTATACACAGAACAGTATCCAAAGGCTTCAGGGAGTAAATCCAGATTTGGGGTTCTGGAGATTCACACGGTTAATGGACCTACTATAGACTGAGAGGTCCACGTACTCCAGTTTGAATAAAAGTTATGTTCAACATGGGCTAGAGGTACACGTGGGCACTTGTCACATGTTATCTTGCCTACACTCCACTGCTCATTTGCCAGGTCCTCATCTCCTTCTGGAGAGTTCCACCTTCCCTGAGAGGCAGGCTAGAGGTTGCCAGGATCCTGGCACTTGGTCCCTACAGATCTCTCAGACACTTACCCGCGGGACACTGACACTTGGAGGTTGTAGCAAGGGAGAAGAGGCTTGTCTGAGAGCTCAAACATGAAATCATCCTCTTCCAAATCATCTCCTTCTTGATCAGCACTCCCAGGAGGATTATGCAGGAGGTCACAGGCAAATCCATCTTTTTGCTCTGTATGGAGAGTACATGGGAATTAGAACTTGGCTATACATACGAAACCAAAGACAAAAAAAAGCCAGTCAAAGAGGCATAAAGGGGATGATTAGGAGATAAATGACAAGGCCACAGGTCCCTGGCTGGGATCAAGGTTTATTGAACCCATGGCTCACATTCTTGGGAGACCACGTGAAAGTTCTATTCCCCCAAAAAAGTATTTTGTGGCAGAGATTCATTATATTCCTCCACCTGCTGATTGGAAAAGGCAAGGTGATGTGAAGGATGAGCTGCCCAGCTGTTGGAGATTGAGGCCTGAAGATGCTATCCACAGTCAAGGGCAGGCTAAAAACACCTGCTCTTCTCTGGCTGCAGCTTTCCCAAGCTGCTTTACTGCCTGATCCCTAAAGCCTGGGGGCTCAGATGGTTCCCTTTCCAGCCACATGTTTGGGTGTGGCTGATTGAATTCCATCCCAATCTTCTCCTGCCCAGCTTCTCTCAAGCTTAGAGATAGTCAGTTCCCTTAATCTTCAGCCCCTGGCCCAATAGGCAAATGCTAAATGACCACCACAAAGATGTGCTGATCTTCCAAGAGAGGAAAGCTTGAGCCAGAAGGCTAAGGCTCAGAAGACAGCAGCTATCTCAAAAACTAGAGTGCATCATCAGGGGAGGGGAGGGAGGGAATGATAGCTGCCAGATGAGGATTTGGGTCCCTGTTGAGTAATACCAAAAAAAGTGTTGAGGCTCACAAGGGGTGGGGGGTGGCTTCTGGGAGAGTTAAGACAAAGCAAGGGAGGAGAAAGAGACCTTGGAAGAGAGAATTTTTAAAGTACTCAGGGTGGGGAGTAGTAGAGGGCCAAGGAAGGATGGCTTTGTCCAGATGAGTTTCACATCTTCTCATTCCGGCAAATGAGGTCATGGTCTAGTGGTGGAGGGATTATGGTCTGGATTGAAATGGACTGTAAGCTACTAACAGGTGAGGAAGGACCTCCATATGGCAATTCCCATCTTTGAAAAGAATCAGTGAAACCCAAACCAAGTCCCACGTCTCTGATCCATAGATGAGGGTAGAATTCTTTCCACCTAAAGCTTACCCAACACAGAACTGCTGTAAAAATCCCAGGATACACCAGGATCACCTTCTGCCCGGCCCTGAAGATCTGAGAGGTGATCTGATGAAAGAAGAGAAGGCCATGAGACAAGGAGAACAGGCTGGAGAAGGCAACTCGAGGAATGTCCATGAATATGGGGTTGGGGAAATGGGAAGGAAGGAAGGATCACAAGAGAGGCAGGAGTGACCAGACAGCGATCTGCTTCTTGTTCCCAGTCAGAGATTGCAAACCAGCAGCCAGGACTCCAATCTAACCCACTGACCACCTGAGATTTGGCCTAGTATTTAAAATGCAACCCCTAACACCTTAAAACTGGGAATTTCCATTAAAAATATGGATTTCTAATTTTTGTGGAAAAAAATTGAGAGGATCTGGCAACACTGCATCCACATTCCTGCATGTCAACAGTTGGCTGGAGGGAGCTGCGACATGTGCGGGCTCCAGTCCCCACCCAGCCTCTTCCCTCTTTTTTACACATCAGCCTGAAGGCATGTAGTTTTGGGACCCCTGCTTCAAATGGTATAGGTTATTGCTCTGCAGGCAGAATCCTACAGCAATCCCAGGATTTTCCTTCCCTGCTGGTTCCAATGTTAACATATCCAATCAGGATGTCTCCACTTTAAAGTAAGTGGCTGTGGGTAGAGCTCAGTAGTAAAGCGTATGCTTAGCATGTGAGAGGCCCTGCGTTCCATAGCCAGCTCCAAAAATAATAAAAAAGTAAGATGAGCATAATTCCTTCTGTTTTTGTCTTTGAAATACATGGGAGAAAAGACGATATTTATCCTCAAAAACACCTTTTGCTTCCACTCATAAGTATATACACCGAAAAGAATTACAAACAGGTGTTCAGGCTGGGGATATAGCTCAGTTGGCAGAGTGCTTGCTTTGCATGCACAAGGCCCTGGGTCTAATCCCCGGCAACACACACACACACACACACACACAAAAAAAAAAAAAAAAACAGGTATTCAAACAAAAACTTATCCACAAATGTTCACAAGAGCTCTACTCATAATAGAAAAAGGTGGATGGGAAGCTGAGAGAGGAGGATTCCAAGTTTGAGGGGTTCAATCCCCAATACCAAAAAAAAGGAAAGGAAAGAAAGAAAAAAAAGGTTTGGAAGCAGCTCAAATGGCCATCCACTGGATGGATAAACAAAATGGAGTATATTCATACAATGGAACAGTATTTAGCCATAAAAGGAATAAGTATTGATGGGTGCTACATGAAATAAAAGAAAAGAAAACTCATACAGGAACAACAAAAAAAATCCATACATGCTATGACCTGGATGAACCTTGAAAACATGATAATAAGTAAAAGAAGTCAGTCACAAAGGCCACATTTATAAGATTCTGCTTATATGACATGTTCAGGATAGGCAAATCCATAGAGATAGAAAGCAGTTTGGTGGTTGCCAGGGGCTGGGGAAAGGGGCAGATGGGCAGTGACTGCTAATGGGGATGGGGTTTCCCTTTGGAATAATGAAAATTTTCTGAAACTAGATAGTGGTGATGATTGTACAACATCATGAGTGTGTTTACTGTCATTCGATTTTATACTTTAAAATGACTAAAACAGTAAATGTTATGTTATGTGTATTTTACCACAATAAAAACTTTTAAAACCACTTTTGTTTCCAGGCTCTAAAGACAGATGCAGGTCACTCTTAGTAGCCTCCTTGTTTCCTGGTTAGGCACCAACTAGTGGAATTGTTTCACCTCTTGGTTCCACCTGAACAAAAAGCAGGCCCACAGCTTTTATGACAAATTCAACTGTGCCATCTGTGGATGCATGGCCCCGCAGTTATCAATATGGCAACCAATACAACTGGCAAGCTGATTTAGCTATATGTAGTTGCCACCAGCCCTCAAGCAACACCGGGGCAACAGGGCAGGAGAGAGTCCAAAGGGCACAGGTGAGGTGAGGGCGTCACCTGCAAACCAAATCTCAGGAGGAAGTTGGCAACCATTCTTAAAGGAATGGAACTCATTTCCCCCCATAGAAAGCACCTCCACCACCAGATGCACCTTTCTTCTGGGTCATCTTAGCATCCTATTAACTGCTACCCATTTTTAGGCATCTTCTAAGAAACAAAGGGGTTCCTCCAGTAGGAGGGCATCCAGAGAGAAACTTTCAAAGCAGTGGTTGAGCAACCAGAGTGGGAAACCTTCAATCATGAACATTAGATCTTTGGTGTTTCAGGAAAAAAACTTGGAGGTTGCACTGTCAGCTTCTGTGCTCTTTACTCTGTGTCACTTGAGAATTGGAAGCAGTTTCTTCCAGAAGCATCTGTCAGGTAGGTAGGAGTCTACTCTGGGCCTAGCCCTGTGCTTGGTGTCATGGAAGATAAAGGAATGAGAATGTAAGTCTCAAAAAGACAGGGTGTCTATTGGTCTTGTTCATTATTACCCAAACTGTACCTAAGCCCAGTTCCTGGCACATAAGAGCTTAATATGGGGGGAATCACTATAAGGTGAGACTATAAAGTGCTTGCTCAACCAGCATGCCAAAACAGATGTACTCCTGCTGGTTGCCCCCTCCTCCCACAAGAGGTCACACAAGGATTCCATCAGAGCAGCCCAAGCTCACCACATTCCTGGGGCTCCTCTCTAGGGACTGTCTTCAGAGCCCCCGGCACATTCCTCTAATTCTCTGCACTGCCTGCAAATCTTTGTCTTGTGCAGGTGAACCTGCCCTTCTGAGACAGACAAAAGTTAACTGGCCCAAGCAAAGATGGAACAGGCCTATGAGTGGCACACAGGAGGAGCTCCAGGACCTGCTCAAAGGTGCAGCTTCAATACGCGTTCCATAGATGTTCACATACAATCAGAATGAAGTGAACTTCCTTTTCCTTGATCCTCCCTATTCCTACTGCAAAGCACAACTTAGTCCTTTCCTCTTATCCTTTCCTTGAAAAAGTTCCCTGGGCCCAGCAGTCCCCCTCTCCTATGTATATAATCAAAAAATATGGAAAATGGATAGTAAAACACATACTTGTATCTGCATGATCATAGCAGCACTGTTGACAATAGTTAAAAAAAAAAGGTGCACACTAGCAGGGCACGGTGGTGCACACTTATAATCCCAGTGGCTCGGAAGGTTGAAGCAGGAGGATCACAAGTTCAAAGCCAGCCTCAGAAACTTAACAAGGCCCTAAGCAACTCACTGAGACCCTGTCTGTAAATAAAATACAAAAAAGGGCTGGGGATGTGGCTCAGTGTTTAAATGCCCCTGGGTTCAATCCCTAGTACCAAAAAAAATAAGGTGTACACTGCCGAAAAGTCCACCAGTAGATAAAGGGAAAAGCACAATGGAATATATACACGCAGTGAAACATTACTCAGCATAAAAAGAATAAAGGACTGAGACATGCTAACACACGAAGAGACCTTGAAATCAGTGTACTCAAGAAAGAACCCAGACATGGAAGCCCCCGATTGTATGATTCCATTCATAACAAAATTTCTAGAAAAGGTAAATCTGTAGAGACAGAGAGCAGATTAATGGTTGCTAGGGGTGGGTAGGAAGGGGAAATGAAAGCAACTACTTCATGGGTACAGGGCTTCATTTGGGGGTAACAAAAATGTTTTGGAACTAGATAGAGGTAGTGGTGGCAAAATATATTAAATGCAGTAAATACTACTGGATTGTTCACTTAAATCATTAATTTCACATTACAAGGAGTTTTACCTCGATGTCCTTTTTTTTTTTAAAGAGAGAGTGAGAGAGGAGAGAGAGAGAGAGAGAGAGAGAGAGAGAATTTTTAATATTTATTTTTTTTTAGCTCTCGGCGGACACAACATCTTTGTTTGTATGTGGTGCTGAGGATCGAACCCGGGCCGCGCGCATGCCAGGCGAGCGCGCTACCGCTTGAGCCACATCCCCAGCCCGATGTGCTTTTTTTTTAAAGCACCCTCAGAGCTTCATTCCAAGAGTAGACCCTCTCACCTCCATGTGAGCAGCAGCCTGCAGAGTTTCTCTGTTTCCTAGGGTTCCATAAACCCCTCCCCTTCTCTACCAGCTAAGTCACCAGCTGAGGGACATGAAAGGATTGAAAAAACAAAAAGCAAGCCGTCTTCAACATGGGGTCATACGGCAGAGGTCTCTAGAAAGAAAAACAAAACCCTGTGATTCAGTGACCTCAAGTGGTAAATTGCTAACCCTTCCATCAGTGGAAGGAAGAGCAGTCCTGGCACTGCCTTGGGTGCCCTGACCAAGCTGTGGCAACTCTCTCTGACTCCAACGTTCCTTCTCACAGAGGAGGAAAAAAACATGTCTGTTTTCCTTCTGCTCGCTTGGATATTACTCTTTTCTTCAAAGGGTCAAAGGTAAATCAGTCACAGGCCTGCCTGTAATTTGGTTCATGGGGGAAGCCTTCCAAAGGCCTCTTGGGGGGTTTGGAAAGCTTGATACTCCAAGCCCAAAAATTAGGTAGATAGTGTTTACTGTCTGGCTTCTAGTACCCAGCACAGCACCCAAAATCTAATAGGTGCTCAATATATGAATGGGACAGGGAGGGAGTGCCATTTGGTCCTTCATGATCTCACAGAAAATGAGCCTCACCTCAAATCAACCCAATATAAGAAAATCCACATTTACAACCCAGATGAATTACCAGCATCTTCTGCTTTATGAAAGGATTCATTACAGGATGCCTGTAAATAGTGACATTCTGCTGCACACATAGAAGATTTAAGTCACAGACAAGTCTTTCAGAACAGGGTCCTTGCACAAAGCAAGGGAAGCTGTACAGGAGGCATGACCCTGATGCTCGGGCCCCCTTGACCACTAGCAGAAAATAGAGCCCTTTGTGCCCTACAGGGATTCACCTTCATTTTTGTCCATTGAGACCTCCATTGCAAGGAGGAGAATGATGATAATCTATAAAGTCTGGTCAGGCAAACACTTGGAATGAAAAGAAAAAAAAAATCCCCCAAAACAAAATAGTTTCTAAAATACCTCAAAAATACCTCAGCCAGATAGGCAAGGTGAAAACAACAACAACGAAGTCCATGAAAATGTATCCAGGTGGGGGGGGGCAGGGAAGGAATGCTTCCGTAACCTCCAACCTACTGCTTCCCGCAGTCACTATCCAGTTACTCCAGTGGTTTCTGGAGAACTGGTTGGGAGGAGTCCAGAGATGAAAAAAGAAAGCGAAAAATACTCAGATCAAAGCATTGAAAGAGCCCCTGATGTTGGCTGCACAACATCATGAATGTCCTAAATGCTACTGAATTATTCACTTTAAAAGGTCACATTAGGTGAATTTCACCTGATATTTTAAAAAAGCCACTGAGTATTGTCCTTTCACCTTCTCTCTACCAAATAGCCTTTGGGGCCAAGTTCCCCCACCCTTCCTCGGGGAAGCCTGCTGACTCCTGCCAGTGCTTGCCTCCCTGGGGCTGAGGTCCTAACCTGACTTGCTAGAACTTTTCCTAACAGGCTAATAGAGCTCCATCTTTGCATGGAGAAGTGGTGACCTAATCTCTAAACCTGCATAGCTCCTGACCTCCATTATTAAGCCACCTCATGCCTATGAATTGAGAAATGTTGTTAACATTTGAAAGAAGGTGCTCAGCCTGAATAGGGTAGAAGTACCAGTTTTAAGAAAAGACTTCCCAGTCAGGCATGGTGACCCATGCTTGTAATCTCAGGCCTGGGAGGCTGATGCAGGAGGATCACAAGTTCAAGGCCAGCCTCAGCCACTTAGAGAGATCCTGCCTCAAATTAAAAAGGGTGGAGGATGTAGCTCTGTGAAAACACCTCAGGGTTAAATCCCTGGTACTGTTCCCCCAGCAAAAAAACAAAATTCTTCTCTGGATTTTGCAACATGAACGGGCATTTGAGTTAGTTTAAGGAGATGCCAAAAGACTGATTAGGAGTTGGTATGAGTTGACAGTAAGAGGAAGAGGGGGAAAGAAGGGTTGGGGATATAGCTCAGTGGGTAGAGTACTTGCCCAGCCCTGGGTTCAAGGCCCTAGGTTCAAGCTCCAGTACAGCAAAAAATGAGTGGGAAAGGTGTTTATTTCTAATTTTTTTAAGTACCTAAAAAGTATTTAAAATGATCTCAACATTCAAACTCTTTGGGGGGGTTTAGAAAAAAAGAGTTCCTCTGCTTTCTAAGGTGGTCAGAGATAGCTTTACTTAGACCCAAAGAGTCCTGAGACCCTCAGGGAGATTTCTAGCCTGGAGAGGCCCCTGCATTGGCCAGTTTATGAAAGAGTTTCACACTGCCTTTATCATATTGAGATGTTCAGGATGTTCATCTGTGCCCCATTTTCCTGGGAATCCAGTGGAGTACAGATAACACATGTATATCTGAGAGAGAATGCATGTAAGAGGGGGCCACAAAGAGCACATCCCTAGTGACTAAAGGGAATGATGGTTATCACTGACCCAGGACAAATGGCTGAATGGAAATCCAGAAGTTGCTCTATCCCTTAAGAACAGAGGTTTGAGGAGCCAGAGCTAGGGGGACTAAAAATGGAAAAGGCAGCCCTCTTGCCTCCCGGGCTGAGGTTCAGTCAGGCTGGGAGGACTGAGGCCTAGATTCCAAGGTTCAGGCCAGTTAACTGGGAGAGGGGGCTAGGCAGAAGTCAAAATCTCCATCAGCAGTCTTCCATCACCCTTGCTTTAATCCCCAGCTTCCACCAGTCTGAAGGCAGTGCACCCCACCTGTTTTTCCTTTCATCAGAAACTTCAGCTCAGGTTCACTGAGTTAACCTCTGTTTAATAGACAAATAGGCCATGATTGGGAACCCAGAATTGTATCTCTGGCAGGTAGGGTTTGGGGCCGGGGTTCGGGAATAAGTAGATCCAAAGTCCAGGTAAGAGAGGGGTGAGAGGTCTTAGGTTAGTTGGTTCCTGGTCCAAGAGTTTCTACTGCAAACACTGAAGTCTCTAACCAGGTTCAGAGATAAAATTTTCAGCAGCACTGTTACTCAGGCAGTCTGAAGTAACAGCCAAGTGTCAAAGCTATGATGTCACTAAGAGGTGGGGTTCTGTATTACAACATCAAATCTAATGAGACTCCTACTGAACATATATAAGCTAGGTTCCACCTTTCCCCTCTTCCCCCTGCCCAACTCAGTAAAGCTATCTACCTGCAGACTAACAGCTGCTACCCACTATGGAGAAAGTAAGTGCACGGTGGCTTGTGGTCCTTACCATGGGCCTGGACACAAGTCACTTTTCCAGAAGGGACAGGTGAGGGTGGAAGAGATGAAATGAAGAGAAGGGGGATTACATCACAGTAACCACTGGTAAGAGCTGTGAGGAATAAAGCTTCAGGGAGGGTCCCAGGGGTTTCACTTTGATCACAAAGAGAAATTGCAAAAACAATAGCAACATGCTAAGCATCACTTCTTTGCCACTGATATCCCATTCACAGCAAAGATCAACACATTTTGCCCCAAACCAGATCTACTAGCAGAGCTGCTGTCCCTCAAAGAGGTCTACACCAGATACCTAGTGAAATGGGTCCCCCCATGGGCTTCCAGGATCCTAAAGAGGTTGAAATGTGGACACATACAGCAAGTGGCTTTTTATTTTAAAGTAGCTAGGGATTTCTAAGAAGCTGACAAAAACATGTGAAGTAGGAAGGTGCTCCACATAGGTAGCTGTTTGGGATGGAGGAGGATGAAAAAGATCCCCTGACAGGTTCAGGAGTCAGAGGTCAGAGGATACTGGCTGCAAATCTCGGCCACACTTACCACTCAGAAAACGTTTCATGGTGTCGCTGCTGGCCAGCTTCATGGCTGTCTGACCCGAGTAGGTGGCCAATGTGGGATCAGCCCCATAGGACAGCAAGAGCCACATGGTTTCCAAGTTGTCATTGACCACTGCATCATGAACTGGCCTGTGGAGGTGATATGGGGTGAGGAAAACAGGGTCCAAGTGGGAACTATGAGCTTTAAACTTCAGGCTACTTCATCAGAGAAAAAAATGAGATGGCCCTAGGATAACTCCAGTGGAACGTGACTAAGCTCCAGGGAGGGGGACCACCTCTGACCTGCAACCCCCCCATACCTCCTTCTTTCTCTGTGCTTCTTTCTCTTCCCTCCCCTTACTCTCTTTACCTCAGCCCCCCACCCTCACATCTTGGGATAGTCCCTAGGGCACAATGAAGTGCCACTAGTAGCTCAGAAGAGAATGGGTCCCTGACAAAGGTTAAAATTAAAACAGATACAGGGGTTAAGACCTGAAGAACCCAGGTGACCGCCCAAGAGCAGGGACGGGCAGAGCAGCTCCACACACCAGCCAGTGGCCAAATGGAGGCTGCAACTTTTGGTCTGGATCCCCCTGCTTGTCATGCAGCTCAGGTTTATTTTACCTAGGAAGTAGGTCCTCTGGTAGAACAGAGGAGAATGTAAGTTTCTCTAAGATGTAGCAAGTATGTATTTTTTTAAAGTGGGTAGGAAGCAAATTATAGTCAGGCTTGGTGGTGTACACTTGTAATCCCAGCAACTTGGGAGGCTGAGGTAGGAGGATTGCAAGTTTGAGGCCAGCCTAGGCAACTTAGCAAGGCCCTGTCTCAAAATAAAATTTAAGGGCTGGGTTGTAGCTCAGTGGTAAAGTGCTTGCCTCGCACACATGAGGCCCTGGGTTCTATTCTCAGCACCACATAAAAATAAATAAATAAATAAAAATAAAGATATTATGTCCATCTACAACTAAAAAATATTTTTAAAAAATTAAAATGGAGGACTGGGGGTGTGGGTCAGTGGTACAGACTCTGGCATTCAATTCCCAGAACCACAGAAAAAAATCAAATTAGAAAAATCAAATCTAGAATCTTAATCTAAGGTCAGCCTCCCATTAGTTCCTAAGGCCCCAGATTCTTCCTGAGACAGGGCCCCACCAGGATGAAATGAAGGAAGGCTTAGTGATCTTCTTGGTAAAAACTGCATGAGATGGGATGAACCTTGGAAAATCTTAGCCTCCCCTTAGTAAACAGAGTGGACTGGCCATCCAGGAATTCATCCTGCTCTAAACTGGTTCCCTCTTCAGTCTACAAAAAATTTTCCAAAAGGCTTCCTGGAAAGGGCTCTCTGCAACTCGCTGCTTGGTGTGCTACAAATGTCCAGGCTGGGGCAAGTTCTTTTCATGGAGGGGCTAAGCTGGAGATGGGGCTGGGCCTCAGAGAAGGAGAAACTTTCTTGCCTTGTACCATCCTGTGCACTACAATTCACATTGGCACCATGCTCCAGCAGGATGTTCAGGATGTCAGTCCAGCCCCGGGAACAGGCCTCATGCAGGGCTGTGTAGCCAGCATTATCACGGTGATTGACATCCTCACTGTCCTTCTGGAGGCAATACAGAACAACGTCCTGTGGGGATAGGGATAGCTCCATGAACAAAGAGAGGTCAAATTCTCAGAATCATACCAGTTAGACTTGAAGCCCCCCCCCCCAATATGTCTCAAAATCTTTCTTCAAAGAAGTCAGTTCTAGCCAGGCATGGTGGTTCATGCCTGTAATCCCAGTGATTTGGGAGGCTGAGGCAGGAGGATCACAAGTTCAAGGTTAGCCTATGCTTAGGGCCTCACTCAGCAATTGAATGAGGCTCTAAGCAACTTAGTGAGATCCTGTCTCAAAATTAAAAATAAAAAGAGTTTGGGGTGTAGCTCAGTGGTAAAGTGTCCCTGGATTCAATCCCTAATACCAAAAAAAGAGAAGTCAGTCCTGAGCCACCAGTCACCAAGACCCCAGCTCTGGGCCATTTCCTTGGCAGTAGAGAGGCATTTTCTTATGATAAATAGCACTCATCTAGGTAGTTGTCACTGGGGTAAGGTCCTCAGAGGGGCTCCCCTGCCCACGCAGAGCTCATACTCCGAGACCTGGACTCCCTGAGCTTTGTGAGCCAGCTCCAGTCCAGGGAAATGATGAGACATGGTAGTGAGCACAGCTTTTGGTGGTGATTCAAGAACTGGGAAGGAAGAATTGTTTTAAGTACCATCCTTGGATGCTGGGCTCAGCAGGAACAATGTTTCTGCCAGTTCCAGCCCTTCCCTCAAGTCAGGATTTTTCCAAGCATAATTCAGTCATTCATCTATACCTTAATGGTTAACTTCCTTGGGCTGAGCAGATAGGACCAGAGGGGAACTCCAGTAACTTGAAGCACCCTAGCTGGGATAGATGAGGCCTTGGGTAATGGGCTCAGTAGATACTGACTGACTGACTTTCAGAACAAGGTACTTGCCATCAGCCCTCTTTGGGGCACTAGGAGATGGGAATCTTAGCCCTTCTGCCTGATACCTCAGAGGCTAGCTGGCCAGAGTGAATGTGCGTGTGCCTGTATTGGCGGGGGAGGGGGGGTGCTGCCACCTGTCTTCAGAAACTGGCCTCCTGCCATCCTTACCATACAGATGTTCGCTTCCAGACCATTCCTTTCCTTCTAATCCTGACAGGCTGCCCTGACCTCTGCTTCTGCAGTGAAGGCCTGTTTACTGGTTTTGCCTCACACACACACACACACAAGAAAATAACTTTGAGGGCCAGATGTGAGCTACCATACCCGAAACCCCAGCATTTTGGGAGGCTGGGGCAGGAAGATTCCAAATTCCAGGCTAACCTTGGCAACTTCTGCTGAGGCAGAAGGATTCCAAGTTCAAAGCCAGCCTTAGCAACTTAGCAAGACCTGTCTTCATATAAAAAAAAGAAAAAGGACTGGTTATATACTCAGTGATAAAGTGTCCTTGGGTTCAATCCCCAGTACCAAAAAAAAAAAAAAGATGGCCATGGGAAGGAGACACTATCAAGTCATAACAACTCAGCTCTCCTGTGCTGACCAGCCTGGCTGGGAGTGGCAGTCTTGAAAGGAATAGAAACTTGAAAAGAAGGCATGCTATTTGGTCATGTTGGTACATGCCTGAAATCCCAGTGATTAGGGAGGCTGAGGCAGGAGGATTGCAAGTTCAGAGCAAGTTTCAGCAATTTTGCAAGGCCCTAAGCAATGAAGTGAGATCTTATCTCTAAATGAAAAAATAAAAACACGAGAGGACGTGGCTCAGTGGTTAAATGTCCCTGGATTCAATCCCAGTACCAAATAAATATGTAAATAAATAAATAAAGGGCTGGGAACATGGCTCAGTGGTTAAGTGCCCCTGGGTTAAATCCCCAGTACCAAAAAAAAAAAAAAAAAAAAGGCATGCTATGTAATTCAGCAACTCTACTGCTAGGAGAAAATTCTGAGGAAATCATCAGGGCAAAAATACATGGTGAGGGGCTGGGGATGTGGCTCAAGCGGTAGCGCGCTCGCCTGGCATGCGTGCGGCCCGGGTTCGATCCTCAGCACCACATACCAACAAAAGATGTTGTGTCCGCCGAGAACTAAAGAATAAATATTAAAAATTCTCTCTCTCTCTCTCTCTCTCTCTCTCTCTCTCTCCTCTCTCACTCTCTCTTTAAAAAAAAAAAAGATGTTGTGTCCACCGAAAACTAAAAATAAATAAATAAATATTTTAAAAAAATAAATACATGGTGAAGAGAGTTTGTATCAAGAAAAAGTGGAAAATGACAGAAATGTGTGACAATGAAGCAGTCTTCTAACCCTACCCTGGCACTTGGAAATCAAAAGATCTTAGTTTGAATTTTGACATATATATTCACAGTATTAAGTGATCTTAAATACATCATTTAACATTGCTAAGCTTCGATCTTCTCATCTGTAAAATGAGGAATGATAAAGTCTATCTCCATAGGCTTACTATAATCAAAACTCTTATTAACATGACAAAAGGGGTGTTCAATAAATGCCAGCTGCCTTTCCTGCCTACTTTCCAGTGTATGGGGAAGTAGTACAAGGTGAGGTTAGCTCAACTCTGCCCCTCAAGCATGCTCCTGACCCTTCTACCAGAAGCCAAAATTAGGGGAAGGTGCAGAGGAGATGAAGAGTGAGCAATAACCACCCCTGGTCCTCTCTGAGGGTGGGAGCTACCACAGAGGGAAATTCAAGGCGAAGTGAAAATCCCAAAATCCCCATCCTGGCCTAGGAATGCAGTGGGTGATATTGTATTACCATTTCAATTGCATTTATCCCAAACGGGCATTCAAATAAGCGTGCATTCCCACACACTGAGATCAGACAAGGGGCAAGGCAGTCCCACAGGCTATGTGGGCAGTAGAGGGAGGCCAGCTGGGACTCAAGCTGAAGAGGAGCCAGTGACAAGACACTCCCTCAACAGAGGCCCAGGCCAGTGTCATGTGTGGCCACAGGGGAGCTGGCTCACCTTATAGCCGAGACGTGCTGCCCGCTGCAGGAGGGTCTCACCAGCATTTTTGTTCACAATGAGCCGCCGTGCCTCTGGGGGGATCTGCCGAGTTGTTGGTGACTCTGAGGCCTCCTCTGGGCCGGCACTTCGGGACTTAGAGGGTGTACATGGTTCAGTGGGCTTCACTGGGGTGGGAGATTTGGGAGATCGAGTCTTCTGTTGGCTCCAACGACCTTTACCCTGGAAAGCAGAGGTGCAGCCCTGGGTCAGGTCAGGCAACCAATCTCATCCATCATGGCCATGCCACTTGGCTGCCAAGGCCATCTCACCTCATCAGTGTTTCACGTGGTGCTTTGCTGAAAGTACCCCAAGTGGCCATAAGACCACTGCCAACTTTGAGGCTAGAGGTTGAGCAGGTCACACTAGCCATGTGGAGCATTTGTTAGATCACCATGGCTTCCTGTGCACTCCCACCATGGGTTGGGGAGTGAAGAGAATCAAATCTTCAGCCCCATAAGCCATGGAATGATAAAGGGTTTGGGAAAGTGGGGGTACAGGGCATCCCAGCTTCTCTCAAGCACTCTGCAGGCCTTTGTTACCTGCCTCAATGTCCCCTCACGTGGTCTGCATGAGCCATGTCTATAAGTAAAGAGGGCAAAGCGAAGCGGAGACAGCTGTCATTTAAATAGTCACACTTCTTAATGCTTTTACTCTTATTGCAAAAATCTCCCCCCAACTTCCCACCTCACGGGCTTTTCCCATCTTTCACCACACCTAGCCCCCAGATCATATTCAGGCCCACCTGAGGTGCGGGACCAAGCTGAGGCTTGGAAACAGGACAGTGCTGAGTTTAAAGCTTGCCTCTGCTACCCACTACCTGTAACACCTGCGGCCTGGTCCAACCCCTCTGAGCCTTTCGCCCTTGCAGGGTCTGTGAGATAATGAACTACTACCAAGGCTGCACCGCAATGAACAGGGAAGGAATTTACAAAATGTTAGTAGAGTCCTGTCCTCACAAGAGGCACCTGGGTGCCTCCCCTCTGCCACCGCTATTTTGAACTGAAATGTCTATGCAAGTTCACATGCATGTTCCTACCATGGCATACTGGTAGGAACATTGGTTTATGGGGGCAAGTAACTTGTTTCTTTAATTCAGGGGGTCTTTAGAGCAGAAGGAACTCGAGGAGCTATATACTTAGGCAATAAGATGTAAGAGCCTCTTCTGTCTGGACCTAGGTTAGATGGTGTGATTTTAAACTTGGGAGTTGATGCCATAGTTGGATAAGACTTGGGAAGGGTAAATATACTTGGGAGTGATGTGAATCATTGAAAGCCAGAGGGAAGACTGTGGCAGCTACCCTCCAAAATGGCTCTTGAGGATCCTCCCCACCCCGTGACATTCATTATTTTGTGTAACCTCCTCCTCCAATGGATAGGGCTGACCTATATAACCAGTGGGAGACTGCAGAAAGGACCATGTATCACTTCCAAGGCCAGGTCCTGAAAGACATTGTGGCTTCTGCCTTGTTTTCTTTTGGATCACTCACTGTGTGGAGAAAGCCAGCTGCCCCATATCATGAGAATATTCAAACAGCCTTTTGGGGAGACCCATGGAGCATGGAAGGGAGGCCTCCTGTCAACAACCATAATCAAATTGCCAACCATGTGAGCCAGCTACCCCAAAAGCAGATCTTCTGGTCCAAGTCAAGCCTTCAAATGAATATAGCCCTGGCTGACACCTTGACTGCAACCTCATGAGACCCCAATCCAGACCCAGTTAAGCTGCCCCTTAATCTCCTAAGCCCCAGAGACTGTATGAGACAATATATGCTTATTGTTGTATTAATCCACTACATTTTAGAGTGATTAGTTACACCACAATAGAGTTAATATATATACTTATCCAAATCCCTCAGAGCATTAAGATTTCACTTAAATCCTATATACTCTACACTATTCTACAACACCTCTGATCCCACTCCTTCTTTCTCTGCACATCTGGAGCAGAGAAAGAATCACAGACTCTGATGTCTGATGTCTCACTTTCTTATTTCTTTCCAATGTTTTATGTTTTTTGCTGGTGGTGGTGGGGTTTCTGTGGATTGAACCCAGGGTGCTCCATCCCCAGCCTTTTATATATTTTTTTAAATTTTTCAGATAGGGTTTCACTAAATTACTGAGGGTCTTGTTAAATTGCTAAGGCTGGTCTCAAACTTGCAATCCTCCTGCTACAGCATCCCAATTTCCTGGGATTACAGGTGTGCACCACCATGACTGGTTGGTGTCATTGTTTTTAGCATTTTATGGGTAAGTCTTGATTTCCTCTGCTAAGATTTAAAAAAAAAAAAAAACTTTTTTGAGACAGGGTTTTACCATGTTGCCAAAGCTAGCCTCTAACTCCTAGGCTTAAGAGATCCTCCTGCCTCAGCCTCTGCAATAAGCTACCAGGCTAGGTCTTAAGCTCCTTGGGGGCAGAGTTTATACTGTCACCTTCTATTTAGTTTCTTAAAGCACTGGACTCAGAACTCAGGGTTATCCCTGAGTCCAACAGATAGGTATTGTGTGAGCCATGTATAGAGCCTTGGGTGGCCAAACCTAGGAAGACAAAGTCAGAAAAGGAGAAGTAGCAGAGAGAAGATGAGGGGTCAGGGCATTTATTTCCTCTGGTAAATCCCAAGATCACGAGAAGCCTAGTCTTCATCCCAAAAGGGCAGAGGTACAATCCCTAGCAGGAAGACACCAACTATGAGGGTATAATGTTGCTTTATTGCCAGGAGAATGGGGCATTTAACGGCAGGACTGGAGGATGCTGGGTAAAGTACCAGGTTTTCACTAAGCCAAGCCAGAAGCCAAAGGGTGACTCTCTTTCTGGGGGCCAGAGCTGCCAGAGAGCAGGAGGGAGGCTGCCTGAAAGAGGGAGGAGCAAGAACAAGTAGGGGGACCCCTCCCCCTCTCCACTTCCCCCTGGCTCAGAGCCCTTGTGGGAAGAAGCCCTTGGCCAATGCCCCGCTTTAGTGCTGCAGAAGCGTCCCCCTCCCTCCCCCGCCTTGCTTTCCACTACAAAGCCCATGCCATGGGGGCAACCAGAGCAGGTGGTGGGGACTGGGAGAAAAAGAAAGGCGGGAGGGAGAAAGGGAGGCCCTGAGGAGGGACAAAACCCTCTCCAGGAGAACATTTCAACAGACACACTGCCAGGCAGAACAACCAGACAGAAGCATCAGAGTGTGCGGCTGGTTACCTTTGTGTGGGACTGGGCCATCTGAGTGTCTGGGGCAGAACAGGGGAAGGGGAGGGGGAAGCAAGAGACTGGGACGCCCACCTTTTGCCAGAGCTGCTCAGGGCTGCAGTGTTTCCTGCCTGCTAGCCCCCTCCCCCTGTGTCTCCAGGATACAGATAGAAGCCACCCATTCAGAGTCTGTGAGGCACATGGAACCACTGGGGCTGCAGAGGTAGACAGGCCTGCTCCAAGTCCCAACTCTGGCCCTCTGGACCACTAAGTGACCATGAAATGAATCCCTCACCTTCCCTCAGTTTCCTCACTATAAAATGAAGATAATATAAGTACCTAAGTCTCCAAGATCCACCACAGGAATTAAGAGCAATAACATGAATGAAGCAGAATTAAGAGCAATAACATGAATGAAGCATTTAGCACAGACCGGGGATTCCTTGCTCTTCCCTTAAGCCCCTCTCTGTCTTTCTACCACTCTGGGGGTGAGAGGAAACGGATGCCACACCATGCCTCTGTCTCCTCATTCGTGCCTCTGCCTGAAGCACAAGGATGCAGACCAACCCTCAGAGAGTACTCTACCGTTATCAAAGCCTGTCACAGACATTGCCTCCTTTGTTCCCCCAAGCACCCTTGTGAGACAGAAAGGGCATGAAGTATCAACTCCATTTTTAAAGATGAGCAAATAGACTCGAGTACCTTGTCTGAGCTGGAACAGGGTTCCGGAGAGGGGGGAGCAGAAAGGAGGGGGAGATAAGCACCCACTCTTTGACAGTGCTATTCAGGGATCCCTGCTCAGGAGCTGGAGAGAGCAGTAAGAATCACAACCACCAAAGCGAGCCCATTATAGCCTGTTTGGGTTTTTTGATTGTCAATGACAAATACTTATTATGGGTACAAACTTTACCTTAGACCTTCACTTTCTTCAAATGCAAAACTCGCCCAGGATGAGGACTAATATTTTTTTTTCTAAGGATACAGGGTAGAACCCAATACCAATGCAGTGAGCATCAGATCCAAAAGAGATGTCAATTTTGAATGGGGGTGCCTGGCTGATTGGTGAGTGCCCACTCACTTAGTCAAAGGAATGGGGGTGGGGGGAGGCAGCTATAACTTGGACCCAAATAGAATTCCTTCAGCTCCACCCTCAAGCAACCTTTGTCTGGACATCAAAACCCTTGCTTCTACAAGTTGTTTTCTACCTTGATTGACTCAGAAAGCTCCATGATTGGTTTCCAGTGAGTTAAGCCCAGACAAAAGCTTCTTGATTGGATGTTAACAAGCTATTCAGGCTAACATCCTGCCATATTCTTTAACTCTTCCTTAACTCAAAGGAGATCCAAGGATTGTAGAGGAAAAGTCATGGTGGGCCCAACTCTATAGTTGGCTATAACTTTAGTTCCCATTCTTCAAGTCCACCCCAACCCTTCTAGAACTAATTTAGAACTCTTTAATAAACATGGGTTAATTTGATCATTCCCATCCACTCCCTCCCTGCCCTCCCCAAGAAGATTCCTGCTGGAGGAGTTTGGTGGAAAGCTCCCCTGCCACACACATACTCCTGTCCCCTGCCCTGTTCCCCTGGTGGCCACACACCTTTGACTCTTCTGAGACGTTTGCCATGTGCTTGGTCTTGCACTTTCGTTTTCCTGATGGCTTTTCTGAATTGTCAAGGCAGGCTGGCTCCTCCAGGTTATTTGGGAGGAAACCATTTGGTGAATCTGAGATCCCCTGGGCTTTGCTGGGCAAGAGAAGGTTCCTGTTCCTGAGACGATGCTCCGAATTTTGGGAGGGAGTCTTCTGCTTACGATTCTTTGAATCTGGGCAAGAAACAGGAAAGAATAGATATCAGAGAAATGCAACACTAAAAAGCAACGCCATCCTCTAAGATGAATCAGAGGACTTTGGGGATTCGAATCACTGTGCAAAGTTGTGTAACTATTAGTTCTTGGTATATTATGCAGTGCTGACTATTCCACTCAGTGCTTCTCAAATGGACAGTATAGTTCAACACCAAAGTCCCTCCTCCACAAGCAAGAGACAGATCCCAGCCCTGCCAGCAGGGTGGCAGCTCATCTGGCTATTCCCAAGATGAGGGTGATTTTAAAGAATTTTCCCTAGCCCAGAACAAATCAGAATTTCTTTTCAACTTTCTCTCTGTCCTCTTTGTCTTGATCTCCAATATAAAAACAAATCTATTCAGGTGTGTTGGCAAACACCTGTGATCCCAGCTACTTGGGAGGCTAAGGCAGGAGGATCACAAGTTTGAGGCCAGCGTTGGCAAATTAAGAAGATCCTGTCTCAAAGAATAAAAAGGACTGGGAAAGCTGGGTGCAGTGGCACATGCCTGTAATCCCAGCTGCTGGGGAGGCTGAGGCAGGAGGATCACAAGTTCAAAGCCAGGCTCTGAAACTTAGCAAGGCCCTAAGCAATTTAGTGAGACCCTGTCTCAAATTAAAATGTTAAAAAGGGCTGGGAATCTAGTTGAGTGCCCCTGCATTCAATCCCTGGTACCAAAAAAAGAGGCGGGGGCTGGGGATGTACCTCAGTGGTAGAGCACCCCTGGGTTCAATACCCAGTACTGCAAAAATACAAATTTAGTGGCTCCACTGAAGTATCAGTATAGTAAGGTGGGGGCTACACATAGAAGGCTGCCTTTATGGTCTATCCAGCTAACTGTCTTGTTTGTCACTCTCTGAGGACACAAAGATTAAAGCAACAGAAACTCCCCAGGACTAGAAGGCGTCATGGGCCTACTTAGCTGGTGGGCAATGGAAGAAAACTGCCACCTTCCTTGGTTGGAAATCAAGTCACTGGTGTCACTGAAACACACGAGGCCATATCTCTATTTCTAACCACGGCCCACTGAACAAAGTACATTCTAATTTCAAAAAGGCCTGCTGGGAACTCCATTAGCAAGAGCCTCAACCTTAGGGTTTGCCCTAAACTCCATGTGTAGGGGCGAGAGATCGTATTTGCTCTCATCTCTTAACATCAGTGTTGTTAACATCTGTTAACATCTGTGACTGGACAGAACCAATCCAGAAGCTCTGTGAGCCTGTTTCCATACCTATAAATGGGGAGAATATAATCCACATCCCAGTAGTGGTAGGAGAATTAAGTGAGATCATACATGCAAACTCCTTTACAAAGTGTTATAAAAAGTAAGGCACGATTACTATCTTATTTAAATGCAAACTCCTTAGTAGGGCCATGCCTGTGTGTTCTTTATCTCCCCCATGGGACTGAACACAAGTATTGGTTTTTTGCCTAGCACATGGCAAATGATCAATATGTCTTTGAAGGGAATTAACTATAACCTCAGTTTCTCTACATCCTGAAATGAAGGCATTGAGATCCAAGTCCAGCCACGTGGACTCTCATGTGTGACATTGCCATGGGCAAACCCAGATATGAGAGTCATGGTTCCAATATGGCAAACTGTCTGTAACTTATGTACAACTCCTAAAGCCACCTCTTTTCCCCAACTAGCCCTAGCCCACTGTCCAAGAATTTCTATGCTGGATGGTCTCTAATGGCACTTCCAGCCAGAACATCTAGACCAGGGCTTTTGATGCAACACGTTTGGACTGAGGCAAAAGAGGAAGGAACAGAATGGTGCCTTGTGAGGACCTCAGGAAGCATGAAGAGCCATATTAGAGCATTTAATGCCACAAAAAAAGAAGCAGCCCCCTCCCCATTTACCCAGGGCATGGAAGGCTCTGGAGTTTATTCAATTGCAGAGGAACAAGGGCTTTATAAGAGTACATAAAGGAACAGAGTAGAGGTAACAGGTGTGTGAGGAGAATGACTCTTCCTACCCTCTCCACAGGTAAAGAAGGGAGACAGCCAAGCCCAGGATAAAAGGAAAGGTCACAAGGCTCAGAAAGGAGGAGGGTGACCTGCTTGTCTGACATTGATCTGAAAGACAGGTAATAGTAGGAGGGACTAGAATTTCCTGAGGAGAGACATGTATGTCAGACAATTCTTGCATGAAAATGCCATCATTAAATCTGGAGGCAGTTAACCAGACCATATGCCAAAGCCAGCTGCCTCAACACAAAACACTTAGATACATCCATGGAGGGATAATGACCTATTTTCCACAACTGGAGCTGCCCCCAAATCAAGCAGGATGCCCTGATCACTGGTATTCTCCCATGTTACTTCTTGTTCAATGCTACAGAGAGCTCTCTCTGCACTGGGTAGTAAACTGGACCAGGCAACCTTGAAGGTTGTTCTAGTTCCAAGAGCTGACAGCTCCATAGGAAGCTTCCAAGCTAGGAAACCACCCCTCATTAGAGAAGATCAGGTGCAACAAAGCTCCTCTTCATCCTAACATAATTGGCGCAGGCCAATGATTTGACAACTCATTCATGACCAATCCATTATGGTTCTGGAAAAAGAAAGGGAAAATTGCCCCCACTCACTCATACAGTTGAAAATTAGCTCAATTACTCTCTTGAGCACAAGGATAGGTATCATATATATGTCCACTTAAATAGAGTCAGAAATGAGGCTAAGCTTTCTTTGCATTATTGCAAACCCAGAATCTACTACCCACTTGATATGAGGTCATTCCATTTTTAGCTAATAAGGGAGCTGCAGGTGTTTACCAGCAGCTCAGAATGAATACATCATAGGAGACAATCAATTGTTGTTTCAAGGGTAGAGGTCAGAGAATATAAGGGGGAGACAGAAATGTTTTAATCAAACACAGAGATCTACCTTTTTCTCAATTAAAAACCCACTACACGGCCAGGCATGCAGTGTGTGCTTGTAATCCCAGCTACTTCAGGATGTTGAGGCAGGAAGATTACAAGTTCAAGGCCAGTCTGAGAAATTTAGCAACATGTCTCAAAAAAAAAAAAAAAAGATTGGGGATGTGGCTCAGGCTCAGAGGTAAAGCACCCCTGGGTTCTATCCCCAGTCCAAAAAGAAAGAAAGAAAGAAAGAAAATCCACCACAGGAATGGGCTTGAATAGTATTTAGTGGAGCATTCTGATATTAGCTTCTTGTGCCAGTCTGTGCCTTCATGGTCATATTTTTTAGCATCTGGCATGGCCAAAAAAACACTTGTTTTTCTCTTTGGACTACCTACTTTTCCAACTAATGTCCAACAAAAAAAAGATGCCACCTTGGGTCACCTCAAATCTTCACTTCTGAATAATCTTTGTGGTTTTAACTGAGAAAGCAAAGTTATACCCATTTCTACTTGACGTTCTTCTGTTCCTCTGAGGGAACCACTGTACTTTTGTTTAGTTTAGGGGCTGGAGGTATCTCAGGAAAGATGGTCAATGCCCTCTTTTTTCTTGATCCCAAGATTCCAGGAGAGAAAACCTGTCTTCCTCAGACACCACTCCCCTAAGCCAACCAGAGGACTCACTGGTATGGTGTTGGCCCATGCCAAGGATGTCACAGTGGTCTGGCCCACAGGTTCAGCTAACTATGGGAAACCAGAGGGCTTAGGCCTTCATGTCCTCAGCTCACCTGTAGGTCAGTCAGAACTTATTCAATCTCAACCTCTTGGGGCTGGAGATGAGTGACCCTCTCTGGCAGCTGAGATCATAGCACCAGGTTTCTATAGGTACCAAGGCCTTGGGCTGGTGTAGAGCAGACAGAGGTGGGAACATGGCGATGCCCCAGGGTTCTCAGAAACCAACCTTGCTGCTGGGACAGTAGTCCCCCAGCCAGCCTTACCTGCTCTCCCTTTCCGCTGCTGCTCTTCTTCTTGCTCGGTCAGGTACTCCCCAGTCTGATATTTTCGGCTCTTCTGCCGTCTCCGTTTCTTCCTCTTCACCAGCCCCTCCTCCTCATCTTCTTCCTCCTCCTCATTGGTGTCCCACATTTGCCGGGCGGCCTCTGTCCTCCAGGGCATCTCTCGGGCTCGCCACAGGTGCCTGCGGCCCTGGCTCAGCAGAGTCTTGTCCTGAGCATGATGGCTGCGATACTGGGTGTCCCGCTGAGTCTTTCTCACCTTTCGACGCTTAGCTGGGGTGGGGGCCACCTCCTCCTCTTCTTCTGTGGGGAAGACTTCCTGGCTTCCCATGTCATTGTCTGCCATACCAGCAAAGGAGCTACAGATGCTTCCTGTGGATGGGATGTACAGAGGACAGTCAGGTATCTCTTCAGAGGACTAAGAATGATGTTGACAAGAGTGCCCTGCACTTGGAGTTTGAAGGTCTGGGTTCAAGTTCAGGTCTGCCATTTATTAGTTAAATACTTTGGGAAAGTTCCTTCTGGTTCCTCTATAAAAAGGGAATAATATTCTCTCTTTGCTGACCTCACAGGGCTGTTCTGGGGATCGAATGAAATCTTTCACTGGTGTTTTACAGAGCCCAGAGTATCATACAACTATCAAGTATTAAAAACACACAGCTTTATTCATCCACAGTGCTGTGTCACTTGAACCGACTTCACAAACTCTTGCTTCCTGCTTACAAGGTGCCAAGCATTGTGCAAAGAGCAAGAGAGAGCTACAGGCTCCAGCTGACTGGGAAACAGGGGCTGAGTGGAGGGTGAAGGAGGAGCCCCTGCTCACTCTGTGGCCCCACCTGTCTCACTGACAGAGCCACCCTGGACAAGCAGACCATCACAAAAAAGTCTCAGAAAAAAGCAAAGCAAGGAGTCCCTTTCCTGTAACAGGCCCTGGCTCAGTCAGGCCCAAATGTATTGCAGCAGGCTGTCTTCCCTTAAACTGACCCCACCTCCTACCAAGCTGCCAAGAGTTCAGGGGTGGAGCTGTCTCCCCGCCCCTCCCCCCACCCAGCTGCAGCTGTTCCTCACCGCTGGGCAGGCACTTCCCCCTCCATTCACAGCCACCCCAGGATGGATGGCACCTTTCTGCTCCTTTTGGGCCACCTTGCCAAGAGGCCATTTTCTCTACTCACTCTTTCCTGTACCTCTGCTAACAACAAAAGTACAATCTTAAATTGGCTTGGTTTCACACTACAGGAGATCTGACACCTTCCTGGGAAGCCGCTGTGAGACACTACCATCTTTCTCCCAAGGCCCAGCTGTTAACTTGACAATCCCAGGACCCCAGTGAGGTCAGTAGCAGAAAGAAATGGTTCTAGGGGAACAGAGCTGCCCTTGACCCAAGTTTCAAGTGGGTCAGACCACTTAAAGTAACAGCTCTCCAGTAAACCTTCCATTATATGGACCAGGCAGGGAACGAAGTGTTCTGGTTAATCTAATATTCTGGTTAATACAGCATCACCACAGAGATCACACAGGGATCACCAATTTTCAAAGAATCAAATACACTACAATGTGTTTAACATGAAAATGGGACTGGCAGTAATGTAATCGCTCTCTGATGATTCAGAGGATACTTCAGGATTTTGTGAGACCTCCAGGCCATCATTATGAGCCCCAATTACCACCGTGCTCGCCATGTGCTGAGGTGCTGTTTAATAGAATGTCAGATCATTGAGTTTACAGTGTGCCCTGCTTTCCCATTCCATCCAATTTGCATGGAAATCTGGGTGAAGCAGGGCAACCATCTCTAGTCCTGTGTACCAACATGGAGCAGGCAAAAGAGAACACAGGCTGGAAAGGACTCTTTTTTTTTTTTAGGCCCTGGGGATTGACCAACATAAATTCAGGATGTCAAAAGTGAATCTGAAGGCCTTGACAACTCAATGGCCTTTTCAATTCTGATGATGCCTGTCACATCAGCCAATAAGACCCAGGTCCAAAGGTTATGTCTGTACCTGAGATGGGCCCCAATAATCATGAGATGCCAAAGCTGAGTAAACTAGCTTTTCTGAGTGGCACAGGCCTTTCCTCTTATCAGCTCCCAATAATAGATGTCATCACTGCTCTGAAAACCTAAGCAAATAGTCCTAAAACCATGGGCAACACTCCTAGACCCCACCCAGGGCTCTCTTGTATCTGCATTTTAGCCCAGTGAAGCAAATTCCCAACTTTCCACCTGGGTCAATGGCAAAAATCACTCAACCACATGTCTACCTCTCTGTTCATAGAAGATGCCAAGACGGACCACAACCTTGGTCTCACTCACCAGACTGACTGCGTGTTCGTGTGCTCAGAACCACTGGGATGAAGTCACGGAAACTGCTCTTTGCTTTCTTTTCCAAGGAACCTAGAATTATGTGTGGTTTGGGGACAGAAGGCAGAAACATCACAGTCAGAATCTAAAAACTAAAAAACCCACTCAAGAGGCTCAGGTGGGAAAATCAAGGTGGGGGTTCTTACTGACCTTATGATTATCCAGGGCTATCCCCACTAGCTCCCCTTATACTGTCATCACATACCTATCTCTTTTAGGGAAGGAGCTTTTCCCAGTAGTTTTTGAAAACTGGGAGTTGTGTCATTTTTGCTGACACCAAAAAAGGCAATGCACACAATCGATTCAGTTCAATAGCACACCAGAAGGTAGAAGACCCAGCTGTCCCTATGACTTGAAGGCTCTGTACCTCCACTGAGTTATAACTGAGCTGGAAGAAGTCCCAGAGAAGGGCAACCTCCATGAACCTTAAAGTACTGAGTGAGGTGGGAAGACAAGAGCAGGGGGTGGTCAAAAGAAGAAAACTGTTATATAAGAGCAATCTAGAAGAGGCAGGTCATGTCAGATGAGCAAGGCCATGAACAGGGACTGCTGTGGTCAGACAAGCCTGGGAGTCTCTCCCTGATGAGGGCACCCAGGGACCATCTATGGCAGAACACACAGGTCTAGTACATACTCCCCCCACCCCAAACATCCTGTTTGCCCATAAATGATAATGAAGGTTTAGGATATCTCTAAACCCTTGTAGCTAGAGAGCTAGCGATTTCTTTATATTTTTAGAATGGGCGTTTTCCAGTATACTCAAAGGTAGAGAAAACAGCATGATGAACCTCCATTCTGCTGTCTAACGGGGGTTCTAATAATTTTGCCTAAATCTTCCTAAGCCTGTTTCTTCCTCAAGCCTAGACACACTGCAGGGAAATGGGCTGGCTACTCTGTTACAGGACTGCCATCTGTCTGTCTGCAAATCACTTCCTTGGCTTTTGGAGTATGCTGTTTTTTAATGTGAGGGGCAGAATACGCCCCTGCTACCTCCCCTCTCTTGTCCTTGACATCAGAGATAGCAACTATGTCTCCCTTCCATAGTGAAGAAGGCTCACTCTTCCAGTCTCTGGGTCCCTCTTCTCCTACCAACATGCCACAGGACACTCTCTGCAGCCCAACACAGAAAGCTGGGGCCACTGGGGCCTACCTTCCTCATGGCCATCAGCTCGTTTTCCTGGAGATTGGGACTCTGGCTTTGTTTGCTTCCGGTGCTTGTGCTTTCCCCTGACTCCATTGTGCTCTTTTCCTGAATCTGAAGCCCCCCTGGGGCTTTTCTTGGTGGGTTCCTGGGGGTCACTGGGAGGCTTCCGGCACTGTAGAGAGGTAGAAAGTCAGGTCTGAGATCAGTTTTGCTTAAGAAAGTTCTCCCAGGATTGAGCCAAGCACCCATTTCTGACACATGAACATGAGCTGCCCAGGGTGGGGCGGGCAGAGGAGAGGGACTCCAGGGAGCTACAGAGGCTCTCCTCGACTGAATCTAGTGCCCTTGCTGGTCCCCATAGGCATTCACACCCCATCACTTTAAAGAGATCTACAGAATCTGTGCTGACAAGCCACTGAACACATACCCAAAGTCATTTTAAAAGGTGCAAAGTCAGGCCCCATATTCTCTATACCCAACACCAATGGAGTGATGGGTATTAAACAAAGATGCCTCTTCTGCAAGTTGGGCAACTACATTGTTCAAATAACATTGTTGTGAATGGTATTGACACCAATGACTGAAAATAATTCTCAATAAGGGCCAAGTGAAGAACCTGTCTATTTTCATACGCAAATTAATATCAGAAAACAAATTCAACTAAAGCAAGAACATGGCACAGGAGAAATTCCCATCTTCCCATATTTTCAGAAACACAGTTTAGAGATCCCAGCCTGGTTAATAATGCCACTTTATACTCTGCAGCACTTTCAACTTTGCAAAAGGCTCTCATGTCTATTATTGGATTTTTTTCTTCCCAAGGACACTGACAGAAGAAGCTATCCCCAGTGAACAGATGAGGAAACTATAGCTCCAAGACTAGAGGTTAAATGACTTTTCCAGGGCAACACACAGCCCAATGTATACTCACTCAGGGGCTGCCATGTAGCAGGCCACCTTGTGAGTTGGCTAAGTTGTGCTTGCAGTGAAAAAGATGAGGAGCTGGGACTAAGACCCATTGGGACTGACACCCAGAGCTTCTGGCCCGACTCTGGGCTCCCACATCAACTTTCTTTTTTTTTTTTAACATTTATTTTTCGATTGTAGTTGCACACAATACCTTTATTTTATTTATCTTTATGTGGTGCTGAGGATCGAACCCAGGGCCTTGCATGTGCTAGGCGAGCGCTCTACCACTGAGCCACAATCCCAGCCCCCCCACATCAACTTTCAATGCTCTCCTTCCCTACTCACATCCTCAGCTGCCTTTGTTCAGCCCCAACTCCCACCTACTAATGGGACATTGCACGTGTACCATGGCTGTCCTTACATGCTGCAGTTTCACTCTTAGCCTAATAGTCAGATTCTTATAAACTGAGGTTTCTATGTGCCACTAAACAAGAAATAGGGCACCAGGCACACTGGCACATACTTGTAATCCTAGTTACTCAGGAGGTTAGATCAGAAGGGTCACAAGTTCAAGGCCAGCATCGGCAACTTAGCAAGACCCTGTCTCAACATAAAAAAATAAAAAGGATTGGGGATGTCGCTCAGTGGTAAGACACCTCAGGATTCAATCCCTAGTACTCTCCAAAATAAAGAAGAAAAGAAAACAAAGAAAGAAAATAGGGCAAGTAGGGAGTACAGAATAAGCAAATCATTAGAACAATGAAAGGAGGTTTTAGGAGGAAAAGAAGAGTTAAGGCTGCTTGTTTTCACCCTAAACAGATCTGTCTCACCTTCTAGAAGGTTATCACCATCTAGCTCTAGTTAAGGAGACAGCAGATATCTTACTGAGAAAGTATTTGGGGGGTGTCTCAATTCTTCAGGCACAGGAAGCCCCCAGGATCCATCAGATTCCAAGGATTCCCCCATCCCATGAACTTGTCCTCCTTCTTAAAATTCAGAGGAGGGCTGAGCTTGAAATTCAAGTTCAGTTTTTCTCTTTGCTTGCTGCCAGTTCCTACAAACCCAAGTGTTAGGAGAAGGAAGAACTGGGAAGGAAAGACAAAGATGGGGAACAGCTGCTTCAAATCTGACCTTCAGGTATGGCCACGGGAAAAACTATTTTAAGTCGGGGAATAAAGTTAAACGCACATAAATTTGAACATGTCCTATTTATTTCTGCATATCATTTTTAGCTGGCTCTTTCAAGTACAGATCATTAACTTTTACTTCCTAAGATAGACTAAAACAAGTAAAACAGAACATCTACAAAGGATTTCTGTGTGTATCTTGTGCAAGGGCATCCATGAAAGTAAAAATATATTGTGCACTCCAACTCAGGCAAATAGTCAGGAGGACAGCAAGATCACATAAGATGAATTTTCTGGTTAACAGAGTTTTGAAATATTTTCCAAAGAATTTTCCAATGAATGAGAAGACAGTAAAATACACCCAGTATCAAATGAAGCACAACTTTCTTTGCTGATGATCTGGAAGGCCGCTGAGGATTTGAGAGATGTTGGGCAGGTGATATAGGCATAGGAGACTATTCTGCCTCTGGGTCATGCCCTGAAAGGAACTGTTTTGAATTAACACCTGATCTTAGTTTGCTTATCAATGGCTTTTTTCTCAGGAAAATGAAACAAAAGAAAGAAAAAAGTTGCTCTCCTGAAAAATACATTTACTAAATGGTCACAGACAGTTGGAAAGGGCTGCTTTCTGGCCACCCTGCAATGCTGTCACTTTGTTCTCTGCCCTCAGCATTTGTCAGTGGGCCCACTGAACTGCCTGTTCATCTCATATAAGAAGGGGTGGTTTGGGGCTGGGGTTGTGGCTCAGCGGCAGAGGGCTTGCCTCACACGTGCGAGACCCTGGGTTCGATCCTCAGCATCACATACAAAAATAAATAAGTGAAATAAAGGTGATGTGGGCTGGGGATGTGGCTCAAGCGGTAGCGCGCCCATCTGGCATGCGTGCAGCCTGGGTTCGATCCTCAGCACCACATACAAACAAAGATGTTGTGTCTGCTGAAAACTAAGAAATAAAATATTAAAATTCTCTCTCTCTCTCTCTCTCTCTCACTCTCTCTCTCTCTCTCTCTCTCTCCTCACTCTCTCTTTAAAAAAAAAAAGAAATAAAGGTGTTGTGTCCAACTACAGCTAAAAAATAAATATTAAAAAAAAGAAGGGGTGGTAACTGCCTGTCATTGAGTCATGGGCAACACATAATATAAGAGCAGAGAATATGTCTATTTCATTTGTAATACTAAAAATAACAACAGCAGTTGCCAATACTAACTGAGCATTTACTATGTTACAGGTACTATTTTTTATTGCAGGACTGGGGATCAAACTCAGAGCCTCATATATGCTAGGCAAGTGGTCTACCACTGAGCTTCAACCCCAGCCCCCTGGGTACTATTTTAAGCACTTATGTAATCACCTCATTTAATCTTAACAGCTTCATTGAGATACATCATATAACTCACTTATTTAAGTGTATAATTAAATTGTTCTCAGTATAGTCATCACCACTTACACTTAGTTCTAGAACTTTTTCATCACCCTGAATGAATACCCCAATCCATTAATCAGTTACTCCCCAAATTCCACATCCTCCCCCAGTGCTAGGCAACCAAAAATCTACTTTCTATCTCTATGTATTTGTCTATTATGAATATTTCATATCATCATCTCATTGAATTTTCACAACAACCCTAATAATATTATTATCTTATTGCACAGATAAGGAAACTGAGGGTCAGATTTAACCAATATCACATAGCTAGGAAGAGGTGAGGCCAAAATTCAAATTCCAGCTCTGTGCCTAGCCTCAGAGGGTACACTCCTCACCAATCTATTATAGCATCCTCCTGAAGATGTATTCCCATTACTTGGGAAGGACTGCCATGATAATCATTCAACAAACACTTGTTAAACATTCAGTGAAATGGTTCCAAATAAAGTGAGTAGAATATAGTGTGGCATAGCTGAAGAACATGGACTCTAGTGTTAAAAAGACCAAAGTTTGAGTTCTAGTTCTGCCATTTAGTAGCTGTAGTAATTTACTTGTAAATTTAGTGAGCATTCCCCTCAGAGAGTTATTGGAAGGATTAAAATAGGTAATATATGTAGAAAACACTTGGTATATAGTAGGAGTTCAACAGGAACAACATTAATGACAATAAATTATTATTTTTGTTATTATCTCCAACAAGGGAAGATTTCAGTCAGCCTAATCAAGTGTTACACACTTTACTACATTAGGATTTGTTTCTACTTTGTCTCTGACATAGAGGAGGTGAGTGAGAGGTCACTGAGGAAAACCCACCCAATCTCTCTATTCCAGGGGTCCTTAACCTGGAGTATATGCATGGCCTTTGGGAGAGGGTGGGTCTACGAACACCCTGAAATTATTGGCAAAGTTCTGAGGTCACATTTCTGGCGACAAGGTCCATTGCTCTCATCAATTTCTCAAAGCAGTTTATGGTCTAAAATTGACTAAGAACTTGTGCCACAAATAAATTCATGGTGCCCTGGATAGAAATCTATCCCTTAGTGTACATCAACATCCAATTTGAAAGCTTATTAATACAACTTCAAATTGCTCCATATATTGAATGCAACCTGTCCTCAACTGTTTTAAGAATCTCCTTGGATCAACAGTAGCCTCTGGATGGCCTCAAGAGAACCCATGGACTTAAGTCAATTGTTCCTGGCCTATCTTTTTGCTTAGAACTCTGCCTCTACCCAGAGCCTATTATGAACCAAGACCCAGATGTCCATCTGCCTTGCTCACCAACTAACTTCTCAACATGTCAAAACCCAAAGCTGCCACCTCAAGCTTGAAAGGGATAGGAAACTAGTGGATTAGCCTGAAAGCCAAATGGGCTCTGACCCCACATGACTCCAAGCAAATCCTAAGCAGGCTCCCGGAGGGTGCAAAGAACAGCCCTGTAAAAGGCCCTTTCCCTCTCTGGGCCCCGAGTTCTCAAGGCCAGTAGCCAGTCTTCTTCTAAAAGCCTTGTCAGTAATTGATCTCCCTCATTAATACCTTCTTCTGCTTGCCAATCTCATCTGGGACAACTGCTTTCCTGGCCCCTGGGATATAATCATTCCTACCTCCTACAAAATACAAGCCCGCCCTGCCCCAGATAAAAACACCATATACAGAGAACATGACTTAGAAAGGGGACAGCAGGTCATTATTCCCTTTACAAAAGTGTTTCAATCACCACAGTTCACACAGCTACTCAAGAACACTGTGCCATGGGGGCAGGAATTCAGTGCAGTTGAGATGTGCAGAGTGAAGCAGACTGGCAGGGTCCTGGTCCACCCTTGTCCTGAGCCTGGCCACTGGCACTTACCTTGGATCCCAGGGAACTCCGGACTGTGGGCTTGGCTTGTGGCTGCTGCTGCTCCTCGCCTTCCTTCTCTTTGCCACACTTCATCTTCTTTGGTGGCAGAGATTCTGTCACTTCATCTGGCTGCCACTTGTTCTTGCAAGCAAAGACCCCAACACTTTCCCGTTTTACTCGAGCCTGCCCTGCCTTAGGCCGTGCTTCAGCCTGGCCCCTCTGGGGAGGTGCCGGAAGGCCATCGGCCCGGAAGCAGGTAGCTAAATTGAAGACCACATCACCATCCACCTTCTCCATTTTCACCCGCCCTAGATCCACCTGACTTCCGAGCTGCGGAAGCTCTGTGCTGGAGCCCCTCTTGCTGCCTGGTACCACATCCAAGATGAGTTCCTGGGGGTGGCCGTCATGAGGTAGCAAAGGCAGCTCGGGCATGTTGCGCAGGTTCTGGGGGGTGGCCAGAACCAGCTCATGGGACATGTAGGTGGCCAGCACTTGGTTCTTAGGCTTCGTGTCTCCTGCCAGCTTCAGACCACAAGCTGTCTGGGGGCCTTCCATCTTAGGAGTGCTATCAGAGCAGAGGTGGCTCTCTGATTCCTCAGGCCCCTGATTTACTCTAATGTCCCCACTACTAGACTGAACAGACAGTGCCAGGGTCCCTGTCTGAGGGCTGAGAGTCAGTAGGACAGGGTTGACTTGTTCTTCATAAGGCTTGGCAGCAATCCGGCAAGTTTTGTTTTTTGTTACAGTGTCCTGCTCTGAAGTAAAAGGACCCCCAGGCCGTGGCTGCCCCTCGGGAAGTCCATGCACAGTTTCACTGGAGCCAAGAGATGGCACTCCAGAAAACTCAGAAACAACGCTGGTGGGCCTGATGGGCACCCCCTGACTAGGGGTCAGCTGCCCTGCACTGGAAATGCCAATGGAAAGCAGAGATGCCTGGTGGTATGGTGACCAGCCAACAGGCAAGACCTGAGTGCTGGTGGGTTTCCCATTGACTGAACACCGTGGATAAATATTTGCCGGCCCTGTAGGTTTCCACAAAGAGAGCTCCTTGGTTTGGCACCCTGGCAGCACAGGGGCAATGCGGGCTGGGGTATAACGTGTTTTGACTGTGCTTGGCTGTCCCTCAGCACCAGACTGGCTGCCCTTCTTGCCACATGTGGCACCAGTGCTCTTGGGCTCTCCTTGATCAATAATGGAGATGGGCTCTTGCTTGGGGAGATGGCGGGGGTCTCGATTGAGGCCCAAGTTAGGGTCTTTGTTCAGCAGCAGGGATGCAGGCACTGGGTTGGCCACTCCCACGTAGGTGCCAGGAATGGTGCTGATCAGCGCAGTTGAGTTTTTCACCCAGGTGCTCGGGTCACCATTCCTCACAATCTCAGGAAAGATGACAAAGGGTGAGGAAGTGGAGCCCAAGCAGGAGGTGACATTGCTGCCAGCAGCCTGGGTTGTGCGCTGAGACCTAGACAGGACTGTGGAGAGGAGGGCCTTGCTGCTGGTGTGCACAGGGGTCAACACAGGCATGGGAGGTGTCTTGCGCTGGTTAGGCAATGGAAGCTTCTGACGGTTGGACTTGGAGGAGAGGTCGAGGGGCATCTCACTGCACTCGGGTGGAGAGGCCATCTCTCGCTCCAGCTGTGGAGGCGACTTGAGGGGAGAGAAGGTAACAGAAGTCCCTTCTGTTTGTTGCTCAGTGCCACCTGGCATCTTGGCAGGGTGTGGTGGGGCTGAGCTCCCACTGGGGGCTGGCAGCAAAGGCTGTGGAGTTGGAAGCACCTTGGCAGAAGCAGTGGCAAGGGAGGTATCTGCCAAAGGCCCAGGGGCCCCATCAGGCGCAGGCTGGGTGGTGGTACTGCCAGAAGGGGAAGTGCAGGGGAGCCTGTTCACCTCCAGAGAGACCAGCTTGGAATCTGAAGTCAAAGGCCGGGCCACAGAGAATGCATATGGGTAGGACCGAAGCTCTGGAGAGGCCAGCACACCTGGGAGACACCTGTCCTGCAGGTAGGATGGCAGGACAGGGAGTGTAAGAGTGGATGAGACCCCCAGGGTGGTTGGAAGTGTGGCCACACTGAGAGGTTGCCCACAACTTGGAGGTGGGATGTATACCAGTGGCTGGCTTGGGGTCAGCACTGTCCCTGGCTGAAAGGACAGGGGGACTTTTTGCATAGCTGGTGCCTGAGCTGCAGGAAAACACACTCGACTCAAACTGAAGGAGGCCGGGATGGGTGCCGAGGTGGGAATGGCAGTTGGTGTGGCAGCCGGCATGGGCGTGGGGGCTGGAGTAAAGATTGGGGCTGGGGTGGGTGCAGGCACCGGTGTAGGAGCAAAGGCAGGAATGAGAGTAGGGGTAGAAGGAGGGCCAGAGGATGGGGCTGGGGTGGGCATGGGCACAGAAGGAGGGGCAGGAGCTGCTGGAGGCGTGGATGCTGGCATGGGAGCCAGAACTGGAGTGGGGACAGGAGCAAGGACCAAGGTGGGAGCTGAAGGAGGCACAGGAGCCTGGATCAGAGCCAAGGGTGCTGCTGAAACTGGGACCGAGAGAGGAGTAGGAGCAGGAGCCGACAGGGGAACCGGGCCTGAGGGAGGAGCAGATGCTGGTACAGGCACCAAGACTGAGGCCGAGACAGAAAGAGGGTTTGAATCAGAAATGAGAGTGGGCACTGAGGGTGGCGCTGGAGCCAGAGCTGGAACTGGTGCTAGGGGAGGGGAAGGAGCGGAAACTGAAGTGGCAACTTGAACTGGTACTAGCCCAGAATGGGGTACCGGGGCTGGGACAGAGAGGGGAACCTGGAATGGATCTGGAACAGATGGGGGGACAGAGGCCGAACCAGGTGCAGGACAGATAGGTGCCGGCAGTGGACTGAAGTTAGTGGTAACCAGAGGCAGGGTCCCCTCCACAGGGACTCCAGTTCCCAGAGTTGCCAAAATGAAAGTGTTCTTGTCTCCAACACCATGCCGAGAGTCCAAGGCCTTCACCCCCGCTGGTGAACAGTCAACCTGTTTGCTCATTTGGGTGCTGAGGGGAGTCCAAGAGCAGTCGGCCCTGCTATTGCCAGCCTCTGTGCCGTCAGGAGTGGGCAGTTTAAGCCCGTCTCCGGGGCTGCTCAGTGGCACCAGGAGGCCCTCAGCCTCTGCCGCATTCCCAGCATAGTCCATTTTTGGCTGGGGATCATCAGGCTGGTCTTCTGACTTGTGTCCAAGTTTTTCTGTCGCACTGCCATCTGGGTCTGCCCCCCGGGCATTGCTGCCACTTCCAACTGCTGTGAGCTCCACCTGCAATGACAGAACAGCATGTCCATCTTAGCAAGCTCCCTATGGCTGGTGTAAGTGTCCTGAGGCCCCTGAGAAGCAACTTCTGGTCCTCTCTGCTACTCGACCAAATAGGTCTTGGCAGCAGCCAAGGGCAGCTGGCCAATCTCTGTCCCACCTATAGCAACTCCTGGGATATACCCTGTCCCTTTCTGCCCCCCCCCATTGGGACAGCAAGCTGGGCATATTGCCAGGAAGCTCAGTTCCACCCTTCTGTCAGGCAGCATGTGGCACAACGTAGCCTCTTACCTTGGAAAAACTGCTGCTGACACAAAACTCCTGAGACCCAAAGTGCTGGCAGTCACCTGTCGTGGACTCCTCATCAGAAAGAGGTGCTCTTCTAGCATGGGAGACAAAAATCAGAGAGGGACAAGAGGCTCAGTCTTAGAGCCACCACTTCTTACACAAAAGGCTCTGTGGCTGCCTGAGTTCTCACAAAACCTTCCTGTCTCACTTCCCATGGTGGCTTGAGGGAGACTGTAAGTAATGGGGTGGGGGCCAGGATGCAAAGTAGAGTCTCCACACTCAACTTTGCAAGTTCCTACAAAGGAGTCCAAACTGACTAGGCTCCCCTCTTTGGGCTGCTTATCCTATTTTCTAGGGCTCTTGCCAGGAGTGTGGAGTATCTCTAGCACCTTCACCTTTTCCTTAGAGCTTACAAGTCAAGGTGACCATCCAGGATATACAGGACATTGCCCAAAGGGGGAGAGGGATGTAAGTCACTGCAGGCCTCAAAAGGCATGCAAACTTTTTCTTTCAAATATGATCTTATTTCAAGACTACAAGAGAAGCTGGATGAAGATATCAAATGGGTAATCCTTTTCTAAAGCAAATCACCACCCCCATTGTGTTTGCAGGTCTAGTCTAAATCTGAATCATCACCTATTCACCTGATGGACCTGCCTAGAGCCAATACACGTTTATCAGCATGTGCAATGATACACTTTCAAGGCCACTAGATCACTGGGTGCTGAGAGGCACTTTAAGGACACTACTTCCTTTCCTCCAAGGGACATATTTCCCCACTTTCTAGGGTTCTGCCCAGCTCTAGCCAGTGCCCTCCACTTTTACCCTTATTCTACCCTTGGCCTACTGCCAGCCCCTGCCAGCCCTCAACTCTCTGTTCAGACTCTTAGCACCAACATAATTCTTTCCCATCCCAATGGGGGAGGCTCTCAAGGCCACAGATCCCAAATTCAGATTGGCAGACTCCAGGGGGAAGTGCTCAAGGCCAGAGAGCTGGTCCTGAAGGAGGAAAACGCAACTGTACCCCCATCTGCTCCTAAAGCTTTCTCCAATGTTCAGGTAAGAATCCTAGAAAATGGTACATCCCGATAGGGTCGGGGAAGGATCACACTGGAAAGGTAAAGTTGAAGAGAGGACAAACACCCAAAGTTTGGTATGTTAAGAATAGCAAGAACATACTAACCCTGCCCTAGGAGAGGACACCACTGGGGCAGAAGCCTGGATGGTCATGGCCAAGAGGGTGGTCTGGGTCAAAGAATAAAAGCCCCAACATAAATATTGCAGTGGGTTTCCTGGATGGACAAAGCATAGGACTGCTCTGCATGTACCTGGGGAAATAAACCACATTTTGGTTCACACTTCTTCTTTGGAGCTTCACCTGAGCTCCAAGAAAGCCCCTGTAGAAGTCAGCCACCACCTTATCAGATACCCTAGCCACAGGGCAGTCAGGGTGCCTGGAGACAACCCCAATGAGAAGGGGGATTGTTCTCCTAATAAATCCTCCCATCCACTGCAACAGGGGCTCCCAAATTGTACCTGGGGCAAGATAAGCAAAAAAGGCAAGGGGGAATCACTGCAGGCTTCTCCCCATCTTTTCAGGGCTTCAGAAAGGGCTAATCAAGGGGGAAAGGCTTGTCTCCTTTAAAAGTCAGCTAGGCTGGCAGAGGTAGGAGGGTCCCACTGCTGGAAATGACTGTTGGTAACAAACAGAAATGACTGTAAGGCAAGGGCTTTTGAGGCAGTCAGGGGAGTCTTGAGGAAGGGGAGGAAGGGAGGGCCTGAGGGAAAGGGAAAACATATTTTCATGGCAACTCCTGAGAGACCAGAAAAGCAAGACCTATAACCAGCCTTGGGCCAGGGGGAAGCATGTTCCAACTAGACTTGCCAGGGATGACTTGGGGGGAGGATGGTGGTGGTGGTGAGGGGAAACTAGCAGCAGCCCCCCCTTCACCAACCTCACATGGGAAGGCACCATTTATTTACATTCTTTCCCCTCCTGACCATACAAAAGGGAGCAAGCTACATGTTCATTCCCCTCTTGCTGGGCTCCCACCCCGCCTGAAATCATACTTGAAAGCAGAAACCCTGCTCTCACTAGCAAGCAGCCACCAGAGAACTGAAAAACCAGGACTAAAAAGCTGGATAATCAGGAATAGAAGCTGTGAAACTAGCAATGGCAGCAGAAGCAGCAGTCCAGCTACTCCAGCCAAACCCACCCCTGAGTGCTGGCCCCCAAGGCTCTGGGAAAATGTCGTGTGGCCACAGTTCTAATCCTCTTGAGGAGAAGGGAGTGCAGAGATGAGCAAACATTTGAATAGTTCCACTAAGAGAAGAACCTGGGACAGGAATGGTTTGTAGGGGAGGGGGGCCCTGGGATGAGCTGGGTTAACTGGGCCAGGTTAAGAGGATGCAGGTGAGTGGGAAGCAAGGGTCAAAGCAGCCTTTAGTCAGGACTGACAATCAATCCTGCTGTTTCTTCCCACCAGAGATGCTAGGCTGGTATGTTCAAGGCTTTGTTGAACTTAAAGCAGAAATGGCCATGACCTTTCAGGGCCATTTTCCTAATTATTAGGGTATAGCACCACTGTTAAACCAAATCTTTAACAATTTCTGTTGGGCCTGAACTACTCATAAGAAAAATGTACAACCCAGCAAGCACGTAGCTCATTACAACCCAGCCCCTGCAAACTTTCCCTGCCTCCAGTTCCACCACCCCTCGAAGAGCACCTTCATTCCATCCAGGGCCTTCTCCAAACACACCACCCTCTCTTACTGTCCCAGGGAAATATCAGCCCTCTCCTCCAACTCCTACTCATCCCTCTAGCCTGGGTTCAGATGGTACTGCCTTTCCTTATTCCCCAGGAAGTTTGTCACTCTTGCATCTAGACTCCCTTAGGATCTCTATGTCCCACTCTATAGCACTTGCCATCAACATACCATGACTATTGGTTTGCTCTCATTGTGTTTAATAGATGTTTGAATGAAGGAATGAAATAATGTTAGAAAGAAAGAAAGCGAACAGATTTAGCTGGAGGTTTGAGTAGAGTTGGCCACAGGGGGCTAGTAGAAAACCCATGCCCCTATTCTGAGGTTCTCAACTGCAGCTAGTGAAGCCACACAGGCTTCTACAACATAACTTTGAGAGTAAACTCTGAGGTGTGGTTTTATACCCCAAATTTCTAAGTTCTACTCATTGGCAAGGGTGGAGAAAGATGGTTTTTAAATAAGGTGAGAACACATTTTGGAAATCAGGTGTAGCACAGTCTAGATTGGTGAGAAAGCGACAATAAAGGGTGGATGAGATCAAAAGTGACAATATTTAAAAGGTCATCTTAACCAGACGGCATATTTGGTAATGCAGCATCCCAAGGAAGGTCCGTAAGAAGAGATAATCAAATTTTTAGTCCACTTTCTGCTCGTTTCTTGGTGGGGATATAGAGTGGACGGTGAATCAAGTTTCACTGTCTACTATCCTTTAGTGGCACTGGGGATAGAATCCAGGCATGCTCTGACACTGAATTATATCCCCAGACCCCGTTTTTAAATTTTGTTTTGAAAAGGGGTCTATGTTTCCCAGGCTGGCCTTAAACTTGTGTTCCTCCTGCCTCAGCTGCCAGAATCACTATGATTACAGGCATGCACCCCCACACCTGGCTCTACTGATTCTTTGAAGGCTCCTGTCCACATCTCTGCATCAAACTCACAACTACTTTAACAAGATCAACATAACTTGCCAGTGACTACTCACAGAAATAAACACCACCACCCTGTCTTGCCACAGATCATCTCCAGATTATCTAATAACATACCTCATATGCAAAGAAAAATACTTTTCTTCTGCTGCCTCCCAGGATAATTCTGTCTTATTTTCCTTGGTCTTGACTTTTGGATTCTAATTTAAGTTCCTTTTAAGTCCATCTCTAACTTATTCCTTGGTATGGAGAACATTAAGCTATCAGGCACTGATGACTTTAGAAAATAAAAAAAATGTCTATTCTCCTAACTTTAACCACAGGCAAGTTCACACTTTTCCAGTTAGTAACAGAAGAAAAAAGCAGATAAAAACACAGCGATGGTGGTGTAGCTCAGTTGGTAGAGTGCCTGCTTAGCATTCCAAGGCCCTTGGTTCCATCCCCAGCACCACAAAAAAAAAAAAAAAAAAAAAAAACAGATAAAAACAAAGACTTTTTTTTCTCTTTTTGGTATCAGGGATTAAACACAGGGGTGCTTAACCTCTGAGCCACATCCTCAGCCCTAGATATATTTTATTGAGAGACAGGGTCTCACTGAATTGCTTAGGGCCTCACTAAGTTGCTGGGGCTATCTTAGAATTCACAATCCTCCTGCCTCAGCCTCCTGAGCCACTGGAATTACAGGTGAGTTCTCCTGTTCTCAGAAACATTCTTTTTCCCCTCAAAATTACCAATATTCCCAGGATGGTCTTGAACACCAATACTTCTTAGATTCACCCAACGAATGCCAGATCTTGCATCCCAGGAAAAGTCTGTGTTCTAGGTAATTTCTCTGGTAGGTTTGAATTTAAATCATCAATGGGTTGAAAATGGCAGCAAAACATCACCAACTCTGGAGGAGCCAAGCCTTCTCAAAAAATGGGAGAGGCACTGCACCTACCACAGATAGCTTTTTGCCAAGGGTTAAGAAAGTCAATATAAAATCTAAAGGTCATTTTGGGTGCCCTTGGTATGGAGCATGATCAGGACATGCCAATCCTGGTCAACCAAATAGTGTCTGATGAGTAGAAAACTGAAAATATACAGGATAACTAACATTCAACTTTGTGTTAAAACTGTTGAGCATTCTCACTGGGCATGGTGGAACATGCCTATAATACCAGCAACTCTGGAACCTGAGGCAGGAGGATTGCAAGTTCAAGCAACTTAGTGAGGCCCTAAGCAACTTAGTGAGACCCTGCCTCAAAATGAAACATAAAAAATGCTCAGTGGTTAAATGCCCCTAGGTTCAATCCCTGGTACCAAAAAAAACCCGAAAACAAAATCCTGTTTGGTAGTCTCATCTCCCTTTGATATTTCATAGGGAACTTACTGCAAATCTTCGTTAGCCTCATGAGGCAGGAAAGCACTGACCACAAGAACACCCGCTATCAGTTCCTAGTACAAAACCACTCAATGAAATCACCTTTCATCCAGTCCTAGGTCAAGGACTGAAAATACCTTATACTTATCCTTGAGCACCAAACTTTGACATAGGAAATAAAAACTGCAATTACCTGGGCTTCCCCTTACTTCTACAATCGACAGTTCTTAATGAGTAGACAAACAGTAGCTGGCAAAAGTCATCTGCTGGCCTCCTCACCTTTATGTGAACAGGACAGCTTGGCAGAGCAGGTCATTCTCACAGCCCCAACCCCAACCCATCTCAGTAAAATTAGAAATAAGCAAGAGTCTCCTCCCCAGACCCTACAACATGCAGCTACCTCTCTGTGACCAGGTACTGTTCACTGGAAGCTGGCAGCAGCCACCTTGGAAGCCTCCTCACCTCTCCTCGTTGATGCCACACATGCGAATCCGGTCAGAACTAGTCCAGTTGTGCACGCCGCTGTAGAGCGGTGCTGTAGAGATCATGACAGCCACTCACCACCAGATAGGACCTGCTGTGGCCACTCCCCCTAGGGAAAAAGAATCCCAAAAAGTCAAACTCAGAACAAGAGCAGCTGCTTTACTTACCTTTTACACAGAAACGTTTAAGTAATTATAGCATCAAAACTTTAAAGCAGTCTTTCGCAAGCCAGCCTGCTATGAAAAATGAAGGTCCAGATAGACAAGAGCAAACCAGCTTTCCAGGAATCCATGTTTCAGGATGGAGATGATGACATTGTTAATCACCTAGAGTGATTTTTAAATTATCTTCAGAGACATACCTGCTTGAGTGTTCGAAGAAATTCAATCTATTGCAGACAAATGAGATGACAGTATATTTTCTGCATATACTTAGCCTAAGCAACTACAATTATTGAGTCATACCTATATATGAGCAGTGAACATATTGAAAGATGACTGGGGTCCAGGCTCAGTGGTGCACGCCTATAATCCCAGCAGCTGGGGAGGCTGAAACAGGAGGTTCACAAGTTCAAAGCCAGTCTCAGCATGTTAGCAAAGCACTTAGCAACTCAGCAAGACCCTGTGTCCAATAAAACATTTTAAAAAGGGCTGGGGATGTGCTCAGTGGTCAAGCACCCCTGGGTTCAACCTCTAGTACCATGACTGAGGGTCTTTTTCTTATCTTCTTTTTAAACCATGGATACTAAAGGATTTGAGGGATGCAGCCAATTTAAGCTTTCCAAAGAAACTACATGCTTTCTTTCTAAGCCCCTTTGAAAGTATTCTCTTCTGCCTCCAAGTTGAGCATGATACATCTATCTAATGTGGCAGAAGGCTCCCTCCAAATCAGGTATAATACTTCTTGTACTCTGACCATGAACAAGCAAATAAACACACCAACAAAGTTCCATCAAAAACCCGTTTCTCTCCTTGGCCCTTCCTATTAATCTGCCATCCCATGACCTACCACTCCTTTCACCAGCCAGTGTCCAGCTCTTGCTGTTGACAATCATGGCACAGTCAATTCACCTTCCAGAAAAAAAAGACGTATCAAGAAACAGAGCTCTATCCAATAAGCTTGTCTTGAAACCCTTCAACTTATTAGCTAAAACTCTTATTCACCAAAGTTCAACTGAACATAACCTTACAGTGATCAGAATTCTCTGCTGTTTTCCACTTTCCAAAGAAGTAAATTATAGTAAAGGGAAGTCACATCAGGGATTTGCTCCATTTATACTTTTTTGATAATTCACTTATTCACTCAACAATTAGCTACTGAGCTCCATGTGCCAGCACTGACATAGGTACTGGGGACTGAACAAATAACAAACAGACCAAAATCCCTGCCTGCAGAGTGCTTATTTTGTTTTGTTTTGTTTTGCTGATAGTGGGGATTTAACCCATGGGCCTTTATCAGTGAGCTACAAGGGAAGCAAGAAACGGTCTTGCTAAGTTACCCATGTGGCCTAGAACTTACAATCCTCCTGCCCCAAGCCTCCCAAGTCACTACAATTACAAGTGTATGCCACTGGGCCTGGCTTGGGGTGCTTACATTCTAGAGGGACTAGATGAACAATAAACATGTTATATCTTTCTGTCATAGCATGTTAGAAAGTCTACAACACAGGCTAAAGGGCATGGGGACAGTGTAGGATGTGTATGAGCAAATGGGGATTTGAAATAGGGTGATCAGGGTAGGCCTTGCTGAGGAAATATTTCAACAACCTGAAAGGGGTAAAGAAACAAGCAATGTATATATTTGGGGGAAGAGCATCCCATCGAGGGGAAAGAGTGCCCTAAGGCAGGAGGCTGCCTGCTAAAGTCAAGGAAGAACTAAGGAGATCAGTGTGGCTGGACCTGAGGGAGGGAGATGGGAAGAGAGGATGGGAGAGATATATCCACTCATTCCCCTCCTGGGCCTCCTCCTACCCCCATGTCTGTACCAACCTTGGGACCCTGCTGCCCTTGCCCCTTTTCTTTATACTTTCCCCTCCCCTGGCTTCTCTAGGGTCCTGTTCCTGCTGGCTTCTCTAGGGTCCTTCTTTCCTGCTACTCCCCTGCCAAACCTGGGAATTCACTGAGGTCTATTCCTCACCTTGTTCTCTGTCTCTCCTCACCTTTACCACCATTTCTTCACCTCCCTGCTTTCAAAGGCTCATCTCCTCTCTTTCTACCTCCTCCTCTGTCTTCCTTCTCCCTTCCCTCTACAATCTCTCCTCCCTATTTCACTCTAATTCCTCCTCTTCCTCTTCCCTCTATTAATCTTCCTACTGTCTCTCTCCCCCCTTTTCTCTTCTCTCTAGGCAGTCCCCTCTCCTCCAATTTTCTCTCCCTTTCTACCTCTCTTCCCAGCCTTTCCCAGTTTTTTCTCCCCCTTCCCAGTTCCCTCAGGCTCTCCTTTAGTCTTTCCTCCTCCTTCCCTTTCTCCCTCTCTGGCTGTCCCTCATCCACTCTGTCTCCATATCTCTGCCTTCAGTCTCCCTGTCTTATCTGTCTCCACCCCCTTCCTCCCATTTATCTTTTTCTGGCTCTTCCCCAACACCTCTCTCCCTACATGTGTATGTCAACCTTGCCCCTTCTCTCAGGTATAAGCTCCCAGTTTCAAGCCACTCTTGGGTGTGCTGATGACTCCCACATCTCTATCTCTAGTCCTGACCTCTCTCAGTAAGCCCAAAGCAGAATTCCCAGCTGCCAGCAGCTCGCCGTTAATTGGATGTCCACCGAGCCTCTCAAACACAATGGGTCTCAAACCAGACTCGTTATCTGTTCCCATAAACTTGCTCCCCACCCCCCATGCCCAGTGTGCATCACATTTCCTATCTTAGTTAATAGCACTGTTCCCAAGCCTGGAAATTTCTTCAACTCCCTCTCTACCGGCGAGATCCAATCAGGAGTCAAGCCTGGATAATGCTATCTCTCTCCTCTCTTCTACCCCTCTTGCCAGTACCCTGGTGAAAGTCCTCATCATCTCTCCCCAGGAATACTACACTAGCCTCTTAACTGCTCCATTGGCCTCCCATCTCTTGATTCTACAATCAATTCATCTTCTAAAGCACCAGTTCGATCAGGCTTCCCCCTCCCTCATCAAAAGCCATCAGAATCAAGCCTGCATTCTTTGCACAGCCTTTGGGGCCCTCAGGATCTGATCTCAAGCCTCCTCTCTAGTCTCTCTTCTGCAACATCCTGCCATTTCCCTGCCACCCCCTTCCCTAAAATGACCATCCAATTTCAGGACTCTACTGCTTCCTCGCTCTGAAATGGCCTTTCCCTGTGTCCCCTCTTCCTCTGTCATCCCTCTAGGCCTAGCTTAAATGTCATTAAGAAGTCCCCCCAGCCCAGGCCCCTGATCAGTTAACTCCTTCCTCTCTGGTTCTTCTCAAACATTTAGTTCCTACCTCTAGTCCAGCACCATTTTTCCTCTGTAGTGTGATTAGTTGGGGGTACTGTCATGTCTGTCCCCGCCACCAGATGATCAGCTACTCAAGGTAAGAAATATCATCCTGCCTTGTCTTTGGTTCCTCTGTAATACCTTGTACATAGTAAGTGAACTCAGAAAATGCACGTTATTAGGGTTGAGGTTGTGGCTCAGTGGTAGAGCGCTCACCTAGCACATGTGAGGCACTGGGTTCAATCCTCAGAACCACATAAAGATAAATAAATAAAATAAAGATATTGTGTTCAACTACAACTAAAAAATATTTTAAAAATAAAATGCATGTTATGTGGAACTGAATTCTGGATGAGATTTGAGGTGATACACTGAGAAATAATAAGACACAAAATCAACCAGGAAAAAAAAGCATCCACCATGCTGCTTACTATACATTTATTTATTTAAATATTTACTTTTTTGTTATAGGTGAACACAATATCTTATTTTATTTTTATGAGGTGCTGAGGATTGAACCCAGTGCCTCACGTATGTTAGGTGAGCACTCTACCTCAAAACCACAACTCCAGCCCCACTTGCTTACTGTTAAAAAAAAAAAAAACTATTAGTTACCTATAGCACACCATTTTTGGAGCTGCCTGATTTCTGCCTCTGTTCATCATCTTTGAGCTATTTTGTATCTCTATAAATTGCAGGTAACTGATGGATATGCAAACTCTATCTTGTCCTATAGAATTTAGATTGACTTCCTTCTCCACTGTGGAAAAAACAGTTTTGCCTCTATTTGCAATTCCATTCCTTTACTCCAGATAAATTTGTGCTTTTTGAATTTTTCTTTGAACTGGCTATAACATCTGTCTGGTTCCCTTGTTGATTAATGATTAAAATAAAATCTTTAACACATTTTCATTTTTATATATGTATAAGAGTCATGACTTTCTACCTTTTTCTAAAAACTGTCTTTTAATGTTACTAAGACAGAGTTAGCAAAATTTTAGGGAAAAAAATTAACCAGGACCCCATTACCTGAACATCCTGATTAATGAAGGTGTTATTATTTCTTATACTATCTTGGAATAGCCCCAGATTAAGAAACAACAACTCAGCTTGTTGGCTGATACACCAGGTACTTTTTCATCTTTTTTCTCTGTGAAGTATTAGAAATCTCAGGCAATAGATGGGCCATTATCAACATAAGATGAATTTCGATAAGAAGTCCAAGTTTTAGCTGCTACCTAAATATCTGTAGGCAGCAAATATGTCAGTAACCCAGAATTTTCATTCTCAGGTATGTTTTTGTTCTGTTTAAAGAGGATTAGTAGTTTATAAGGTCTGGGACAGAATTCAGAGGAGGAATCCCAGCATTTGAAAACAGATCAATATACAAACTGTACCATAGATAGAGTTTTTAGGCCAATAAAAAAGGAAAACCAAGTTAAAATGAAGCATGTCAACAATGCACATTTTATGACTACCTAGAGAGCAAAATTGATACTGAATGCCCCTCCATTTTCACAAGATCTTAAAGATGGAGCATCCTCTTAAATCTTTGCCTCCCAAATTTGACATTATTTTGTCAGAGCAACATCCCTGCCCATCTAAAGCTCACTGTTACTAATTAACAGTAGATTTGGTTTGGGCGTGTAGCTCAGTGGTAGAGCACTTGCCTAGCAAGTACAAGATCTTGGGTTACATTCCCAGCACTGCAAAAACTAAAAAATACAGTAGCTTTTGAGGATGAGGGGAGGGGTAGAAAGACAGGCAAGAGAACACTGAGCTAAGTGGTCTACATAAGAAGGCAAGATCCTTGTGGTCTAGCCAGAGAGAAAGCCAAGTGAATGTCTAGGGAACATGTTCCTATTGGCAAGAGAGGAGTCACGACGGTCAATGTAAACCAATGTTTCCCAAGCCAGAATCACTGAAGGGCTTGTTTCAAATACCAATTTGTAGGTCTTGGCCCCAGACATTCTGATTCAGTAGACATAAGGTTTTGTTTTCCAGCATCATGTCCTATCAAGTTATTAACCACTTAACCATATACTACTCAGGGGAGGTGAGCGAAATGGGAAAACCTTACAAATACACTACATGCCACATTTGGTAGGTTCTGCTGGTGTACTTTCATGCCAGCTTGCTTTCACTTGAAGCTCTCACACTCATGTGTGTGCATGTTTGTGTACACAAGCTCACATGCTTGCTTGTTCTGATGGGAACCATCACATCAAAGGCAAAGCTTCTAAATGGAACTTGGAAGAAACTTGATAATCCCAAATGACCCAGGAAGCACAGGCACAAATATATGAAATATCTCAAAGGGTTTTACCTGATGTCACACCATGTAATTGTTAAGAAATGAAGAAATGAACAGCTGAACGGCCCAAGAATCAAATGATGGTCACTGCCTGGACCACCATGAGCTATCCCCACTTTGCAGGGAGTAACTCAAAAGTCAGATCCAAAGGACAAAGGAGAGCACATGATTCCACCAACACAAAGCAATAAGCTTGGCCAGGCACTGTGGCACATGCCTGAAATCCCAGCATCTTCGGAGGCTGAGGCAGGAGGATTGCAAGTTCAAGGCCAGCCTCAGCAATTTAGCAAGACTCTAAGCAACTTAGTGAGACCCTGTCTCTAAACAAAATATAAAAAGGGCTGGGGATGTGGCTCAGTGGTTAAGTGCCCCTGAGTTCAGTTCTGGTACAAAAAAAAAAAAATAGCAATAAGCTTGACTGAAAAAATGTCAATAAAACTTTCAATTTGGGAGGCACATGCATATGGAAGCAAAAGGACTGACCAAGATCTAAGGAAATGATCGAGCAGGCAGCAGAAAGTAGATAGCTAGACATAATCACTACACTATGAAACAGAGAACCAACAAGAGAATGGACTAATGGGAGAGCAATAACTTTAAAATGGCGAAAATAGCTGCTAAGCTGAGAGTGAGCAGACAGTAGAAGAGAAACCATAATGATAGAGAGATCTTTTTAAAAAAATCCAAGAGGAGGGCTGGGGATGTGGCTCAAGCGTAGCGCGCTCGCCTGGCATGCGTGCGGCCCGGGTTCGATCCCCAGCACCACATACCAACAAAGATGTTGTGTCCGCCGAGAACTAAAAAATAAATATTAAAAATTCTCTCTCTCTCCTCTCTAACTCTCTCCTCTCTCACTCTCTCTTTAAAAAAAAAGAACAAGGAAAAAGAAGTATTAAAAAAAATCCAAGAGGAAAAAAACTGCTAGAAGGCAAGATCAGGTATGAAAGGCATAAAAGAGAAGCCCATGACATACAACAAACAAAAGGGAAAAAATGAAATAGGGGAACCTGAAATATTTCACCATCATGGGCCAAACTGAAACACTGTGGGGAAGCACTAAAGACAGACATTTTAAAAAAGTTTAGAGAGAACATATTCTCAAAAGGGGAAGCACAACATCAAATTACAGCCCAAGTCTGGGTTGGGGGAATTATTAATAGGGGGTGGGCAGCACTAAAAGCCAAAGATTTTACTGATGGGGTAGAATTACTTGTTTTGTTTTGAAATGAAGATGCCAAAACAAGCAAGATTTCACAATAACTACAAGCAAAACCATGGTCATCATTGTGCATACGAGGAAGAGAAGGACATTAAAGGAGGTAACAGCATCTATCTGACTATTGTTTTATATCAAGGTAGACTTTGCTTTAAAAGTTTTTAACCTTGCTGGATACAGTGGTGCATGCCTGTAACCCCAGTGATTCAGGAAGCTGAGGAAGGAGGATCACCAAGTTCAAGGTGAACAGTGAGGCCCTAAGCAATTTAGCAAGACCCTGTCTCAAAATAAAAAGGGCTAGGGATGTAACTCGGTGGTTAAGCACCCCTGAGTTCAATCCCCAGTACCAACATACTTTAAAAATGAAAAAAAATGAGTTTTTAATTTTGAAAATGACCGGACAGGGCATTTATCCAGTTAACAGGTGGCTCCAGAATAATGTAACTCCCTTTGTGGCCAAATACCCCTTAATGCTGAACAAAGGTGGTAACGTATGGGACACAACCAGGCTCTCTTTACACAGCACAAATCTGCCTTTTTCTTCATGGTTGGACTCTACTATCAAGACAGCAAATTAGAAACCCAAGATTAAGAGGGGCTCAGTTCTAACTAAATCTGGTAGTACTCTCACAGGCTCCTTTTGGTTCATACTGCCTGGTGACCTGGAAGCAATTATGACTTTAAAAAAAAATGAAAGAGCCGGAAAATATTCATCTTGAAGCCTGGCCCTGAATCTGTCCTCAAGAGGATAGGCGTGGCCAGTAGACAGTTTAAGAAGGAGGGTTGGGTCGGTGATGACTAATGAGTAAAGAAAACCAACTTTGGGACCTACTACTCCAATAGAAATGCAGAGCTCCCTGTAAAGCTGCCACAGACAGAGGCAAACTTCATAGAGACCAAGGACAGGCCACTTTGGGAAAAGTAGCATCTAAGATACCCTCAAGACCAACAGAGAGCTAGACACAGTGGTACAAGCCTGTCATCCCAGCAATTCTAGAGGCTGAGACAGGATTATAAATTCAAGGCCAGCCTCAGTACTTTAGCTACTCTGCCTCAAAATTAAAACAAACAAACAAACTGCAGGGCTGGGGATATGGCTCAGTGGTAGAGCACTTGCCTGGCATATGTGAGGCACTGGGTTTGATTCTTAGCACCACATAAAAATGAACAAATGAAGTAGAGGCATGATGTCCATCTACAACTACAATTTTTTTTTTTTTTAATTTGCCAGGTGGGGTGACGTACGTCTATAATCCCATGGCTCAGGAGTCTGAGGAGGAGGATCACAAGTTCAAAGCCAACTTCAGTAATTTAGTGAGGCCCTAAGCAACTTAGCAAGATCCTGTTTCAAAATAAAATGGGCTGGGGACATGGCTTGATGGTTAAGCACCTCTGGGTTCAATTCCTGGTGAAAAGAAAGGAAGGAAGAAAGGAAGGAAGAAAAGAATTAATGAATTAATTAATTTGAAAAGAGTTGGGGATGTAGCTCAGTGGTAAAGTGCTATGGCTACATCCTCAGTGCCAAAACAAACAAACAAACAAACAAACAAAAAATGACCACCAGATCCAAGAGACATGAGATTTCAGAAATAAAACAAGAAAAAAAAAGGGCATGACTTTCACCCAGTCACTGGAAGGCTTTTAAGAGAAGTCAAAACTTTTCAAAATCATTGTTTTCTATGGGAAAGTTTGCACAAAGTCAACAAGGAGAATGTACCAGGCTTTAGATATGGAACTCTTAGCACAGATCTCCCCCTCCTCGTTACTCTGCCTCCTTTTATATATATTCAAAAAGAGAATAACATTCCCATTTTCCCTACTTCATTACATGTCCCAACCCCTGCCCCCCAGTGATAAAGTTCTCCAACTTAAATTGTTTTCTAGTTTAATCACTTCCCATAGAAGAGTTCTCTGGTATTCTTATGTTCTCCTTGGGCTCCTCTCATATCTAAAGCCCCTCCTCTTTCCCCACCACTAACCAATTATCATTCCCTCAAACTCAAGAGTCCCATATCATGCACCCATCACTTCCCTTCCCTTCATGAGAAAACAGGTTCCTCTACCACTGCACACAACTGCACACACACAAAATCCATTACAAATAATTTGTAAGGTAATTAATCTTTTAACTTTATTTATTTATTTATTTTGGGTACTGGGGATTGAACCCAGGGGCACTTCATCACTGAGCTACATCCTGAGACCTCTGAGACAGGTCTTGCTAAATTGCCAGGGCTGTCCCAAAATTTGCAATCCTCTTGCCTTAGCCTCTGGAGTCGTTGGGATTACAGGCATGCACCACCACACCTGGCTTTTGTACATCCATCCTCTGTCTGACTAAAGCCATTCTAGCACTTTATAGTTCCCCCAGGTTTTTTTTTTTCTACTTGCATGTTTCCACTGGTGTCTACACCAAAGATCAGACTTAAAAGGGACATTGCATCCTGTTCCCAAATACATTAATTCTTGTATTTACCACAAAGATTAAGTAGTTGCCTGCACACCATTCCTGCATGGACACCTTCATATATTCCTTGGGTACCTCCATGTTTAAAAACCCTGCCTATAAACATTTATGAGACTGGATACAAAGGAATGTTAACTGTCTGTTAAACACATGAGAGCTTACTCATTCAAATTAATGTAGTTACCTCCAACATAGTCACCTCAAGAGGCTGGACATTTGTCTCAGTAACTGGGTGGCCAAGCCTCATAATCTCCCTGAGAGCTCCTGAGAACACTGCCAGCCAAACCCATCCACATCATTTCAATCTCCTCACTACTTAGATACTGAGTCCCATTCTTTCAGAAGTGATATGATATTTAGTAATATCCAAAACCCATTCAGAACTATCTAATCAAACAGCACCTTGAAAAGTGATACACTCCAGGACCATCAGCCTTAACTGATAGAAATCTTGGAGGGCGATTCCAGTCCCCACTTCTCAGTCACCTCAGATCATCTTGATATGTCTCTTTACCAGGGTATCTGCCAAATGGGTATAAAGGAGTCCCTACCTAAAACTGAGCTTGACATGAAAGCACTTAAATGAACCAGATGTAATCTATTCCAATGATGAAGTAGGCCAAAACAAAAGTTTTCATCTTTTACTTAACATTTTCTTATTTATTTATTTATTTATTTATGCATTCCAATTCTTAATACACCATTATACCATAATTTATCATATCTCTGATTATATATAAGATATGTTGACACCAAATTCACATCTTCATACATGTATTTTGTATAATGATGAGTTACTTAACATTTTCATACCCCCAGATTGTTGTAGCTTGTCTACCCATTGCCATGATACTTTTTCCTATTATTCAAATAGTACTCACTTCCATTTCCTGCTGTTAAGAAAATGGTTCTACTCCATTTAAGGAAAATACCTCATCATAGCTTTATATCACACCAGGGCTCTAGCCACAAGATTTTATTCAACTTCTGGAGGTCACAGACATCTAGAAAACTTTAGCAAACATTGTGAAATTAATCAGCTCTTTTCAAAATGCAAAGACATCTCAACATGTCACCCTAAATAAGTAGGGTCATTTTTTTTGAGCACTTCTAATTCCTGCTAGACCATATTAAGAGTTGGCTTTCTTCATTCTTGGTCTTCAGCGGGACTCTGTGAATATTCAGTGTGTTTTCACACTCCAGAGTTGCATCACTGCAATATGACACTTGAATCCCTTTTGTGATGCTTCTGTGTCCTGCCTACCATGGACTGTGACAGTGGCCCTCTAATGTCTCCATTTCAGTATACTGCATTCACCATATGGGATTCCTCCTCCCCCAACTTTTATTTTGGTACTGGGGATGGAACTCAGGGGTACTCAGGGGTACTTTACTGTTACATCCCAGACAAAGTCTCACTAAGTTGCTTAGGGCCTTGTGAAGTTGCTAAGGCTGGCCTGGAACTTGTGATCTCCTGCCTCAGCTTTCCAAGCCGCCAGGATTGCACCACCACACCTGGCTTTCTTTTTATTAATTTTTTTATTTGTTCTTAGTTACACATGATAGTAGAATGTATTTTGACATTTTGTGTGTGTGTGTGTGTGTGTGTGTGTGTAATTTCTCATTCTCCTGGTTGTACATGATATAGAATTACATTGGTTATGTAATCATATATGCACATAGGACAGTGATGCCTAATTCATTTCTTTTTTTTAAGTCTCCTGGACCTTGTACCTAAATTTTTGAAGAGACCATCATCAGGTTATTTTTTTCTGTTATCTCAACCCAGACTAAACTCAACTATGGATTCAACTAATTTATATATATTATTCATTCAAAGGTATATCTATATCCCTTTCATTACACAATATTCACTGAAAAGATTTCAAACTCTCAGTATTGACTCAAGCTGCAACCAGTCCAAAGGTTTATTAGCCTGCCCCCAATAGTGTCTAGCATGATACAAGGCACACAACGTGCATTCAACAAATAACTTGCTAAACTACTGGGAAAACCCAAATCCCTCTCTATGTCATCCAGAGACCAAATATTCCATGTAAAAAGCACTGGATCTATGAATTCGTTTTACTTCCCTTGCTCTCATATAACTTTCTCATCTTTTCTTTATTTCCAAGATAACGACAGTTACAGAAATAAAATAAAACTGGTCCAGACAAAATAATAAAATCAACTTCCAACTATCTGAGTGTTCTTTAGCCACAGCTAATTGTTAAACCCAGCCGACTTATGGACTGCCTTCTGCCACCATCAGTAGATGTGTGCTCAGGGAACAACTCATTTAAATATTTGCCTAAATGGAATATTAATAGACACGTAAATCTGCTGGGGGTAGCAGGATAGAGAATAATAATACATTGCCAAAGTCCAACAGAAATTACTAATTTCAAGCAATCTACTACCTTCAGTTGACCTGTCATCAGTCTCTTCCTATACTGGCATAACTAACAGAGAGTTGACTGTTGGCACCAAAGTCCACTCCAACTACAGGAGTGGAGATTTACTTTACAGGCCACCATTTTTCTCTGTTCAGAGGTTTGGTTTGGGAAATCCAGAGCTATTTGGGGTATTATTTTCTTCCACTCAATCATTAATGAACATCCTTGTCATAGAGTCATACCAGGCCCAAGCTCTATCTACCAGCTTTTGTACAATTTCCAGATGTCAGGGACAGCTGGAAAGCCCAACCAGTCATAATTAGATACAGCAGCCCTTTTCAGAAAGCAACAGTTTTTTAAAATGTCACCCATGACCCAAAATGTCCCCCAAAGTTTTGACTGGATATACATTCTTCAGTTCCTGCCCTGAAATATTGAGCAGTGTCACAGCACAGTTGTTAAAGAGGCTGCCACTTCCACCTTAGAGGTAGATGCAATGATGAGTCAAGCTATTTGTTCCTACCAAATTGTAAATGTTAAATGTATACTAATCCAACAGGAATATGGAGAAAGAGGACAGAGAATCAAGGGGGATACTCCGGAGCTATTGATGGCATTCATTCCACCACCAAGTTTACTACAAAGAAACAAAAAAGCAATGTCAGTCAGGCCTGGTGTGTCCTAAGTTCAAAGCCAGCCTCAGCAAATTACTGAAATCCTAAGCAATTTAGCAACACCCCGTATCAAAATAAAAAATATAAAAGGGCTGGAGATTTGACTCAGTGGTTAAGTGTCCCTGGGTTCAATCCCTGCTATCAATCAATCAATCATTCAATCAATAGTAATGTCATAGGATGCAACTGAATAAGAAAAAATTAGATTATAGCTGGGCATGGTGGTGCACACCTGTAATCCCAGTGGCTCCAGAGGCTGAGGCAGGTGAGTCACAAGTTCAAAGCCAGCTTCAGCAACTTAGCAAGGCCCTGCACCTCAGTGAGACAATTTCAAAATTAAACATAAAAAGGGCTGGGAGTGCTGGGATTGTGGCTCAGCAGTAGAGTGCTCACCTAGCACGTGTGAGGCTCTTGGTTCAATTCTCAGCATCACATATAAATAAATAAAGGTATTGTGTCCAACTACAACTAAAAAACAAATATTAAAAAAAGGGCTGGGGATGTAGCTCAGTGGTTAAGTGCCCCTGGGTTCAATCTTTGGTACTTAAAAAATAAAAATAAAAATTAGATCATACTATAATAATAGATCCCATTTCTTGGGCACCTACTATGGGCCTGGCACCATAAACACTCAACTCATATAACCCTCACCACCCTGTAAGATTGGTATTACTATCTCCATTGTGTAGATGAGAACACTGAGGCTCAAGGGAATTAAGTGACTTGCTTCCTGCTACATAGCTAGGAACTTGAAAAGCAAGGACTCTAAATTATGGCTGTTATGTCTCCAAAGCCTTAGGTTAATTCAGATGCAGGCTAAAGTTCAAGAACCATCACTCTTGTACACAGTGGTGCATACCTGCGATTCCAGCAACTCAGGAGGCTAAGGCAGGAGAATCACAAGTTCAAGGGTAGGCTCAGCAACTTAGCAAGACCTTGCCTCAAAAAATAAAAGGACTAGGGATGTAGCTTAGTGGTAAAGCACCTCTGGGTTCAATCCCTAGAACCAAACAAAAAATAATGAAAAAAAGAAAAAGAGTGAAAACTACTACACTACACTAACCTAGGCACAATAGAACCAAGTTAAAACTACATAGACTCGCCCACTATAACATTATCTAGTCATCTCATGGACTCAGGTATAGAGTACATCAACTGCCACAGAATCATAAGATACTGCACACTGCACAGAACTTAGAATAATGAAAATGTGCTTATTCTTGTCTCTGGACACCAGTGTTATAACAAAACTTGACTGTACCCTTAAATGGCACTAACATTATGATTTCTAGGCATACCTTAGTAATGAGGTAACCAAAATTTGTTTCTTAACAGACTGTCCATAAGGAAGCCCAAAACACAAAGCTCTGCCTGCTTATTACTCTCAATTCTTCATGTACTCTTAGCTTAAGACCTTCTTAAAATCCAAACAAAGGCATCCTGCCTCACATACTCTGATGGGTAAATCTGAAAATTACCACATTTTACAAATAATAAGTCACCTCTCTTCAAATTCATCACAATTCATTAACCAGGAAAAATATGACCTTGACATGCAGCCTGCAGTTACTTTAAAAAAAATGATCCAATTTTAGTTGCATTCAGTGGCACAGGCCTGTAATCCAAGCAACTCAGAAGGCAGAAGCAAAAGGATAGCAAGTTCAAGGCCAGCCCCAGCAACTCAGCAAGACCCTATCTCAAAATAAAATATAAAAAGGGCTAGGATATAACTCAGTAGTAAAGAAACCCCTGGGTTCAATCTCCAGTACTACAAAAGAAAATCCATTTTTAAATGTTTTATGTTTTTATGAAGAGTAGATTCTGCTTAAAAAACAAACAAACATGGGAACTACAACAGCTTATTTGAATTATGACAGAAACAGAGTTAAATTTTCCTCTTGACCAGAATGTAACTTAAGTTCACCAAAAGAGTTTTCATAATAAAAGATTGTTTTAAAGTTATGAATGGTGGGAAATCCTATGATTTAGAAAGAGAACAGTTTCTATCTACATCATTTTAAGGACAACCATTCAAAAACTGGCATTAATAAAGCCTAGTTTGTGAGATCACATAAAAATACTGTCCTAGAATCCTCGTGGAAGAAAGGTAGATTCCTTATTTCCTCCCTCTTTAACTGTCCTGACACTAAACATTATGGCAAGCATGGACTCACACCAATTTTGAATTTTAGCATTAAGAAATTTCCTTTCTTGCTGGGTGTGGTAGTGCACACCTGTAATCTCAGCGGCTTGGAGGCTAAAGCAGAAGGATCACAAGTTCAAAGCCAACTTCAGGAACTTTGTGAGGCCCTTAGCAACTTAGCAAGATCTGTCTCAAAAATTATAAAAAAAAAATTAGAAGGCTGGGGATGTGGTTAAGTGTCCCTGTGTTCAAACCCTAGTACCAAAAAAAAAAAAAAAAAAATCCTTTCTTGCCTGGCACAGTGGTGCACACCTGTAATCCCAGTGTCTTGGGAGGAGAAAGCTTTCTTCTTGAAAACTTGAAGGTCTGGGTTCTTCCCTCCCCTGTAATGTAATCATCATTGACTTTTCCCCTTTCCTGCCTATTTTATCTCAAAATTTTCACTTTCCTTAGCACTCTCTATTCCCCTCTAGTGTTCACTTTCCCACCTGAACTCAACCATGAATTCCTTTCTCAGAATCTCAGGATGCCTAGCCCTAGAAAAGCAGCTCTCTACTCCCTATGGCCATTCTACTGCATACCAAACTTAGTTCAGTCTAGAATCAATGAACAACTGGCAAATGTCTTCTAGTCCAGCTTGATTAAGCCTTTCCTCTGTGCCTCTACTTCATTCCCCTATTTTGGCCCAAGGTTCTCATGCCCCTGTTCTTTATTCTGTTTCACTCTAGAATTTCCATCACTTACCTCCTCATATCTAGGATCCCTCCCACTTGCAGGCTGGAAAAACTGATATTCCCACTTTTTCTCTTCCTTTCAAGGCCATTCTATTTAGGATAGTGAATCCCTTTCCCCATTCAGTAGCCTTTCTTTAGTCCAGATTTCCTAATGAACGCTTAGACTTACAAGCCCTGGATCCCAGCTCCTCTCCTTTCTAGGCCTTCCCAGAGAAGTGGCTACCAAAGGTAAGTTTTCACATTCTCCAACACCAGCTCCAAATGACACCTGAGTCTTTCACATTTTATTCCTTTTTTCTTACACTGTACATTTTTTCACTTGTATACTCTAAGTTCTCTGTTTCCTTATGGGTAATTATATTTATATTTCCTCCTATATGCCAGTTTCTCCCCAACCTTACTTCTGTCCAAGATCTTCCTCCTCTCTTGCCCCAAACTTTGGGATTTCAGCATGAGAGTACAAAGAGCCGAGACATTCTTTGAACTTTTTTTTGGAGGGGGGGCGGGTACTGGGAATGGAACCCAGAGGTGCTTTCTACTGAACATTCCCAGCCCTTTTTTATTTACTTTTATTTGTTTATTTAGGTACTGGGGATTTAACCCACATCCCCAGTCCCTTTTATTTTGAGACAGAGTTTGGCTAAATTGCCGAGGTTCACCTCTAACTTGTGATCCTCCTGCCTCAGCCTTCTGAGTCATTGAGATTACAGATGGGTACCACTGTGCCCAGCTTCTTCAAACTATTTTTTGGAAAACATTATCCTAAAGGTTTCAAGGTGTTACCTCTTCCTTAGTTGCTACTCACACAGGTATAGTGATGGTCACCTTTGTTCCCCCTTTGCTGGACAACCAACCCTCTTCCTGACTTCTCTTTTTTCCTTCCTTCTGATGGTCCTTTTCTCACATGATTCTGTTTCTCCCAAAGAAGCCCCTCCCTAAAACTCATAATCCAGACTCATCACACCAGAAGATCTTCCCCACCTGTACTAAATATTTTTTCCTATTTAATGAACTACATCATGAATAAGGTAGAGACACCCCCCCCCTTCCTCAGGGTTCCCTATACATTCCAAGAACATTGAACATCTAGGCCACTAAAAAAGGGATCCTCCCTCTCCCTACACTTTCCTGGCAAATCCAAACAGCAAGATCCACATGAGTGCCCTTGGTACAGCCACCATTTCTTCTGGAATTCCTTTCCACTCTGCCCAACCCAGATGCCAACAGCCAAGCTGGCCAGGGCCTTAGCTTTCCTCTACCCTATCCCAACAATTAGCCACCCCTTCCCTATTGCTCTAAAGAACTAGTCCTTAACTCAAATATCAGCATCCCTGCCCCTTTCTCCACCAATGATAAATCCAATCTTCATGTTTTCAGAGTCAGAATAAAAGGAAACCTGTCTACTTCTTGCTGCAAAACTGATAGCAGGAGCAGTCCTTCTATAGTCAATTTTAGTAACACTCTGTGCCTCAAGGCCTGTGACTCTTGTCCCCCATAGCCAGCCCAAGGGCAATTACCTCAGTTATCCTATCAAAAGATATCCGACTACCAATATCCCCATGATACAAGATAGCCATGTCCCTCTGACTCACCAAGCTCCCTGCTCCTCACAGTTCCCCCAGTCTTTCCTACTAATTTTCCTTCTCCCCTCAAAACTTTACAGGTTCCTCCTCAACCTTCCACTTCTATTTGGAGCCTCTGAGTGATTCTCAAAATTGGATTATCCCATTTAATCCCAAGTGGAATCTTCCGAATTTCTTTCCTACATACAGTCATCTTCAGTACCACATAGTGACATCACCATCCAATTTGAGTACCCTAAATTGCCCCAAATATCCTCCATTGTGCCACATACTATTTCCCCCATAATAAAGCTCCCTCAATCCCACCATTCAAGGACAAGAGAGATAAACAGAGAACTAGAGGATCTTTCAAGTTTCCTTTCATCCTTGGTTTTTTTTATTATCAACCTAATCCACTCCCAGCTCCAATGCATCCCCCATTTACTTCTCCATAAAACATTTCATCAGTGTGATTTTGGAGAAACAACCTTCTGAGTTGAAAGAAGCATGGAGCTAACCATTGTAACCTACAAGTGCATCCCCAGAAGTCTCACCAAAGCTTTTTGCAACTGTGCTGCACCTCTGTGCCACAGGGACGACCTCCAAATCGCCTTGAGAATATTCAGCTGTAACACGAAGTTACAGGCCCCCTTGCCACACTCATGCAAAGAGCCCCTTAAACCCTGAGCTAGACGTGTGCTCAGCAAGAGATGCCTGCCCTTACTGTCTACTCTAGGAAATGCCAAGAAGGAGTAAGTATCACCACGTCGACCATCCAACAAACAAAAACAGTGCTTCTACGGGGCGGGGGGGGGGGGTGAGTTGCAAGCGGAACAGAAAGACCCCCATCGGCCTGTGCCTTTGGCCTCTTGGGTTTGCAGCGTTTCCCTCCTGTCTTTCCCCTCGATCATACCTTTTCCTACAACAATCTCCCGCACCTCCATAACGATAAATCCCCAACTGTGGTGTGGCCGGCTCCTCCCTGCCTGGCCCCGGACATCCCTCTGACCCAGCCCTCCTCTCAGCAGGACCCATGCGAGGAGGGCCCCCTTCACCGTCCAGTTCACCTCCCTATCTCTTCTCGGGCCTCTGGGCGCCCCTGCAGGGCTCTGTCCCGAAGCCGAACCTCGAAGATCCAAGCCCACGAGGCCCGTCGCGGGACCCACCGCCCCTCCTTCTCCCAGCACCTCGTCCTCCAAGCACCCGGCCCCCGGGGCGCCTTGTCGTCGTCGTCCCGGCTCGTACCGCCCCCCGTCGGGGGCTCCACCCCCCGCCTGCCCCCGCCCCCAGGACGGCCCCCTCCCCACTGCGCGCCGCCTGCGCCCTCTGCCCCGGTACGGGACTCTCTTTGGCCTCCGTTCCCCGCCCAGAACCGGTGGCAGCGGCGGCGGCAACGGCTGCGGCGGCCACAGCAGGAGCAGCAGCGGCGGCGGCAGCGGCGGCGACCGCGGCAGCAGCGCCGCCCCGGCCCCGCCCCGCCGCCCGCCGGAGCCCCACGCCCCGCCCGCCCGCCCCGCCGCCGGACTGCTCCCCCCGCAAGCCCACCACGAAGCCCCCCCACTCCCTGCCCGCGATCTGCTCGAATCCAGCTCCGCTGGGCCTGCTGTCCGTTCCTCACGCCCCTTAGGACCCGGGGTGGGGGAGCCCTAGGGTTCGCGGCCATCCCTCTCCCTCCTTCTCCTAGGGCCGGGGGATTGCCCCTGATCCCGAAACCCGGCCCCGTAACCGGAGCCTCCCTCCTTCCAGCCCTGAGCTTCGCTCAGACCCCTAGCCTCCAGGCCTGGCGCGAAGCTGGTGGAGGGCTTGCACGCCGGATCTCCCCCCTGGCTTGCCGGGGCTAATATGAATTACCCCCGATCTGATCCTCCTTTAATTTAAGCCCCCCTCCCCGCCGCGCCTGGCCCGGCGGCCCCCGCCCCTGGAGCGAGGGCAACGGAGCCAGGGCGCTCCGAAGTCATCCCCCGCCTTTTTTCTAGGGACTCGGATAATTGCCCCTGCCCCCATCACAGCACTCCCACTCCCGAACCCAGGCCCCGCCGCCACCTAGGGGTACCCCTTACCCTACGGTTCCCGCACCCCAGCACAGAGGAGAAAGCCGCCCTGAAAGAGCACCCGTCGCACCTCCCCTCTGAGGTTGGAGGGGTTTTTCTCCTGGTCTCTTCAAGACTTCATTACGGACATCCCCCCCCCAAAAAAAAACCAGCCTTTTCTCGCCCTGCCCTGCTGGCCAGCCTTCCTTCTGATCGTCGGATCCTTGGATCGGGGGTTGGGGCCAGGTAGTTAAGAAGACCGTAGCCTCAACCTCCCTTTCCGAGGAGGAGTGGGGTAATTCCTATGGTTCCCCCCCCAAGATCAACCGACCCCCGTTTCCATGGAGACCCCCGCCCAGCCGGGAAGAAGACTCTCAGATCTTGGCGAACAAGTCTCACCTGGCTAAGAGAGAAGGGGGTCGAGGAGGGGGTAGGGCAGGGCAGGGATGGGGTACGAAGGTGGGAAGTGGTGGGGAGCTGTCCCGAAGGGAGGGGCGAGGACAGAGCGAGCTCCAGGGAGCGATACGTCCGGGGACACGAAGAGGACGGCGCCCCCGGGGGGCAAGCAGAGCGGCTGCGGGGCGAAGAAGGGACAGGGTTGGGGAAAGGCTTAAGATAGAAAGAAGCGGGTGGGGGAATACGAAAAAGCCGGGGAGTCAAAAGGGGTGGAGGGGTTGGGGGAGAGAAAAAAAAGACGCACCTGTTCCCGGGTCGGCTCCGCGGGGAAGCTCAGGCCGCCACCCGGGCTCTCTCTTACCCCCTCAGAACCGCCGCCCGCCTAATACTGCCCCGATCAGATGCCCCCCTCCGCCCCTTATCGCCACCGACCTCCTTCTCCTCTCTCGCGGCGGCGGCGGCGGTCGGACTCTAGGAACTGAGAGGAAGAAGGGAGGGCTCAGCAAAGCGGAGGAGAGACAGAGCCACACACTGGCAGCAGCCGCGGCGAGCGAAAGAGTGAGGGGGAGAGCGGTGTGTGTGTGTGTCTGTGTGCGAGCGAAGCCTGGTGAAGTGGGTGCCGGTCGCAGGGCTCGACGGGAAGTGGAGTCCGGCCGGGTTTGCGGGCGGCGCCAGCCCGCTCTCCACAGGACTACAACTCCCAGAATGCCGCCTACGCGGGTGGGGGAATGGAGAGGAGGAGGCGAAGGGAGGGAGAGAGCAAGAGAGGGGAGGGACGAAAGCTGGGAGCAAGCGGCGGCGAAGGGGGCAGAGCCAAGCAGCCCCGGTGACACTGGGAGGGGAGGGGAGGAGGAGGGGATCGCTGCGAGAACCGAGTGGATTCCGGAGAAGGAGGCAGCGGTAGCTGCAGCAAGCCGGGCAAAAAGCTAGACTCCTGGGAGAGGTGGAGGCACTCAAATCCGCCGGGCTGCAAGAGCCCCACGCCCCCCCACCTCGACGCCCCTCAAGAAGGAGGTTGAGGAAGGGAGATCATCAGTACGCTTCGACCAGGGATTTCTCTCCCTTTCTTCTAACGCTCCCCACCTCATGCCCCGACCTGACTTTCTTAGGCCACTGGTGCCCGATCTAGTGTGCAAATCCCAAGACCCTTGATCTACCCTGCCTGGCAGCACAGAGCAGACGCATTCAGTCCCCTTCTCCCAGGGGCCTGAGGGAGGCTCCCCTAGCACGCAGGGCGTGACTCTCCCATTCTTCCCGCCCCCCCCCCCCGTCGTCGCCAACCCCCATCTCCCTCCCCGGAACCCCTCCTCCGAAGCCAGGGCTAGCCTCTCCCCGCGCGAGGGAAGAGTCTGGGGGCGACTACCCACGCCCTCCCCTAAACTGGGTCCCTACCCACCAGTGACCCCTTAGCATTGCCCCCCTCACCGAAGTAATAGTGAGGGCGACCCGAGTTGGACTGGTGGCTACTTTCCCTCCGAGACTAGCTGTCCTTCGCCACGCTGATCCTGTGTAGAGATAGAAAAGCACATTAATACTCCCGTCCCCCCTCCCCCTCCAAGTTCGGATCCCCATGGAAGCCGCTAACAGTAAAGAGAGGTTGGTAGTGGAAGTGAGCTGGGGGTGAATCCCAATCCTCAACCCCCATCCCAGACATGAAAATCCAGTGATCTGTCCTTTTTCCTTAAAAGCCATCAAACAGCTTGGGGGGATTATCTAAACCCCAATGTCCAACCCCTCGAAAGGACGCTACCTTGTAGGAATAAGATTCGAAATGGGCTGTCCCCACGGGAGGGAAAGTATACCCTCTCGTCGCCGTCCACCCACTAAACACATACCCCTAGGAGAATCAGATGGCTAAGGAAGCGGAGGAGGCGGTGGGAGTGCTGGAGAGTGAAAGGATTGTGGCGAGGAGGGTCCCCGGCCCCCAGAGAGCAGAATCCAGATGCTAAAGGGTGGGTGGGGGGTGCGGCATAATTGCAGACAGTGTCTTTCCTCGCTTTTCCCGGAATCGACACTGAACACCGTCTAACACGCAGAGTTGCTTACCAGTCAGTCCCCTAGCCCCATTTGTGCGCGTGGGGCGGCCAGAGCCCGGCCGGGAAGCCCGGGCACAAACTCCGCGGAAGCTGGCCTTCGCCGCCGCCGCGCTGCCGCGGGCCTCCCTCCCTCCGCTCGCGGCCCGGCCGATCTACCTTCGCCCCCGGCCGAGGCCAGACCCCGCTCGCAACTCCACGCCCCTACTCCACCCCCGGGTCCCCCTCCCCTCGCCCTCTCCCCGCGGGTCCGGCCCAGCCCCTAGCGCCGCCCCGCCCTACCGCTCGGTCCAGAGCCCAGCAAGTGCCCCGAACTCGCCCCCCGCCCCCACGCCCAGGCCAGTCCTGCCGGGCCTGGTTTCCCCTCCCGCCGCGCCCCGCCCCCGAATCCACGTCCTACTTCACCACCCAACTCGGCCCGGTCTGGGTTCGGCCCGCGCCCACGCCATCGGAGTGCCTGGTTCGGTCCGGTGTACGGCCACCCACCCCGCCCTTGTCTGGGTGCCGGCCTGGCCCGCTGCCTACGCCGCCGAGCCGGCCCGAGCGCGCGGTCCCGGTCCCGGTCCGGATCCGGGTGCCGGCCTCGGTCCTGACGGCGTTGACGCGTCTCGCCACGAGGGCTCGGTTCACGCAAGATCCGAACCCGCGGGAGGTGGGGGCCGCGTAAAGCAAGTTTCTTTATCCTCCCCCCGCCCCCGCCGCAGGGCCACGCCGTTCCCCCCCACCCGCCTCACAGCGCCCCCTTCACCTGGGCAGAGCCCCCTGGCTGCTGTCGCAACTTTGCTCTTCTCCACGCCGCCTGGGAAGCGGGCGAAGCGAGAGGAGGAGGGAGGTGGCAGGGGGTGCTGGGATCAGGCCGCTGGGCTCTGGGAGGACACGTGGGGGAGGAGGGGAAGAAGGAGGAGGAAGGGGGGGCGGGCCTGCAGTTCTCGGGGCTCCCCCTGCCAGCCCCGGGGAAGCCGGAACCTCGCCGGGCAGCCGCAGACCCCGCACTGACCACCGGGGAAGAACGGAGGCACCTTCCCTGGCCAGCCCCTGGCTCCGGAAAGGGGGGGGGTGCGAGCGTTTTTGCTCACGGTTTACGTGTGACTCTCTCTCCCGGTTTTGCCTCAGTCTATGTGGGAGGGCGGGGGTCTTGCCTGTGGGGTGGACGCCCCCACTGGATGCCCCGCCCCTTCCCCGGCCCCCCACCTCCCCACCCTGTGCGACCTCGGTGCGTGGTTCTGGCGCTCCAGCACTGAGGCCGCCCGCGGGCGCAGCCCCAGCCCCGGCGCCGAAGTGGGACAGGTGCTGGAGACGGAAAACGCTGGGGCTCGCCGCCTTGCCTCGCGACTCCGGAGCGGCCCACCCTTCGTGGCAACCTCCCGGTTGCAAACCCCTTTGGCCACTCTCGGTGGGCAGCCCCTGTCTGGGTGTGGAGGCATGGGGGTGGCAGGAGACCCGAGGGAGGAAGGAAGAGGAGGGGGACGAAAGGTCTGTAAACGGGGAAGCCTGCACGACTAGGAGGCGAAAACCCAGCTCAAAGAAGACTCAGCTTCTGTCCGCTTTTGTGGGGCTCTTCAACCACCAAACTGAGCCCCTTGACCCTTACCCTTTACCCTAATGATTCCCCCCTGGCCAAAGGAATAAATCCTTGCGTGTGTTTACGTCCCAGGCCATCCCTGGGACTGAAGGTCTCAGAAGCTTGCGGTCCACATTCGAACTCTGGTGACTTTACATTAACTCCGAGGAAAGCTTGCGAAGGAACTGAAGCTGCCTGCCGGCTTGCTTTCAGACTTAGGGTGTTTCTTAGCAGTTTCGACCCTGAGTCGGTGATGGGGACTTCAAAGCCATCGTCTCAGCCTAGAGGGTATTAGGGGAGGTGCCCAGCAGTTCCTGACGGATTCATTGCTTTGTAAACGGAATGTGAAATGAATAGCAGGAATTTGGGGGGAAAATCTTTACGTACAAATATATTGATATTATTCGTTATGTATTTATCTATACTAAGGAAGTCAGAGGGTCATTTGCACTAGAAGGAAGCCCTGCGGATTAATGTCTTCCTCCTCCTCCTCCTCCCTGCCCCACCCCACACGTTCTCTTAGGCCAGAGGTTCCATGTCTAAGCTAGGGGGTGTCTTCTCTCCTTTGGGAGGACTTTACAGATGACAGTTGAGACTTGCCTGGTATATTTCCCTCACCTTGTCTGAGGGATAAGCATGAGTATGGGAGCAAGCTAACTAAGGCTGCAGTGTCTTTGCTGTTGCCTGAGGCCTGGTATTCTATAACCCTCTTACTTGTCCTCATCAACCTCAAAATGTGTTGCCAAGGAGGTGGTCATACCCTGATCATAGTATTCTGATTTGGCAACTGCTTCACTAACTGGCCACGCCCACCCTCCCATGCACTCCGCCCCCATACAGCCATAACACACACTGGTTAAAAAGTGTTTGGCCTAAATTGCACCAAGACAAAGTGAAGATTTGGAAAATATATGTTTAAGCTAATCAACATAAACTCGAAATACATTACTAAGGGGTAAATTTCCTCCATGGGGCCTGATAATGCAGACCCCACCAATTCTGCTCTGATTGAAGTTGGCTGTCTTCACTGATTTTAATTAAGCTAATAGTTACTAAATCTCTTAAGGCCTTAGGAACTTAGGGCTACTTTGCTCCTTGGTTTGAGCTTGAAATGGATTCTGGACACCTCAGATTGCATAGTCTCACCATTTGGCTGCATCATTTATCTGGTGAAATGAAGGTTGGGGCAAGATGGTTGTTTCCTGGCTGAAGCTCTAGCTTCTCTGAGCCCTTTCCTGTTGGGGGCCAGGCTTCCTGCCTTACAGGAGATGATGGGAAATCAAGGATCAGGGTGGGAAGAGCTGTGGGAAACCTAGTAAAGAATGTAGATATTAATGATTATTTTATTTGAGGGTAGAACCACAACATAACCATAATAATATCTTTATACAACATCTGAATGTGAACAAAGCCCTTTCTCTTGTGTTATTTCATTTGTTTCTCACTAGGACCCTCAACTTTATACTTGAGGAAACGGAGATTCTGAGCATCTCTGAGTGACTTGCTCAAGGTCACGTGACTAGTGAGTTCCTGAGCCAGGAATCAGCCCAGTAGTCCTGCCTCTCTACATCCAGAGTTCTTCAATATGCTATAGCACCTCCATTTTATGCCAAAATAGCCTCTTTCAAGCAGATTGTTTTCCCTCATTATTTCTCTCATCAATAATATCTACTGACCCAGGCCAGGATGCTCAGAAAAACGACTTGGTACAATTAAAAGAGGATTATTTGGGGGAGTTCTAAGGACCAGATCCTTGTGCTATCTTGTCAATAGCTAGCATTGGGACCTCAAGCACGCCCTAATGTTGGATTGAACAGTAGTGCCAGTCTGATGTCAGGTACTATGTGTACCTGACATCCCTTCCTCTAAAATATGGAAATCAATGTACCTGCCCTACTTTCCTCATAGGAACACCCCATGAGCATCAAATGAGGTATGGATGGGAAAGAGTATTGTATACCATAAACCACTGGACTCATACAAAAGTTCTAATCAGCACCACATCCTTCCTAAGTGTAGCACAGAAATCTTGGACAACACCGCCTGGGCCCTGCTCTCCTGAAGCTTACCAGATGAAGCAGGGCATTTGGGGGTCCCAAGGTAATTTAGGTTCCTAACCAAATTCTGACTAAATTCACAGGATAATTACTTTAATTCACTGCTTTGTTCTGCAATCAGAAGCCTTGTCTTACTAGTAAAATAGCATAGCCCTCTGACCAAAAAAATTCCCATTCTTCAATCTATAAAGTTATCAGAATGAAACAAATTTGGAACTTCTGGTTGTCCCTTCATTCTCAGAACCTCATTCAATTGCAGGTGAAGTCAGGTGTGGCACATAGGATCTCAGGAGAGGTGAAGGGTTCATTCTAAGTCACCTCAGCTAAAAGGGAACGGGGGTGGGGGGCTGCAGGGAGGGAGGAGTATGAAAAGAACCTTGCAAGCCCCCAAAAAAGTGATTACATGAGACACTCTGTGCTCTCTAGTATTTCAGTTATGTTCCAGGGCAGAGATGGAGGTGGGGAGGATTTCTTGGCCCTATTTGCTAGTCCTAAATCTTGACCACACCAAACCTGTTGCAACTGCTGCTGCAGATGCATTCTGGCAGCCCACTGCATGTGGAGTAGTAAGACCTGGCTTCCTAAAAACAAACGACTAAGGAATATATGCCTTCTGAGAGCCCTGAGTCTAAATGGGGAAACAGTATGTCTGGTTAAACTTAACTCTGTAAACAACCAACAATCTTTCTGGATTTTATAGACAAAAGGGGCAAAATGAAGAAGGAGGCTAAAATTGCCCAGAGGCCTCACCAGGTCAAGCCCCTCAGCTGTCTGGCCATGCCCCTCTTCCTAAGACTTCTAGGCTCTTCACAAGGTTGGTTTTGTTTTGTTTTGTTTTCTTTCTTTAAATCAAACACACATTCTTAGAGGTGGAAGGGAAATGATCGGCCTCAAAAAACTGGTCATGGATGCTCACGGTGGACAAAGTCAAGTCTATGAAACTTCATCTTGCTTTTAGGGCCCTCTCTGATCTAGTTCCTGTCTTGGTTCCTTCCATGTCACTCACAAGCCCACTATTTTGCCCAGAACAGTCCTCCTGCCATTCCCTGGACAGGACACACATTTTTCCAGTTTATTGAAATCTCACACAACTGATCAAGCCCTATTGCATGCTGCCTTCCCTGGCCTCCATACTCTTGGTAGAAATAAGCCGCTCCTCTGGGGTATCCCCACAGTACTTAGCTTGTCCCTTTAGTTAGTACTTTTATGTTTTGCCTGTTTCTCCAAATTGATCTGAAGTTCTTTGGATGAAGAGACTCAGTATTTCTCATCTGTGTATGAATCTCCTTCCTGCCTTCCACAGACCCTACATTGGTCCCCCACAGTAGGACCTCTACAAATGCTTAAGTGAATGAGCCAATGTACCAATCTATTCCCCTGATATTACAGTGGGAAGCTGAGATACAGATCTGGCTTCCAGTTTTGGCAATTTTTTTGTACCAGGGATTGAACCCAGGGGCACTTAACCACTGAGTCATACCCCCAGCCCTTTTTGGTATTTTATTTAGAAAAAGGGACTTGCTTAGAGCCTCACTAAGTTGCTGAAGCTGGCTTTGAACTTGCCATCTTCCTGCCTCAGCTTCCCAAGCTGCTGGGATTACAAGCATGTGCCACCATGCCTAGCTCAAAGATTCATTTTTAAGTCTTGGTCTCTTTAGTCTTTTTCTTCCCATTTAGTGTTTACACAAACTATCTATGAAGTTAAACAGGCATGATTTAAATCCTGGCTCTGCCAATTCCTGGTGATAGCACCCTGGACACTTAACTATTCTCTGAGCTTCAGTTTCCTTATTTATAAAATGGAAGCTGATAAGTATCTCCTGAAACTGTAACAAGGATCAAATGATTCTTGTATGTGAAGCACTTAGAACAGTGCCTGGCATCTAGTAGACACTCCATAGCAGTTTTTTGTTTGTTTGTTTGTTTGTTTTTAGTGGGTGGAGTCTTTAAAGAATTTAGAATTTGAGAGCATCTGCTTCTTTCAAGCACAAAAATAAATAAACCTGAATGTAAAGAGAAAGAGAGGTGTATTTTTGGCAAGGGAAATGGAATAAAGTTGAACAAGACCTTTCAGTAAAATGATTACCTCTTTCCCCAAAGAATATTGAGAATAGCACCCAGATCAGGAGTCCATGTTAGTGGGTGCTCAACAAATTCCACTGAATTTGAAGCAACTGCAATTCCTCTGGGTGTGGTGGTGGCTCTGTGCATTTATGATTCTTTATAGACTTACAACTGAGGTGTCCTGGTCAACCCACAATATGCCATTAAAAAAAAATCCTACAGCACCTAATATTCTCACATATACCATTCTCTTTTTTTTTTTAAGAATTTTTTAATATTTATTTTTTTTAGTTCTCGGCGGACACAACATCTTTGTTGGTATGTGGTGCTGAGGATCAAACCCAGGCCGCACGCATGCCAGGCGAGCGCGCTACCGCTTGAGCCACATCCCCAGCCCTACCATTCTCTTTTTTCCCATCACATACACTATTCTTGATCCTATCCATAAGCCTACATGTGAGCCCCCACACCTGGCTAAATTCTTTAACCCTATAGCTATGAAGCTTCTCCCACTGCTTGGCCTCTGAGAACCCCTCCCTTCTCTGAATTCTTAGTCCCATAGCTAAGAAGTGCAGTTTGGCACTTTAATGCTTTTCTGTGCTCTGTGCCTTAGTTCAACACTCCTCTGGGCACCTTGTCATAGAAAACAGTGTTCCCCACAATGCCTGGCAGCATTAGAGAAGAGAGCAATGCATTAATGCTTTGGGATTGACCAGCAAGTATGTGTTCTTGGGAGAAATGTGGGCATGAGTCCTTGCAAGTCCCACCTACAGTGCCCCCAACCAACCCTCTGTTCCCACAAACATTGTACTTACACAACCACTGGCATGATGTCCAGTCTTTTCAGTAGCCATTTGATTCTTAGGAAAAAATTTTTTTTTTTTTTGGTACTAGAGATTTAACCCAGGAGCACTTTACCACTGTGCCACACCTCCAGCTCTTTTTTATATTTTATTTAGTGACAGGGTCTTACTAAGTTGCTTAGGACCTCACTAAATTGCTGAAACTGGTTTTGAACTCACAATCCTTCTGCCTCAGCCTCCTGAGCCACTGGGATTACAGGTGTGCACCACCATACCCAGCCCATTTTAATTTTTATTCTGAAACTAAAGTCTCAATAAGTTGCTTAGGGCCTCACTAACTTACTAAGGTTGGCCTCAAATTTTGTAATCCTCCTGCCTCAGCCTCCTGAGTCACTAGCATTACAAGTATGTACCACCTCACCCAGTTCTTAGATTTTTTTTTTTTTTTTTTTTTTTTTTTTTGGTACTGGGGATTGAACCTAAGGAACTCTATTACTGGGTTGCATCCCTAGCCCTTTTAATTTTTTTATTTTGAGACAGGTCTTACTAAGTTGCCCAGACAGGCCATGAACTTGAGATTCTTCTGCCTCAACCTCCTAAGTTGCTGGATAACAGGCCTGCATCACCATACCCAGCTGTCTCTTAGATTTTCTAAGTATCTGGACAACAAGGGCCATGTTTTACCTTGTCCTCCACATGGCCCAGCCTGGAGCTTCCAACATTAATAGCATTGTGTAAGCACATAGTTTTGCTGCTATAGATAACTCAGTAAAGATATCATTCTTATTTTGGGTGTGTGTGTCTCTGTGTGTTTATATGTAGTCACATGTGTCTGCTCTTGTTCAGTAAACTAAGGAATTCTAGAGGAGGAAATGTCCATCTTGGGAAGAAAATTAGAAGATGATTCAAAAATAAGTTAAGCCAGGTGCAATGACACACACCTGTAATCCCAGTAACTATGGAAGTTTGAGGCCAGCATCAGCAATTTAGGGAGAACCTGTCTCAAAATAAAAATAAAAAAGACTGGTACTATAGTGCTGTAAAAAACAAAACTAAAACAACAACAAAATAAAATAAAATAAAAAGGGCTGTGGAATTAGCTCAGTGGTAGAACACTTATCTAGCATATGCAAACCCCTGGGTTCAATCATCAGTGCTGCAAGAAACCACACACACACACACACACACAAATATATATCCATATATATATATATATATATATATATATATATATATATATATATATGATTTGGATTTTTTTCAAAATCCATGCAATGAATTTCTGCCCTCAATACACATTCAGTCTATACTCATATCAATTTTTCTCAAACCTTAATATGCATTAGAATCAACAGGGTGTGGGGATTGTTGTTTAAATTCAGATTCAGGGTTGAGAGTAGCTCAGTGGTAGAGCATGAGCTCAGCACTTTTAAAGCCCTGGGTTTGATCCCCCCACCCCCCACCCCCCACCCCCCAAAAAAAACAGATTCCAAGGCACCCTCCCCCACAGGGCGTTATTAAATGGGTCTGGGGTAGTGTCTCTTTCTTTGTATTTCTGACTATCTCTACAGTAAATTCTGAGTCAGCAGGTTCTTGGACTAGACTTTGAAAGACATTGAACACATTTTCCATTTTCATCTTCACCAGAGATCCTCTAACTTTTCACTATCAGACGGTTTATTATTTCTTTCCCCATTTAAAACACAGTTATGCCAGGTGCTGTGATTCAGGTCTGTAATCCCAGCAGTTTGGGAGGCTGAATCAGAAGGATCACAAGTTCAAAGGCAGCCTCACCAACTTAGCAAGATCCTAAGCAACTTAGCAAGAGCCTAGCTCAAAATAAAAAATAAAGGGCTGAGGATGTGACTCAGTAGTTAAGCGCTTCTAGGTTCAATCCCTGGCACAAAAATAAAATTTAAAATTAAAAAACAAAACCCTCACAGTTATTTGACACTTAGTATGTGCCAGACACAATTCAGAGGATTTTACAAATTTTAAAAATCTTATTTATTTATTTATTTGTTTATTCATTCATTCATTCATTTAAAAAAATTTTTTTTGTAGTTGTAGATGGACAGCATGCCTTTATTTTGTTTAGTTTTTTTTTTTTTTTTAATGTGGTGCTAAGGATCGAACCCAGTGCCTCACACAGGCTAGACAAGGGCTCTTCCACTGAGCTACAACCCCAGCCCTCACTCATTCATTTTTGGTACAGGGCATTTAACTAAGGGGTGTTTTATCACTGACCTACAGCCCCAGTGCTCTTTTTAAACTTGCAATCCTCCTGCCTCAGCCTCCCAAGTCACTGGGATTATAGGCATGCACCATCATTCCCAGCAGGATTTAAAAATATTAACTCATTTAGTAATCATAACAAACCTTATAATGTAGATACTATTATCCTTCCCCACCTTTTTTTCTTGAGATGGGGTCTTACTATATCATTCAGGCTGGTTACAACCTCCTGAGCTCAAGTGATCCTCCATCTCAACCTCACAAGTGCTGGGATTATGGGCTCATGCCACCACGCCCACTTACAGATGAAGAAATTGAAATACAGAGAAATTTAGTGACTTGTCCAAGGTCATTCAGCTAACAAGTTTTTTTCAATTAAAGTCAAATTCATATAATATAAATTAGCCATTTTAAAGTGTACAAGTCAGTGGCATTTAGTAGATTAACTATGCAAATACCACATCTAGTTTTAAAATGTTTTTCTCACCCCTAAAATGAAGTGCTATACCTAGCTAGGCACAGTGGCACACAGCTGTAATCCCAGTGACTCAGGAGGTTGAAGAAGGAGGATTATAAATTTAAGACTAGCCTCAGCAAATTAATGAGATACTGTCTCAATTTTTTAAAAAATAGAAAAAATAAATAAAAAGGCTTGTGGATGTATTTCAGTAGCAGAGTACCCCTGGGTTCAATCCCCAATAACAGAAGAAAAAAGAAAGAAACCCCATGCCTGCCAAACAATGGTTCCCCATTGCCCTCTTCCCATCCTCTGGCAATCACCTACCTGCTTTCTATTTCTATGGATTTACCTGTTCTGTATATTTCATTTAAATTTAATTATATAATATGTGCCCATTTGTATCTGTCTTCTTTCACTTATCAATGTTTTTGAGGTTCATTGATGTTATAGCATATATCAGTACACTATTCTTTTTCATGGCTGAATAATATTTCACTGTATGGATGGGCCACAGTTTATCTATTCCTAGCCAGTAAGTTTCAAATCAGGATTTGAATCCAGGCAGTCTGACTTCAGAGTCTGTGGCCTTAACCCTTGTGTTTGAAATATTTAGCTACTTAAGTAGAATATTTTTCAAATAATAATTAATTTGTTATTTAAAATTTATCAAATACATATAAAACTGTGTCATAACTTCAGATCAGTCCAGGATTACCACATTGAGGTTACTTAATTCCAGCCCAAACACACACACACACTCTTGATGTTGTTGCAGATTAATTTTATGCAATTATTTTTTCACTTAATGAATTATAAGAGAGATTTCATAGACTCTTCAAGAAATATTTATGAATTTGTAGACCCCAGTTTGAGTTCCATTGACCACAAATCTCTGCAAGATACCCACTCAACGAAGAGAGATTCCATCAAATTGCTCAGTACACTGCACTAACAATCCAGAAAGTGGTTTCATGCATGTTAGATTTTCCATACCAAGTAGCTAAACAAAAGAGTTGATCTGAGCACTTTGGTGCACGCCTGTAATCCCAGTGACTCAGGAGGTTGAGGCAGGAGGATCACGAGTTCAAGCCCAGCCTCAACAAGTTAGTGAGACCCTAAGCAACTTAGAGAGCCCCTGTCTCAAATTAAAAAATAAAAAGCACTGGGGCCTGGGGTTGTGACTCACTGGTAGAGCACTTGCTTTGCACATGTGAAGCACTGGGTTCAATCCTTAGCACCACATAAAAATAAAAAAAATAAAGATATTGTGTGTCCATCTACAACTAAAAAAATTTTTAAAGTAAAAAATAAAAAGCACTGGGGATGTAGCTCAGTAATTAGGTGCCCCTGGGTTCAATCCTCAACACCAAAAAAAAAAAAAAAAAGTGTTAGAGGGTAACCTTCAGTAATTAGAAAATTTTAAAATACAGTAAGTCTGTTCCAGTGTTCTATTTTAACTAGAGCTTTACCATTAAGGGTGTGCATGGCCATGTCCTGGGGGCCAATAAGTACACCTGCCCTTTTTTGTGCTGGTCCCAGGAATGCTTTACTGTTGAACTACATCCCCACCTTTTTTTTTTTTTTCTGTACTAAGGATTTAACCCTGAGGCACTTTACCACTGAGCCACATTCCCAGCCCTTTTTACATTTTATTCTGAGATGGGGTCTCCCTAAATTGCCTAGGGCTTCGTTAAATTGCTGAGGCTGGCTTTGAACTCTGAATCCTCCTACCTCAGCCTCCCAAACTACTGGGATTACAGGCATGAACCACTGCACCTGGCCCCACCCTTTTTTTTTTTTTTTTAATTTTGAGACAGAGTCTTGATAAATTGCCTAGACCGGCCTCATACTTGTGATCTTCCTGCCTCAGCCTTCCAAGTAGCTGGTAGTATAGGCATTCACAACCATGTCAGACCTTTCACTACCCGTTGAAAGGTAGGTGAAAGCCTATGCTGGATTTACCAGATAGGCCTTCCAGACCTGAAGTGTCTACTTCAATGGAGTTCAGGTGGGAATGCTATACCAACACAACACTGATTGCATAATTTTTCTCCTGACTTCTCAAGGTTGTGGCCAAAATAACAACACAACAAGAGGCTTGCATTTTTTCTGGAGGTTTGGGGTACCCATGGCTCCGGTCTAAGAGCCCCATTTGATGTTCTAAGTATTGTCCTTTTCAGAGGATCCCTTGTTAACCCATCAGAGACCAAATAATTGAGCTCTATTCAAAACCAATAGCCTTGGGGCTGGGGCTGGGGCTCAGTTGTAGAGTGCTCACCTATCATGCCTGAGGCACTGGGTCCGATCCTCAGCACCATGTAATAATAAATAAAATAAAGGTAATGTGTCCATCTACAACTAAATAAATTCATTTAAAAAACCCAATAGCCTTGACTTTGTTCAGCAGAATAAACTAAACATCAACCCAGGTGTACATGCCTGTATCCCAGTTAGTCAGGAGGCTGAGGTAGGAGGATCACAAGTTCAAGGCCAGCCTCAGCAACTTAGTGAGGCCCTAAGTAACTTAGTGAGACCCTGTCTCAAAAATTAAAAATAAAGAGGACTGGGGAGGCTCAGTGGTAAAGTTCCCCTGAGTTCAATCCCCACTATGAAGGAGAAGGAGAAGAAGATCAAGGAGAGCGTTGAAGGAGAAAAGATACCACAAAATATGTCTCCCAAGCTGTGAGATGTGAATGAGAGGCAAAGGTTTTTTCATCTCTGTAGCCCCAAGGTCTGGCAGGCTTGGCATTGATGGGAAAGTTCTCAATACAGGTTTGTTGATTGAATGACTGACTGAAAGAGAGCCTTCTTGTTGGTCTGGAGGTCACTATGGAGGCGTTGTGGAGCTGCTCTGTGGGAGCATAGAATGGAAGGAAATTGGCATGGATCTGGAGGGCCCTGCCAGGAGCTACACAGACATTTTCTCCCAGGCAAAGTTCTTAAAGCCTGCAGGTTTCAAAAGTAGATTCCTCCAAGTTCACTGTGTATGTTAGTCTACTAAACTCAACTCAGAGAGACTTAACAGTGGTATCATGTTGTGGGGAGAATCCAATGAGAGCATCTATATAAAAGCATGTTGAAAAAGATAGAGGGGCCAGGTGCAGTGGTGCATGCCTATAATCCCAGCAGCTCAGGAGGCTGAGGCAGGAGGATCACAAGCTCAAAGTCAGCCTTAGCAATTTAGCAAGGCCCTAGTCAACTTAGAGACCCTGCCTCAAAATAAAAAATAAAAAGGTCTGGGGATCGGCTCAGTGGTTAAGCCACCCTGAGTTCAATCCCTGGTACCAAAAAAAAAAAAAGAATGGCAGGGAGTTCTGGTTAACTCAACCAATATTGGCTTTGTGTGGTCTAAATGAATGATACCTCATATATTTGACCAGGCAATATTCTATCCATTGGTCTTAATAGTAAACACATGCATGTGTGGCAGATACTCACACATATACACATTTTATTTAAAAACAAAACCAACAACTCCTATTTGCCAAAATAAAATAATCAACAACCCCCAAAAATCAGAAATCAGAATTCTCTCTCTCTCTCTCTCTCTCTCTCTCTCTCTCTCCAATGTAGTGCAATAATCTTTTACATTTATACGTGGCTTTGCAGGTCACAAAATGCTTCCCCATCCATGACTTCCATGTTTGTTGATTGATCAGAATGGTGCTGAGGCTCCTGAAGGGCCCTATGAAGAATCAAAGAGCAATGATATGTAGTGTGAGTGGCCTTGACTGTGTGCTGAGCTTCTGAACACCAGGCCTCTTGTGGAAGAGACATCCAGATGTATGGTGACTTTCAGGGACACAGCAGCACTTGGGGGATTGGGCTTTAGGACCCAACTCTTTAATTTTTTTTTTTGTGTGTGTGTGTGTGTGCGTGGTGCTAGGGATTGAACCCAGGGCTTTGTGCATATGAGGCAAGCCCTCTCCCAACTGAGCTATATTCCCAGCCCAGTACCCAACTCTTGAAGCCAAAAAGGCTGAGAGAAAAGCTCATCTGCACAAAGTCAGTACTGTAGCAGCAGAGGAGGCCAAGGATTGCAGGGCCTTTCCCAATTTCTTTCCATCAGTTATTCAGTTGACAAACTTTGAGTGCTTAAGCTCTTTGCCCCAGCTTGTTCTGGGTATTGCAGGTCAAACAAGACATGTCTCCTAGATCCCTCTGGCTGTATGATTTGTGAGGTTTTCTCCCCCTTGAGTCTCTCCTTCTTGTTCATTACCATCCTAATTTGCCAGGAGATAAATGTGGAGGGAAGGGGTTCCACCCAATCACTCCCTCCCATTTCTTTCTCACTTTCTGTCTCTTGCACATGCATATACATACACATTATTTCACTAAGGGCCCCCAAGTTCCCAGAGCTCACCTGCTTCTGTCATTTTCCTCTAAGTAAGAAGAGTATTGAATAAACCAGATCTATGGGATCAAAATGAAAGTTTGCAATGTATAGTAATACTTATAATCCCTCACATCTTTATAGAACTTAAGAGTTCACAACTCACTTCCATCCCTATTCCCTTATTTGATCTTGTGTCCTATCGTCATCATTCACATTCAAAGGCAACCTTCTGATTGCGATCCGCATCTGTGAGTGAAACACGACTAAGGTGGGACCAAAAGGCCCTCCTGCCTCTGGTAACAGACATTAGGATGTTTTTTTTCCTTTGTTATCCTTTTCTTTCTTTTTAAATTTCTTTCTTTTATTTATTTATTTATTTTGGTGTGTGTGTGTGTGTGTGTGTGTGTGTGTATGTGCACGCGCACGCCTCTCTCTTGTTGTGTTGTGCTGTTTGTAGTTACCTGTGACTCAGCTTCCCAGCCTCTGGGGGCTTTAGAACCCCATGGAATAAGGTTGCTGGCTAGCTAGCCCCCCAAGTTTGAATAAAAAGCCCTTGGCTCCTGCCAGGATGTGGGGCTAACAGAGAAAAGACCCTTGTCTTCTGGCAGCTCCAAAGCAAGCCCTAGCTTACCTCAGTAAATTGGGCAGGCCAGGTTTGGGAGAAGGGAGCAGTTCCAATAGAACAAGAAAAGGAGCATGCCCTGAAACTTTTAGGAGCATATGAAATGAGGCTCTGGCCAGGTACAGTGCTGCACGCCTGTAATCCCAGCTACTTGGGAGGCTGAGGCAGGAGGATTACAAGTTGAAGGTCAGTCTCAGCAATTTAGTGAGAACTTGTCTCAAAATAAAAAAGGATTGGGGATATTGCTCAGTGCCATAGTGCTTGCTTAGAATGCTAAAGGCCTTGGGTTCGAGTTCAAACCCAAGAACTATAAAAAAAGAAACAAACAAACAAAAAGAAAAGGAAGAAAGAAATGAGTCTCTGGCTGATGTGGTGGTGCATGCCTGTAATCCCAGCAGCTCAGGAGGCTAAGGCAGGAGGATTGCAAGTTCAAAGTCAGCCTCAGAAACTTAGTGAGGCCCTTACCAACTCAGCAAGAGCCTGTCTCTAAGTAAAATATATTTAAAAAGGAGCTGGGGATGTGGCTCAGTGGCTAAATGTCCCTGGATTCAGTCCCTGGTACAAGAAAAAAGGAGGAGGGGGGGAGGAGGAGGGGGAGGAGGAGGGGGGGAGGAGGAGGGGGAGGAGGAGGGGGAGGAGGAGGGGGAGAAAGTCCTTTCTGAAGCTGGGGAGGCAGAGGCAAAGCTCAGGCTTTGCAGGGTGCAGACCCACTCAAGGCATCTAGGCTTACAGAAGATGCTTCCAAAAGGCAGAGGAGTCCCCATTGTACCTACTGGGCTTCTAGACTTTCAAAAAAAAAAAAAAAAAAAAAACAAATACTTTGATTTAGTTTTCCCCATTTCTTCACAGACTCTCATATCTCCCTTCACTGTCCAATTTCTCCATTGAGCTGTCTTCTACCTCTATTCCTCTAACATAGCCCCAGTTTTCTGTGCTAAAGATGCTTTCACCGAATGCCCACCCCCAGAGAGTTGCAAACATTCTCAAACTCCACCCGCCATCCCTCCCTCTACATGGTTCCTAGCCCATGGCTGTGGCACAGCCAATCCCACCATCCACCTGGCCCACAGCTAGTCCCAGATGGGAAAACCTAAGGAAAAAGGGAGGAATAGGGATATATAAACCCACAGTGCCTTGATGGTTTGCAGTAGCTAGAGGATCAAAGGCTGTCCCCTCCTAGTAGAAAGAATCAGAGCTGTCTGTCTTGGTAGTTTCAGAGCAGAGGACCCAAATATCAGGAATCTAGCTCTTAGCTAGTGACCAGGTTAAAAAAGGATGAGTTAAAAAGTGTCGAGTGGCTGACTGATATGCTGGGCTAGGACAGAGACCCACGACCCCCTTCCTTCATCCTTAGATGAAATTGAGTTTGGATGGTCAGTTGAAGCTTCCAGCCTCCCGCAGCCTCGGAAATTCCCTTCCTTTAGGAAAGGAGCTTCATTTCAGCCCAGGAACCCCCAACCAAGTCGTCTTCCAGCCCCTGCCCTGGCGTTTGGATCTGGCGGAGTTAGCATTGTCGCTCCGGTAGTGGCAGCCAGTGCGGGCCGGGAGTGTGTAATTGCAACCACTTCCTGCCCCAGCTTGCCCTAGGGCTGGCCCCGCCCCTGAGGACAGTCGAGGCGGAGCCCAGGTACAGTAAGTGAGTCGGGTGGGGGTGGGGGGTTGCTGCCTGGTAGAGACAGCCCTCAAGGGAAATCAGCTGAGACTCATAAAAGGGAGGGGGGCCCTCAATTTTGAGCCCACCAGCACTGAAGAGGCCTGAGGCATTCTGTTGACAGAACCCTTCCCGCAGAGAAGGATCTAGACCATAGTTCCTCTCCTACTAGTCTGTGATAAGGTCCAATATAAGCTTTATTCATGATCTCTGAACACCCTAAACCCCAGAAGAAGGTAAGGAAGGAGGAGTTCAGGTCTACAGGTAGGGATGCTCTGCTCTCTGGCTTATGCTCCGATGCTGTCCCCCTAAGCAATTTAGGGCAGAGTAGAAAGATAAGGGGTGGGGGATGCTAAAAAGACTTTGGAGAAATGCAACACCATTAGTCTACAAGTGCCTCTCCTTTCGTGCAGTTTCCAGAATTCTCTGGCAGGTCGTATCCTCTGGCTGCTGGCTACTCAGGCCTCAAAATACCCAGTGTGTACAGAGCTAGTCCTCCATCAGGCACCTGGGAGGTACCAGAAAAGCAGAAAGACAGATGGCCCCATCCTTTGGGAGAGCAAGATATCAACTGGGCATTACGGTAGAGTGGTCAAAGCATGAACTTTGTAGTCAAAGATGGAGACCACAGCCCTGCCCTACCCCATGTATTAGTTCTGTGACCTTGGGCAGCTTCCTTATCATGTCTAAGCTTCAGTTTCCTGGTGGGTAAAATGAACCTTGCCTTACAAGGTTGTGGTATAGGTGAAATAAGACATGTATGGGAAAGCGATTTGAAAGCTGTAAAGCACTACGCAAAGGCAAAGAGCAGATGGGGTGGAAGTGAGACAGGACCCTAATGGGGAAACACCAGCGAGTGGGCATTAATGGTGAGGGTGCGAACTGTCCACTGGAGTGTCACATGAGTGCGCTGTAACAGGGCTATCAGAGGTGGCAGGGGCGGGGGGGGGTGTTAAGTCTTCAGTTGGAGGTTGGTCTGAAAGAGGAGATTCCCAAGAAAAGGGCTGACTGGCAAGGTGGAGAGAAAATCATAATCTCTTTCTTTTGAGAAAAGGCTTGCCACCATACTGGTTGCCTTAATCGTGCCCATGTGAAGAGGCCAGCTGCGGGTAATGAGTTCTGTTTGTGGGTGGGGGTAGCCTGTCAGCCCTCGAAGTGTAAGGCAGCAGCTGGAAGCACACCGCTTGCTCGCATGCATGCGCTCGCTAGAATGAGCAGGGAATGTCTCCTCTCCTCGCCCTCTGCAGACAGAGGAGAGCTGAGCCGAGGGGAGCCGAGCTTGTTAAATGACAGCTGCAAACCTGTAGGATTCTTTATCCCCTTTGCATTCTGGCAAGGGGCTGCCTGGCCTGGCTGACCCCTGCCCTCCCTTCTCTGATCTGCAGGAGTCCTGCCTCCTCCTACTTGTGAATGGACCATCCTCACTTGCTTCGGTGGATACTGAGGGAAGGTGTGCCATATGTAGTGGTGGCACATGTTCAGGATGCACCCTTGTCTGTGCATGTCAGAAACCATCTGTACAGGTCCAGGCAGATGTCTGTACACAAATGTGTCACATATGTGCATGCTTCAGGTATGGAGAACACAGGACTGCCATTTCTGATCCTGTCTTGACTTTGGACCAGGGACCTTCTCATCTGTAAAAGGAAGAGATTTATAACAGCATCTTAGAGGGCTCTTTCTGCTCAGATGTTCAGTGTTTCTATACATAGGGCTCTGGCTATTTAAAAAGTCAGGGCAGTATTGGGGGGTGGGGGTCAGCCAGACCAGTTGTGCTGTTGGCTGTAGACACTTCAAATGTTTAGGTTTGGAGATTCAGCTTTCAAAAGGCCTGCTACTTGGCATCATGTAACTTCTGCTCACTTTCCAACAAGTGGTCTTATGCTGACATTGGGACTGTGGTATGATGGTATTTATGTATTTGCTCTGTGAATTTATATGATTGTGAGTGCAACCATGGGTGCATGTTTAAGTTGCTTCACAGAATATGAGAATGGAACTAGATCCTGGAGGTTCCTTCCATTTCATTTTTTTTTTGTAGTTGTAAATGGACAGCATGTCTTCATTTTATTTGTTTCATTTTTGTGTGGTGCTAAGGATTGAACTCAGTGCCTCAAACATGCTAGGAAAGTGCTCTGCCAGTGAACTACAGCCTCAGCCCTAGTTCTTTCCATTTCTACTTCATTTGTTCAACAGCCCCTTGTATCTGTGCAGGAAATTGCAGAGGAAAATAAGGCATAGTTTCTGCCCTCCAGGAGCTCACCTTCTATGGGGGAGAGAAACAAATAATTACAATATGATAATAAATTCTGTGCTATGGGAGTACAGAGGAAATACCAATTAATTCTGCCTGGGGGTGTCTGGCATAGAAACTATGCCCCCTGACACAGTCTCATTCTACAATCATTGTACAACCAATGAGTTTTTAAAAAAAAATTTTTTTAGTTGTAGATGAACACAATACCGTTATTTTATTTGTTTATTTTTACATGGTGCCAGGGATCTAACCCAGTGCCTCATGCATGCTAGGCAAGCGCTCTACCACTGAGCCACAACCCCAGCCCTGGCCAATGAGTTTTTACCATCACTTTTCCTACTTCCAAAATATTCAATCTGTTCTTCACCCCCCCCACACACACACACACACTTCTTCTCAGCAAATCAAGGAAGATGCAGAGTGCAAAGTGGAAGGCATCAAGGAGAACTTGGAAACCCCTAGTGAGCAGGGAGAGAAAAGTCCCTGGCTGGGAGTGTAAGGTTATGGAAAGAGTGTGTCCTCACAAAGGGCCCACTGCACAACCAGAAAAGGAGTGGCCAAATGGTATACTGGGATCAAAATGGCTCACTGAGAGCAACTGTGACCCATGCCCCCTCTCAGCTATAGGCCAGGAGAGGCCCAAGTGGGGACAGTGGAAGTTGCCTGTGTCACTGGTTTGGCTAATGCTGAGGTAGGGGTGGAGACTGAGAGGAAGGCTAGGGAAGAACTGAGAATCCAGTCCTTCCTGCCTGTCCAAAGGGTGTGAGGATGAAGATCACCTTCAACAGGGCATTCCCTTTGTGTTCTCTAAACTGGGGATGGGACTGCATTAGATATCTCCTCTCCTGGTGCCCCTGATGAACAGTAGTGCACCGTTTGCTAGATGATCGCTGAGGATAATAGGGCATCCCAAGTCTGTGTGGAGGGCAGATTAGAGGGAAGCTAACTGGCAGAGGGTAGGGAGGGACAGTAAGTTTGGACTCAGTACGAGGTTCTAACCATTGTCCTACCCGCCCAAGAAATGGCCTTAAGAGGTGAATCTCCAGGCCCCACCCTCACCCCAATTCTGCGTCCCCCCCCCCCCCCCCCCGCTCAGCCCTCGAGGACTACCACCCAACTAGGACTGGAGCACTCCCTCCTCCTCCCATCCCTAGATCCCTAAAGCCAGGAGATGCTACAGCGAAGGGAACCCTGGGAGTGTGCCTTGAATGACCCCCAAACACATCTGGATTTTTGGAGATCAGGCCAGCCCCCGAAACGGACCCCATGGAAGTGCGCCAGAGGGAGAGAGCGGGGGAAGGGAGAGGCAGCGCAGAGTGAAGGGCCTGCCGTTTAGGACTCCTGGCCCCACGACTAGGACCGTCCCAAACTTCCTGTTTCTTCCGGCCGCTCTGACCCCAGGGCTGCGGCTCCGAGATAGCTCAGGGCCTGGAAGTGCATGCTGGGTAAGCGCAGACGGACGGAGTAGGCGAGCTGCTCGCTGTCGCCCAGCGCAGGGCCGGTGTGGGCGCGCGCGGGGCTTCCTTCCCTGGCGGTCACGCTTTGCATGTGGGATGGGCAGCGGGCAGGTGGCAGGGAGGCCCCCACGCTAAGGGCTCTGGGAGGAGCCTGAGCCTGGGCGGGGGCGGAGGGGGAAGGGGAGGAGGCAGCCCGAGGGGCGGGGGTGTGGGCTGGGAGTTTCTGCATTTTAAAGGGAAGCGGAGTTGCCTTCGTCGGAGGCCGAAGTTCCAGCCGACCTCGCCGCGCTGAGTGCAGGAAATCCTGGCGGGGCAGCGCAGCCTGCTTGGCCCTGGCGCAGACCCGAGCTCTCGGGCCCCCAGAAAGCCCTAAAGGGGTAGTTTAGGACGAGTAAAAAGAAGTCCTCCTTCACTCAGCGAGGAGAAAACTTAATGCAACTGGTAACTCCCTACCCAATGGTGGGACAAGTTTGGGACTTTTTTTTTTTTTTTTTTTTTTTTTTTTTTAATGCAGGGAAATACTCCACTCCAGAGGCGATCCCAATGGTTGAAGGGCGGAGGTCTGAAGGACAGCCCATCGCGCAGTGCCTTGGTCCTCGATGTGCACTGTATGGGGTGAGGGGGTCTTTGCTGCTACTCAGCTCCCGCTTCAATTGTAGGGGAGAAAAGAGGCTGATTAGATACTTAAAGATGCTAAATCAGAATACAAGTTTAACTCCCACCTCTACCCTCACCTTCCTTTGGGGCCACACCCCCTTGATCCTTATGACTGAATCTCCCTTGCACTTCTACCATCTCTCAATTTTCCGTACTCCCCAACACGTTTGCGTTGAACCTTGAAGAAAATGGTTAGTTATGCCCTCACTCGGGGGTCGATGTTAAATATAGGACCAGGCAAAGTGGGAGACAGAAGCCATAAGACACATAAGGGCCATTTTGAAGATGGGGGCATCTTTAAAATGAGAAACTTCAGCTCACTCAGGGAGTTACTGGTAGAGGTTAAACACAGCTTGGGAATGAGAGTGGGGTTGGTGTATAAGACTCAGATTAACAACCATATTCCCCACCAAGTCTCTCCAGATCCCCACCCAACTACTTTAGCAATCCTCTTTTATCCTCTCTCCAATGGCGAATGGCACTATAGTTATTTGATTATGTTTCTGTCGCCTGGGCTAGATTGTAAGTACTTAAATGATGGAAAATGGGTCTTCATATATCAGTGCCTAATAAAGTGTCTGGCACATAGAAGACACTCAATACATGTTTTTTTCTTAAATGACAGAAATTAGGTATCCAGACTCCCAGGCTTTTTCAAGTCAAAATACTACCTTATCTACCCATCCACTTACACATCTGGCTTAGACATACTCCCTTAGGGGCAAGATCTTTCTATTGCCACACAACCCTGGTGCTGGGCTTTGCACTTAGAGGGGTTTGCAAAAACACACACAGGGGTGAGGGACCATATTTGACTTACTGGTTAGCTCACCTAGCCAGGGGCAGAATCAAGCTGTCCAGTTACAAATCTGTTATGTATGTTCTGTGCCCTGGTGCCCTTCTCCCAAACCAAAATATAGCAGGCAGTGCAAGCATTTATGCAAATGATCCAAGAGCCCTGCTGCTTTCAAAAATAAATGATGGAGCCCATATCAGTAGTTGCAGTGTGTCTTGGCAGGGTTTGGAAAAGGCCCTGCCCGCACTTGCTAGTTCTCCGGGGAAGCCCAGCACAGTGAGGAGCAGTGTCCCCTACACTCCTTGTTTCCCCCTCCCCTACAAAACTACAAACAGCCACAAACCACATGGCCCACAAGCAACAGAGATTTGTGGCCTTTGGAACCTCCCAGGGCAGGGGTCAGTCAGGAGGTCAAAGGGGGTGTAGGCATCACACAGTCCAGAGTCATTACTCTAATGCCCTCTGGGAGAGTTTTGAATCAATGGGCCTATTTGTCCTCCCTCCAGGGAAGACTGGGGGTAGGGCAGTGGGGGTCCATTATCAAGCCCACCCCCACAACACTGCCTCCAAGAAGCTCACCCGAGACCTGGCATTCTCCTAACCTTACTGCTACCCAGAAGAGACAGAAACCGGAAGTAGGATGATTTCTGTGGGGCTGGGCAGATAGGATGTTTCCTTTGCTTTCTAGGTTAGGAATCTAGGAGTCTGGGCTTTTATTAGGGAGTCTGATGCATTTACCCAGCCAGCAGAATGACTTTGGGCCCCTGTTGACTCCTCCACATGCTGACAAATAGCCAGTTTCCAGCAAGATTGTGCCCTAGCCCATGATTGTTCCTTCTGGGAGAGTTTCAGAATCACTGAATATGGGAAAGAGGTGGGATAGTATTGTGGTACAAGGCCTGGACTTGGGCATTGGCCCACTCTGGATTCCAAACCTAGCTCTAGCACTGACCAGCTGTGTGACGTCTTCAAAAAGTTGTCTTCTCTGAGCCATAGCTTACTTATTGTGAAAGGGGGATAATATCTACCTAACTGTTACTGGGTTTCAATATGGTGTGTGCTATGTACTTGACACTTTGGCAGGCAAGGCCTTTCCCTGCCCCCTTCAGTACTGGGGATTGAACCCAGGGCCTTGCACATGTTAGGCAACTGCTTTACCACAGAGCTACATCCCCAGCCTGTCCTTGGCACTTCGGAAGGGCTCAATAAATAGTAGCCACGGTGCCTATTCTTATTAGTTTTTGTTTCAAACAAGTACTCTTCTGCCTGGTACCTGTCAGGCCTGGGGCACTTAGCTGAAGCCACTCCCAAGATCCTGGAGAGATGGAATTCCTTCTGGCAACCCTTCCCTCCCAACATTAGTGTCATTTGTTACTGGATTGGCCAGAGCCAGCTTAAGGTGCAGCAAGTGTGGCTGTGGCCACAGGCAATATCCCCCAGGGGACTTAGATTTATTAACCAAAATGGTATTAAGCAGTCAGCTGGGGGTCTCAGGGAAATAGTCACTCTATAGGCTTTAAAATGTATAATCATGGAATCTAAGGCCAGGTTAGTACCCTGGCTCTAGCCACCACACCACTAGCTAAAGTGAATTTAGAGAGGCAACTTTGGAAGCATTTTGTCTGATTTATAACTTTGCTCTTCAATGGCCTTTGTTTAGGAACATTCACTCTGGTTCAGAAGGTGGGGAGTCTACTTTTTATTCCAAATTTTGGCGGGGGGTGGGCAGGGAGTTGGTAGCATGGGGACCCGAAGCTGGCTAAGTGCCGGGCAAGATGGCAGGGAAATAATCCGGTTCTGACAGGAGTTCACGAATATGTAGATCCAGCTCTGCTTTTGCAGGGCACTTTTCATCTCACTTTTGGATTCGCCCTTATTTATTGAGTTTGGACTGCAAAGTGGAGAGAGACGGGTGTCTCCTATCGGACTCGGGGCTCCCCGAGGTTTGAGATCTACGTCACCCCACTGAGCTGGAAGCTTTCCGACGGCGGGGCCAGGGTCTCCTCCCTTAGGCTGGCCATTCTCCATATGGGGACCAAGTAAGCCACCTCCGCTCTGGGAGCGGCTCCCCGATTCGTGCCCGGTGCATTCCTTGGTATCAGAAGTGCCCGGAGGCTCAGCACCCCAGGCAGAGCGATTGGCGCGAATGCCTCCCGGAAAGGATGCCTCTGGGGGCCCGAACTCCCTAGACCTCAGGCTAGAGAGGGGAGCCAGGAGCTGCCCGCAGCGGCAGAAGGGAGGGGCCACGTGGTGGGGAGCTGCAGAGGGGTGCCCCGAGTCCGCCCTTTTGTTTGTCCCCCGCGCGGAAGCCCTCTCCCCAAAGAGGGCTGGCTGCGGGGGGGGGGGGGAGGGACCGCCAGCGCGGGGGAGGGGAAGGGAGGGGAGAGGGCGCGAGCACTGTGGGGGCTGGGAGAGGCTGGAGGGTGGGGGACCGAGGCCGAGCGCAGAGGAGCGGCCAGAGCTGCTGGAGAAGGCGCGGAGGAAAAAGCGGAGGAAGGAAACCCATCCTGCCCCCAACACCCCAGTGTCTCCTGTTACCAACCGAAAGGTGCTGCCTCAGGAAGAGGTGATCTGAGCCGTTGAGAGCAGACGGTCACGTGGACCGAGGAGAAAGAGAGAGAGAGAGAGAGAGAGGGAAAGAGAGAAAAGAGCGCCGTAGAGCCAGCGCGACAGAAAGCCCACAGACAGACCCACAGACAAAGAGCCCAAGAGGGAGGCCGGCGTGGACCGCGAGAGAAAGGAGTAGCAGGAGAGAGGAAGAGAGCTTGGTCCCGGTCCTTCCCCCTCCTTTTCCTTCTCCTCAGCCTCAACTCTAGGTCTCTTACTTACAGAGCCCAAAGACCAAATGGGGGCCAGGGCCAGGAGGGCCTGTCCTCTCGCTTATGAGCCTTCATTCCCTGCTATCTCATCCTGCTAGGTTTGACGCTTCCCCACTCCTGGAACAACAAATTGGCTGTAAATACTCCTTTTTTTAGCGTGCAAAATATTGGCAGTTCCCTGTTATCCGCAGAGGTCTTTCCCACTGCCCTTGCAATCTGGAATTTCCCAGACCTTAGAGTCCCACTCAGGTCCGATAGGACTTGGGACCCTGGGCAGACTAAGTCCATCCCAGTTAGTCAACAATAAATGAGGCTTTGACTAGGAGTTCACTGTGCCAGGCACTGTGCTAGGTCCAGAGGCCTGCTAAAATGGTCAAAACAGCTGAGCCTGCTTTCTAGAAGCTTTAATTCAGAGGGAGAAAAGGTCAGGGACTCAGAAAGGGCCAACATTGAATGGGACTATACCCGGGACTGGAGGGAGTATGGAGGAAGGAGAAATGACATGAACAGGAAGGCTTCTTGGAGGAAGTAGGGTTTGAGCAAGGCTTTGCAGGCTGAGGAGAGCTTTGGAGTCCAGGGGATGTAGGGGCAGGTGGAACGATATTCTAACCAGAGGGCTGGAGCAAAGGCTAGCTCCATCTAGCCAGAACCTGCACTGGTTCATAATTATAATGGTAAATCTCTCGTTTTAAAGCAAATTGGATTGTAAACATTGCTATTTTTCTTTATCTAATTGTAGGCCCTACTGCTGGACCCTCGTTGGTGCTGATTACTGGGAATTGGCTATAATTTTCCAAAGTGCTACCAATTCAATGAAAACTTTGCTTAGCCTGCTTTTCCCATTGAGGAAGCATGGGCCAGGAGGAAATGAAGTCAGCATCCTGTCCCCTGTCCCCCTGCCCCATATGGATAGGAGGTGGCCACCTACTCAATGAGTATGGCCTAGGGGCACTGAGAGGTTTGCCTTGGCATTGCCCTCTGCTTTCACCACACTCAGCCTCACCATTGGAGTCACTGGGGTTGGACAGCAAGGGCAGCGTCTCTAAATCCAAATTCCAGGTCCTTAGGAGCATGTCAGGTTTTCCTTGGGCATCCTGGTCCTTATTCTTATTGACATTTTTTAAAAAGATATTTTTAGTTGTAGATGGACACAATACCTTTATTTATTTACTTTTATGTGGTGCTGAGGATTGAATCCAGTCCCTCACACAGCGAGGCAAGCACTCCACCACTGAGCCACAACCCCAGCCCTCTTATTGATATCTTAATCATGTGAATTGCTTTATCTGTTACCCCTTAGTTTGCAAAAAAGAAAAAACAACAGTCAATTTCCCATTATCCACAGGGGGCTTCTCAAGGCCCTTGAGAACCCAGCTTCTCTTGACCTTAGACCCTTCCCTCTGACCTTAGACTCCTTCCTCTTCTGGGTGAGGCTGGCTGCTCTAGAAGGTGGGGCCTGACATGTGGGTATTTCAGTAGAACGAAGGACAACTACAAACTTTGGGTGGCAGGCCTAGAATATGGTAACCCTGAAGTTAGGGATATCACTTGAGAAATGGTTTGCTCAGGACAAGGAGACTCAAGTCCAAGGAAAGGCTGCAGATCTAAAGGTACCCATCTCAACATTCTGGTGAAAAGGCTATCCCCTAACCAAACGCCTTGACTATATAAGGCATTAATATCATCACAATCAACCTTTTGTGATTGTTACTCTTCCTTCATTTCTTTATTCCACAAACATCTATTCAGCATCACTGTGTGTCCAGCTATGCTCTGGACTAGGGACAGAGTCCTTCCCCACCAGGAGCTTCTACTCTACTGAGAAAGAAATCACAAATTCTAAGGAGCAAGAGATAATGCCTCCCTTTGTTCTTATTTTATTAATTTTTTTAAATTGTAGATGGACAGAATATCTTTATTTTATTTACTTGTTTGTATGTGGTGCTGAAGATCCAACCCAGTGCCTCACACTTGCCAGGAAAACACTCTACCACTGAACCAAAACCCAAGCAGAAAGCTCATGCTCATTGTCACAAATTTGGAAAATAGAGATAAGCAGAAAAATAATTTTTAATCAATGATTTTATTTATGCTACTTCTGAGCTGTGGGGAATTTAGCTAGGAAGCCTCTGGGAGCCTTAGTTTTCTCACCTATAAAGTAGGAGTAAGTTGCCTTACAGGGTCATTATGCAAAGACAAGGTAATGATTTATGTAAAAAAAATTGCCAAGAAGAGAACCTAGTTCTCAATGGCTCCTGGCTATTTTACAGAGATATTTGATAGGTGCATTTCCTTCCAGTCTTTTTAAAAAATGCATAGTTTCCCCACATAGCTTGTTATTCAACTCAGCACACAATTTTGTGACTTTTTTTTACTTAAAATTATAACAAGAATTTCCTCATGTTATTAAAAAAGGTCTTTGTAAACATCGTTTTAGTGGTCACATAATAGTCCATTGTGTAGATTCCTGTTGCTTTTTAAAAGCTCCCAGGCCTACTGTCTTCTTTGTCCTTTACCCATGACCACTCCAGCAATGCCTTTAACAACAGGTCTTTGCCAAACACAATTAAGGAACCACCTATTCCCCATCCCCCACATTCGGATTCAATGATTTCCCAAGACATTGATTGGGATCCTCACTTTCACTTAGGCATTTCTACAAGTGACTGTCCTTGCAGTTAGTGGCAGTTAAAACATTCTCAGGCTTCATGGTACCTGTTGTGAAAACACATCCCTGGCCTCAGAAGACCTTCTCTTCCTTCCCCTTGCCATTTTGCCACTCCCTAGACCCCAGCCTGCCCTCTGAGCCTGAGCTGGGAGGTTCCTCAAAGAGTCTTTGGAGGCTACTCCTGTCTCATCTTTTCAGCCAGAGATAGCACCTCCACTGCTCTGCAAATTCAGTTTTGATGCTACCAGGACAGTAGACCAGGAGGTGAGCACAATAGACATTGGCAGGCTTCAAGAGGGCCAGGTCAAGCTCCTGTGTCCAGGATAGTCTCTCCTGGGTGCTGGTGAGAATGAGAATGACAAAGACATAATGGGGGAGCCAGTCAAGGCCTGGGCTCCGGTGGGATTGTGTGTTTTCCTTGGGCCACTTCTTGTTTCTTAGATAAACTTATACCTTTGAGTTTCTCCAAACTGGGGCAAAAATGGTCAAATAATTGGCTTTCTGTGGGGGGAACTAAAGCTCAGCAGAGCTGGTGTGGTGGTGCATGCCTATAATCCCAGCAATTTGGGAGGTTGAAGGAAGAGGATCTCAAGTTCAAGGCCAGCCTCAGCAATAGTGAGACCCTAAGAAATTTAGCAAGATCATGTCATAAAATAAGGTAAAATATAATAAAATGTATTAGCCATGTTGTTGAGTGGTTAAGCCCCCCTGGAGTACAATCCCCAGTACAGAAAAAAAAAAAGTTAAAAAAAAAAAAAAGCTCAGCAGTCATGCTTCCAAAAGGCAGCCCTCCAGCTTCAAGACAGGGAAATCCTTAAATATCCAGAGGGTTCAGGATCAATCAGGCAGGTCTGGAGTTCTAGAACACGAGACTTTCCTTGTGGAGAAGAGAACAAAAACCCACTGGGGTTCTAGGCATGGGACTCTAGTCAAGGGGACAGTCTCAAGGACAAAAGCTCATTTCAATGAAAAATGTCACCCATTTGAAATCAGTGGGGATAGAATGCATTATTTAGTGAATAGTTTGGGGATATGTAAATATTTGGGGAAAGAAGGCACCCCATGCCATGGGACAAAACAAATCCCAGAGTAGCTTAATCAGTATGGTTTTATTTTTTTTTTTTTTACTTATTTATTGGTGCTGGGGTTCGAACCCAGGGCCTCATGCATACTAAGCACTCACTCTGCCACTGAGCTACTCAGCCAGATTCTTAGTTGCAAACTACAGAATTTAATCCTAGTGTGAGCAGAAAAAGATTTTGCTGAAAGGCTGTTGGTGATTTCACTGTGACTGCAAACATGAAAAACCAGCCTCAGGAGAGGGGAAAGAACCAGGGGAAGCAGGCACAGTCAGGATTGTGCCACAGGCCCAGCTTGCTTAGGATGATGCCATGATGGTACGCCCTCTTTCCAGACACTTGTCACTGCACTTCTGGACACCCTGCTGCAGAGACCTCCAGGAAAAATCGCTGCTATCCTCTGCAGTACTCTAATTCTCAAGTCCCAAAGTCCCGAGAGAAAGAGAGATAGCATCTGACTGGCTGACCTTGGGTCCCATCCTCTCTCCTTAGCTGCTAGTGGAAAAGGGTCTCAGGATTGGCTTCATATCATCAGGGTGTCTGGATACTGAGCAATCAAAACCCAAATATCAATTGCAGTTGCTGATGTTTCTTGAGTGTTAGCTGTGTTCTAGGTGCCTGGCTAATTGTGCTACATATGTTATTTCATTTAAGCCTTAAAACAATGCTTTACGTATAGGAAACTATTTGTATCACCATTCTATAGACAAAGAAGCTGAAGATGGCTTTGGTCTTACAGCGAGAAAGGGGTGGAGCTGGGAATTGGTTCCAGTTTCATGCGACCAGAGCTGATGCTTGCTTTTATCCACTGTGTTCCAAAGTGGTCAAGATAAAAGTAAAACCATAAACAATCTAGAAGAAGATATGTGGATATTCTTCCAGTCCTAGGAGTAGGAAAAGTCGTTTTAGGAATAAAGGTAAAAGAAAAAAACATAAAGAATGAAAAATATTTGGCTATGTAAAAATGTAAAACTTCTTATTTTAAAAACAATGACACCAACCGGGCATGGTGGGTGGTGGTGCATGCATGTAATCCCAGCAACTCCAGAGGCTGAGGCAAGAGTATCTCAAGTTCAAAGCCAGCCTCAGCTACTTAGTGAGGCCTTAAGTAACTTAGTGAGACCCTGTCTCAAAAATAAATAAATAAATAAATAAAAAAGGTCTGGGGCTATGGCTCAGTGGTTAAACGTCTCTGGGTTCAATCCCTGGTACAAAAAAAAAAAAAAAAAAACAAAAAAAAACCAGAAACACCTAAGCAAAGGACATGAATTTAAATTCACAAAATAAGAAAATAAGAAACACTAATGTTCAATAAACTAGGGAGAATATTCAATATGACTAAAGAAGTGCAAATTCAAATATTGAGTTATCATCATATAATTTGGAAAATATATGTATACATTTTATTGTATTAGTATTTATTTGTTTATTTTAGAAACAGTGTCAGAGTTTAAGAAGTGTATTTTTTAATATTTATTTTTTTAGTTGTAGTTGGACACAATATCTTTATTTCACTTATTTATTTTTATGTGGTGCTGAAGATCAAATCCAGGGTCCTACACTTGAAAGGTGAGTGCTCTACCGCTGAGACACAATCCCAGCCCTTAAGAAGCATATTTTAAAAATCAACTTCATTAAGGGATAATTGAACTATAAGCAGCTGAGTTCACTTATTTTACTTTTTTCTTATGGGCACTAGATATTGAACCTAGGGCCTTGCACATGCTGGGCAAGCACTCAATCACTGAACCATGTCTCCAGACCACCCTAGCCCAGCTGAGTCCAGGTAAATTATATAATCCAATGAGTTTTAAAGTATGTGTATGTATATATATATATATATATATATATATATATATATAGCCATGAAACCATTGGCACACTCAAGTTATGGAACATATTCATCACCCTCAAAACTTAACTCATGTCCCTTGATAGTTTATCTCTTCCTACTCTTCTATCCCCAGACGACCATTGATCTGCTTTCTGTCACTGTAGTTTTGTTTGCATTTTCTAAAATTTTATGTAGTGGGGTTATATATGTTAAAAATACACATGCCAAAATTATGATTTTGCTTCAAAAATAATTTACTTTAAAATGATTTGCTCTATCTGTATACTACCCCTAGCCCCACATGAATTATTTTTAAAGCAAATCATTGTAAAGTAAATTATTGGTGTTTAAGGGGCTAGAGCTACTTCCCCAACCTTATTTATTTATTTAGAGATAGGTTCTTGCTAAATTACTTAGGGCCTTGCTAAGTTTCTGAGGCTGGCCTTGAACTTGCAATCCTTCCATCTCAGCCTTCCAAACCATTGGAATTACAGGCTTGGGCCACTGCACCCAGTTTCCAGATCCTTTTTTATTTTGTTGTTTTATTTTTAACCCTACAAGACCTGTAGAACAGCTCTTACTATATTTTCATGGACCCCAAACAGTATATTTTCAGACCCAGATGGGATCTTAGAAGTTAAAACTGATTCTCCTGTTATTTACATGAGGGCACTAAGGATCAGAGAGGGGAAGTGACTGGTTTAACGTCAAAGACAAAATTAGTGTGGGAGCCAGGACTAGAGTCCCCTGAGGCTGACTCCAGGGATCTTTCACTGCCCATAGAACAAGGGATCCCAGTTAAACTCAGTTCCTGTCAGAGACCATGACTAACCGACCCCCCCAGCCCTGCACCCTCCTGCTGAGATCCAATGGTGGGGAACTGGGGGGGTCGTCTCATCAGTTTTGGATAAGCATTCCACTTCGGAGTTACACCCCCAGCCCTATGACTGACATCTTGAATTGGATGCCCCGAAGATGGACAACTGCCCTGACTTCTAATCATGGCTCTATCCTGGCAATGGACTGAACCCTCACCTTAATCCAGGACATAATGGATCCCTCAACTCCATACAGATACCCATCTTCCAAAGTGGGACAGCATCCGTCTCCAGATCTGTGTTGTACAATGAGCCCATTCTCCACCCCCTTACCACATCGTACAAATCTATATGGGTCAAGGGTGGCACTTTCTTATAGGCAGACATGGTACCTTTTTTAAATATATTTTTTAGTTGTTGTTACACTTTTATTTATTTATACGTGGTGCTGAGAATCGAACCCAGTCCCTCACACATGCCAGGCAAGTGCACTAAGACTGAGTCCCAGCCCCAGCCCCCAACATGTACCTTTTAACTAGAAGGACAAGGGCAAGTTCAGAGCTTTCACGGACAGATGATGCTCAGAGCCAGCGTTGGAACTTGGAGAAGAGTCTGGGTTCTCTTGAGAAAACCTCTCCTATCAGTTCATGGGGTTATCAAGAGCCCTCAGCCTGCTGGATCAGAAAGGCCAGGCCCAGAGGACTTTCCCCAGATCCCCTGAGTTTGCTGAGGGAAGGGAGCAGCCCAGCTCAGGGCGGTTCTAGATAGGCCTTTGGGAAGCAGGGGCGGGGCGCAGGGGCGGGGAGTGTTGAGAGAGCTGCTGGACAGGCGCCAGAAGAGATCCTGGGAAAAGAAGATGCAACCGGTGATGTCTCTTAAAGGAACTGGAGTGACAGAAAGGAATGGACAATCCCATTTTCATCTCCATCCCCAGAAGCTCTGTCAGAACTTCTCAGTGCTAGGAACCACTGAAGAGTTTAAGGGGACTTTCCAGGGTTAGGAGGTTCCTAAAACGGGAAAGGAAGTTCCCTTTCAGCTAGGAAATTGGACCACTCATGCATCCCTTAGATCCTCAATTCTCCCATCTGTACAATGGAGCCCCAATAGTCTTTCTGCTTCTGCGTCTTGGAGTAGGGGATAAGGCGAGGGGTAAGGATACATGACAGAATCTGGGTACAACGTGCTTGAAAGCATCTGTAGTTTCAGCCCCAGCTGGAAGGTAAGGTAGAATTCAGAGAGTTAAATTTTGGATCCTTGACTGCCAGGCACTGGAAGTCTGGGCATTTGGCCTAGGTCTTTTTAAGGGCTTGGACGCGATTCCCTACCATCCTCAGTTTAAAATTCCAGGGGCCCTGGTTGGGGGAGGGTTTCAACCCCTGCCCCTCAAACCTTCCTGACCTGGTAGGGGAGTCCTATCCCTATTGTCATTACTCAATGATTTTTTTTTTTTTTTTGTATCAGAGATTGAACCATGGGCACTTAACCACTGAGCCACATCCCCAATCCTTTTTATTTATTTTTTACTTTGAGACAAGTCTCACTAAGTTGCTTAGAGCCTCTCTAAGTTGCTGAAGCTGGCTTTGAACTCATGATCCTTCTGCCTCAGCCTCCAGAGCTGCTGGGATTACAGGCATGCATCCCCATGGAAATGGGGCACCACCACAATGGCTAAAGATTTCCCCCCAGCATTATGGATTAAACCTAAGGGCACTCTTCCACTGAGCTACACTCCCCAGCCCTTTATTTATTTATTTATTTAGATAGGGTCTCACTAAATTGCCGGGGCTGGCCTCAAATTTGGGATCCTCCTGCCTCAGCCTCCCGAGTAGCTAAGATTACAAGCATGTGCCACCACACCTGGTTTCATTGCTCAAAGATTTAGATGACTCTTCTGTGCTTAGCTTTTTGCCAAGTGGAAAGAAATGGCCCTGTCTCTGAGTCTCTGGAACATTGCAATCTAACACTTCTTGGTTTTAAGTTTCTGAAATCTAGAAAATGGGCACTTTCTAAATGTAATTGTGTATGTGTATGTTTTTTTTGGGGGGGGATGGGGAGTTGGGTGGTCAGAGGAGGTGAAGTAGATAAAGGGATTGAGGAGGGAGGTAATATTGCAGGCATTAACATGCCAAATAGATTTCATTTCCCCTCCCACAAATGCTTAGGAAAAAAAAAAGACCCAAAAAACCTCAGAGTAGCTTCAGGGTGAATTTTCTGTGGTTTTGGTTTTTTCAAATCCTAGTTAGACCTCTGCCCACCTGGGCGAATGAAAGAATAAAAAGGAGAGATCAAGGAAATATGTGAATCTCCTTTTTACCTCATGGTCTTTGTAGAAAAGATAGCAGTAGCAGCAAAGTTAGAAACCCATGAGACAACATGAGGAAACAAGAGGACCAGGGGAAGAAAAAAGAAGCTGACCACATACATGTCTTTCCTGAAAGACTTTCCTTTATTTCTCTCTAGCTGAAACTGTGAGTGCAAGGAGCTTACAGTGTGGTCAAGAAAACAGCTTGTAAGAAACAACTGGAGAACAAGGAAAGAGAGCAGAGTATCAAGATTCAGGTTTCAAAAAATCAGATTTTTTTTTTAAAGTTGAAGAGTGTTCACAATTGGTGAATTCTCTGGAAGGAGGTGAGACTTGAACCTTGCCTTGGAGAATTTAGGTGTAGAGAGTGAGAGGGAAGGTGTTCCAAGCTGAACATCATTAATGAATGGGGGGATGGTAGGGGACCAGGTGGTATTAAAAAATCAAGGGATGCAAAGAGCAAGGAGATAGTAGCCACCAAGAGTGAAATGGAGGGTGGGGGTTGCAAGGTCATTGTACAGATGTGAAGAGAATGTACTGTATTTGTGGGAGCTAGGAAAGAGTCTTTGAATTGCTTCTGAGAACTACAGGGACCTAGGAGACAATGCTGGAGGCTTTCCTTCTTCCCTCAAACCCTGGGCCTAGCCTCCAGCTCCCAACCCCTGCACTTGCAGGACTAAGAGGTGATTTATGAGCTGAGGAGATCCATCCCGGAGACAAAACTCAGTGTTGTAATTATTTTACAATCGTACTGTGAATATGCAGGTCACTGTGTGGGCATGCATGCTCATATATGTGTGCATAGTATTCTGCCAAGAGCATGCACAATGTGTCTTGTATGCTGTGAAATGGAAACAGAGCAGGGGGCAGCCTTTTTGGCTCCCTTTGAGGCAGGCTTCAGGGCACAGTGAGAAGGGCATAGGACTTGGATTGGAATCCCAGCTCTGCTATTGCCTGATTGGATAAATCTCTTCACCTCTCTGAGCCTCATTTTCTCATCTATAAAATGGATATAATAACAGTACCTGTTTCAAAGTTGTGGTGAGGGTGAAATGAGATAACATGTCAAGCACCTGGCTCATAATAGGTACAGAGGTATGCTCAGCTTTTTAAATCAGTTCCCCACTCCCCCATCCCATGTCACCCACAGGAGCCTACCCTGCAAGCCTGAACACCCTCCATTTTCCATCAAATCCTGGCTTTTTTGTTCAGTGCTATTGCAGATAGTGATAGGCACTATTTGCTAGGGTTAGAGTGGGGTCAAGTGGGGCACAAACACATGAAGCAGAAACAAATATGGCAAAACCTCTGGACAGTTGTGGAATCTAGGTGATGGGGGTTGGTGGTATCATCCACTTTACATGTTTGAAACAGACTACAAAAAGCAATAGGAGCACTTCTTGTCCTCAAGAAGGTTACATCTAGCTCACAGGAGAGAAAAAAAATGTCTCCAGTGGAATGTGCAAAGGGGGGCCTCAAAAGATGCATAGTCCTATAAACCCATAAGGGTTGGGGAGCTGACTTCAGGTAGAGGTCTGTGAGCAGCTTCCTGGAGGCAGGGTCAATTCAGTTGGTCCTCTGAGGATAATTTGATTTCCAGAGGACAAGGTGGGGAGGGGGATAAGGGTGGTTGCAGTGGTCTAGGCTAGGACAGCAGTTGCCAAAAGTAACTTCTCTGGGACAAAACCTGCACTTACAGAACTGCAGTTCAGTTGGGTGTGGCCAGAGGGAGAGCACATTAACCCTTTCGCTGAGGAGAGGTCTTCTGAGATCAGATGACCACCTTTTGCCAGTGAAGTGCAGAGCCAGGAGGGGGCCTGTATCAGGATTCAGCTGGAAGGTGCAGCTGAAGGAGAATGAAGTTTGAGAAGTAATCTGGTTGCTGGACGGTGGGGAGGAGAATGCATGTTTGATAGTGGTGGGGAGTCTGCTCAGGACTCTGAGTTCAGGACAGAATTTTACAAGGAGGCAAAACTAAGCATGATGGGTCCTGAAGCCTTTCTCTTGTTCATGTCATCTCAACCTTCAGGCCAGAAATCCTCTCAAAATCTGTTTTGTTCCTTTCTGGGAATGGTGAGGACCTTTTTCTTTTTCTTTCTGTTTTTGCAGTACTGGGATGGAACTTAGGGTCTTACACATGCTAGACATAAGTTGCTCATGCTGGCCTCGAACTGGGATTCTACTACCTCAGCATCCCAAGCAACTAGGATTATAGGCTACCACACCCTGCTCCTTAAGGATTGTTTTTAAGTTGAAAAGGCTAGTATGGCTTGGTGCAGTGGTCTCGCCTGTAATTTCAGAAGATTGGGAGGCTGAGACAGGAGGATCAAATTTTTTTTACTTATTTATTTTTTTGTTTTAGGTGGACACAATATCTTTATTTATTTTTATGTGGTGCTGAGGATCAAACCCAGTGCCTTGGGCATACCAGGCCAGCACACTACCACTTAAGCCACACCCCCAGCCCCAAGGATCAAAATTTCAAAGCCAACCTCAGCAACTAAGTGAGGCCCTAACCAATTTAGCGAGACTCTGTCTCAAAATAAAAAATAAAAAAGGCCAGCCGATGTGGCTCAGAGGTCAAATGCCCCTGTGTTCAATCCCCAGTAACTAACACACACACACACACACACACACACACACACACACACACTAGTATGCAACTAACCCATCTGGGGATGGGGACAGGGTGGCAGGTTTGATCACTATCAGCTTAATTCCTTAGCCTTGCAGGAGGAATCCTCTAAATTTACCAACCTTTCAAGTAGAGAACAGACTCTCCTGGATCAGGAAGAGAAGAGGAGAGAAGACAGGAATGTCCATAAAGGAGCATCCAGCTGGTAAATGAAGAGGATTAGTCTCTTTGGCTGGGCACAGGCCTTCTTGGCAGGTGACTGGGCAGACAGTGGACTCCAAAGGGAGAGGGTGGGGCAAGGCAGCAAAGACCAACAACTTATTCATCTAGGCCAGTTATTTCCATCAGGAGTCCTGTACACCATTCCCTGTCCCCTCTCCAACACAACACTGTGCCTCCTCTCACTACCTTGATCACCATAACACATGAGAGGAAGGAGGTAACCAAGAACAACCCACAACACTCTCTACAGGATGGAGCCAGCCTGGCTGGGGAAGGATACCCAGGATAGCTGGTCCCTACCTGGAAAGCCAGCTTACCCCAAGCTTCTTAGGCAGGTGTCAGAGAGAGGATCCTATAATTCAGCAACCCCAGACAGAACAGTGGGTCTTAAAGGGCTGGAGTGAATTCCAGGTTAAAAGGACAGCCTTAAGGACTTAGAATTAACCAATCAAAAGCATGCCTTTGCCAATTGTATTTGGGGGATCTGGGGACACCAGACATTTGTGCCTGTGGGCTGTGTCCACCTTGTATGGCTAATAATCTAGCAACAATAAGTCAATTCTTTTTCATCTCTTTCAGAGTGTCTACTATGTACAAGGCACCTTATATTATTGATAATAGCCAACAAGACATAGAATGCATACATTATGGCAGGCCCAGTACCAAAACTTTACTTGTTAGCTCATCCCCATAGCAACCCTATGTTGTAGGTACCATTATCATCCCCATTTTACAGAAAGGGAAGCAGAGCCTCAGAGAAATGAAATAACTCATTGAAGACTATACAGATAACAACTAAGTGGTACAGCAGGACTCAAACTCAGGTCTTGTCAGCTCCAAGTCCATATACTATGTGCTTGACCTGCCCACTATACAGCCTCCAGCATGCTTTGCTGTCTAGTTCCTCACTACACGATGTCTTATCCCAATTAGTAGATTAGTCATGTGTTGACACTTCTACTCTCAGTCTAATGGCTTGTTTATTTAACTGATGGATGCTGCTCCCCATTTGAGGCCATTAGCATTTAAACAAAACAAAACAAAACTGTTGAGCCTGGCAAAGTGACACTGTGTTTACTGTTTTTCTCCCAGTGTTAATTGTGAGCATTTTTCAAATATGTATTTTGATGTGCTAACAGTCCCTAAAGAGAACTGCAGAACAGTTTAGTAATCCTCTCGAACAACTTCAGCCCCGCTCCCCTTAATCTCCTTGGTGAGGGGGAGAAGTCTTGGCTAGCAGGGGGAAGACTGATGGTGACAGTCTCAATCTGAATAATCAGGGGCAGAAGTACTGGGCTGGGCAGGCAACTCTGACCTTGGGGGCTGAGCCCTTGAGTATCCCCCCTCCATGCTTGGGGAGGGAATTTGGTATTTCTTTTCAGGACAATAAGAACATCTGTGCCAAGGCAGAGGAGGAGGCTGGGCTCTCCGAGGCATCTCTGCCTGAGTCTCTTGACACTGTCTGATTGTTACTGTTTCAGTTTCTGCTTGGATCATTGACCATGTCCATTTAGAACAGGCTGGCTTGAGTGAAGACAGTGTAGGGCTGAAGAAGGACAGAAAAGACCGCTGGGAGTGGGGATATGAGGTGGGCAGAAAGTTTAACTAACTTTAAAGTGACCAGGTTGCAAAAGAACTTATGCAAAGTACAGGGTGAATTTTGCACCCATAAATATGAGGAAGGAGGCCTTCCACTGTCTCCCCTCTCCAGGGGTAATTGCTGCTAATGGAGTCGTTCGGTTTGCTTGCAGCCTCCCTTTTCTGACAGATTGGGGTTCAGCTTGACCTGTGGGTAAACAGATGAAAAGCTACAGGCTCTATCCTTATATGGGACAGTCAGCTTCACATTGAAAAAAAAAAAAAAAAAAGAAAAAACTAGCTACTTCCTTCCTCCAAGTTCCAGTTGCAAACTGGAGTTCAAGTCCAGAGTATATATCACCCTGCAAACTCATTCCCAGCACCGAATAGTCACATCATGCACTATGTTCTGATGGTGACAGTAGCCATATCTGGCACCAGCATGTCAGCCTCCAATTGGGGATGAGCTGAGGCAGCTCTTTAGTTTCTTCTTCATTCTGGACGTTCAGTCCTGGAACTGGGAGTTCTGGGGACCAAGAGGTAGGCATCTGCTTCCTGCATAATTAGTTTCATCAGTTTCAAAAAGCATTGATGGCCCATCCCCTTGGGCATCATGCTGTGCCTGGCACGAGCTAGTAATCTCGACCCAGTCCTGGCCCTCGCGAGTTTACAACCTTAAGTCACACAATAACTACACAGATCTCAAAGGCGGGTAGTTAACAAATACATCCACTTATCCGCCAACCACAAGGGGTCCATTGAGTGAGCCACGGTGACGAACAGGGCCCCCCTTCAAAGAACTTCCAGTCTGGAGAGTAAATAGGTTAAGACTGAGTGAGGACTTGGGGAAAGGAGAAGGTGCAGGTGAGGAAACACGGTCAGCGTGGGCATCACCGAACGTACTTTTTAAAAAAGTGCCTATTGGCATGTGGCTGGATTTTCTGCCTACTTAGGCCACCTCCCTTACCCAGGGTCGAGGGTTTAGTTTTGGTCCTCCATTCGTTGTAATACAAAGAGCCAGAGGCAAAGTCACAGCGTGGCGTGAAAAATCCCGGGCAGGGAGGCAAGGGACTTAGGCGCTGGGCATAAGCTCAATCTCTCTGGGTGGCCGGGGCGTGTCGCCCTTGCCACCCCGAGCATGACGGTCCAAAGCTAAGGTCCCTTAAGGCTCATTTTAGGGACCGTCTCTCAACCTCGCCCCTGCTAGGCCGGAGTCCCCAGCAGAGCGCTGTGCGGTGATCAGGGCGGAGACCGGAGGAAGCTCCGGGTAGTCATCCCTGGCGGTACGGTCGCGGCGTTTCCTCAGGGCGCGCCGGCCAGGCCCGGGTTGCGGGAGGAGCTGCGGCCGGCCCGTCCCCCAAACACTTCCGACGGGCGCCTTCCGAGGGCCTGGCTGGGCGTGAGCGACCCAGCTGGGCCCGGGTTTGTGCTCTTGGGTCGTGTGCCTGCCCGTGCGGTACCTGCGGCCGCAGGGAGCGAGGTTCCCCCGAGGGCGGGCCGCACGCCGCACTGGGCCGGGCCGCTGCATAGCCTGGGCAAGCGAGCGAATGAGGCGGGGCGGAGGGAGTGCGTGTGTGGGGAGAGCGCGCGGGAGAGCGAGCTTGCCGGCCCGGGAAGGGTGGGTCGGGGAGCAGCGGCGGCAGCGGCGGGAGGAGCGAGAGGGGAATGAGGGAGGTCGGTCGGGCTGGCGGGCCGAGCCGCGGGAGGGGGGGGGGGAAGGGCGGAGCGCCGAGGGCGGAGATGGGGCGGCGGGAGGGAGAGGGCCAGCGGGGCGCGGCCAGGGGGCGGGGCGCCAGGACCTGGGGAAGATAAGAGCGTGCTCGCAGGGAGCGAGGGCGGGAGTGAGGGAGGGGCGGGGGACTTAGAGACCAAAGAGGAGACAAAAGGACGGGGAGGGTGGGAGGGGCATAGACAAACGGGGGTAGGGGAGGGGCACCAGGGGACGCCTCAAAGGGAGGGGTGTGTGTAGGGGGGGCACGGTGTGGGTGGGGCTTAGAGAGGGACGTGAAGGGACAACATAAGAAGGGAGCGCTGGGGTACGGAGAAAAGGGAGGGGGCAGGAGTGCTCCACCACGCTGGCCACGAAGGGGAGGGGAGGCTAGGCTGCGAAGGGGAGGCCGCTAGGAGGACCGGCCACACACGGGGAGGTGGGGTCCCAGGGATAGACAGTCCTCGAGAAACGAGGGCGCTCCAGGCTCGGGAGGGGAAGGGTGAGCAGACCCAGGGAAAAGGAGTGCTGCGAGAACCCGAAGGTGGAGGCGAATGGGCGTGTGTGGAGCACTGAGAGCTGGGATTTAGCGCTGCTGTTTGGGATGACCAAAAGACTACAGTTGGGGGCTGCACAGACGGGACGGGGCTACCCAAGGCAGGATGAAAACTGTCCAGGGGAAAGTGGAACCTACTGGGGCTAGAGAAGGGTGGTGGGGGTGGCCTCAAGCTCGGCAGGAAGGCGCCACCACCGCCCTCTGCCCGTCCCCAGCGTGCCCCGCCCCGTCCGGGGGCCCTAAGGGCAGCGGCCTGGGCCGTGGGGGAGCCGAGCCAGGGCGGTACCATTCGGAACAGAGAGGGGGGCTTGGTGGGGAGGAGGAGCCAGGGGTCAGAACCCTGTTGGGGGCGGGGGTGGCGCCACACCCTGGGAAAAAGGCTTGGGCACATCCAGAATGGACCAATCAGCGAGCAAGGCCAGGGTGGCGTCAAGGGGCAGCTCCGGCCAATGGGAAAGGAGAACACTTCGGAGGTTCGGAGGAAGGAAAAAAAAAAAGCCCCACGAAACAACAATTGAATCCGTTTGGGGGTTTGGGGGCTGGGATGGGGCATCGTATATAGCACTTTCTAGCGCCTGCCCTCCCCTTTGAATGGGGTCGCTTGCATCACTTCTGGGCTGTGGGGAGCAAATGGAACTGAAGAGGGTCCCTGAAAAGTACACAGTGGATTGGCAATTTACTGGGGGCACTTGACTAGGAACTTCAGTTTGCAGGATGGAGGTGACAGCTTTGTACTCAAGAGTGAAAGGGAATATTGAGATGTATAAAACGGAGTCTAGAGTGGCCAGGGTCCCCATTCCCTACTGGCTACAAACTTAAGTCAACCAGCAAGCAGATCATGGCTAATCTCAGTGGGTAACTTAAAAATGCCCTTTGGGCTAAACACTGTTCAACATATTCATTTCCCTTGCCAGCCAGTCCCAGGTAGTTCCTGAGGATGAGCACGTTAGGGACCCACACAGCTGGGAAATTCATGTGGCTTTTGGCTTCAGAGTTAGCCTACTGAGTCCTAGACCCTACTTGCTAATTCATTGTGTAATGCTGGCTACATCACTCTTTTGCCTATAAAATCAAGGCATTAGGACTAGTTACCTTTGAGGTATAAAAGTTTTGGAACTGATTTGGAGAATGGTGTGCTTGGCAAAGGGGGCTTTATGGGGAGGAGGAATTGCAGCAAACTTGGAAATGTAGTGTTAGGTCCATAGAATGTGTCTCTAAAGCTCCTAAAACTGTATATAATATGGTACATGGATTTGTACCGTTTTCTGGGGAGGGCTCATAACTTTCAACAAATTCTGAGGGGGTCTGTGACACCCAAGTTAAGCCATTTGTGTCTTAAAAGGCTTGTGTGTGTGTGGGGGGGTCTATCTCCAAGGAAGTAAAGCATGGTATGTCCTTTTTAAATGAAAGTTTCCCAAATCCCTTGTTAAGACATCTGGCTATAGGGGCTCTTTCTGTTTCTTGTCATGCAAAGGAAGGCAAGTTCCTCTGAGCTGAGAAGCCCACAGGAACTATGATGTAGCCAAGTTCTGCTTGAATAAAATGTACTGTGAATCACTGGTGAGAACTGAGGAAGGAGAGGGAGTAGAGGTTTACTTCTGAAATGGCGCCTACAGTATCTGTAAAGAATAAAACCTCAGTCTTCTTATGATGAAAGAGTACAAAATTACTAGAGAGTAATCTGTATGAGCAGGAAGCTAGACTTGGGATAAAATGGAACTTCAGCACCATCCTGGTTTTAGGATTAGTCTAGGGCAGACTTCAACTGCATAGTGTATGCACCTTGTTTCTAGATTTAAAGATTAGTAGTTTATCACTATCTTCAACTCTTCAAACTTGTGTTTATGGTGGAGCGTACATAACATGTGACATGTAACATCGCAGACGAGGGTAAATTTTCTCTAATATAGGACCAACTATATGTCTTCATAAGAAAACGAGGTTCCCCTGACAAGTGCAACTTGAGAAATGTGAAGCTGGGGCATCTAAAGGTGTCAGACTAGAAGAAAACAATTCCACTGGGAGATAACACAGAATATATTCTAGTTAATAGATAAAAATGCCTTTATTTCTAACAGGTGGCTTATATTACACCCACATATGCAAAGCTGGTTTTGGAATTGATCCTGCAGCAGAGCAACCAAAGGTCCTGGGTACCACGGTATTTCTCCTCTGGCAACTCAATCTATAGAGCGTTTCTTCAGCTGTTTTTTGTGATGTCCAGAGAGTTGTTTTTGATTGCTCTGTACGATAGAGATGTCCGACCTTGAGGAAGAGCGATAGCCTACATCCTCTGCTTTTATCGGCTTAATGATATGACCTGGCTTGGTGACAACCTTGGGAGTGGTCAGCTTTTGGAAGGCCCTCTGGGTGTTCCACGTGGATCCTATAGGGGTCTGGATGGTCCTTTCAAATTGCTGATAGTGGGTGAATGGATATGGAAGCACCCGTACCTGGTAAGGAAGGAAAAGGGATCTGGTGAGTCAAGCCTCTAATGGTAGCTCATTAGGTACTGTTTGGGCACAGGCCACAGTTCTATGTGACAACCTCAAGGGAGTGAAGCTACTGAGAGGCCAAGGCATCCCAGTGTTCCTATCTCACCTTAGGAGAACCAATCTGCTTGAGGATATTGGGGAGTAGATGTTACCTTGGGGAGTAAGGTAGGTCAGGACCTCCCTGGCCCTCAAAGATTTACCCAACAGTTTAGGGATTGAGAAATCCTGGAGACGGCTCCTGTCTAGCTATAATCCTTCCAAGGCTGCTGTACCAGGGTAGTAGCTACTACATAACACTGTGACTGCAAGAAACATTGGAGCATTTGTGTATCTTCATGGATTTTAGGATCCTTCTACCCTTCTCAAGCTTGGTATTCTTTTCTTATTTGATACTAGGGGCTGAATACAAGGGCACTTTACACAAACTCTTGAGATCTATCCCCAGTCTTTCATGTTTTGAGACAGAGTCCCCATTAAGTTGCTGAGGCTGGTCTTGAACTTGTGATCATCTTGTCACCACACCCAGCTCTTTTTTTGTGGTGCTGGGGATTGAACTCAGGGCCTTGTGCATGCAAGGCACACACTCTACCAACTGAACTATATCCCCAGCCCCACACCCAGCTCTTTTCCTTTCCTTTTTTGTAGTGCTGGGGATTGATCTCTGGGCCACACACAGGCCAAGCAAGCATTCTATTACTGAGTTACACCTCTACCCCTCCTTTTCCTTTTGATGGACTGAGAAATGCAAAGTTGGGGATTAAGGATTGAACCCAGGGATACTGAGCTACATCTCCAGTACTTTTTGAGACAGTGTCTCACTAAGTTACTGAGGATTTCACTAAATTGCTGAGTCTGACCTTGAACTTGTGATTCTCCTGTCTTGGCCCCCTGAATTGCTGGGATTACAAGCATGCATCATTGCCCCTGGCTCTTTTTCTAAGGTTGATGTTTTAAGGAACCCAAAGATATACTTTTGAATCCTGAACTCTACCAGACTGTTGTGCTCAGCTTCACCCTCTATTGGCATCATAGAAGGCAGAACTGGAAGGTCCTAGATTATTGGCCTTAAGATTTGGCTTAGATAGGGGAAGTGATTTACCTGGGCAAATGAGGAATAGCGTGGGAGAACAGAACCTAGGGTTCCTGTTTCCTTGCCTGGTGTTCTTCTCCACTCCACCATATTGCTATCTTTAGACATGTAAATAATCTGTAAATATTCCTCTAATGGCCCAAATAGGAAAACAAAACAAAACAAAACAAAACAAAAATGGGACAGGAGGGCTGGGATGTAGTTAGCTGCTGAGGACTACCTGGTGGTCCTGGTAGTAATGAACCAAACAGATTCTCCTTAGATTAAGGTAATGTCTTATTTGGATTGATGCTTGATCTATGCACATCACCAAGGGCAAGGGAAAAAATTCACCCTCAGGAATCTCCGCTTCCCAACCTTGAAGCACTTTATTCTAAGTATACACTGAAACCTGCAGTGCATAGCTTATTTAAAAGGTCATGGCGGCACACATCTGTAATCCCACTGACTTGGAGGCTGAGGCGGGAGATGGCAAGTTTGAGGTCAGCCCCAGCAACGTAGTGAGACCATGTCCCAAAATATTTTTTATATATGTATTTCTTTTAATATTTAATTTTTAGTTGTAGTTGGATACAATGCCTTTATTTTATTTATTTATTTTATGTGGTGCTGAGCATTGAACCCAGGGCCTTGCACATGCTAGGCGAGCACTCTATCACTGAGCCACAACCCAAGCTCCCAAAATAAGTTTAAGGGGGCTGGGGATGTGGCTCAGTGGTACAGCACACCCGTACTCAATCCCCAGTACTGAGAAAAATAAAAAATAAAAAATATAAGGGAAATTCTTGAAGAACTATTTGGTACTCTATTGTGACTGTATTAAAAAAATAGGTAAGAGCCGGGTGCAGTGGCACACACCCGTAATCCCAGTGGCTTGGGAGGCTAAGGCAGGAGGATTGCAAATTCAAAGCAAGCCTCAGCATCAGCGAGGCACTAGGGAACTCAGTGAGACCCTGTCTCTAAATACATGCCCTGGTGGAAGGGAAGGTGATCTTTATTCAGGTCAATGGTCTGTCACCTGTCACCTATAATCCTGTCCCATTGAAGAACCCTTTCCTCTTCCTTTATCCCTGTCTGTTCAACTGCTTATTTTCTAGTTATATATCCTCAGTTGAGATGACAGTGGCTTAAATTTCTGCAGTGATTAGTTCACAAAACTAGGATCAAATAGAGTATTATTAAAATGTATATTTTCCTCACCTCTGTACCTATTAAGTAGTCCCCCCCCCCCCCAAGGGCAAATGTAACTCATTTCAGTATTGTACTGTCTGGGAACAGATCTCAGAAATGAAGAGAACATAAAGGTCATCTAGTCCAATCTTATTCAAGTCCCCTTTACACATGCTCATACACCCAGAGCAGCCCATCTTATCTCTGGATCAGTGTTTCCCCTTGAATTCTGCCTCTCATCTATATTTATTTTCGAGACAGGGTCTATGTTGCCATGCTGGTCTTGAATACATGGCCTCAAGCAATCTTCCAGCTTCAGCCTCCAGAGTAGCTGGGAGTACAGGTGTGTGTCCCCACTCCCTGTTTGCCTCCAATATTCTTCAAGACTATGATCATACTCATATTCTTGTATCCTACATATATCCTTTGGTTGTTATCATGATACAATTTAGAATCCCTTCACTGTCCTTGACAGGTATGCATTTGTCTTCAGCCATCTTTCTTTCTTTTGGTACTGAGGACAGAACCTAGGGGTGCTTAACTACTAACAGGTGCCACATCTCCAGCCCTTTGTGTATTTTATTTAGAGACAGGGTCCTGCTAAATTACTTAGGGCCTTGCTAAGTTGCCGAGGTGGCTTTGAACTTGCAGATCCTCCTGCCTCATTCTTCCAAGCTGCTGGGATTAGAGGCGTATGCCACCATGCCCAGCTGCCTTCATTTTTCTTGACATGTGGCTCAACCCTTAAGGCCTCTAAACATTACCTTGACTATATATATAAACCTACAGAATGATAATTCTTACTTTAGGGAGCTTCTCCATTGCTTTCAAAGATTTTCCTTTCAGTCAAAAGCTTCCCAGTCAGTAATTAGAACAGCAGTCTATATGGAATTATTAATTTCACAGCCAGTCAGTGAAAACAACAGGTTTGATTCTGTGATCCAGATTCACACATCCCTCTTGACCACAGATTACTAGAATGCTCTTCTAAAGCAAGAGAGCCAGGCAGTCAAGAGAGCAAGTAACTAGAGAGCTCTTTAAGTCTCACCTGATGAGCTGCTGCATGGATATTGCGCTTCTCATTGATAATCACATTTGGCAAATTCTTGTCTTTTCTTGGAGGACCTTCAGGGGCTTTAATAAGAAACCTGGAAAGCAAAACAGTAGGACTACATGTATTAAGGACTTAGTTAAAAGGGAGGGAGGACACTTAGGGGTGAGGCAGGAGAATTTTGTGCCTTTCTGACAGAGTTTCTTCCTTACTGCCTGCCCTTTCCTCATCCCCCAGTACCAGGGATTGAACCCAGGGCTTCTCTCATTCGTGCTAGGCAAGCAGTGCTACCTCTGAATTATGTTCCCAGCCCCTTTCTTCTTTATTCTTACCGCCGTCTTTTCTTGGCACTGGGCTTCAGGCCCAAACCACCCCACTCGCCCCAGCCAGGCAGTGTTAGGTCCACATCCTTTGGCTTATTTGCCTCCATGGCTTCCCTCTTCTCTTTCAAGAAATCTTTGATGACATCATCCCCAGCAAAAGCTTCCTTTATCATCTGCTTTTGGACTCTTTCTTCTTCATCTTCCTGGGAAGAAACAGAGCAAGAGCTAGAGTTTGCCTTAAGAGCTGAGTTTTATGGCAAGTTTGAATTTTGGGTCATGACATTTTAGCGCCCCCTAGGGGGAAGTGCTGAACAATGACTGTCTTGTAATACAAACCAACCAATAGCCAATTTCCTTCTCTCTAGGGTAAACAGCCATAGCTCATTATCATATGAAATAATTTTAAACTTTCTGTAAGGAGGCTGCAGGGTGGAAGAAGGAATGGTCTGCCCTGGCAGCAGAAGCTCCAACTGGCCTGGCCAGAGTGGGCTTCCTCTGGCTTACATTCCCAAAAAGCAGGTGTCTTACTTGAGCAGTTTCAATTGCTTAATCGGGGATCCCTAAACGCATCTAGATGCCACTGAGTGGCAACAGCTCAGTGACTCACTTTGAGTTGTCTTGCCTGGGATTTGGTCAGAACTTTGGGTGAATTCCCTCTTTCCTCTGAGGGCAGTTTTAGAGTACCCCAGGGAGGTTCTGGTGGCTGAGGATAAAGGATGTGGGGGTCTCAGCAATACCCACATATTTGCCTCCTCTAGAAAGTAGCTACTTCTATATTTGCATCTATTAAACTGCCACTGGAACCAGCCTGGTCCCATAATATTCTGGACCTCTTATCTACTGAAATGTGCCGCCAGCAAAACAAAGCTTCAGTGATTTTATTGCACGAGCAAGGACACTTTCTGCACCAGCTCTAATCCTCCACAATGGCCAATGACCCTGGCTCTACTCACCAATTCCTCTATTGTGGGAACTTCCAAAGACTTCACAGAAGGAGTTTTTGTAGTTAGAAGGTTCTGTAGATTAATTATTTGTTCCTTCTTTTTCTTCCCCTTAGGGGCATCTGGTTGATTATTTGGGTTCCTCTCTGTCCACTCCCTTTGTAACATAGATCTGGGAAGCTCCCTTTTTTGAGAACATTCTTCTTTGCTCAGCTCTTCTAGTTCTTCCAGAGTCTGTACTCGCTCTGGCCTCTGCAGCAAAATGGGCTCCTCCTCTTCTGGAGCAGATTCCTCTGTCTGGACTTGGAGAACAGTCCCTGCTGAAGTCACTCTTCGCTTCCTGGACTGAAGATTTCCTTTGTTGAGTCTCTGAACCAATGCCCTTACTTCAGATAATACCTCCTGGCTGCTTGAATCTAGGGGGAAAAGAAAGCTGTCAGGAAAGGTTTGGACATTGCCTGGTCAATGGTTGCTAGGTACCATATATGACATTCTAAAAAGAACTAACGGAAGAAGAGAAGATTCTATATGCTAGATCTCCTGGAGAGTTTACTAATCACTATATGTCAAGCAGGAGGTAATAGAATTTTGTAGTTAAAAGCAGCATGTTGGGGGCCTGTGGCTCTGGCTCAGCGGTAGAGCACTTGCCTAGCATGTGCGAGGCCCTGGGTTCAATCCTCAGCACCATATAAAAATAAATAAAGGTACTGTGTCCAACTACAACTAAAAAATAAATATGAAAAAAAAAAGCAGCATGTTGGGAAGCAGACACCCTGGATTCTATTCCCATGCAACTGCTACATCAGAACTGGGGCTTAACTTCCCTGTATGGTATATCCTGTTTGAGAAGACTACTCAAAGCTTCATTTTTTAACAACTCAGGGCCTAGCATATGCTAAACAGGTACTCTACTATTGGGTTATATTCCCAGTTTCCAAAATTTTTAAGAAGGGAGCCATTTTAACCTGTGGCCTCTGAAGCCAACTTCATTGTAATTTATGCTTTACTATTTGTAAAAACTTCCAGGATGGTTTTGTCTTGACTCTAAAAGCCTCATTCCATCTTTTTTAAAAAAAAAATTTTGAGGGGGTGGCTACTAGGGATTGAACTCAGGGGCACTCAACCATTGAGTCACATCCCCAACCCTATTTTGTATTTTATTTAGAGACAGGGTCGAACTGAGTTGCTTAGCGCCTCACTGTTGCTGAGGCTGGCTTTGAACTTGTGATCCTCCTGTCTCAGCCTCCAGAGCCTCTGGGATTACAGGCATGGTCACTGTGCCCGGCCTCATTCCATATCTTCAAGTAGTATTTCATAATGTGCTATGATCCAGTCAAGAAGAGAGGAAGGAGCTACTTTCTAGAGTTGATGTCGCTCACACTTTCCAGTCGGGGACAAAATCTGAGCAAATCTTTCTAGTCTCAAGAGCCCTAAGGAAAACAGAGTGACAACACAGAGTACTTCTAAACTGCCTTTTGCAAAAACTCAAAGTTGTCTCCAATCCCAAGTGGATCCTGCTTTGGCTTAAAGCCACTGCAGCTCCTCAAATGTGGCTTTGGACACCAGCCTCCCAAGTAGCTGAGATTATAGGTGCATGCTACCATGCCCAGCTAAATAACCAATTTTTTAAAGGGGTTCAAGGGATGTTGCTGTGTTTTGTGTTCATATAGAGACTACCCCACATTTTCAGTGTGCAGTGCCACTTTCCAAAATCCTCTCAGAAGTGACTACTTATAACTACCTAATCCCAGAAATCTCCAGCTGAGAATCCTTAAGTAAAAGGTTCTCACAACACATTTTAAATGAAAGCAGTTTTTTTTTTTTTTTTTTTGGTGTGTGTGTGTGTGTGGTGCTAGGGATTGAACCCAGGGCCTTGTGCATGCAAGGAAAGCACTCTTACCAACTGAGCTATATCCCCAGCCCATGAAAGCACTTTTAAAATAAAAATTTTACCATGTAAAAACAGATTTTTGTTGTCATCTAAATGTACTATTCCCATAGGAAATCAAATCAGACCTGAGAATCTGTCCAGACAGCCAGGGGATTTCTCAATGTAGGCAGTTTCCTAAGCAGGCTTTATGATGTCTGATTTATCTCCAGAATGAGGGCTCTGACCAACCACAAGGATGTTGCATTGTTCACATAAAATCTCTTCAAAATAATAGGAAAAAGTATACACAGAAACTGAAGCCAAGCATGGTGGTGCACACCTGTAATCCCAGGAATGAGAGGCTGAGGCAGAAGGATCACATGTTCTTGGCCAGCCTCAGCTGTAGTGGGACCCTGTCTCAAAATAAAAAATAGGAAGGGCTCAGTGGTAAAGTGCCCCTGGATTCAATCCCTAGTTACAACAACAACAAAACCTGAGAACATAATCATAATTCTAAAGTGCCATGTAGCCTGTAGAGCCATTCATGCCTATATGAAGTGCTAAAGATGCCACTCCTACTTTACAAACAATACAAATTCCAGCAATTTGAAGATATTTAATAATGTCTCAAAATCCACTTATGGGGGCCGGGATTGTGGCTCAGAGGTAGAGTGTTTGCCTAACATGCGTGAGGCACTGGGTTCGATCCTCAGCACCACATAAATATAAAATAAAGATATTGTGTCCACCTATAAGTGTGAATGGACTTTCAGAGTTACCATCCCATTAGATGTACCTCTCTGATTTGTATTTATAAGTACTAGGAATGCTAAGCCACCCCTTTATTTAAGGGGTGGTCTAATTATGTCTTTCTGAAGACTGTAAGCCCTCAAGAGCAGAAAATGTGCCTAAGCACATTGCATAGCCATACAGAGGAATGCTTATTAAATGCCTTTGAAGAAAAATGGTTATTATGAATCTAATTTCACTTCAGGGACCCAGTGCACTCCCTCTTGAGAGTCCCCAGAGCCTAATCACTGCACGTGTGGGTGGACACTTATTTTTTCCCTTACAGTTCATCCCTAGCAATATGAGGTCGTCCCTTCTGCTTCATCATACCTCACCTTTTGTTTCTTGTCTGCCCATGGGCTCAGCATCCTGCTTGAGCTCAGATATTTTTCTAAGAGCTCGCCTTTCTTCAAATTCTTTCAACAAAGTTTCTTCCTCTGCCACTGGTCTCTCATCTTCCTCACTTTCAGAAAACTCCTGGGCAACAGGCTCAGGCAGCCGTCCAGAGTCCACCTGGTTTTCATCCTCTTTTGAATCGCTGTTGCAACTTCTGAGCATCCAGGGATTGGGTCCGTTTGCATCCATCTGTACTTCATTCACTACATCAGGGACAAGAGTTTCTTCATCTTCTGCGCCTCCCTCCTCCTCACTCTCTGAAACTACCTGGAGTTTCTGTGTCAGTTCTTTGTTCTTAGCCAACTGTTCTTGCATAGCTTGTCGAGCCTAGAGGGAGTCACAGCAGGAGACAGACTTGTCATTAGTGACCACAATTACACCTTTCCTGGTTCATTTCTTAAAAGCTGTCTATTCTTTTAATTTGGTAAGTATTTCTTACTGATATCTACTGTTTAAACTGTACATACTGTTTTTGTAGCTATGGGATAAGATGGAAGACAAATTATTTGTCCCTAGGGAATCAATATGTAACACAATTTACAAAAAGCTCCTCTCCCCTTTGCTGGACTTGCCTTCAATGCTGTTTCCCTTTTCCACCTTGTTCCTGGTCATTTTCCTCTCTGCCTTAGAGATATTTCTGATGGCTTTTTAGATTCTTGGTTTTCCATCCATCCTCATGGCTCTTCCCCAAATCTGCTTCTGCTAGCATCCTTATGGACTGATTTTTTCCTTTCTTTCCTCCAATTCCATCTCTTCTGTCACCCTGATGGTCTCTTACCTCCAGATCATATTTGGCCATAATTGCCTTTGACTTGGCCCATTTCCCACTGTTCTGGTGCTTAAGGCTCATTCGCTCCTGGAAAGAAAGGACAGAGGGAGATCTTTAGTGCCTTCCAGAGAAAGTTGGGTTCAAAGAGAGGGAAGGTTAAGAGGCAGTCTCACCATCATTCTGGCCTTTTCAATTTTTTCCAGTTCTTCCAATGCAGCAGTTGGATTGACCTTCCGTAGCTGCTCAAATTCTTTTAGGGCTTTCTTGGCCTTTCCTTTCTTCACAATTTTGTGATATCTATAGGGTAAGAGGGTTGGGAGGAAGAGCTGAGAGATTTAGTTGATGTCACATGCATAAGTACCCATGTTCTATATCCAAGTGGTTTCCCTATGCAGGGACCAGAAAGGATGTCAGAGTCAGCTGACTGTAGGGAACCAGTTTGGGACCTGAGAGGACTAGCAGGACTCTTAGTCCCTGGAGCCAGCCCCTAGGAGCTGACTTCTGCACAGTGGAGTCCCCTCTGCTTCTATAGCCCAAGGGAGGAACAGAATAAATTCCAAAGAGGTAAAAAGGCAGGAAGGAAGCTCTACTGGCTTCACCAGCTATGGAATTCAGAACTCATTCTGCAGAACCACTCTGTGATGCCTTGGAAGGGAGAGAAAGTTATTTAACAGTTCTCTTTGGCAAAATCATGCATAAAAACCAAAGGAGGAGGAAAGGTTGTTTCGGGGGAAAAAAAAAAAAAAAGGCTAGTCATTACTATTTGGGAACTCTCTTATATGACCCACGTCCAAGAATCTCTACAAAGAATTCATGATCGGCTACGTCATTTTATTCCATGGGATCCAAGGTCTCTTTACTCTTTATTTATTTATGTATTTTAGTTGTTGATGGACCTTTATTTTTTATTTATTCATTTTTATGTGGTGCTGAGAATTGAACCCAGTGCCACAAACATGCTGGACAAGCACTCTACTACTGAGCTAAAATCCCAGCTCCAAAGCCTCCTTACTTTTTACTTTTTATTTTCTTCTCTCTTCGAGCTCTGGCTTCATAGTAGGATTGCAGAGCCCGGGCTCTCTGAAGCTCTGCTCGTCGCATCTTAGCCTAAAATGAATGACATTTACAATGACTCCTGGACATGAGGGCAAATGTTGGGAGAAGCATAGCAAGCTTGGTTGTTCAAAGGGCCTAAGATGCTTACCTCTTCTAGGCTCATGGCTTTCAGAGAGGCTTGTTCCATAGGAGTCAGTAAAGGGTCTGTCACTGGCTGCTTGTTCTTATGGAGGAGGTTAAAAATTTCATGCTCCAGGGGAGTTCTTGCCTTAAGGAGACAACAAAACATTCTAAGTCTTAAGCCATCTCTTATATCTTTTACTTTACATTCCTAAGACTGTCTAATTTACAACACTATAATTGAAATCACAAAATGGATAGGATTGGCTGTTACAGCAAGAGAAGGTTCCATCTTGGCTGTTCAGTGGTGTAGGCAAAGCCTTATTTTATTCTGAGTTTTAAAAAATTGCTTCAAGACAACTTTAGCAAGGGGAATCTGAGGCTTTCTAATACTCGCTAACACTACTGAGGGGCATCACTCTGTTCGGTTATCAATATATGTAAATCAGAATTCAATCTCCTTAAGAATCTATGTAGGATCCCCTTAAGTCAGGACAGAGAAATCAGTTTAGACTGTCAAAAACAAAATAATCCCTGTAATGTTATATATTTGAAACATTAACTATTACCAGTTAGGAATCTCAGATTTTTTATCATAAGCCTTATTTAAAGGCTATTTTCTAGAGGGGAGAGGAAGTTAGATCATAACCATTATTTGCCACCAATGGTATGCCAGGAAATACATCTGCATAATGGCTCAGAGGGGACCCCCAACATTTTGAAACCACAGTGAAACACTGCAAATCCTGTATGTATGTGTTCTTGGTATTGTTAATTACCAATGAAAGCAAACAAGAAAAACATGGCATTTGTTGGTATACTCTACAAATTTAGTTTATGGCAAGTTGTGTGTTGCAATTTCCTGAGCACAAAAGGACATTACCTTAAAAAATATGACCTTCATGTAATTAGCCTGCTTCCTGACAGTTCGAATTTAACTCGTTTCCTAACTCTGGCTCCAATTCCTCAGTTTCCACTTAATTTTGCTAAACAGTATATATATATGAAACGGGTGAGCTGTAAGCATGTCAACAAAAGACTCCATTTGCTGCTTGACTGATACTGTGAGGATGACTAAAATAATCAGGCCAGTCATGCCATGGTCTACTCTGACAAGGCACAAAGATAGCCCTAGGCAACAGAGCTAGTTTCAAACCTCACACATATATTATGTGTGGTTTTCTTCAATGGCCATATACATCATGGTCAGCAATAAATTTGTAAATATCTAGGCAAATGCATAAACACACATTATACGGTGCTATTGATTTAACCATGAACCTATTCTACTGAATAGTAAAGGTACATGTTTTTCCATTTTTCAGTATTTGCAGTAATGATCAATCGGACTATGAAGCGATTTATATCACAATGTTATACTCTCCCTTCAACTCACTTCAGTTTACCAACATTGATCGATCAAAGCAAAAACATTCCAGGCACTTGTGAGGGGTGCCAGGAATATACAATTGATTAGGATAGTTCCTGTCCTCATAGAGCTCATAGCCTTTCAGAGCAGAGAAACAACACAATGAGTTACCTGTTACTCTCCAGGGGTAAGCATTGAGGAACAAACCATTGCTTCTGATTAGGAGGCAGGTGGATTGGGTGGGAACGGAAATGACTCTTTAAGTTAGGCTTTGAGGTTTAAGAACAATTCTTTTAGGAGGAGGGGAAAATCCACAGATGAGTATAAACAAAAACATGGATATCTGAAAATTAGTGGTATGTAAGAGAACCATGTGTCATTCAGTGTAGCTAAAATGTTGGGTGCTTTTATTTTGCTCTCCATGTGGAAAATCTTTGATGGATTTTAAGTAGGAGAGTGACAACCAGTTTTGTGTTTCAGAAAAAAAAATCCTGATGATTGTGTAGGAGATGTGGTAAAGTTTCAAATGAAAAGAGAGAAGGTATTAGTTAGGGTAGTGAAAATTAAAAAAAAAAAAAAAAAAAAAGAAAGCAGGGATCTGGTTGCCACAACAGGCAGAATTTACAGGACTAGCACACTGCACTGTATGGGTGGAGCAGGAGACAGTTAAGCGGACAAGTAGGAATCAGATAACCAAGATTTTCAACCCCAAGTGCCCATGGTAGCGGGGTTAAGCTTTGAACTGAGTTATAGGATGAAGGTGGTGCTAAATGTTTAAGGAGTCTGGGGAAAGAAAATGTGAAGCTCACTTTGTGGGAGACCCAGGTGATGTTTTATTTGCCATATGGACTATGAAACTGGAGCTTAGAAAGGAGCAAGACTGACAGCCAAAAGTCATGGAGTGCAGATAGCAAGAACAAAAAGGCAAGGGCTGGGGATTTAGCTCACTGGTAGAGTGCTTACCAAGCATGTTTGAGGCCCTGGGTTCAATTCCTAGTATAGGGGAGGGGAGATTGGTGGGGGACAAAAAGCCTTAAGAAAAGTTAGAGAAATAAAAAGTACCACAGGTATGACACAAAAGCCAAGGGAGGGGAGATTTTAAGAACACGATGTGCCAAAGGTGTTGTCAGTTAGGCTGACAATTAAGAGGACATGTAGCAATTTGGAGGCCTGTCACTAAGGCCTTTTTTTTATAGCATTGGGAACTGAACCCAGGGCCTCGCTAGGCAAGTGTGATATCATTGAGCCATACCCCCAGCCCACTAATGTCCTTTGAGAAAGGTTTCAGTAGGAGAAGCAAGTGAGAGAATAGACCCAGCAGTGGAGATCAGCTCTTCCCAAAGCACATTCTTCATAAGATATTGAGATTTACTTCACTTTTTAAAAGCTGAAAATTCAGCTGGGCATGGTGGCACATGCCTGTAATCCCAGTGATTTAGTAAGCTGAGGCAGGAAGATGGCAAATTTGAGGCCTGCATCAGCAACTTAGCATGAACCCTGTCTCAAAATAAAAAGGTTGTGGCTCAGTGGTTAAGCACCCTTGGTTCAATCTCTGGTACAAAAAAAAGAAAGCTGAAAATTTAATTTTTTGGGGGGGGCACTGGAGATTGAACCTAGGGCCTCAGTTTGTATACTCTGGTTTAGATTAAGTCTAACAGGTGTCTTCATTATCTGTTTATAGTGTGTTAAGGTGCTGGTGTATTCCATGAATCTGCATTCTCTAATTGGGGCATGTGCCATTTTCTAATAATGGACCCTCCCTCCCCAGTATCTCCTGCTTTGAGGGCATATTGAAAGACTAAGATTTTTAGATACTCTGGGAAGTGCTGGTGTTGACTGATAGTGTAGGGAAGGAAAGAGAATGTGGAAGCACTTAGCAGTTTACAAATGCTTACTCATGCATTATTCCATTTAACTCTTCTCAGCTAGAGTTAAACAAAACTTTAGGAAACTGGACCCAAACTATAGTGCAGACTTTTTGTTTCTCAATCTCTGGAAACCTAGTATATACCACTTGTTGGTACTTTGCACTCTGAGGTAAGGAAAGATTGGAATTGTTAGCCAAAATGCTGAACTAAGCATTTCCTTCTCTCTCTGTACCACACTGGCATAATTTCTCAAAAACAAATTTTAGAGTGAATGAATGGCATAGTATACTCAAAATATAGCCTCTGGGCCCCACTCCATCTTAAAGAGATTGTGCCATTCTCCTGAACCGCCATCTTGTCTTTAATAATCAACTTGGCATTTTTCTGCTACCTCTAAGATTACACTGTCATTTGGAAAAAGCAAGTGCAGAAGAATGTGTAGTAGCATACTACTACTTTTCTGATTAAAAAGGAGATAAACATGAATATATAAATAAAACTCTAAGTCAACAACAGCAATAAAAACTTATGAAAGTGATTACTTCTGGTTGGGCATGGGAGTAAAACTGAGTAGATGGGGGATGAAGTGAACTCAGGCTCATTATTATATATCCTCTATACTTCTTAATTTTTGAATCCTACAAATTGTATTACCTCTTATAACATATTTTACCTAAAGTTTCCCTTCATTCTGCAGCCACACTTTATACCTGATCTCTTTTTCATGTGGAAAAGGAAGCATCCTAGAAAGAGAATGGTAGTGACTTCAAAAACAACATAAGAAAACAGAGCTTATCCCCTTAATAAGCAACTATTTGCTGAATTCTTAGCAATTGTGGCAAGTAATGTTTATTTTGATTAGCTTTAATTGGCTCGACTTCCCAACACCTAAGACATTATCATTCCTGGATTTTTAGAAAGCATAGAGGAGAAGCATAAAAAGGTATCTATTCATGGTTCAGACACTCTGTTTTTGAGTATTTTTCTTTAGGACAGATCATCCCTTTATAGACTCCACACCAATGGTGTACCAGAAAACTAGGCTAGCTGTTTTAAAGCAGTTGTTCATAGACTAAAAATGGAGACTTTAGGGACCAACATAGGATTACTAAGTTATAATTTTGCCAAGAGCATAACTACCATTCCACCCCATCACTTACTGCAACCATCATTTCATTAAAAAAAAAAAAGACATTTTCAACACCATTGAATAACCTCATAATAAAGAAGAGCTGGCAACCTCACACCCAATCACACACACGTGCTCATGATTATCCTCTTGCTTCAGATGGATAAAAACTGTCAGGGTTCAGTGTTTGGGAAGCTCAGCTCTAAAATATCTTTTTCCTCTGACACAGTTCAGAGCCATAATGATTACTTGCTAAAGTTTATATTATAATATAAACTTTACATTATAAAGTTTATATTATAATATAATTATATTATAATGTGCTATTTCTTTATATGCAAATTTTAGGTTCATTTGTTCATATATCCTAAGGCATTGTTAATGCTACTAAGTTCCTGATTTCCCTAGGATCAAAATGTGGTTCTAAATTCTTTTTTTTTTTTTTTTTGGGAGGGGGTTGTATTGGGGATTAAACTCAGGGGGCACTCGACCACTGAGCCAGTGGTCTTTTTTGTATTTTTAAAAAATTGTTTTAGTTGTTGATAGACCTTTACCTATTTATATGTGGTGCTGAGAATGAACCCAGTGCCTCACGCATGCCAGACAAATGCGCTTCCACTGAGCCCCAGCCCCAGCCCTTTTTTGTATTTCATTTGGGGACAAGGTCTCACTGAGTTGCTTAGCACCTCACCATTGCTGGGATTACAGGCATGTGCCACCATGCCCGGCTTAAGTTCTTTTTTAAGAACCAGTGGATAAGAGGGCTGGGGTGTATCTCTGTGGTGGAGCATTTGCCTAGCATGTGTGAGACCCTGGGTTTGATCCCTGCCACTGCAATAAAACAAAGAAACTAGGGGATGAGAAAGAATCAGTATGTTTCCTTTTTCTTGGCAATTAAGATGTTTCAATACAAAAACAGAAATAACCAAGTGCTATATACTATAAGCTAATGAAAAATGACTACAGAGATGTTGTGTGATTGGCTATTGCATAACTGACAATAAGATATGCCACCTCCTTTCTCCCTTTCTGACCATTAAATTAAAATGACTCAAACTGGCATTTAGGCTTAACATTTCATTCAAAATAGTCACAGACATGGAAATTTCCAATCCATGTAATCTCACCTCTCAAGATTAAGGTTCATCTTGTCTTACTCACCTTCCAGCTACTGAACACATGTTCAATGGGAACAAAGGCCGACTGCTCCTTCTCTAGGGGAAAAACAAGCTGCTCTGCTTGCCGGTTCTTCAGAACGATAGGATCCCATTTGGAGAGGGTTTGTGAGGTTTTGTTAAATGCTACTTCTCTGTGGATCTGAAACAGGCAAAATACACAAAAGGAAAGAGCCACAAGATTATGCATCAAACTCTTAGAGCTAAAAGGAAATCAGGAGGCAATGTTTCTTAGCCCAAGGAAAAAATCAGGACGCTAGAGATTAACTCTTATTTATTTCTCAGGATTTCAACTGCCCCTAGCTTACTTGCTTATTTGTTTGGGTATCAAGAACTAAACCCAGGGATGCTTTACCACTGAACTATATCCCCAGTCTTTTATTTTTTGAGACAGGGCCTCACTAAATTGCTGAGGCTGTCTTTGAACTTGTGACCCTCCTGCCTTAGTCTCCTGAGTCTCTGAGATTATAGGTGTGTCCCACCATGTCCAGCCCCTAGCTTATTTTTAATCTTGTCCATGGTAAGGAAATCACAATTCCTTTCCTCCCATTTTCAGTCCCTTCTCTTCCTTTTATTGCCTCATTTTCCCTTAACAATTCAATTTCTTCCTATAAATGGATCACATTTTCTGTAACTTACCTGTTCAACCTCTTCTTTGTTAAGGGGTAATTCCAGAGTCTTCTTTGATTTGACTCTTTTCAATTGCTTTTTCACAGTAGTCAATGAGGATGAAGTTTTAACAGGCTCAAGCAGATCTGCAAGGACCAGCTTTTCTCCTGATCCTGTGGAAAGACCAAACTTTCTGGTCAGACTGAGAAGTGAGCCAAAATCTTACTATAATATAGGGTGTGGCCTTTGTGGAAAACGTGCAGGAAAGCAGGGATAATTCTTTTAAATCAACCCCTTATTCCTATATACTGACACCACCACTCTCCCATATTTCTAAACATGTTGGAGGGTGAAAGAGAGAAGAAAAACATTTAATCAAAAAATAGTCATTTTACCAGGTACATCAGTGCATGCCTATAATCTCAGTGACTTGGGAGGCTGAGGCAGGAGGATTACCAGTTCAAGGCCAGACTCAGCAATTTACCAAGACCCTGTCTCTAAATAAAAAATAAAAAGGGCTGGAGATATGGCTCAGTGTGGTTAAGCACCTCTGGGTGCAATCCCCAATACCAAAAAACAAACAAATAAACGATGATAACAACAACAAAAACCTTCATTTGTTTGTCTCTTGGACTTCCTGCTTCCTTGCATAGTTGCCAAAGTTATCTTTTGAAAAAGGAATGTTACTTTGGGCATGGTGGCACATGCCTGCCTCAGCAATTTAGCAAGGTCCTAAGCAAGACCCTGTCTCAAAAAATACAAAGGGCTGGGGATGTAGCTCAATGGTAAACCACCTCTAGGTGAAATATTCAATACCCCCCCCCCAAGTATGTTACATGTCACGATCTTGCCAAAAATCTTCAATGGCTCTCCATTATACTTCAAATCTTATCAATCTAAAGGATATTGGAATTTGGTCCCATCTGCCTCTTCAGCCTCATGTCACACCACTATGCTCTAGTCATACCATCCTTCTTCCTAGTCTTCCAACATGCTGTATGTGTTTCTTCCTTAAAGTCTTTCCATCAGCTGTTCCCTCGCCTGGAATGGCTTTCTCCCATTTTGCATGGTTGACTTTTCTTGTCATTCAGATCTCAGCTTTGATTTTATTTCTTGAAGGACCTTTCATGACTAGCCAGTCTAAGGTGTACACCTCATCACTGATTCCATCATACTGTTTTCTCATTCTCTCCCCCCTCCCAATAAAACGTAAGGCTGTGATCATGCCTTATTCTTCACTGTAGCAGTAGTATCTACAACTGCAACTACAATCAATATGTAATGCAATAAATATCTGCTGAATGGATCAACTTGGAATACATTGTTACTTGATCTGACATTACACTGGTGGTTACTACAAATGTAAAACTCAGACTCAATACAAGGTCAAAATTCCAATTCTGGAACTTACTAATTCATGTACTTTCTTTTAATACTTTTAGTTGTAGATGGGCACAATGCCTTTATTTTATTTATTTATTTTTATGTGGTACAAAGGATCGAATGCCATGCCTCACACATTTGAGGCAAGCACTCTACCACTGAGTTACAACCCCAGCCATTCATATACTTTCAAAAGGGATATTATTGTTCCTTATTCCCATCCAGGGGGAGAAACTGGTTGGAGGGCATGTAAGATATTACAAAGTTTCATGTTTCTCCAAGGCTCAATTGTGTGCACAAAATCATATTCCTTACTATTTGATTTCACAGAGTAGGAGTCAGTAAGGTTAAAAAAAAAAAAAAAGCCTAAAAGGCTCCTCAGGGGAGCAATAAAGAAAAAAAGTTGAAGTGGGCATGGTGGCCCACACCTGTAATCCCAGAGACTTGGGAGCCTGAGGCAGGAGAATCTCAAGTTCAAGGTCAGCCTCAGCAACTTAATGCAACCCTATCCCAAATTAAAAAATGGTTGATTATGGAATGCAGAAGTAAAATGCCCCTGTGTTTAATCCCTAGGCTCTTGGGTACCTAACTTAACTTCTTTGACCTCCTCAAAGTGTTAAGGAAGATCTAAAATAAAAATGAATTGTGACCATTAAAGAGCTACACAAACAGGAAGTATGACCAAGTTAGTAAGAGACAGCTGTCTTCATTCATGTCCCTTTACCCCATCAAATTTCACAGAAGATCTTGACCCTAGACTTCTAGGCTTTTTTCTAGAAATGGAAGAAACGAAAGGGTATATGACCATCACTCTTAGCCCACTCACAAGCAAGCATTTATGGTATGATACATTAATCATATAAAAAACAGTTCCTGGAGGGTGAGGTGACCATCATGCTTTTGGAATCCTACAAGCTCCATGCACAGGTGTCTTCCTTTGTTCAACTTACCTTCAGAACTGACATTGAACTCGGACACCTTCAGACTAGCCTCAGATCTCTCAGCCAATTTATACCTGAAACTATGCAAAACAATATAATAGAAATCAGAAATAGATACATTTTGGGGGGAATAAATATTTTTCTTCTTCAAAGAAAGTTTTGGTTTCATGATTTTTCTTCTAGGGTTAGCTTTATTCACAAAACAGACAGTAAATAACTTCTCTAATGGGGATAAGGAATGTCTACTCCATACTTCAAAAGATTATGTGTTATTTAATTAAGGATTCCAATGTGGGAAAACCTAACTCAATAATAGTGATATGATAATAATAGCTAACAACCATTACATATTTACTATGTTAGGCACTGGTGTTAAGATCTTTACATTAGACACTTGGAAAATGTTAGTTGCAGAGAAGTCTCATGGAATCAGCTAGTTATAACCTGACAAAAAAATCTTACCTATTCTTTCCATCAAGGGAATTGATTGCTTCCAGAAGTTTTTCATGTTTTCTTTCTCCATCATTGTCCCCCTACACACAGTAAAGGAAAACCATGAGAATGATAAGGGGAGGGAAAAGACAATGTGGAAATAAGGCCCATATAAAATCTATGGTTCCTCTGATCACCGGAGAACTGGGGATTCAGATGAGGTTTCATGTGTAAGCATTCCAGTTCAAGATGAAAGAACTGCTTCAAAATCCAAATTCTCTTCTAAGGAACATAGATCCTTAGTAACTTGGGAGGTAATGTTATGCCTCTATCCTAACTTTTTTTTAAACTCCTGTATCATCTATTGGAGATTCAGCTTAGAAATATATTTCAATTAGATAATTAAATAACACTACAGAAACTCAGACTTGGGAAACTGTGTAATGAGGACCATGTGTTTTGGTCTTATAAACTACAATTAAGCAACTTGAAGATAGTGATTGTAACCTACTTGGTCTTACAACTCTCAGGGAACTCTCTAAGGTATTTTATAAATAAAATATAAAGTATATGTAATTATTTTAAGAGAACCAGAACATGTATGTTGCCAATGCTTTCCTTTCCAGAAGTGGTGCTGCATACCATAATTTTGAGGGCAGTTCAGCAACTGTCACTTACCTCATCTTCACTGGCACTCAAGGGGTAGTTTGGTAAATCCACCAGTTCATCCTGCTGGCTCAAAGTCAGTAGACTGTTAATAAAAACCAACAGAGAAATATTGACATTTGAAATAAGTTTTTTGTTTTGCAGTAGTGGGCACTGAACCTAGGGATGCTCAACCATTGAGCTACAGTCCCATCCTCAGTCTTTTTGAGTCAAGGTCTAGTTAAGTTGCTCAAACTGGCCTTGAACTTGTGATCCTCCTGCTCCAGTATCCCATGTCTCTGAGATTACACACCTGCACCAATGCACCAGGTATAAAATAACTTTTATTCTATTAAAACAGTCTCTTGGGCTGGGGATGTAGCTTAGTGGTAGAGTACTTGCTCAGTGTGCATGAGGTCCTATGTTTGTTTCCTTGGAAGAGATAAACAAAGCAGTGTGGATGCCTTTGGAAATTTTCAAGAAAGTCAATTTAGATGGAAGTCAGGCATCACCTCCACGTAAGCAGTGTTTGGTAATATCCACACAAACTGCATGGAAATGTCTAACATTCTTCTGTGATTAGCACTGCATTTCCCACTGATCTCTGGGAAGGTGTAATGACCTAAGGTAAGGTGGTACAAGACACTGGTCCTGGCCCCTCAAGAGAAGCCAGTTTCACAATGTTTATATACATCAGCCCACACATTAGATATCTTGCTAGGTGTAACGTAGCCAGGAGTGTCATCTTGATCATTCGTCCTTAGGAATGGAAAAATAGGACTGATTGAAATCAGCGGAGTAAGCCATTTTTCCTGGGGCTTGCTCCGCCAAATAAATGCTTAACTAAGGAGATGGGTACCCAGAAGCAAACCAGTCTACCAATATCTAATCATACATCGGTATTTGCAAATCCAACATTACCAAACTGTCATTTGGTCTTTCTATATGTGTGTGGGGGGAACACATGTAACTTCAATGTAACTCCTACACCGCCAGGGCTTAAGTGGGCCGCCGAGGCAGAAAGGCGGGTCACGTGACGATGAAAGTAAAACATTGTAACTTAGTAGCAGAGGAAGAGCCTGTTAGGCCCAACAGGAGGACAAAATGCCCAAGGGCAGAAGAAGCAAACTAAATCAAATTAGAAGAACTTTAAAGGATGGATCGCGGAACAGCAACTAGTGCCTGGGTCTTAGGAGGGGAACAACTCCTGTTTGTTAAAATGCCGGTCCCGCTTCCTAAAAGCCGGGGAACTCGGCTTCCAGAGACGCTAAACCCTCCTTTTTTTTCCACTCCTTACCTCTCCGCAGCCCGGATCGCCTTCATCCCAGCAGCCTCCTTCTCACATGGGCCAAGAGCGGAAGCCAAAGGACAGCAATTTCCGTGCCGGCCGCAAAGCAATTTCTGTTTCCGCCGATCGCGCGACTAGATACGTAATTTCCGCTCCGTGCTCCGCGAGTTAAGAGTCGCTTTGGGAGGAGCCTGCGGAACCCTGGGTGGCTGGGGTTGGGGTTGGGGTGGGGGGTGGGGATAAAAGGCCTGTCAGTGGGCGGGGCTTTGCTTTCCCCACCTATCTTATAGATCTTCAGCTGGCCGGCATTGGTCCTTTCAGGATTCATATTTCTACGCTGCCCAAGGTGGGCCAGCTGAGGGCGAGGCTGCTGTTCTGTCAGGGCTGGAGCCCCATCCTTAGTTTTCTCTGCCTAATCTAAAAGCAGATTCCGGTTTCCGACAGAGTTGCACAAACCCAAAGCCCATCACTGGCCAGCCCAAGGCTTTAGTGAACGCGGGCAAAATGATCAGCATCCTGCGGGACAGGTCCAGGCGACTAGACGGCGAACAAAGCAAATTTCCTCCCATCTGGAGGAAAAACTCCTTTTGATCCCGGGCCCCTTGTGATCTCAGCTTTGTGTTTCTCTTCCTATGAAATAGTTTCATCCAAAAAAGTGGCCATACTTCTGCATCTCCCATAAACTTTTTTTTCACAGTCTGTGCAACTTTTATTTCAATCAGGAAGTATTCAAATAAATCTATATACAGTCTAAAAACAGTAGAAAAGGCAAGTAAAAAGGCCCATAGTCCAGTTGAGGTGGGGACAAAGGGTCGGCTGGGCAAGCGACAAACCTGCACCCAGAGAAGAGCCTGGGCATTGCCTTAACCGCAATGAGACAGGGCCGAGTTGAGTAGAGGGAGGTTCACGGAGTGAGGGCAGGGAGGGCACTGCCTGGCCACATGACTCTGTCTGTCTGCTCCTACAGGGCAAGAAGAAGCTCCAGGGCCACCCCGTGTTGCCAGCTTGGCTCAGACAGGCCCACGGGGAGTAAAGGTCTGGCCTGAATTCTGTTAGCATGTCCAAACCTTCACAGTGCTATCCACAGCTCCTGAGAAGAGCCGGCCCCGGGACACAGCCAGTGCAGTCACACTACCCTGGTGGTGCAGTAGGGTCTGGGTGCAGATCATGTTATCCATACTCCAGACCCTGAGGGACCAGTCGTAGCATGCACTGAAGACTTTGGTCTGGTCTGGTGTTGAGATGACTGCCAGGGCATAGACGGTTTCCACATGGCCTGTTAGGATCCGCACCTGCTCCTTGGACTTGATGTCCCATACATGGATGAGGTTCTCATGGGTGCCACAGACAATGAATGTGGTGATTCGTCACAGTGATGGAGTAGACACTGCCACCAGACGTCTGTAGGACGTGGATGCAGTTGAGGGTCCAGGGTCTGGATGTCCCAGATCTTGATTGTCTGGTAGGAGCCACTGTACAAGTAGCTCTGGGCTGCCACCAGGGCCCACACCCAGTGGTTGAGACCTGTGAGCTCCTTCTTCAACTTTAGTTCAGTACCCATGATGTCCCAGACCTGTGGAGATGGCTTAATGGCTTCAGCGAGCCACTGAAGAGCATGTTGTGAGAGGACACAAGTGTGCACACAGGGTTGTCATGGGCCCAGATGGTGTTCACCTTCTGCAGGTTCTGGATGTCCCACACAATGATAGTGCAATCTGCAGAGCCACTATAGAGCTTGCACCCTGGATGCAGAGAGCTAGCACAATGCCGTCATGGCCCTCTAGTGACTTCTGGCACTTGTAGGTGGTACAAGTGTCCCATACCTTGATGGTCTTGTCAGAGGAACCACTGAAGAGCAGGTCACCCATGGAGTAGACCCAGAGACACCAGACAGGGCCCTGGTGGCCCACAAAGGTCCCTTTGCACTTGAAGATATGCTGAGGGTCATAGGATCCTAGGATGCCCATGTTCAGCCTTGCATTGATGTGGTACAGCTCATCATTCAACATGGATGTATCCCTCCAGAACTCCATGAGGTCCTCGCTGAGTTTGCTCTGATTTTCATCCAGGACATCAAACTTGAGCTCGAGGCTCTTCTCTAGCTGGTCAATATTCTCACAGAACTTTCCCAGTATGGAGCGCAGGAAGGCTATCTCCTGGTCCTTTTGTGCCAGGGCCACATGCATCTCATGGAAGGGATCAAGAACTCCTTCAGGCCTTCAAACCTGCATGTCTCTAGATGTGTCTCATAGGTGTCCTGGTTCCCGATGAAGGTGCACCCGTACTTGGAGTGAGGACACTTGATGTGCTCCCATTCTTTGAGGTGGGCTTCCAGGTTCCTCTTGAGGAGGGGTGGGCAGCTAGGATTATTGGGGGCAGCACACAGGCCTGTAGTCGCAGCTGCCCTCATGATCCTTTCCGGCACTAAGCTTAATGGTGAAGGGGCACCCCGGGGGGTCCACCTCGAAGACACTGGGCTTCCCTGCAGCCGTGCCTGCAGTGGATGAAGAGCGCCCCAATCTGTTGGGCCACTGCGATGTTGTTCACCACCACTGTCAGCTTGGCATTGTCCACGACACTTCTTTGACTTCAAGGCGCATCTTCTACAGAACGTGTGCCCACAGGTGGTGATCACAGAGTCCTTGAATACACCACAGCAGAGTTGGCAGCACAACTTCACCGAGGGCTACTCAGCAAATACCAGTGGCTCTGGCTCCTTTTCTTCCTCAGGCAGCGAAAACGTGGAGCGCAAGGACATGCTGGACTCAGACTGCAGGGAGCGGACGGAGATGGCCGAATCAGAGCGACGAGGGGTGCTGATGGGGGGCATGCTGTCCTCCTCATCCCGTGGGGAGTAGGCGAGGGTGCTGGAAGAGGAAGGTGTTCTGCGGTGCTGCTTGTAAGTACTGGTCCCATTGGCTTTCCTGATGGTGGTGACAGCCGAAACTGCGGGTCCAAAGGTTGTTTCCATTCTGGTCCCAGTGCTGAGGTCTGGGGAGAGAAGATTGGCAGGCCTCCCAGAGAAGCGGTTGTAGCGGGCGCTCTTGCCTGAGCTCAAGCTCTAGAGAGGCATCCAGGGTACTTGGGCAGCATTCCCCGCCCACGGCTGCCCGGGAGCGGCAGCGCCATCGTGCCCCCGCAGCCGCCGGCCTGGAAAGGGTCCCATAAACTTCTAAGATTTTTTTTTTTTTCAGTGCTGGGGATCAAACCCAGGACCTGACACCTGCTGGGCAAGGGTTCTACAGTATCTTAAAGTAATCTTATCTTATCTACAGTATCTTAAAGTAATAAAGTAATGACAATAGCACAGGTTTTGAAGCTAGAATCTCTGGGTTTGACTCTTTCTTGGCTTTATCACTTACTGGCTTTGTAATTTTGAGTGAATCACTTAACTTTTTCTTTCTTTGTTTCCTCATTTTTTTTAAAGAGAGAGAATTTTTTAATATTTATTTTTTAGTTTTTGGTGGACACAACATCATTTTTTGTTTTTGATACAACATCTTTATTTTATTTGTATGCGGTGCTGAGGATCGAACCCAACGCACCCCCCACGCATGCCAGACGAGCGCGCTACTGCTTGAGCCACATCCCCAGCCCCAGTTTCCTCATTTTTAAGTTGAGAATGATAATAATACAATGGATAGTTGTGAGGACTAAATTAATATATATCATATAATATATACTATATGATATATACTATATGATATATATATATATATATATATATATATATATATATATATCAGCAGAACAAGTGGAAAACCCTTAGAATACTAGCTGTCACACATCAAATGCTCAATAAATGTTAGCAAAAATAATAAGTTTAAAACTGATCTTTAAGTCTTTAGTATGTCTTCATCCAATCTTGTAATTGGACCATATTATGCCCCTACTTTTTTTTTTTAAAGAGAGAGTGAGAGGGGAGAGAGAGAGAGAGAGAATTTTTAATATTTATTTTTTAGTTCTCGGCGGACACAACATCTTTGTTGGTGTGTGGTGCTGAGGATCGAACCCGGGCGGCACGCATGCCAGGCGAGCGCGCTACTGCTTGAGCCATATCCCCGGCCCTATTATGCCCCTACTTAAAAGATGTAAATAGACTCTTACCACTAGGATAAAATAAAAAAAAAAAAAAACTCTTCAGTTAGCCTCTCCATCCTCTTTGATTCACTTGTCACTTCCTTCAAGGCACTCCAAATTATATTTTTATAGAGAGATGATGTTTTCTTATATAAAGTATGAATAAGAGCATTTTAGAAGACATTGATTTTTTATTGATCTATACTTAATCTAAGTAAGGGCAGTGTGTTTGCTATGCAGATGCAGCTCTGAGGCAGATCCTCAAGGAACTCCTCCTTCACAGCTTTAACCAGATTGCTGCCCCATTTCTCTCTTATGTAAAATTATGGGATAGTCAATGAAATATCTCAACTGAGACCTAAAGGATGAGAAGGAACCAGCTTTGCAAAGAACTGGGGAAGAGTGTTCAGGGCAAAGGAAACAATCTGCACATAGACCCTCATGGTTGAGAAGATTTTGTGATGTTTTAGAAGTGGAAAGGACAGTATAGCCTATGACGAATAAGAAAGAAAATAACAGTTAAAGATGAGAAATAGTAGGGTTCAGATCATGTAGGGCCTAAAAGGCCAGGGTAGAATTTGAATTTTACTCTAAGTAAAATGCACCCAAAGAAAAGGATTATGTAGGAGAATGACAATCTAAGTTTTATTAATATCACTTTGGCTGTTGTGTGGAGAATGGATTGGAGTTGGGCAAGAATGGAAGTGGAGAGACCAATCAGGAAGCTTTTGTATAGTTCAACAAGAGACGCTGATGGCCTGGAATAAGATGGTGGCTATATAGAGAAACAGTCATTGATGCTCCCATCAGAGGAATGTGGAAGATAAAGGAAAGAGAAAGATTATGCCTAAATTGCTGGCTTGAACAAGTGAGTGGTAGACTGTTTACTGAGATGGAGAAAACACTAGTGGAGGGGGCAGATTTTGGGAGTGAGACCCAAAAGTTCAGTTTTGTACTTTTGAGGTTTGAGACTGAAATACCCAATTGAAGAGGTCAGGTATCTAGTTGGGGATAGGAATTGTAAAAAATACATAATTAGTTAAGAACTCTTGATCTTGACTAGAACTATTAGTGATTACAAGTAAATGAAAATTATATATCCCCACCTACAAGTATGTTTCTATTTCACCTGATTTATGTTTCACATAAAGAACCCATGCTTAGCCAAAATTTGCAACATAACAATTGTGATTATATAATAAATTCATAACTTTGTATGTCCCACAGCATCTAACTTAGTCCTTGAACATTACTAGAGACTCAATAAATGCTTTTTGAATTGCCGAGTAAATAAAGTCCCAATAGTTCCATGTTATTCATTCTCATAAAAGATTCATAATAATAATTATGTACACAATTTTCTAATTTAGAGTGTTTTTACATTATTATGCCATTTTTTTTTGTGGTACTGAGGATTGAGCCCAGAGGCACACTACCACTGAGATATACCCACAGCCTTTAAAAAAAATTTTATTTTGAGACAGTGTCTTGCTAAACTGCCCAGGCTGGTCTCAAACTTGTGATCCTCCTGCCTCAACATCATTGGTATTACAGGGGTGTATCACCATGCCAGACTCTCATTAATTCCTTTTTATTAGCATTTTTATTTTGAGACATTTGTAGATTCATGTACAACTATAAGCAACAATTCAGAGATATTATGTATCCTTTACCAGTTTCTGCTAAAGTTAACATTTTGTAAAACTCTAATACAGGACTGGGGCTTAGTGGTACACGGTACTCCTAGCACATGCAAGGCTCTGGGTTTGATCCTAAGTAACACATAAAAATTTTAAAAAATAATAAAGGTATTAAAAACTCTAATACATATTACAAGAGGAATATTAATTCTAACACAGTTAAGATACAGAAAACTTTCATCACTACAAGGATCAGTCATGTTGCTTTTTGGTAGCACGCCTTTATCCCTACCACCCCTGCCTCCTTCTTAACTCTTGGCAACCACTAATCTGTTCTCCATTTCTAATAATTTTATCACTTCAAGAATGTTCTTGTGATAAGAGTTTTTCCCCCCACTGGCAATTTATTCAGGTTATTTTGTGTGTTAATGTTTCATTGTGTCTTTTTTTGTTTTAAGCTTACATTTTTTTGCACACTCATAGAGTTGCACTACTACAATTATGGTAAATTATAGAATATTTTCACCATCCTAAAAAGAAACCTTGTGAACCCTTGTACACTGTTGGTGGGAATATAAATTAATACAGCCACTATGGAAATCAGTATGGATGTTCCAAAAAAGGCTAAAACTCAAACTACTGTATGACCCAGCTATACCACTCCTCTGTATTTAGTCAAAAGAATTAAAGTCAGCATACTTTATTGCAGCACAATTCATAATAGCCAAGTTATGGAATCAGCCAAGATGTCCATAAACAAATGAATGGATAAGATATGGTATTGATGCACAATGAAGTTTTATTCAACCATAAAGAATAATAAAGTTATGCCATTTTCAGGAAAATGGATGAATCTAGACAGCATTGTGTTAAGTGAAAATAAGCCAGTGTCAGAAAGACAAGTGTCATATGTTTTCTGTCAGATGTAGTACTCGTGTTTGGATATGTGTGAGACCACGCAAAAATGTTCAGAGATGAAATGTGTTTGGATATGTGTGAGACCACGCAAAAATGTTCAGAGATGAAATGATTAGATTATGAGAGCTGTACCCTGTAACCAGGCAAAATGTGGCTGTAGGAAGTAGGTCACTGGGGTTGTGCCTTTGGGGTTTATATTGTACCATTGGCACTTTGTGTTCCCTCTCTCTTTCTGCTTCCTGGCTATCTTGAACTGGGCAGGTCCCTTTGCCATGCCCTTCTGCCATGATGTGCTGCCTCGCCCTGGGGCCCAGAGCTATGAAATTGTCTGACTGACCATGGACTGAACCTCTAAAGCTGTAAGTTAAAATAAACTTTTCTTCCTGTCAGTTGTTCTTGTCAGATCTTTTAGTCACAGCAATGAAAATCTGACTACAACATGTGAAAGCTAGAGAGAAAAGAAAAAAAAAGAGATGTCATGAAAGCAGAAGAGAGACTATTGGGGTAGAGAAAGAAGATAAGTAGGAGGGAAGAAGGGAGATCAAGGGGAGGTAATGGGAGCCACACTGATCAAATTATGTTATGTGCATGTATGCATATGCCATAATATAACTTACCACCCTGTATAATTAATAGGTACCAATAAATAAAGAAACTTTACCCTTTAGCCATAACCCCAAACCCTGCTCTGTCATAGCTCTAGGCAACCACTCATCTATTTTCTCTCTATAGATTTCTACTCTGGACGTTTCATATGAATGAAATCATACATTTTGTAGTATTTTGTGACTGACTGCTTTGTATAATTTTCAAGGTTAATCTATGTTATATCATATTTTAGCACTTCATTATTTATTACTGAATAATCTTCCAATGACCACATTTTCTTTATCTATTCATTGGTTGACAGACATTGGATTATTTCCACTTTTTAGCTGCTATAAGTAATGCTGCTATGAATATTCATGTAGAAGTTTTTGTGTGGACATATCTTTTCATGTTTAATTTTTACTGTAAAGTGAGTATGGCAAGAATCATTATACTTATTTTATCAATGAGGAAACTGAAGTCAAGAGAGGAAAATTTGTCCAAGGTAGCATAGCTAGTAAGCAGCAGGTCCAAACAGACTTGAATGCTTAACTTCTGATTCTGACTTCAGTGTGTTTTCTTTTGCATGACAGCTGATTCAAGCTAAATAATCTGTATGATTTTCATTTCTTTTTATACCTCTGTCACCCAAAATCTTAAGAAAATGTTAAGCAAGGGGGTTAGAGTCAGCACTGTGCTGCAGTTGGTTCACATCAGTTCAAAAAAATTATGAAAATTTCAGGAACTTCATGAGCTGGTTGATTTCATGCGGTAATTTGAAATTGGCCCTGGTGGGAGTATTTGCACTATGGAAACCAGCATGCTAAAAATCAGCATTACCTCCTGCATTAGTCAGCTGTCCGTTACTGTAATGAAATACCTGAGGCAATCAACTTAAAAAGAGGGAAAGACTTATTTTTGGCTCACAGTTTAGGAGGGTATAGCCCATGGTTAGTTGACCCTGTTGGTTTGGGCCTGTGGTAAGTACATCATGGCAGGAGTATGTGTGGTGGAGCAAGCAGCTCACTTCACTGTGGCTGGTAAGTGAAATAGAGAGAGGAAGGAGGCATATTCCTATTATACCCTTTGAGGGCATTCCTCCAAGGACCTAAGACCTTCCAATAGGTCCAATCTCTTAAATGTTCCACTACTTCCTTTATAATAATGCCAAACTGGGGACCAAATGTTTAACACATGGGCCTTTGGGGGAAATTCTAGATCCAAACAATAGCACTAACTCTAAGCCTTTAACCATTTGTCAGTACAACACTGCTTAGAAGAAATGATTTTAAATGTTGTTTGAGCTGTGAAATGGTGGTTATCTATGTAATTCATACAACTTTGGCTAAACGGATACATCCTATGTTCACTGAGAGCAATGGAAGTTAATAATAGTTAACATACAACAGTATTTAGAAATACAAGGGATCAATGTATTGATCAACAACTTTCAATGAGGGCTTTTGGGGATAAGGTAGACATATAGTCCCTCCCCACAGTGACTTCAGAATTGCTTTTACATGATTAAATTGTTAAGATGACAAAGATAGGAAAAATGAATGATTATAATCAAATATCAAGTTGAAAAGCATTAACCTAAGTTATAAAATTAAAACTTCTGCTCAAAATAATTATCAACATTATGGTATAGTAAAGAAATATTTGATTTTTATCAGTTCTTACCTAGACAACAAAAGATCATCAAAAGATTATGTTATAGTTTAGATATGAGGTGTCCCCCAAAAGCTCATATGTGAGACAATGAAAGAAAGTTTAGAGGTGAAATGATTGGATTATGAGAGCCTTAACCATATCAGTGCATTAATCTTTTAATACAGATTAACTGGGTGGTAACTGTAGGCAGGTGTGACTGCAAGAGGTAGGACACTGGGGGCATGCCTTTGGGGTATATATTTTGTGAGCTGAGTTTAGTGTCTCTGCTTACTGGTGGCCATGCCCTGCACTGCTTTCTACTGCCATGCATGACCTTCCACCATGATTCTTGTTATGATTTGAATGTGAGGTATCCCTCAAAAGCTCACTGCAAGACAATGCAAGAAGTTTCACAGGAGAAATGATTGGGTCCTGAGAGCCTTAATCCAGTCAGTGAATTGACCTGGTGAAAGGAAACTGAAGTGGTAGGGTGTGGCTGGAGGTGGGAATTAGGACATAGCTTGGGGGGTATATATTTGTATTTAGAAAGTGGAGTCTCTCTCTCTGCCGCTTGATCACTGTGGTGTGAGCTGCTTCCCTCCACACACTCTCCTGCCATAATGTTCAGCCTGACATGGAGACCAGAGGAATGGAGCTGGCCTTCTATGGACTAACACCTCTGAAACTGTGAACCCACAAATAAGCTCTTCCTCCTCTATAATTGTGCTAGCTGAGTTCTTTAGTCATAGCAGTGAAAAAGCTGATTAAAACAATGCTCTTTCTCACCTCATGCCCAGGGCAATTGAGCTGGCCATCTATGGACTGAACCCATGAGCACCAAATAAACTTTTCCTCCTTTAAAATTGTTTTTGATGGGTCTTTCGGTCACAGCAGTGAAGAAGCCAACTAAAACAGATTTTCCACAATTATTTCCAATCAAAGTACTCACATTCTATTCAGGATTCTATTCTATTCAGTTCCTAAACTCAAGGAAAAAAAATCTTCATATTCCCAGATTTAATAGCATCAGTAAATTTAGAAGTATCATCCTCCATCAAATCTTTTTAAAAATATTTATTTCTTTTAGTTGAACACAGTACCTTTGTTTTATTTATTTATTTATTTTTATGTGGTGCTGAGGATTGAACCCAGGGCCTTGCACATGCTAGGCGAGCAGTCTACCGCTGAACCACAACCACAGCCCCATCCATCAAATCTTTATACTGTACTGCTGCTATATGTACTACATATACATTTGTGTGTGTGTGTGTGTGTATGTGTGTGTGTGTGTGTGTGTGTGTGTATGTGTGTGTGGGGTACTGGGAATCAAATGCAGGGATGCTTTACTACTGAGCTATGTTCCCAGCCATTTTTTTTCTCATTTATTTTGAGACAGGGTCTCACTACATTGCCCAGGCTGGCCTTGAACTTGGGATCCTCCTGCCTCAGTCTCCTGAGTAGCTGGGATTAAGGGCATGCACCACCATGCCTGGCAGTTTTATTTTATTATTTTTTTTTGAGAGAGAGAGAGAGAAAGAGAGAATGAATTTTTTAATATTTGTTTTTTAGTTTTCGGCGGACACAACATGTTTATTTGTATGTGGTGCTGAGGATCGAACCTAGGCCGCACACACGCCAGGTGAGCGCGCTACTGCTTGAGCCACAACCCCAGCCCCCTGGCAGCTTTATTCTTATTTTTCAAAAAATTTCTGGCTACTGTGGATATTTTTCTATTCCATATAAATTTTAAAACCAGGTTGTCGATTTCTATAAAAAAATCTGCTGGGGCTTTGATTGGAATTAATTAACTCTATAAATAAATTTAAAGAGAATTACCATCTTCCAACCCATAAACACAGTATAGTTCTTTGCTTATTTAAATCTTCTTTAGTTTCTTTCTAAAATGTTTTGTAGAATCCAATGTAATGCACATTTTATTTAACTTTTCTTTAAGGATTTATTTTTTTATTAGTGCATTATATTACACATAATATTGTGGTTCATTTTGACATAATTATACAAACATGGAATATTTCTCCTTAAGGATTTTATGTTTTTTGATGTTATAAGTGGAATTTTGTAAAATTTAATTTCCACTGTCTTGTGTATAGAGATACACTTAATTTTTGCATATTGACTTTGTATTCTGTGGTATCACTATATTCACTAATTAGTTCTGGTGTTTGGTTTTTCAATTCTCTTGAGGATTTTCCTTGTAAACAATCATGCCATCTATAAGTAAAGACAGTTTTATTCCCTCCTTTCCAATCCGGATGGCTTTCATTTCTTTTCCTTGCCTTATTGCACTAGTTAGGATTTCCAGGTCAATGTTGAACTGAAATAGTGGAAGCAAACATCCTTGCCTTGTTTCCATTCTCATGGGGATAGCCTCAATATTTCTCCATGAAATATGTTAGCTTTTTCATATTTCACCATAAATATTATATTTTTATAGATTATTATTATCAGATTGAGGAAGTTTGTTTAAAAAAAAAACCTCCTACCTTGTTGAAATTTTTAAAAAAATCAGTGGGCATGGATTTTTAACCTTTTTTTCTGCATTTAATAAAATGAATATATAGTTTTTTACTTTATTGTTAAAGTGGTCAATTACATTGTGTGTGTGTGTGTGTGTGTGTGTGTGTGTGTGTGTATACACGTGCACAGTTCTGAGGATGGAACCCAGGGCATCATGCACGTTAGGTAAGCACTGTACCACTGAGCTTCAACTATGGCACAACTGACTGCTTTTTTTTTTCTTCCTTTTTTGCAGTCCTGGGGATTGAACTCAGGGGCACTTGTCCCCAGAGCTATGTCTCCAGCCCTTTTTATTTTTTGTTTTGAGATAGGTCTCACTCAACTGCTGAGGCTGGCCTCAACTTTATAATTCTGCTTCAGCCTTCTGAGTTGCTGGAATCACAGGTGTGCACCATCACATTTGGCTATTGATTTTTTTTTTTTTTTGTACCAAGGATTGAACCTAGGGATGCTCAACCACTGAGTCACATCCCCAGTCCCTTTTTGTATTTTATTTAAGACAGGATCTTGCTGGTTACTTAGGACCTCACTAAGTTGCTGAGGCTGGCGTCAATCCTCCTGCCTCAGTCTCACAACTCACTGGGATTACAGGTTACAGGTGTGCACTACTGTACTTGGCTCATTGATTTTTTTTAATATTGACTAACATTTTGGGGATATACCTTACGTGGTCATTCTTTTTACATATTTATGGAATTGATTTCCTAACATTATAATAATGTATGATATAGTATTATTAACTAAAATCTATACTTTATTCAGATATCCTTACTTTTTACCTAATGACCTTTTTCTAGAATGAATCCCATCCAGGATATCACGTTATATTTAGTCCTTAAGTCTCCTTAGGCTCCCCTTGGTGGTGTGAGAATTCTCAGACTTTCTTTGTTATCAATAACTTTGATGATTTTGAGGAGTACTGGTCAGATATTTTGTAGAATTCCCTCTGTTGGGATTTATCTGTTATTTTCCTCATGCACAGACTGGTAAAGGGAAGAAGACCACAGAGACAGAGTGTTATTTCATCACATCATATCATATTATCATATATATGCCTTTTCGCTGTTGATGGGATCCTTGATCACTGGCTGACATAGTGTTTGTCAGGTATTTCCATTGGAAAGTAACTCTTTCTTCCTTCCTCTTGTTTTTCATAGTGTACTTTTTGGAAGGAATTTGGTATGTACAGCTCAACAAATGGAGAGTTTTGCTCCCCTTCCTTGAGGGCTGAGTGTCTACATAAATTATGTGGGATTCTTCTGCACTTGAGATTTGCTTCTTCTATCCTATCTTTTAAAAAAATACTTATTTTTTAGTTGTAGTTGGACACAACACCTTTATTTCACTTGTTTATTTTATTTTTTTTTTATGTGCAGCTGAGGATTGAACCCAGGGTCTTGTATGTGCGAGGCGAGTGCTCTGCCGCTGAGCCATAACCCAAGCTCCTCTATCTCATCTTTTAATATTCAGTCACTTATTTATACCAGCATGAGCATGTGAATATTTATTTTATACTTTGGTTTATAATCCAGTACTACTTTATTTTGTTATTGCAATTACTACAACTTTGATCACTGGGAAATCTTATGTTGTTTCCTATTTTCCTTTGACATACACTCATCAAAGAGATTTTGCTTTGTTTTGTTTTGCTTCAGGACTTCCTTACTTTCTGGCACTACAAAATGCTATAGGCTCTTCCTACGTATTTTTTTGTCCCAGTCTTGGAATTGGCCATTTTTCTAAGGCAGACTGGCTCTTTTTATTAACGAAGGGTATTAGAATCCAGGCTACATATTCTGCTTTTGGTTCTTTTTCAATTATTTTGTTGGTATTTAGGCTTTTTGTATTTCCATAAATTTTAGAATCAAGTCATCAGTTGCTTTTTTTTAAAGCTTGTTGTGATTTTAATTAAAATTCTGTTGAATATATAGATCAATTTGGGCAAAATTACCATCTGAACCATCGACAGGCTTGTCTTTTCATTTATTTAGATCTTTTTAAATTTCACTCATTACTGTTTCGTAGTTTTCAGCATATAAGTTTTGCACATATTTTGCCAGATTTATTTGTAAGGATTTTATTACTTTTGTGCTACTCAAAATGGTATTACTTTTTAAATTTCAATTTCCAGTAGTTCACTGGAAATTAGTATATAGAAATAAAATTGATATTTGTATATTGATCTCTTAATCTATAATCTTTCCCAGGCCACTTATTAGTCATAATACCTTTGGTTTGTAGATTCCAACCACTTTTCTGTGTAATTGTATCACCTGCAAAAAAAAATATAGGTTTACTTCTTCCTTTTCAATTTTCATGTCATTCATTTATTTTTCTTTATCTTATTGTATTGGCTAGGACATATAGTACAATGTCGAAGAAAGGAGTAGCAGTAGACATCTTTGTCTTGCTGCTGATCTTAGGGAAAGCATTTGTTCTTTCATTATTAAGTGTGATTTATCATAGTTTTTTTTATCTCTCCTTTATCAGGCTGAGGAACATTCTTTTCTGTTCCTAGGTTACTAATAGTAATTATTAGGAATGAATTTGGATTGTCAATTGATTTTTTTTACATCTATGGAGATTGTAACATGTTTTTTCTATTTTAGTTTAATATGGTCAATTACATTGCTTTGGTTTCTAATGGTATACTGTTTCTGTTCCTGGGGGAAATCCCACTTGGTCATCATGTGTTCTCCCTTTTTTTTAAAAAAATATTTTTTAGTTGTAGTTGGACACAATACCTTTATTTTATTAATTTATTCTTATGTGGTGCTGAAGATTGAACCCAGGGCCTTGCACGTGCTAGGTGAGCGCTCTACCACTAAGCCACAACCCCAGCCCCAAGTATTCTCCTTTTAAAATATTTATTTATGGTACTGGTGATTGAACAAAGGGGCACGTTACCACTGACCTACATCTCCAGTACTTTTTATTTTGCGTTTTGAGTCAGAGTCTCTTTATGTTGCTGAGGCCAGCTACTTCCAACTTGGTATCCTCCTGCCATAACCTCCTGCATTGCTGGGGTTACAGGCATGTGCCACCAAGCCAGGCTTCCTGCAATCTACACACACACACACACACACACACACACACACACACACACTGTTGAATTTGATTTTATTTCTTCTTTTTAGATATACATGACAGCAGAGTGTGTTTGACATATTATACAAACATGGACTATAACTTATTCTAATTAGGATTCCATTCTTGCAGTTGTACATGATGTGGAATTTCACTGGTTGTTTAGAATTTTTAATGGCTTTGTTGAAATATGATCTCAAATCATCCAATTGCAAATGCACAATGCAATGTTTTTGTATATTCACATGGTTGTACAATAATTACCACAATCAATTCTCAAACATTTTGTCCCCTCTTAAAGAAGCTCTGCAATTAGCGGTCATTCCCTGTCTCTTGCCCCCAGTCATAAATAACCACTTGTCTTTATAGATTTGCCTTTTGTGAACATTTCATGAGTGGAATTACAATAAGTAGTACTTTAGGAATGACTTCTTTCAGTTAGTATAATACTTTCAAGGTTAACTATGTTGTAGTATGTATCAGTACTTCATATCTTTTTATTTTAGAATAATGTTCTGTTGTATAGATAAACCAACTTTTATTTATTTATTCATCAGTTGATGGACATTTGGATTGTTTCCACTTTTTGACTATTATGGTATATTATAATGGTCAATTAATACTGAACTGACAAAATGTTTTCCAATGTGGCTACACCATTTTCTATTCCCACCAGCAGTGTATGAGGCTTTTAATTTCTCTACCTGTCCATCTTTGGTGCTAGAGATTGAACCTTGTGCATGTTAGGCAAGTACTTTACTACTGAGCTATATCACCATCCTAAGGCTTCCAATTTTTCCACATCCTTGTCAAAACTTCTTATTGTCTGTAACTTTGATTCCAGTGGATATGAGTTACTTCTTCAATAAATGTTTGGTAAAATTCACTAGAGAAGCCACTTAAGTTTTCTTTGTAAAATTATTTTTGGTAACATATTTAATTCTTTAACAGATAGAGAGCTATTCATGTTATATGGTTTTAGCTAGGCACAGTGGTACACACCTGTAATCCGAGTGACTCAGGAGGCTGAGGCAGGAGGTTTGTGAGTCCAAAGCCATCCTCAGCTACTTAGGGAGGCCTTAAGCAACTCAGCCAGACCCTGTCTCTAAATAAAATATGAAAAGGGCTGGGGATGTGGCTCAGTGTGTTAAGTGCCCCTGAATTCAATCCCCAGTACCAAAAAAAAAAAAAAAAAAAAAAAAACTCAACAAAGCTAGAATAGAAGGTGAGTTTCTCAAAGTGATAAAGGGCACAAGAAAACTCTAGAGCTTACATCATAAGAGCATCAATGGTGAAAGAGTGAACACTTTGCTCTGATTGGAAACAAGTAGAATATGTTTACTCTCATCACTAGTATTAAACACTGTACTAGAGATTTTAAGCCAGTACAACCAGGAAAGAAAAAGAAAACCATTTAAATTGGAAAGAAAGAAGTAAAACCAAGATTATTTTGTAATGACAGTCATTAATGTAAGAAGTCAGATGTAATCTACAAAAAAACTACTAGGTTGATAAGTGAGTTTGGGATGTAAGATAAAAGATAAATATAAAAATGAATTATATCTATAGTAGCAGTTAAAAAAGTAAAAATGAATTTAGAAAGACAATTCTATTCACAATAACATTAAAAGGAATAATGTATTTAGGAACAAATTTAGCCAAAAATTAGACTTACTACACAAAAACTATGAAACATTGCTAAGGGAAATTCAAAAAGATCTACATCAATGGAAATAAATTCCATGATCATGAATTGAAAAACAACAATGCAAAGATGGAAATTCTTACCAAATTGATGCATAAATTAAATGAATTCACTATTAAAATTCTAGCTGGTTAAAAAAAAAGAAATTGGCAATCTAATTGTATTAATTCCCTAAATTGTATATGGAAGTGCAAAGGTCCACAATAACTAAACAACTTCCATATTTTGAAACTTACTATAAAGTCACAGTAATCAAGGTAATATGATGATAATATGATACTAACATAAGGACAGAAATATAAATTGATGGGACAAAATAGAGTTCATAAATGAACCCTTATATTATGGTAAATTGATTTCTGACAGTTACTGAGGCAATTCAATATGGAAGTGACAGTCTTTTCAACAAATACTACTAGGACAATTGTTTTTTTTTAAATTTTTAGTTGATTATTTTTTTAGTTATAAATGGACACAATAATTTTATTTTGTTTATTTTTATGTAGTGCTGAGGTGCTGAGGACTGAACCCAGTTCCTCACATGTGCTAGGCAAGTGCTCTACCACTGATCTACAACCCCAGCCTGCTAATGGTATTCTCATCACAAACAAATGATATGAAGGTGAGGTGATATATATATATATACACACAAATATATGTTAATCAGCTTGATTTAATCATTTCACAGTATATACTCATTAAAATATCAACTATATGGCATGAATATGTACAATTTGTATTTATCAATTAAAAACAAATTAATTGAAATATTAATATTGGTACTGCTATAAAGGAATTAATTTTCCAGATATAATTAAAGTTACCAGTCAGATAGACTTATTATACAGAGATTATGGGCCTGACCCAGTGAGGTGAGCCCTTAAATACTGAGTTTTCTGGCTAATGTAAGAAGAAGTCATCAGAGATTCAAAGCACAAAAAAGATTTGGTTATATATGGTTTACTTGATGGTAGTAAGGACCTTGTATCAAGAAAATGGAAAACTCAGTTTTGTAGGTACAAGGAACTAAACACTGTCAACAACCTGAATGAACTCGGACGTTGATACGTTGTTATTGTTGTTTGGAAGTGGGTTCCTCCAGAAAAGAGCTCAGCCTGGTCAACACATTGGTTTTGTTTTTTCTAGGCACTAGGTAGAGACTGGTCTTATAACCTACAGAACTGTGAGCTAAGAAATGGTATTGTTTTAAGCTGCTATATCTGTGGTAATTTATGATACAACAATAGAAATCTAAAATTCTGGTCCAGCCACAATAGCTCTTGTGGGTATTGTTTTCATGGTATATAATTTTCCATGCTTTCAACCTATTTGTGTATTGAATCTAATAAGAAAAGGTGAGGGTGAATTCCATGAAAATAGAAGAGATCTGTGGAGTAGAGGAAGGGGATTGAGGGGAAGGGAGGGGGGATGGGAAAAAGGAAGAACCATGGAATAATTTGATCTAACTTTCCTATGTACATATATGTACTATAGTGAATCTCACCTTCATGTATATCCATGAGGCACTAATTGAAAAAAATACTATAAATAAATAGAAGATCAGTAGAATAAAGGGAAGGGAACAGGGTGAGAGATGAGGGGAGGGAAAGGGAAAGTACTTGAGATTGAATTTGAGAAAATTATATTCCATGCATGTATAATTATGTCCAAATGAGGGGCTGGGGTTGTGGCTCAGTGGTAGTGCACTTGCCTAGCATGTGTGAGGCAGTGGGTTTGATTCTGAGCACCGCATATAAATAAATGAATAAAAAAAGATCCATCAACATTTAAAATTTTTAAAAATGAACCCTAATATTATGTATAACTAAAATGAACTAATAAAAATGTGTGTCTGCTCTAGACAACATATAGTTAGGTCTTGTTTTAAAATCCAATCTGCTAATTCTTTTCTTTGTATCAGAATGTTTGTTTCATTTACATTTAATATAATATTGATTGTAATATAAATAATGTAATTATTTATAGCTAGCTTTTGCTATTTTCTTTGTCTCATATGCCACTATTTCTCCCTTACTGATTACTTTTGCATTAAATAGATATTTTCTAGAGTATCACTTTAATTCTTTTTACTTTATATTTTGAATTATTTTCTTAGTGGTTTATCTGGAGCTTACAATATATATTAATTTAAAAATATACTTGACATTAATGATAACTCATTTTCAGTAGTATACAGAAACTGCTCCAATACAGCTTCTTTTCCTCTCCTCTCCTTTATGCTTTTATTTTCATCTTTATATATTTGAAACCCAAAAATATTTTAACAATTATAATTTTATACAGGTGTCTTTAAAATTAGTTATGAGGGGCTGGGGTTGTGGCTCAGTGGTAGAGTGTTTGCCTAGCACATGCAAGGCCCTAGGTTCGATCCACAGCACCACATATAAATAAATAGAATAAAGGTATTGTGTCTAACTACAACTAAAAAAACTCAAATATTAAAAAAATAAAATCAGTTATGAGAAGAAAAGAAAAATACAATGATCTGTTTGAGTGTAAATATCTGAGTTTGTTGTATTTGCAATTCATTGAGCTTCTTGATGGGCCAGATTAGTTTTTTTCATTCAACTTGAGAAGTTTTAACCCATTATTTCTTCTAACATTTTTTTCTTTTTTTTTAAATATTTATTTCTTAGTTGTAGTTGGACACAATACCTTTAATACATTCATTTATTTTTATGTGGTGCTAAGGATTGAACTCAGGGCCCTGAACATGCTAGGTCAGTGCTCTACCGCTAAGCCACAATCTTAGCCCTCTTCTAATATTTTTAATGTTTCTTTTGTCCTCTTCTCTTCTGAGACTGCTATTTTACATATCTGGTACATTTTTAAAAATAATGTTGATACTAGTCTCTAGATTTTAAAAAAATTTTTATTTTTTAGGTGAAGATGGACACAACATAATGCCTTTATTTTTATGTGGTGCTGAGGATTGAACCCGGGTCCCCGCCCGTGCTAGGTGAGCGCTCTACCGCTGAGCCACAATCCCAGCCCCAAGTCTCTAGATTTTTTTTTAAAATATTTATTTAGTTGTAGATACATACAGTATCTTTATTTATTTTTATGTGGTGCTGAGGATTGAACCCAGTGCCTCACATATGCAAGGAAAGCACTTTACCACTGAGCTCCAGCCCCAGCCTCACATATCTGGTACATTTGATGGTGTCTCACAGGTCTTTGAGATCCTTTTAAAAAAATTCTCACTTTATTTTATTTATTTATTTATTTATTTATTTTTAAAATTTAAAATTTAATATTTAATAAATACAATAATTAAGAAATATGGCCATAAGCTTTGCAGGCAGAATGAGATCAGAAGAACAAACAGTATTCTAAAATTAGTGATCTTCAGATTTTTGAACCCAGGGCCTTATGCATATGAGGCAAGCACTACTACCAACTGAGCTATATCCCCAGGTCCAGCTTTAGATCTTTAATCCCTTCTTTTTTTTAAATTTTTTTTTATTGGTTGTTCACAACATTACAAAGCCCTTGACATATCATATTTCATACATTAGATTGAAGTGGGTTATGAACCCCCAATTTTACCCCAAATGCAGATTGCAGAATCACGTCGGTTATACATCCACAATTTTACATAATGCCCTATTAGTAATTGTTGTATTCTGTAGCCTTTCCTATCCCCCACTATTCCCCCCTCCCCTCCCCTCCCATCTTCTCTCTCTACCCCATCTACTGTAATTCATTTCTCTCCTTGTTTATTTTCCCATTCCCCTCACAACCTCTTATATGTAATTTTGTATAGCAATGAGGGTCTCTCTTCATTTCCATGCAATTTCCCTTTTCTCTCTCTTTCCCTCCCATCTCATGTCTCTGTTTAATGTTACTCTTTTCTTCCTGCTCTTCCTCCCTGCTCTGTTCATAGTTGCTCTCATTATATCAAAGAAGACATTTGGTATTCGTTTTTTAGGGTTTGGCTAGCTTCACTAAGCATAATCTGCTCTAGTGCCATCCATTTCCCTGCAAATTCTGTGATTTTGTCATTTTTTATTGCTGCATAGTACTCCATTGTGTATAGATGCCACATTTTTTATCCATTCATCTATTGAAGGGCATCTGGGTTGGTTCCACAGTCTAGCTATTGTGAATTGTGCTGCTATGAACATCGATGTGGCAGTATCCCTGTAGCATGCTCTTTTAAGGTCTTCAGGGAATAGTCCGAGAAGGGCAATAGCAGGGTCAAATGGCGGTTCCATTCCCATCTTTCCCAGGAATCTCCAAACTGCTTTCCAAATTGGCCGCACTAATTTGCAGTCCCACCAACAATGTACAAGTGTACCCTTTTCTCCACATCCTTGCCAGCACTTGTTGTTGTTTGACTTTATAGTGGCTGCCAATCTTACTGGAGTGAGATGGTATCTTAGGGTGGTTTTGATTTGCATTTCTCTGACTGCTAGAGATGGTGAGCATTTTTTCATATACTTGTTGATTGATTGTATATCCTCCTCTGAGAAGTGTCTGTTCAGGTCCTTGGCCCATTTGTTGATTGGGTTATTTGTTATCTTATTGTCTAATTTTTTGAGTTCTTTGTATACTCTGGATATTAGGGCTCTATCTGAAGTGTGAGGAGTAAAAATTTGTTCCCAGGATGTAGGCTCCCTATTTACCTCTGTTATTGTTTCTCTTGCTGAGAAAAAACTTTTTAGTTTAAGTAAGTCCCATTTGTTGATTCTTGTTATTAACTCTTGTGCTATGGGTGTCCTATTAAGGAATTTGGAGCCCGACCCCACAATATGTAGATCGGAGCCAACTTTTTCTTCTATCAGACACAGAGTCTCTGATTTGATATCAAGCTCCTTGATCCATTTTGAGTTAACTTTTGTGCATGGTGAGAGAAAGGGATTCAGTTTCATTTTGTTGCATATGGATTTCCAGTTTTCCCAACACCATTTGTTGAAGATGCCATCCTTCCTCCATTTCATGCTTTTAGCCCCTTTATCAAATATAAGATAGTTGTAACTTTGTGGATTAGTCTCTGTGTCCTCTATTCTATACCATTGGTCCACCCGCCTGTTTTGGTACCAGTACCATGCTGTTTTTGTCACTATTGCTCTGTAATATAGTTTGAAATCTGGTATCGCTATAGCGCCTGATTCACACTTCCAGTTTAGAATTGCTTTTGCTATTCTGGGTCTTTTATTTTTCCATATGAATTTCATGATTGCTTTATCTATTTCTACAAGAAATGCCGTTGGGATTTTGATTGGCATTGCATTAAACCTATAGAGAACTTTTGGTAATATCGCCATTTTGATGATGTTAGTTCTGCCTATCCATGAACAGGGTATATTTTTCCATCTTCTAAGATCTTCTTCTACTTCTCTCTTTAGGGTTCTGTAGTTTTCAGTGTATAAATCTTTCACCTCTTTTGTTAGGTTGATTCCCAAGTATTTTATTTTTTTTTTGAGGATATTGTGAATGGAGTGTTTTTCCTCATTTCCGTTTCAGAAGTTTTGTCGCTGATATACAGAAATGCCTTTGATTTATGCGTGTTGATTTTATATCCTGCCACTTTGCTGAATTCATTTATTAGTTCTAGTAGTTTCTTTGTAGACCCTTTTGGGTCTTCTAGGTATAGAATCATGGCATCTGCAAATAGTGATAATTTAAGTTCTTCTTTTCCTATTTTTATGCCTTTAATTTCTTTCGTCTGTCTAATTGCTCTGGCCAGTGTTTCGAGAACTATATTGAATAGAAGTGGTGATAGAGGGCATCCCTGTCTTGTTCCAGATTTTAGAGGGAATGCCTTTAACTTTTGTCCATTCAGAATGATGCTAGCCTGAGGCTTGGCATAGATAGTTTTTACAATGTCAAGGTAAGTTCCTGTTATCCCTAGTTTTTCTAATGTTTTGAACATAAAGGGATGCTGTACTTTGTCGAATGCTTTCTCTGCGTCTATCGAGATGATCATATGGTTCTTATCTTTAAGTCTATTGATGTGGTGAATAACATTTATTGATTTCCGTATATTGAACCATCCTTGCATCCCAGAGATGAATCCAACTTGATCATGGTGCACAATTTTTTTGATGTGTTTTTGTATTCGATTCGCCAGAATTTTATTGAGGATTTTTGCATCTAGGTTCATTAGAGATATTGGTCTGTAGTTTTCTTTCTTTGAGGTGTCTTTGTCTGGTTTCGGAATCAGGGTGATGTTGGCCTCATAGAATGAATTTGGAAGAGCTCCCTCTTTTTCTATTTCCTGAAATAACTTGAAAAGTATTGGTATTAATTCTTGTTTAAAGGTTTTGTAAAACTCAGCTGTATACCCATTCGGTCCTGGGCTTTTCTTGGTTGGTAGTCTTTTGATGGCTTCTTCAATTTCATCCATTGATATTGGTCTGTTCAAATTGTGTGTATCCTCATGACTCAGTCTGGGCAAATCATATGACTTAAGAAATTTATCGATGTCTTCACTATCTTCTATTTTATTGGAATATAGGTTTTCAAAATAATTTCTAATTGTCTTCTGTATTTCTGTAGCATCTGTTGTGATATTGCCTTTTTCATCCTGTATGTTAGTAATTTGAGTTCTCTCTCTTCTTCTTTTCGTTAGCATGGCTAAAGGTCTGTCGATCTTATTTATTTTTTCAAAGAACCAACTTTTAGTTTTGTTAATTTTTTCAATAGTTTCTTTTGTTTCAATTTAATTGATTTCCGCTCTGATTTTAATTATTTCTTGCCTTCTGCTACATTTGCTGTTGTTTTTCTCTTCCTTTTCTAGGGCTTTGAGATGAAGTGTGAGCTCATTTATTTGTTGGTTTTTTCTTTTTTTGAGGAATGGCCACCAGGCGATGAATTTTCCTCTTAAAACTGCTTTCATTGTGTCCCATAGATTCCGATATGTTGTGTCTGTATTTTCATTTATCTCTAAGAATTTTTTGATTTCCTCCTTTATGTCTTCTGTAACCCATTGACAGAGCTTCGACAGAGCCAAAGCGCCTCAGGCCCTTAACAGGAGTCACCCAATCACGTGTCAGAATGGCTCCCCACATCTGTGTACACACACAAACTTCCGATCCACTAGAAGATACAGGAGTTTATCAAAGCCCCTTTTGACTGTCTCACTTTCCAGCTCTCCTTTTAAATTTTTCACTAGTATATTGTATTCTGGTCAGTGTTACATCTGTAGGCAATTATGATATTGGTGTTTCCTGATTTACCGGCTTTGGGAGGTATAATTCATTTAATTCACTCATTAAAATTTTTTCATGGGGGGGGGATGTGGCTCAAGTGGAAGCACGCTCGCCTGGCATGCGTGAGGCCCGGGTTCAATCCTCAGCACCACATACAAACAAAGATGTTGTATCCGCCGAGAACTGAAAAATAAATATTAAAATTCTCTCTCTTTAAAAAAAATTTCTTTAAAAAATTTTTTTCATAGGATTGTGCAACCATCAACACAATCTAATTTCAGAACATGCTTAGTAAATTTTTTTCAGTATTGGAGATTGAATCCAGGCCACAAGAATGTTAGGCAAATGCTCTATTACAGAGCTGTATTCCCAGTCATTTTAAATTTTATTTTGATACAGAGTCTTCCTCAGTTGTTCAGGCTGGCCTCAACCTGTAATCTTCCTGCCTCAGCCTCCTGAATAGCTGGGATTACAAGCATGCTCCACCAAGTTCAGTTGCCTAATAACTTTGGTAGATCAGATAATAGGTATTTTTTAATTTTACCTTGTTGAGAACTGTGTGTTTCTGAATTCCTATAAATATCCCTTTGTTTAAACATTTTTTTAAGTTGTAGTTGGACACAATACCTTTATTTATTTATTTATTTATTTTTATGTGGTGCTGAGAATTGAACCCAGCACCTCACATGTGCTAGGCAAGCACTCTACCACTGAGCCCCAGCCCCAAATCTCTCTTTTTTTGTTTGTTTGTTTTGGGATGTGGTTAAGTTACTCAGAAATAGATTGATTCTTCTAAGTCTTGTGTTTAAGATTTGTTTTGCATTTATTTATTTATTTATTTTTTGTGGTGCTGAGGATTGAGCCCAGGGCTTTGTGCCTGTTAGGCAAGCACTCTACCACTGAGCTACATCCCCTGCCTAACATTTGTTATGTAGGAGTGGAGTAGTGCTTAGTCTAGTGCTAATTAATTCTCACTACTGAGGCAAGACCTTTCTGTGTACTCTACTCAATGCTCTGTGAATCTTGAGCATTTCTTTTTCTTTTTTTGCAGTACTGGGGATTGAACCCAGGGCCTCATTCATGCTAAGCAAGTGCTCTACCACTGAGCTAAATCCACAGCCAAATCTTGAGTTTTTTGATGTGGCATAAACTGGCAATTTCCCTGACTTATGAGAGTGCCAGGCAATGTTATCTCTAATCCTTCTGGGTGGTTCTTTCCCAACCTTGTGTGAGTTCTTCACACACATGTAGTAGTTACTACTCAGAGGTATCCTTAAGGACACTCTCAAGATCTCTGAAGTTCTCTTTCTGTGCAGCTCTCTTCTGTCTGGTACTCCATTCTGAGAACTTTAATCACAGTATTGCCCTGAACTCTCAGCTCCATGTCAACTTAGGGAGCCTGCTGGCATAAGCCTTGGTTCTTCTTTTCTGTGCTTAAGCCTTGAAACTCTCCAGATAATATGCTAGAGTAATTATAGGTATACTCTCATTTTGTCCCCATTTCTCATGGATCATTGCCCTTTGTTGTCTGATGTCCAGTGTCTTGAAAACCATTTCATGAATATTTTCTATGTTCCTTATTTGCTTCAGGTAGAAGGGTCAATCCAATACCTTTCAATCCACTTTGTCCAGAAACAGAAAAAAAAAAAAAACAGTTTGGGGGAATTTTCTAGTTGTCTTTTTGTGACTGATTTCTAAATGAATTCCATTGTCATTAGAGAACACTCTGAGATTTTAAGCCTTTTAAATTTATTGAGTTTTATAACCCAGTTATAGTCTATCTTGGTTAATGTTTCATGTTTTAGAAAAGAGTATGCATTCTGCAGTTGTTTGGTACAGCATTCTACAGTATTTCAATTAGGTGAAATTAGTTGATATGGTTGTTCAAATCCTCCATAAAGCTTTACAGATATTTTTTTGTGCACTAATATGAATATTGAGGGAGGAATGTTAAAATCTCCACCTGTGATTGTATATTCATTTATCTCTCTAATTTCAATTTTTGCTCATGTATTTTAAAACTTTTTTTTATTAAGTTCACTTGTATTTTGGATTGTTTTCTTGATGATTTGGCTCCTTTATCATTATGAAATGATCCTTTTTTATTTCTGATCTTTGGTAATACTTCTTGTCTTGAAGTGTATTGTGCCTGTGAGTTATGTTAATGTAGCCACACCATCTTTTTTTTGGGGGGGTACTTGGGATTGAACTCAGGGGCACTCGACCACTGAACCACATTCCCAGCCCTATTTTGTATTTTATTTAGAGACAGGGTCTCACTGAGTTGCTTAGCACCTCGCTGCTGCTGCTGCTGCCTTTGAACTTGCAATCTTCCTTCCTCAGCCTCTCAAGCTGCTGGGATTACGAGTGTGCGTGATCATTGTGCCAAGCCACACTATCTTTGATATGCTTACTGTTTGCATGGGATATCTTTTTATCCTTTTACTTTCAACCTATTTACATTCATATTTAAAGCATATGTTTATTTTTATGGTGGTGATAGGGATTGAACCCAGGACTCATACATGCTAGGCAAGTACTCTATCACTGAGCCCTAGCCATTAAAGCATAGTCCATGTAAGCATCATTTATAGTTGAGTTTTACCAAAGTTTTCACCACCCAATAGTGCTACAGGCTGGTAATTAAGCTTTTATTTTTTTATTTTTATTTTTTAAAGAGAGAGTGAGAGAGGAGAGAGAGAGAGAGAGAGAGAGAGAGAGAGAGAGAGAGAGAGAGAGAGAGAGAGAGAATTTTAATATTTAGTTTTTAGTTTTCGGTGGACACAACATCTTTGTTGGTATGTGGTGCTGAGGATCGAACCCGGGCCGCACGCATGCCAGGCGAGTGCGCTACCGCTTGAGCCACATCCCCAGCCCTGGTAATTAAGCTTTTAGAACATTTTTTTGGGGGGAAATTACAGACCCAAACCATATCACATGACCTGAAGATTACAATCTAGTTACTTTGTAAAATGTCCCATAACTTGGGTTTATCTGATGTTTCCTCATGATTATAATCTGGTTATGAATTTTTGGCAGGAACACAAAAGAAATTATGCTTTGTTCTTTTATTGCATCTTGCCAGGGAGTAGATGATTTCATTGTGTTCTATTATTGATGATGTTCTCTTTGTTCATTGGATTAACGGATGTCTTCTGAAATTCTCTACTAGAAAGTTATTTTTTTCTATCTCTGTCTCCCGCCCCCCCCATCCCCAGGACTAGGGATTAAACTCAGGGCCTCAAAAATTCTAGGTAAGTGCTCTTCACTGAGTTATATCCCCAGCCCTTTTAACTTTTAATTTGAATCAGGTTTTGCTATGTTTCTCAAATTGGCCTCAAATTTGTGCAATTTTCCTGCCTCAGTCTCCTGAGTAGCTGGGATTACAGGTATGTGTGATTATGCCTGATATGTTATTCTTTTTGTTTTTATAGTTATTAAGTATGTTGTGGAGAGAAACTTTGTATTTATCTGTCTGTCATCTATTTTTTTTAAAGAGGGAAAGAGAGAGAGAGAGAGACAAAGAGAGAATCAATCTTTTTTGTAGATGGACACAACACAATGCCTTTATTTTTTTATTTTTTATGTGGTGCTGAGAATTGAACCCAGGTCCCATCTGTGCTAGTCAAGCGCTCAACCACTGAGCCACAATCCCAGCCCTGTCATTTATTTTTCTATCTCTATTTGCCTATATCTGATGAGGATCTGGAATATATATATATACACACATACACACACACACACAACACATATATATATGTGTTGTATAAAATAATCATCAAACTCATCAGACTTCTCATATTCATCAGCCTTCTCATTAATACATTCATATCAGCAGTATGGACTCATAACTTCCTACCCTTTTGCTCAGATTCTTAACTTTTCACCCACAGATTATAAATTGGCAAATTACTTAAAAGCAAAAATGCAACCAGATATCTCATTAATCTCTCTTCTCTAGGTTTCCTCCTTGCCAGAATCTTGACGTCTCAATTCCTTGCTATCTTGGTTGCCCTGCAACGTATCAAATGTAACTTTTTTTTAAAAAGAGAGAGATGAAATGTGAGAGAGAGAGAGAGAGAGAGAGAGAGAGAGAGTCGAACCCGGGCCACATGCATGCCAGGCGAGCGCGCTACCACTTGAGCCACATCCCCAGCCCCTCAAATGTATTTTTTTTTAAAGAGAGAGTGAGAGAGGAGAGAGAGAGAGAGAATTTTTAATATTTATTTATTTATTATTTTTTTTTAGTTGGCGGACACAACATCTTTGTTGGTATGTGGTGCTGAGGATCGAGCCTGGGCCGCACGCATGCCAGGCGAGCGCGCTACCGCTTGAGCCACATCCCCAGCCCTCAAATGTAATTTTTTATTGAAAAAGTTGACCAAACAATTTTTACGTGCCATTCAGTTTTTATAATTATTCTCCTTGCGATGGTTAATCTGAAACAAATTAGTCTACCATTGATTGGAGAAGAAATTGATTTATGTTCATGAAAGATCACTCTGGCTATTGTGTGTAGATTTAAAAGGGGGAAAAATAGAGGCAGACCAGCTATGAGACTTATTAAGATGATGGCTTAGAAAAGGGTGAAACAAAGATTGGAGAAATGGATATAGGTTGGAAGATGGAGTGAGAAGAGATGTAGGGAAACATAGGACACTAATTACTATATTTTGAAAATAGGCAGTTAAGAGATACAAGTTATGGTCAATCAAACAGAAAATATAAGTTTATGCATATTATTTAAAGTAAAAAGATAATTAAGGAAATAAAAATAATGTTATAACTATATAACTGCATTGGGGGTCAAGAGTAGTAGAAGAGGGCTTAATCATCATATTTCATAGCATTATTTAATAGATAATGTAAAAAAGAAATATAGGAGAGGGAACAAATTTGAGGAATTTATTTGGAGGTAAAATTTGCAGGGCTTTGTTATTGATTTAATATAGTGAATAAGAGGGGGAGAAGGCAGAGGTGATTTTTAGGTTTCTAGTTTGAGTAAGTGGGTGGATGTGGTATCACAACTGAGATAAAGAACATGGAATGGTATCCAGTTCAGGAGGGAAGATGATATGATGGTTAATTTCATGTGTCAACTTGGCTGGAACAGAGGTGCCCAGATGTTTGACTGAACATTATTCTGAGTGAGATTAACATTTGAAATGATAGATTGAGTAAAAGAGATTGCCTTCATCAGTGAGGGTGGGTTGCTTCCAATTTATTGGAGGCCTTAATAAAACAAAAGGCAGGACAAGAGAGACTTGTTTTTTCTCTTCTTATTTTGAACCTGGAACACTGGTCTTCTACACTTGGACTGGAAATTATACATTTGGTTCTCCTGGTTCTCAGGCTTTTGGACTTCAACTAAAATGATATTACAGGCACTCCTGAGTCTCTAGCTTATAGATGGCGCACCATGGGACTTCTCAGCCTCTATAATTATGTGAGCCAAATCCTTATAATAAATTTTCATACACATATATACATATATAATTTCTCTAGGGAGCCCTGGAGAACCTTTATTAATATAGATAGTAAGTTCAGTTTTAATTTTATGTGAGACCTGGTAGTAAAGTTGAATAGTAGGTTCTTGCAGACAAGTGGGCAAAGGATCAAAATATATATTTGGGAATCTTCATCATATAGTTGATAATTGAGATCATGAAGATGGTTGAACTCTTCTGAGATTCTCATGCATTCTAACAGGAAAAAAGGCAGAAAGAGAAGGTACAGATACATGTAGGTTGGTCAATTTTGTATTTGGAATGTGGACTTACTATTTGATGTGTGTGTGTGTGCATGTGTGTTGTGTTTGTTCATAATAAACTCAATTGTTCAGTAATGTGCATGTAACTGATTCCATAGTATCATTAGTTAACCCTTGACTAATTTTTAAAACTGTTCTTCTAAAGTTATGAGTTGAAAGAACTCATGCTGGTGTTGTTATAGAGAAATAATCTTTACTTGGTGGATCCCATTGGTAACTACGGTAGTAATCTCGGTACATAGATTGGGCATGTGAAATGAACCCTAACTGCTGTCTGAATAAGGTCTACATTTGTCTGTCAGGGCCATGCATTTTTTTTCATTCATTTGTAGTCTCCAGTACCAACTCCCTCCCCCAATACCTTGATAAAAATTGCCTTCATACAGAACTTGAGAACATTGATATGCTCAAACTATGGTATCCTGGTGTTTCCATAGTAACTAATGCACACCAAGGGGGAAAAGATGGAGAATAAATGAGAATAGAATTTTAACAAAATAAGTGAGGGGCAAAGAGGCTTTAGACATGTGATTACCTCTTGTTTAGGAATATGAAGATATTCATCTCCTTAATAATGGGGTTATAAAACTTGTTACAATGAAACTTGTCAGCAGCCATTTATATTCCATTTTTCTCTATAATCATCACCATCAAAAGTATTTAAATGCTTCTTTGCTCCACAGTACTGCAGAGAGTGAGTTAAATGGACATAGTTGCCATTTTCCTGTGAGCCTGCAATCATGATGGGACAGGTTAAGGAATGTTCACATTCTAGTATGCCAAACGGAGCTTTGACCCGGTGGATATAATGAGGAGTGGGGATTCAAGGAAACCTACTCAATCCTGTGTAAAGTGTTTATTTTGGTGAGAGACTTTCTATTGTCTCCCTACTGCCTCAAAGACCATGAGTATACGATAGTGTTGCTTCTTCTTGCCTGTTCCACCAGATGATTTTTCTTGTTCCTTCCTAGCACCCTTCCTCCTCCTTCCCCAAATGCAATCTATTCACCATTTCCACCAATTTCAAAATGACCTGCTCATTTTTTTTTCTCTTGGCCAGCTCTAAGCATTTGTATATATGTAGATAGATACATGCTCCACCATATAGATTTCAGATAACCTGCTAATTTACTGAACAAATGAAAAGTTCTGCTTTACTGTCAAACCAATTGTTATGGACTGAATTATGCCCCCTTTATATGTTGAAGTCCTAACTCACAATGTAACCATATTTTGGGATTGAGCCTATAAAGAGGTAATAAAGGTTATGTGAGGTCATAAGGGTGGGATCCTAATCTGATAGCACTGATAAGAAAAAGAAGAGACACTGAGATCTCTCTTTCAGAACACCACAAAACAAAGGCCATGTGAGGACTCAGTAAGGTGGCTATCTGCAAGTCAGGAAGAGAACTCTCATCAGGAACTGAATAGTCTGGCACCTTGATCTGGGATTTCTACCTTCTAGAACTGTGAGAAAATAAGTTTCAGTTGTTAGCTGCCCATTCTATGGTATTTTGTTATGGTAGTCTGAGTTGAATAATGTGCCAGTGTACATGCACGACCAATTAAGCTGTCGTTAGACAGGGATAGACTTTGTAAGGGTGAAGAGATGAGTTTTTAATTTTATAATAACAGAGATTAAATCTCTACAGATAAGTATAATAACTACCAGAATATCTATTCAACCCAGAAGAGAAACACAGAGAGCAGAGACAGAATACTGAATAGCTCCAGTAGGAAGGTACCCTGTATGGAATTTAGTTTAGCCTGATTCCTTTTCCTTTTAAAAGTGAGGGATTAAGGTGCATATTCCTGCTTGGGGTGGTAGCATGTGCCTGTAACCCCAAATACTGTTCTCAGGAGGTTGAAGAAGGAAGATTGCAAATTCAAGGCCAGCCTGGGCAATTTAGCAAGATTGTGTCTCTAAATAAATAAATAAATAAATAGGACTGGGGATGTTGCTCAGTGGTAAATCACCCATGGGTTTAATTCCCAGTACCAAAAAAGAAAAAAGAAAATTAGTCTTTGGTTTAGCTTTTGTGCAAATGAATTCAGAGATTAGGAGCAAGATATGATGGAAGGTGTCAGTAGGCTGAGACTAATCAATGAGAATGAAAATCAACTTCCTGGAGTTGCTGTAGAAGATACATCAAAGTGAGGACCATTTCCCTTGAATGGCCAGAGGTCTGGTATATATCCTTAGAGGTTAGATGAAGAAGAGTTGTATCTTCATGTTAGAGGCTATGTTTGGATAAGAGAAATTTACATTTTTCTTTTCTTTTTCTCCCCTTCCTAGTCCTCTTCCTCATCCTCCTCCTGGGGATTGAACCCAGAGGCACTTAACTACTGAGCCATATCCCCAGCCCTTTTTATTTTTCATTTTGAGACAGGGTCTCACTAAATTGCTTAGGGCCTCACTAAATTGCTGAGGCTGTCCTTGAACTTGCAATTCTCCTGCCTTAGCCTCCTGAGTTGCTGGGATTATAGGCATGCACCACCATGCTTAGCTCTGAGTAATTCCCATTTTTAAAAAAAAATTATGACATTCAATATTACAGTCACTGGGGAAAGATGGGAATTTTGAGGAAGAAGAAATATTTTTTAAAAATTTTTAAATTAAATTTATTTCTAATGGATACATCAAAACATAAGATTGTACATATTAATGGATTGACATTATGTAATATTTAAATCAACTTAAACATAGCTGTGTCTTCAAACATTTTATCATTTCCTCATGGCAAAAATTTTCAAAATTCTTTCTTCTAACTTTTTGAAATGTACAATTACTAATTCTTAATAAAGCATTCTTTCACTTTAAGGAATTTAGCTCTATAATTATTTATCCAAATTAAAATAAGGAAGGGAAATATTTATTCTTGGGTAGAATGGCCTTATCATCTATAACACAGAGTGTTTACAAACTTCTGCTCAATCAATTAAAAATTATACGTTAAGGTGTAGTTAAAATTTTGTCATTGAATTTTTTCAGGCCTACCAATTATCCTTAAAATTGATGCATTAATGAAATATATAGACATTATCATTTAGGTCAATTTTCTTCTGCCCATATCCATGTAATTTTTTAAACATTTTTTAAGTTGTAGATGGACACAACATCTTTGTTTTATTGCCCATATCCATGTAATTTTTAAACATTTTTTAAGTTGTAGATGGACGCAACATCTTTGTTTTATTTATTTATTTATTTATTTATTTATTTATTTATTTATGTATGTATGTATGTATGCATGTGGTGCTGAGGACAGAACCCAGTGTCTCACACATGTGAGGCAAGCACTCAACTACTGAGCTACCACCCCAGCCCCATACTCATGTAATTTTAAGAAAATCTTATCAACAAAGAACATATCATTGCAGACATTAATTTCGTTTCACTTTTTTCTCAGTGTGTGATTCAGAATGTAATAGATTGCTAAAATATATATTGAATACATCTTATAACAAACAGGATTATTTTATATTTTTAAATTTTTTTTAAGAAATAGGGTCTTACTATGTTGTCCAAAGACTTGCCTTGAACTCCTAAGCTCAAAGTGATTTTCTTGCCTCAGTGTAAGGAGTAGCTGGGATCGGAGGTGTGTGCTACTGCACAGGGCCAGAAATGATTTTCTTACATCCAATTGTAAGTGGATAGAGATTTGGTTTAAGATCCAAATATTGTGGTTTTGCATAATATTCTAAATATTGTAGTTTTGTGCAGTATATTGATATAAAATTAAGTATTTTTGTGTAGCTAATGTATCCATGTGGAACAAAATCCTAAAATTATGAGAGGATATACAATGAAAATTATGTCTCTCTTTCTTCCTTATCTCCAAATTTTCTTCCCTTGAAGTTGACTACAGTTATTATTTCCATGTATCTTCTTTTACAGATATTCCACAATGCACTGGTTCTGAAACAGGATATTTCCCCTTCCCTAGCAAGCCCTCCATACCTGAGAGTGTAAAAATGCTGCTCTTCATGGTGAAAATGAATGCTCTGAGTAGTAGTGTGGAGTAGTAACTGCCCTTGATCCTTCTCAATTCCCTCCTTGGAAACTGTATTTCTAGACCAGGTCACCAGACATTTGTATAAAACATTTCTAGCTGCGCAAAACATTAACATGGCCATTTATCATGAACACACAGCAACTAATACACCTATCAGATCCTGACATTTAATATTTCCTTAGTGTATATATGAAAAAGTAGATGTTTTATGACATTTGCTGGTAAATGAGTGGATTTTGAGGCTATCATGCTAAGTGAAATAAGCCAATTCTAAAAAAACCAAATGTAGAATGTTCTCTCTGATATCTGGAAGCTAATCCACAACAAGGGGGAGGGGAAGAACAGAAGTTCATTGGATGAGACAAAGAGGAATGAAAGGAAGGGAGAAGGGATGGGAATAGGAAAGATAGTAGAATGAATCAGACCTAACTTTCCTATGTTCATATATGAAAGCACCATTGTGTACATCCACAAGAATTTTTTGAGAGAGAGAGAGAGAGAGAGAGAGAGAGAGAGAGAGAGAGAGAGAGAGAGAGAATTTTAATATTTATTTTTTAGTTATCGGCGGACACAACATCTTTGTTTGTATGTGGTGCTGAGGATCGAACCCGGGCTGCACACATGCCAGGTGAGTGTGCTACCACTTGAGCCACATCCCCAGCCCCACAAGAGATTTTTTTAAATATATATTTTTTAGTTGTCAATGAACCTTCATTTTATTTATTTATAGCAGTGCCTAACACATGCTAGGCAAGTGGTCTACCACTGAACCACAACCCCAGCCCCATCCACAAGAAATTAATTAAAAAAATAACTATGGGTAAATGGCAGAAATATCAATTGAGGGAAAGGAGGAGAGAGTGGGAGGAGGAGAGGGGAAGGAGAGGTACTGGGGGACTGAATTAGAACAAGATATATTCCATGCTTTTATGTCAAAATGAATTCTACTGTCATGTATAACTAAAAAGAACTAATTAAAAGAGAAAAAATTGTATGAGGAAAAAAGTAATTGCTTTTGATAGGTTGTTGGACAAGGAGGTGGTTGTGTTTTTAGCAGGTTGGAAATCAGTAAGGGATGGAGGATATGTCTTAGTGGTAGATCACTTACTCACCATGTATGAGGCCCTGGGTTTGATCCCAGCACTGCCAAATAAGTAAATAAATAAAATGAAATCAGTTAAGAAATCATTCACTCTTTTCAAAGGAATTAGAGTAGATTTCATCATGGAGGTACCGTGTAAATGACAGAAGGGTGAACCCTTGGCTCAAAGATGCAGAAAATGCTTGCCAGCCTGAGTTTGTGGTCTGGGAGAAAGCCTGTATTTGGGATTTGGGATAAAAGAAAGAAGGCAGTGTTTGGTGTTGATTTGTGAAGAGCAAAGGGGATGGGTTAGATTAGTAGAAAGAGGCTATGAAGTGAGAGTGAGGTGATATGGCATGAACCATTCACTTGCATTTATGGATAGTGAAGGCTTGTTTAAGTATCTATGGACAGAAGTCAGTCTCTCTACATTCCATATGCCTCTTATATTCTAGCACTGCCATAAGAACTATCTTTTAGCTCAGAATTTTTCCCCAACAGAGGTACCAAAAAAGGATTGTGGGATAGACTCTTAGGCTTTCTGTGTTACGTTCTCATATGTTGACTCCGTTTACTAACAGCCACAACTTTCCTTAGTAACTTGTAATGGCACTATCATCTATACATTTGTGTGAAAAAGAGTTCCTTAATTTCACCCCTATTGACATTCTGGGTTGAATAATTCTTTGTTGCAGGGAACTGTCCTGTGCATTGTGAGAGTTTTGGCAGTGTTCCCATTGCTAGTAGTACTTCCTCAGAGTGTGACAACCAAAAACGTTTCTAGATATTGGCAAATATCTCCTGGAGGGGGGCAAAATTGCCCTCATGAAGATTCACTAATAGAAAACCTCATGAACCTATCTTTTTAAAAATTATGTAAAAAACTCTTTTTTAAAAATTAACATTTAAAAATGTTTATCAAAATAATACATTCATCTATGTAAAAATTAAATAGCACCAGAGGATTTATTTACAATGAAAAGCAACTACATCCTGCCTCATCTCTCTTTACCTATAGTTCCATTCTTTAAGGGTTACTACTTTTGTCTTTCTGGTTTGGATTTTCCTAATGGTCCTCCCATAGCCATTCACCTGTGCTATGGTTTGAATGTGATTTTTCCTCCAAAGGTTCATGTGCTGGAAGCTTTGTTCCCATTTTGGTGGTATTGAAGTAGTGGACACTTTAAAATGTAGGGCTTATTGGGAGATGATTAGGTCTCTGGGAACATCAACTTGGAATAGATTAATATAGTTCTCACAGGGCCCTACTTAGTTCCTCTGAGATCAGGTTATTGTGAAAAGAGTGAGCCTGGCACCTGAATTTCTTTGGATTCCTGTCTTGCCATGTGATCTTTCCCTCTCACTTGTGTTCCCACTATGATCCCATCTACCATGTTGTGATGAAACTAGAAGGCCCTTAGCAGAGCCAAGAAGATGCTGGTATGTGCTTTAGAAGATTCAGAAATGTAAGCTGAATTAACCTATTTTCTTTATTTTTAAGTATATTTTTTAATTGTAGATGTATACCATACCTTTATTTTTATTTATTTATTTTTATGTGGGGCTGAGGATTGAACTCAATGCCTCACCCTTGGTAGGCAGGCAGTCTACCACTGAGCTACAACCCCAGCCCAACCACTTTTTTTTTAATAAAAGTAACCAGCCTCACATTTTTTGTTATAGCAATAGAAAACTGACTCATACAACTTGTTTCTTCATTCTTTTAAATGAACTGTTTATTGAGCACTGTATTCATTTGCTAGGGCTGCCACAATAAAATACTGCAGACTAGGTGGCTTAAATAATACAAATTTATTTTTTCACATTTCTGGAGGTTGAAGGTCAAAGATCAAGGTGTCAGAAATGGTGATTTCCTCTAAGGGACATAGGGAAGAAAATGTCCAGGTCTATCTCCTTGCTTTGAAGATGGCTGCTGTCTTGCTGTCTCTTCACATGCATCGTTGGTATCTCTTTCTCATTTTCTAAAGACAACAGTTATATCAGACTATGAATTTACCTCAATGGCCTTATTTTAATTTAATCAGATTAGTGAAGACATCTCCAAGTATGGTTATGTTCTGAGGTACTAAGGGTTGGAACTTCAATATATGAATTTTGGGAGGATACAATTTAGCCCATTAACAAATACCTACTGTGTGCCAGTCACTGTTCTAAGCACTGGGAACAGGGCAGCAAGCCAAACAGATGACTATCCCTGCTCTTACTGAGTTTACATTCTAGCCAGGAAGAGCAGCAATGAACAAGATAAATAACTAAAATATGTAGTACTTTGAAATACGGTAAATGCTATGGAGAAAGACAGAGCTAGGAAAGGAGATAGGGAGTTCTTGGGCAGGGGCTGCAATTTCAAATAAGGTAGCCAGGGAAAACCTGTCTGACAAGTAGACATCTTGAGTAAGGACCTGAGGAGATAATAGAACAAGTCATGCAAATATCTGGAGAAAGATAATTCTAGGCAGAAAGAATAGCTGGTGGCAAGATGGGAACATATCTAGTTTGTTCAAGAGATGGCAAAGAAGTCACTGGGGCTGGTGTGGAATGATCAAGGGGAGTAGCAGGAGATGCACAGGGGATGGTGAGGCAGATGAATGTGTAAGGCTTAGTGAACCATTGCAATGACTTTAGCTTTTGTTCTGAGTGAAATGGGAAACTATTGGACAAACCATGGGTTACAAAGTCTGAATTAAGTTTAAAAAAATCTTTGGCTGCTGTGATAATAATAGACTGAAAGGGGGAAGGGTAGAAGCAGGGAGACCAATAAGGGGAATATTGAAATAATTCTTTCTTTGTACATCCTTCCTTGGTTTACCAGATCTAGACATCATTTATTGACTTCCTTCTCTGATAGATGGAGATTTAACTCACTTAGACTATAGCACTACCTCTCTTCCTAATACATCACTATTTTTAGTTCCTCTGTCTAGCTCCTTTCCATACAAACATCCATTTTAATCTGCAGATTTATTTTTTTGTTACATCTTATTGGTTGTCTTTGTGCCTTTAAATAAGATACCAAAAAAACCCTCTAATTTTTGTTCATCTATAGAAAGTATCTTTAAGATTCTATATTTACTAAAATTAGAATATTAGTGCTTCTATATATCCCTCCACCTCCTCTAATTCTGTTTTCTAACTTCTGCAAGCTATGTTTTTACATTGTGTGTTAACATGTACTTTATACTTTTAATTAAGTTTCCTGTGATTTTTCTCTAGGTTGGATCCCAAAAGTTGTAAATTAATAAATGTAGAGTTTATATTATTATGATTGTAGAAATATTTTTCAGTATAAAGATTGTGCCCCAATTACATTTTTTCTTCTTTATAGTTCCAATGTCATAACCTCCAATCATTGCTCTATATCATTTATTATTGTCATTATTGGAAAATAACATTTTGGGACAATTTTGGATATTCTTTAAATCCCTGCTTTTTTTTGTTTTTGTTTCTGCTGTAGACAGGCGAAATATATAGTTTCTTTATTATATCTCTGCTATCTTCCAGCTTTTTAAAATATTATTTATTGCTCAGAATAAATTTTATTCTTCTTGAAGCCCACTTCCCTATGTTAATTTTGTTGTTGGTAGCGGTGATTGAACCCAGCACCTTGCACATGGTAGGCAAGTGCTCTAACACTGAGTTACATCCCCAACCCTTTTTATTATTTATTGTGAGATGGTCTTGCTAAGTTTCCTAAGCTGGCCTTAAACTTGTGATCTTCTTGTCTCATTCTCTTGAGTAGTTATGATTGTAGGTATGTGCCATGGTGCCTAGCTTATGATGTTAATTTGAACTGATTTCTTCACATTTGATCCATGAACTTCTTGTATAACTTTTGTTTTTCCTGGCATTTCTTTATTGTCTTCCTTTTTGTTTGTTTCTTGTGTTCTGTGTCTTTATTATATCCCCAATATCCCTGGCTCTTAATCATACCATTTCTTTTGCAGACTTCCCTGGAGTCTTCCTTTTATGTTCTCTAAAGTCTCTTCTAAGACTGGTTAGCTTCATAATTGGCATTAATTCTTGTGTGTTCAGTTAATACCCTCACCTCCTATTTCTATCTTCCAGAAGTTTGTGGAATATATTATCATCTGATGTCCCTCTTTTCTTTGTGATGGTCTTATAGCTTTTCAATCTCTATCTCATAATTCTAATGGTATCTCAGGAAGGGGAGGAGATAAATGCATATAGTTATTTTACCATATTGAGTGAGAGGTGTACAGCTTTATAATAACCCTTAAGTCTTAAAATTAACACATGCCCCTTGCAACTAATTCAGACATAAATATGTGTATAATGCAAAACTTGAAGGTTTTCTCATCACTTCCATTCCTCAGAGGTAACCTTTTTTTCTATATATACTTCCAGACTCTTAAAGTAAGCATACATATATAAAATCACAAACACACACACACACACACACACACACACACACACACAGTTTTTTTCTATTTTAGAGAAGTTGGATTTTTAGATACCACTAGATGTTTAGATACTCATTTTTCAAATATAATGTATATTTGGGACACCTGGCATCTTACCACATAGATATTCAATTTTTAAGAAAATAGTTTTAATATAAAGTTGTTATTGAAAACTGGGCATGGTAGTACATGCCTGTAATCCCACTGACTGTGGAGATTGAGGCAGGGAGATCACAAGTTCAAAGCCAGCCTCAGCAACTTAGCAGAAACTTGTCTTGTAATAAAATAAAAATGGCTGAGGATGTGGCTCAGTAATAGATGGTCACTGGATTTAATCCCCAGTACCACAAAGAAGTTTTTTTTTAAAATTAGAATATACACACAGACATAAAAGTGATGATCTACTCTTTTTATATTATTATTATTATTATTAATTTTTAATCATGTTCTCTTTCTATGTTGCCAGGCTGGCCTTGAACTCAGAATCCTCCTGCCTCAGCCTTCTGAGTAGCTGGGTAATATTATTTATAACAGCTACATAGTACTCCACAATGAATGTGTAATAGTTAATGGACTTTTTGTTTGCTGATTTTTACAATGACAAACAATGCTATAGTGACCAAATTTGAGTATACATTTTTGAACATTTGTGCCAGTATTTTTTAGGGATATAAAATTCTTAGGTTAACAGTTATATAATGTAAAAACATTAAGAGGTATTGCCAAATAGCCTTACTGAAAGATTTTTTTTAATTAATTTACTCTTCTACCAACAGAGAAGAGTAAATTAATAAAAAGAGAGTACAACCACTTTAAAAAAAATTGCAGTTCTGGAGACTGAACCCAAGGCCTTGTACATGCAAGGTAAGTACTCTATCACTGAACTACACTCCCAGCCCAAAAGGGTACAATCTTTTGAGGCAAGCTCTCCTTAAGAAGATAGAGACTCTGCTATGCATAGTTGAGAATTTTACTCTGAACTGTTTTGTATTTATCTTTAATGATGGCACATGTTCTTTTTTCCCTTAGAGTATTTTAATTTCTTTGGAGGCTAGGATCATGTCATATACTCCATTGGTATTTCCCATAGTGCCTAGTACAGGCTGGGCAACTGTGGGTGCTCAATACGTACTTGATGATTGACTGATAAACCGGTTTATATTTTTGGAATACACAATGTTTTGAGGTCAGCTTCTGGAATGAGAGGGCTAGGCAGAGTCAGACGAGGGATGTGCCAAGAAAGTATCAAATGCTCTCACTTGGCCATCATGTTTACACCATAATCTGGGAAACTTATCTGTACCAATGAAGCACTTAGCACAATACCTGGTTCAGAGAAGGTCCTGAATAAATGGCCTCTATTGCTGTTATGATTTTTGTTTAGTGAGAGGATTGTCTTAGGGCTAGTATTGAGGGTTTAAGCATAACACCTAAAACTCTTCTGAGTGGAGTTAGAAATCCACAGATAAATCCAAATTGGGCACAAGCAGGAGAAACCAGGAGTCAGAGAGAGGGAAACAGGGGCTTGGTTTCTGACACCTGAAACAGAGTCTCAGTTGGATTGTGATGGACACTTTCCCTGCCACCCCAGATAGTTTTTATTGGCTTTTTTTCTACATTTGGCTTTCATGTCCTGGCATCTTAAAGATACTACTTAGCCTCAGAGAAGAGCCAACAATCCCAGAATAGTGCTATGAACACAGGAAGTGCTTAATGAGAGCTGTTCTATTTATCTCTCACCTGTTGATACAGATAGTGTGGCAGCAGTGTGGAGGGTTCACTTGAGAAGATGGTGCTAAAGAACAGCCATTGCCTAGAAGTAGTTTAACTGCCCAAGCTTTTTCCAATCACAGGGTGAGGTGAGGGACTGGGAAACCAAGCAGCCAGTCAGAACATTTGATACTTTCTTGGCACATCTCTCGTCTGACTCTGCCCTCTAAATTCAGCGATGAATTTAAAGGCTTTGAAAACATGGTGGAATATGGACAGCACAGGCTCTATGAAATAAGTAATGGGTCTCATTCTTCTTACTTCTTTATCTCCATTTGGCAGTGTGGCTGAAGGAGGGAAATGAGAGATGGCCATTGCATAGATGCCATTATAATATTCATTGATTGTGTTTTTCCTACATGCCAGACATTTATCCCCTTTATAACTCTAACTCTATGTGGTAGGTACAATTGTCTCTTGGTATCTGCATGGGGTTGGTTCCAGGACCCCTATGAATTAAAAAATCCACCAATGCTCAAGTCTCTCATATAAAATGATGTAGTATTTTTATATAACCTACATACATCTTCCCATATACTTTAAATAATCTCCAGATTATGTATAATACCAAATGCAATGCAAATGCTGTGTAAATAGGTGCTATGATGCATCATTTAAGGAATAATGATAAGAAAAGAAAGTCTGTACATGTCTAGTACAGGTGTAATTTTCTCAAAATATTTTTGATCTGCAGTTGATTGATACAAAGGGCCATCTGTATTAGCTTTGTTTGACAGATGGGGAAATAGGCTCAGAATGGATAAATTGTTTGCTGAAGGTTACACAAGGTATTAAGTTGCAACTTAATCTAGGATTTGAAGCTAGGTCTGTATGGCCATAAGACTTGTGCTCTTCCTATGCTACATACCATCCTGCTTCTTCTATGCCATCAATAATAGCTCAGGTCTCACAGAAAGAGATGTCGCTTAAGAATACTGGGCTGGTCATATATGGGCAGGGCATACTGTGGGTCTCTCTTTTGCTCATCAATTCATTCTACAAACGCATACTTTTTGTCTAGTTAGAAAGTAGGAAGAAGAGTATAAGGCAGGTAGGTGGGATGGGAAGGGGCACGTGTGTGGAGACGAAGGCAAGGAGACATAGGAAATTTTGGGCTAAAGAAAATAGAGGAAAAGTAGCCATCAAGAACTCAAAATCAGGGTGGAAAATGATTTTGTGTGTCTCTCCAGGGCTGTAGCACTGAATGGTCTCTGGAGCAACACTTACAGGCAAGCTTCAGCCCATTAGTGGCACTCAGGATCTGAGGCCTTCAACAGCATTTTATACCTACACACACACACACACACACACACACACACACACACACACACAAATGAACCATAAATATGGAGCCAGATTTTTAAACAAGCACTCCAGAATATATACTGCCATACCATGAACAATCTTATAAAATGGAGGGTTATACCTTGATTTTAGTGGTGTTTCTAGTGCTCATTGTATGATTATAACTCCCCTTCAAAAGAACCAACACTGATTTGGATGCATATAATGGGAAGTTTGTTGAAAAGAGAAAAGAAACGAAAAAAAGAAATAAAAATCTCAGTTTATAGTCACAATTTAGTTATGTATATCTATTAAGACTTTAAGGATTACATAAAATGATGTAATTATATAGAAGGAAGTGCTATGGAATGTTTTCCACATAAAATTTCCTTAATTTTCTTTTAGTCATGTGCATGATTAAAAAGATTGTAATAAACCAAGCCTGATTTACATAGCCATTTAATCCCAGAGGGAATGTGACCTAGAGCAGGGAGGGGCAGAGCTCAGGAATGCGTTGCTGTGACACATAGATTCCAAGACTTCCCAGGCTTCACTTGCACCTGAGCTATGGGCAAAGTATGTTTGGGTAGCTGCAGAGGCTTAGTTTTGACTGTTCCACAGTCAGAAGGATGGCAGCTGGGATGACCATGTTATTTCTAAGGGCATCTGATATACAGAGGCTTGGGAATCCAGAGAGTTGATGGGGCTGAGAGAAGTTCCTCTCCCTCCCATACCAAGTGTGTACAATCCCAGAACCCTCCAGAATTCAAAGGGGTGGAATGGGAAGCAATAATACTGATCATATGCTTCATAAGGAATAAACCAATGATTATAATCAGCATGAGTGCTCAGGAACAATAGAAGCTTTATAATGAAATAATTTCCTCTATAAATTAATTATAGCACATCTCTCATAAGAGAATTTTTTGATCCTTTAAATTTTTTTATTGAAAGGTGTCACAAAAGTGTCAAATATAATTATTGTCATGTAGCTTTTTGCTTCATACTGTATGGGATCCAAATACTGTAAAGTAGAAATAGTTCTTGACCATGTATGTGGTCTTTCATTAAAATCAACAACAACAACAAAAAAACTTCATTGGGAACAAGAGATTTGGCAGTATTTTCTGTACTAATTCCAAGTACTATCACTCTACAGAAACTTTTGTAAAGCTCAGGAAAACCTAGGCTGGTGATATAGGCACTCTCAACAGTATGGCAGATAAGGAGAGGCCACCTTGACTCTTATATTGCCTCTTACATTTGGAAGGCAAGAACCATCCTTGTGGAAAGAGACCTGATGTTTTGTAAAGTCTACACTATAAATATTGTGGTTCTCAACTCTTTTCCCCACTCCAATCTCAAACTTCTAAAGGATGTGACTCACTAGGATTGGTAGCAGTCACTCATGGTGGCAGTAACTGCAGATGGGGGTGGCAGAAGGAAAGGATCAATCTGGTTGGTTGGGTAGAAATTCTGCCTTGGATTCCACCTTAATTATCATAAGCTCTTCAAATCTAATAGAAATTTACAACATTTTTGGCAACCTTCATTATTCACCTGGAAGAATTTGTCATCTTAGTGGAATTTCTCTTAAGTCCCTTAATGTCAGTGAATTGTTTTTTGGTATTGTCAAAATTATTCTGTGGTCTTGAGGACAGTTATCCCTTTCAACTTCATTTTTATATTTATTTGTTTTGTTCTGAAAGCCTTAGAAATGCAGGCCACGGTGCCTGAGACAAAGGTGGGGTCACTGACTACTGAATGGGACTTGGGAGGAAGAAGACTCATCTTTATGCTGAGGAAGAGTAAAACCCGGAGTTATGGTTGATTTTAATGTGAATAGGACTGGAGAGGCCCAGGGCGGACCTAGTTTGGGGTGAGCATCCGGATCTGTGAGCTAGTGTTGGCTTCAGTATCTCACCATGCGTATAAGTAGGGGGAGATTGGTACCCACCTCTCTGTCCCATCAGCACTACCCTTCCCCTACGTCTTTGCGTAACTATGTTAATAGAAGTCAACACTTCACATACTGGCGCTCGGACCCCAAAGAAGCAGGCAGCGACTTGGCAGGTGGGCAAGTAGCAGGGAGATGGGTGGGGGAGTGGGAGGAGACACTGTCGAGTGGCGTCAGGAGTAGCCAATGGCAGTTCTGAGAAGGGGCGCCAGGGGCGGAGGCGCTGAGGCTGTTTAGCCAATGGAGAGCGAGCAACTACTGGAGCGACCTGGTGACGTGAGGAGCGTTCCATTCGGCCAGCGGTGGGCGGTTGCCACAGCTGGTTTAGGGCCCCGACTATTGGGGCCCCTTGTCAGGAGGAGGCAGCCTCCCGTCCGGGGAGAAAAACTCACTGCCACCTTTGGCAGCCGACGCGGTCCCTTGGGACAGTGCACTTCCTGCCCTCAGTAGCTGGCCGAGTTCGGTCTCTCTCGTTCAGGTAACAAGGGGTGGGGGTGGGGGTCTCTTGGACTCGGTTTGCGTGGTGGGCTGCCTCCCTTTCAGATGCACCCAGGCGCGGGGACATTGGCACCGCCCTTCTCAACTCGACAGCCACCAAGCCCCTAGCCCGGGTGACTACACGTGGCGGGGCGTGTGTGAGTGTGTACGAGTGTGTGGACGCGTGTGCGTGTGGATGCGGCGCGCGTCCCAACCTGCCTGGGGCGGTGGTCCGCTGCGTGGCAGAGGCAGGGCGGGCCTCCAGAGGCCGCGCCCGCAGCCCGGCCCAGGACTCGGGCCTTAGACGCTCGGCTAGTGGGTTGGTCGCTGCTTCCCGACGGATTTTGATCTTTGTTCTCCCAGGCCGGGTTCCCCTTCCTGGTCTCTCTCCTCCTGCTGGGCCAGTTTATCGGGAGGAGATTGTTTTCCAGGTTAGTTTTACACAAAGGAAGTGTTCTGTGCACCTCTGGTGCCCCCTCCCCTTTCTCAAGCCTTCACCTTCTCATTTCCTGGCTCAGCTCCTGGTCCCTCTTGGACCTTTGCCCTCTCCTGTCCGGGAATGATCTCCAGTTGGTTGTTTCTTTCAGTCAGTCGGGCTGCAGGCTTCCACCTCATTCTTGCGTGTTGTGTCAGTAAATAGAGGCCACAGCCCCACACCTGAGAGGGGGAGGATGGCAGTGGCCCAGCAAGGGTAGGCCTGGGAATTCAGGATGCTGAGCAGAGATTGTACTTAAGAAATGTCCCAGAAAGCGTCCTTATGACTTGTCTCAGCTGCCTGCCCCCACAACCACCCATCTCAGTTGCCAACCATTCTAGAATCTCTTCTGCTTAAGTCATGCTTTCACCTATAGGTCTGTAATGTGGTTTCATTAAGATTCCCACAAATGTTAGGCTAGACCAGCAAGATTATTTCATTTCCCGGACTCAGGAAGTTGTAGAGGGTTTGATGAGGGGAAATCTGTTTTGTGTAAATACAATATGTTGTATGTGTACAGAGTGTCCAGAACCTCCTACCCCTGCCAGAGGGCGAGTTATTCCCTGGTGTGATTCATACTTGAGTGGCTAACTGAAGAAGGTGAAGAAGTAGAGGAGGGAAGGGAACAGCTCCTTAAGGACAGAAACTCTACTATCATTTTTAGAGTCCTCTTAATGAAAACTAAAGAACACTGTGGTATGGTAGAAAGTGCCCTGGACTGGAAGTCATCGCCTTTTTTCTTTTTTGAGCTTTGCTTCTGTGATCCTGGATAAGTTGTTCCCTCTTTATGGTCTTCAGTTTACTCATTTACAAATAATGAGGATTATCACCTATAAAATCCTTTTTGTTCCAAAGTTCTGTGATTGTCAATTCATCAATATTAGTTTGGAAGCATACAGTTTAAGAAATGGTGGGCCACTTCTTTTTTGGAGAACTTTTAGTTGTTTCTCCTTTTAGAGGACAAACAGATTGGAAATTAACTTCCCCCATTTCCCCATTCCCATTCCTTTGGGCAGTGATCTTTTCTGCCTCTGGGACAGGAAAGTTGATCTGCATTTTCTTATTCTTACCTCATTTTTTTCCTTTTTGTGCTTTTCCTTAGGGCTAGAAATTGGACTTTTGATGATGTTTGACCCAGCAGCATCAATAGCAGGCAACGTGATTTTGAAGCTGGTCTCAGCCTCTGTTTCTTCTCTCGTGTAATCACAAAGCCCACTTTGGACCTGGAATTCCAATCATGTCTGTGATGGTGGTGAGAAAGAAGGTGACACGGAAATGGGAGAAACTTCCTGGCAGGAACACCTTTTGCTGTGATGGCCGTGTCATGATGGCCCGGCAAAAGGGGATCTTCTATTTGACTCTCTTCCTCATCCTGGGGACCTGCACACTCTTCTTTGCCTTCGAGTAAGTTTCCATTGAATTGCCTAATTATGATTGCTTTGATCCAGGGGGAAGAGCCTTCTTTCTGGGGAGTTTGCTGCTAGTTCTTGGATGACTTAAACAATGTCTGTAGTTGATACTAACTGAATTCATTGCTTTGTGGTTATAGCAGAGTATGTGCTTCCTACAAAGACTAAGACCTTTGATACCAATTTTATAGCACTGATTTGGGGCTACCCCTGACAAATTTGGGAATAAGGGAGATTCCTCCCCCTTTCAGTGGCAAGAGATTAGGGACAAACGGCCTCCTTTCCACCCTTCCCAAGTCTAGGGGTACTCTTGTTATTATAATACCACCCAACAATACTTAATCTGTTATTCTAGTCCCATTTCCTAGTCTCTAGCTCTCAGATAGCTGGTAAATTGAAAAGCCAATGGAATTGGGATCTCCAATTCACTGCATATTGGTTTCAGGCTCAGTAGTACCACAAACAAGCTGAGGGCATGGCACATAGGTGCTTCTTAAAAGTGAGTTACTCTTTCTTTCCCTCAAAATCACTCAATGTGCACTCTCTATTCTTTGTATGCCTGACACCAGCCTTGGAGTTATTTTTTTTTTCTGTGTTGTAATAGCTAGTACTAGAGCTACTGTTTGAAGTCTGTGTAGGTCACTTCTCTAGGGAGGTGGCCAGTTGGATTCTAGGGCACTGTGGCATGACTAGTGGGTGTGCTGAGAATGCTCTACACTCTAGGGATGAGAGCAGTGTTAATTGTTTTGGGATTACTGTAAGGAAGGCCTTGAGGAACTGGAGGTGTATGTATAGGCTGAGAGCCATACCTGATGGAAGCCTGCTGTGGTTCATTGTACATGGGTGACCTGGAAATGGAGCTCCCATGTTGGGGTGTGGTCAGGGTATATAGGAAGGGGCTCCTTGGCCAGGCTTTGTGGGTAATTAAAATGAGTTCTGGTCCCTTGGGGCTCATTTTGTCCCTCTCTATGGGCTATAGGCTTTCCCAGTGCATGCAGAGTATTTGGGGACTGTTTTGCCAGACTTTTTAATGATTATATCTGGCTTAAGTAATAGCAGGAGGGAGAGAGGCCCCAGTTTACACAGGGCTAGCAAAGTAAGGTCACTGGAGCTCTTTGTTAAAGGTCCTTTTGCTGTTGCTGCTGCTGGTATTGCTGCCGACTTTGTGGAGTATTTGGTGAAATCAGGCAGGTTGCTGAGGGCTTTTAGCTGCTTTCCAGTCTGAGTTTCATGGCTGAGTGTGTGTGTGCCCGTGTGCATGCACCACGTGCTTGTGTATGGTATAAGTGAGCATGTGCAGCTGGGCAGGCATATGCATGACAGGAAACAATTTGTTTTCATTCTTCTTGTCATTCTCTCAAGTTTCTTTTGCTTATTCCTGCCTTGCTTCTTGTTGGAAGGGCAAAACTGAACTCTGTGGTCATTCTCTCTCTTTTTGTCCCCCCTACCTCTGTAGCTACATTTTTATGAGTGAAATCATTCATGAAATTGATGAGACCTGCTTCCAGGCTCTGAATGAATTGGTAGCCCTAGGTTTAGGAAAGCTCTGGTTTGACTGGCCAGGGGAACTTGGAATTTGAAGCCATTGCTCTTTGGCCCGTTTTGTATCTTGGAGCCAGTGAGAGACTCTGACTTGCATCTCTTCCACTTAGGCCCCTGCAGGCCTCTGAAGAAAACTGCTATGGGATGAAGCTTATAATTAGCCAAGTTACTGTTTGACAGAGGCTGGTTGAATTTTCTTCCAAAACAACTTTCATCTGCAAATTATTTCTTTCATTTTTTTGGGTACTGGGGATTGAACTCAAAAGTGCTTTACCACTGGGGCTGGGGCTGTTGCTCAGTGACAGAGTGCTTGCCTAGTATGTGAGAGTCACTGGGTTTGATCCTTAGCATCACAAAAAAAACAAAAACAAAAACAAAAATAAAGGCATGCTGTCCACCTGCAACTTTAATTTTTTTAAAAAGTACTTTACCACTGAATTAGATCCCCAGCCCTTTTTATTTTTTATTTTCAGTCAGGGTCTCACTAAGTTGCTGAGGATGGTTTTGAACTTATGATCCTCCTGTCAGCTACTTGAGTTGCTGGGGTTATAGGCATGCGCCACTGCACCTGACTGCTTGCAAGTTATTTCTTGTGTTTTTCCTATACATGTGAAGGGTGTGGTTTTTTGTAAGACTCTCTTGAGTTCCAGCTGTCTACATGAAAGAGTAAATATTTTGAAGGTAGGGCTGGGAGAGGGAGGAGAGAAGGAAGTTAATATGTTAGCTAAGAAGGGGAATGGGGAAGTATAAATCTGACCAAATTTGAGAGGATCCTGATGATAAATTCTTTTAACTGAGAATGTAGAATCTGTGTTTGTGTGAGTGTGTGTGTGTGTGTGTGTGTGTGTGTGGTATCCTGACAAACAGATGTTTTAGTGACAGTGTACAGTGACAGGCTGTACAGGCACACTAGCATGCTTCTGAGAAATGAAGTGTCTCTTTCTGGTTGACCTTTTCCTTTGAGTTTATAATTTACTATTAACCACTTAGTAGACGGTAGGGTTTTGGGGATAGAATATGGATTTCATTGTCAGTATTAGAACTCAGTGAGATCCCAGGAAATCAGCTGAATTAGTCTCCTGCTTTCAGGCAGGTGAGGGTATTTGAATAGATGAATGGCTGTCTGTTTTCATTCTTAAATTGTCCAGGAGCATAGACTCCATATCCTCTAGCTGCTGCATTCTTGCCTTGTGGGAAGATAGTCCAAGTCTTGAAACATATCTGAATGTGCATTTTAGTTACATGGTCCTGCTTATAGCAGGTGCTTAGGAAAAAGTGTGAGTTGATTTATGGCTGCCTGAGGTACAACTCTGGATCAGCCAGATGGCTTGAGAAGTCTGGTTATGCACCTGGGTGCCCTTCAATGAAAAAAGTGCAGTATTGGTTAGTAGTTCCAGTAAATAGCCTCAAAGTTTTAGTTTAAAAAAATTTAGTTGTAAATGGACACATACTTTAATTTATTTATTTTTATGTGGTGCTGAGGATTGAACCCAGTGCCTCACATGTGGGAGCAAGTGCTCTACCATTGAGCTACAACCCCAGCCCTGTATTTTTAGGTTTTGCTTGTATGAATGTTGACTTTTCAAAGGAGAGAGCTGTAATTTTCAATGGAAATACAGAAGGTTGAATACATAAAACAAAACAAAACAAGAAAAAAAGGCTGGTCACCTGGGAGCCAGTGAGCTCTGTATTGTTAGAAGTATTTCTGAAGAAACTAGATGGCCATTCCTCAGGGAAATTGGGCTGCATAATCACTAACCCTCTTGCAACTCTGAGAACCTGAAATTGTGTATAACTTGGAGACTAGAAGATTCAAATACCAGTAGGTAGCTGTATTTAAATGTAGTTGTATTCCTGGTAAATGTATTTAAATTTAAAAGCAGAGTGAAAATTGTACAATGCTTGAAGAAGATGGATTTGCTAATTAATTCTCAAGGGGTGAGGTATTGAGGAATTGTGAGTGTGTATGCCAGTTTCAGCTTTAAGCACAGGAACCATTTTTAGTTCTTTCTCTTCAAACCTTGTCTAGCTTGTGTGGTGAACACATAGCCATTAATTTGGCCTAGAGTATCAGGACACTGTAGTGGAATGATACCAACAACTTGTGAGCTGTTCAGCTACTGAAAAATTATTGTAGTATTTGGTCATACTTTACTTTCTGATAAAGTATGATCCTTGGGCCAGGCATGATGGTGCATGCCTGTAATCCTAGACTCTGGAGGCTGAGGTAGGAGGATCACAAGTTTAAGGCCAGCTCAGCAACTTAGTGAGGCCCTAAGCAACTTAGCAAGATCCGTCTCAAAATAAATAAATAAATAAATAAATAAATAAGGACTGGAGATATAGCTCAGAGGTTAAGTGCCCCTGGGTTCAATCCCTGGTATTTAAAAAAAAAAAAAAGAAGTGTAATCCTAGGGAAAGGACCAAGCACAGTCTTCCAGAATTAGCTGCCTGGCTTTCTCTTTGAACTTTGTAACCTGACATCTAATATAGCCAGGGTCCCCAGATTTTTTTTTTTTTGTGGCAAGAATGACTATATGATTCTTGACCCCAGAACTAGAAGCAGTTGGCTGCTATGATCTGTGTTGATGCTCTCATATATGGAGGAAATCATAATAAGGTGCCATCAGACCAGTTTCTGTTGGACTGGTCCCCATTAATGCTTATGATGTGTACTTATTGGCAACTCAATCACTGAGTTGGATGAACTGAAAAAAGCTTTGTAACACTGCTTAGTAATCATCCCACTTCTTCTAGCCCATTCAAATTCGACTCCTTTTTCAAACTCTTTTAATTATAATAAATAATCACATGGCATTTCTTATATTTCTGAATTCTGTGATGATTATACTTTTTCCTTGTCCCCCAGAGCTAGAGGGGATTTTTTTCAGGGTCAGGAACTATCTCCTATGTCTGTGTATCCCCCACAGTGTCCTCCACTAGGCTTTCCATAGTAGATGGTCAGTAAATGTTGCTGAATGTATACATTCTGGATGCACTTAGAATTTAACAAAATTAACAGAATTTAACAGAATTACAGGATGGTAGAGTTGGAAAGGGCTTTGGAGAGACTCTGCATTCTTTTGTGAGTGAGGAAACCAGGCCCACAAAAGTGAGGTTGCTTCATTAGGATCAGTTGACCAACCAGTGTCTCTGTAGGGTACCGTCTTTCAATTCATGGCCCCCCTTTGGCTATGGGATGCTAAAGGAATTCACATTACTAAAGCTGTGCATGGTGGCAAATGTTAGATCAGCATATTCTGGGTTCTTGCTAGCTAGTGTGTGTGTTACCTAGGTTATTTGGGCCTCCCAAGCTTATGCTCCTAGAAAATGGAAGCATCTTTGTGGAAAACTGACAGCATTCCAGCATGGCCTTCTGGTAGTCTTGCAGGAGCCAGTGGCCCATCTCTAAATGGGAACTTAGAATATAAGGAGCTTTGTGAGTTAATGAGGGATCATCACCTCTGTGGCTGTTTCTAGGTCCTGCTGCTCCCTGAGGAAGGATTGGTTTAGATCTCCTGAGCAGTTTGCTTTCCTTTAACAATTCTTTATGGTTCCTTCATTCAAGAGTTCCTGTGTTAAAAAAAAAAAAAGAGTTCCTGTGTATATTTTCAGCCTCTTCTACCTTTGTGGTAATAAGTTTCATACTGTCAATCTCCATTGAATGCCTCTCTCATCTTTTGAGAATGAGTCTTAATTGAGTATAGTGAATCTCTATTTTGGGAAAAGGAAGCACAAAGAACAGGGATGTCCCCGAGCATGCTAACATCAGTTGAAATGTTTATTGAAGGAAGGAAGAGACATCCTAAATCTTCCTCCTCAGATATGCCAGAGCCAGCATTCTATTTAAGAACAAATGAGGCACCTCATGCCTCTTGCAATAGCAAGAAGCTAGCTGATTCAGGGTAATTAGTGGGATGTTTTTGGAATGGAGCAATGAGAAGATAGAGGTCTTATGATAATGATTAGAGAAGGCCAGTTAATGGATGACCTTAGAATACTGGCCTGTGGAGTTTGGGGCTTAATATTGTTGGCAGCAAGGAAGAAATTGTTCTTAGTTCTTAAGCAGGGGTATAATATAATTAAAAATTGAAATTTGTTATTATAACTGAAATTTGGCAACTACTGAATAGATTTGTTTGGACACAGATTTAAAACTTCCTCTGTGAAAAACATAGCTTGTCACCTCAAAAGTAAAAATGCCTGTTTGGTTAATTTTCTCCATTGCTACCAGAGCAAAAGAGGGTTATGCCTTTTCCTCTGGCCTTCACATAGCATTACATAATAAGGCTGATTTCAAGTTTTGTTTTTAGTGCTAAAGTAAACTTTTTTCTTCTCAGTAGACTCTGTCATAAGAAGAACTTTGAAACTGTCTTCTAGGGGTTCTACATGTTTATTATGCTCTCGAGGTAGAGTCTTAATCTGTGTTGGGCCATTGTCACAAACTACCAAAGACTGAATGGTTTGTAAGCAACAGAAAATTATGTCTCATAGTTCTGGAGGTTGCAGAGTTCTAAATCAAAATGCTGGTAGATTTGGTGTCTGGTGAGGGTCCAATTCCTGATTCATAGATGGCTCTCCTCTTGTTGTATCCTCATATTGCAGAAAGGGTAGAAGGGTCCTCCAGGGTCTCTTTATTTTTATAAAGGACACTGATCCCAATTGTAAGGGTGGAGCCTTAGGTGACTGAATCATCTACCAAAGGCCCACCCCACCTCCAAATACCATTACATTGGGAGTTAAGATTTCAACAGGAAATTTTTGGGGATATGAACATTCAGTCTAGAGCAGGTACATTGTAAGTAAGAAAACAGCCCTCTATTCATATCAGGGAGGACTTAAGCAAAGGCTTATCCCTATCATGTTGGACCAAAGGGCATCATGGGGCTCTGATCTTGGGTCTTTCCTGATGTTCCAAACACAGCTCTTCTTTAAAGCAATCCTTAATAACAGCCATTGAAGCAGTTGTAGGCAGCCCCCAGCTCTCCAAGACAGCTCTTTTCTGACCACTTATAGTCCTTTGAGTTTGAATCACTATTCTATCATTTGATTATTGGTCTTATTTTTTAGCTGTTTCATGTGTTTATGTTTTTCCCAACAAAATTAACTCCTATTTCACTTGTTCTTCATTTGTTGGACCAATAGATACTTGCTGGCTGATTGATTGCACTGATAAAAAAACAAACAAAACATAAAAATCATAGCAAGAAAGCTATTAGGGAGACTTAGAAGCAGAATATTTTATAGAACACCAATTCAGACTGCCAGTCTATGAGGCATAGCCCTGCCATGGAATCTGTTTGGTCTCTTTACAAGCTCCACTTATGAATCTCTTTTGAGTTTTTTCATGTGAATTGAAGTCTGTGTCATTATCATCATCACTTCAATGAATTAGCATGCTAGGAGTGGGGGATGGGACATGACGTACCAGCCCAGCCTGGCACTGCTGGTTACTGCTGATCAGTACCACCATGTAGCCCATAGGGACATATGGGAATCCAGTTGTCTAGCCCAGCTATGGAAGCTTGAGGCAGGTCAAGAAGTTGGTAGATGATGACTTAAAATGATGTTTTCTCTTTAGGTGGCAGAAATGAAGACTTAGTGGGAACGTGATTGCATTTATAAAATTCACAAGGGATAACTGGAACTTCTAATCCCCTGGAGGGAGAAAGGCCTCTTGGTACTTGGAAAACAAAGAAAATTTTGTTCCCAGAAGTGTATGGATATCATTATCCCAAGAAGTGATATAGAAAGAAAGTACTAGGGGGTTTCAAAACCAATTAACTTAAATTCATTGGTGACAAATCTGGTCATTCTCTAAGACAAATTAGTGATGTTTGAAGATATACAAACATTACTTATTTTTGGGAATTACCACCAAACCTTCACATAGTTTATTCCTGCTGGAGGCTAACCTCCAGTTTACTGCAATCATGGGATTAACCTAGGGGGGCATTGATTGACAAATACAAATTATATATGTTCTTGGTGGATAACACAATGTTTTGATGTGCATGACTAACTCAAGCTATTTAACATATGCATTATTTCACATACTTGTCTTTTTGTGATGAGAACATTTCAAATCTCTCTTAGAATTTTAAAATATATAATAATTTTATTAACTATAGTTACTATGATGTGCATTGGATCTCTTAAACTTATTCTCCCTTAATGAAATTCTGTGTTTTTTGACCAACATATCCTCTCAATCCTTTCACCATAGGTTTTTTTTTTTTTTTGGTACCAGGAATTGAACCCAAAGGAGCTTATCACTAAGCCACATCCCCAGCCCTTTTTATTTTTTATTTTGAGACAAGAGCTCTCCAAGTATAGGATCTCGCTAATTTGTTGAGGTTGACTTTGAACTTGTGATTCTTCTGCCTCAGCCTCCTGAGTCATTGGGATTATAGGTATGCACCACTACCCCTGGCCAGGCTGGTCTTGAACCCATGAGCTCAAGTGATCCTCCCACCTCAGCTTCCCAAATACCTGGGACTTCAGGTGCATGCTACCATGCCTGGCTTAGGGACTTAGGGAGGTTTTTTTTTTTTGTACCAGGGATTGAATTTGGGCACTCGACCACTGAGCCACATCCCTAGCCCTATTTTGTATTTTTTATTTAGAGTCATAGTTTTACTGAGTTGCTTAGTCCTCGCGCTTGCTGAAGCTGGCTGTGAACTTGCAATCCTCCTGCCTCAGCCTCCTGAGCCACTGATTACAGTTGTGTATCACTGCATCCAGCTAGGGAAGAGTTTTTAAATAATAAATTTTGAAAGCCAACACTATTGGTTGTAATTCACAATCACTGCTGATTTTCGAAGTTTCCTCTTACTTGGAAGTAGAAAGGCCTACTGGTCCCACATCTGCTTTCCCAGTCACACCCACTCACTAGAGACAACCGTCTGCCAGTAGCCTCATCTCTGGAGGAGAACAATACAATGAGCCTGTTGTATACTTGTTGACATACAGAGTGGATTGTTTTAGCAGGTGCAGAAGATAGTCTGTGTGGAGATTACAGAGACCTTTATCCTTGATAGCATAGCATAATTCAAAATCTAAGTTGTCCTTTGTCTGGTTTACAAGCAGGTGTTGGAACTGTACTTGGTTAAGCTTGGATCCTTCTGTGCAAGGGAGCAGCATTAATTTTGAATTTTTTTTTTTGGTGGCTGTTCCACTTGTTCTATACCATTTTCCTTTAATAAAAAGAAATAAACTCCCTTTGGTAGCTGATCAGATAGCTCTGCTGTGTGTGTGTGTGTGTGTGTGTGTGTGAGAGAGAGAGAGAGAGAGAGAGAGAGAGAGAGAGAGAGAGAGAGAGAGAAGAGAAGAGAGAGATACTGGGGATTGAACCCAGGGGTGCTCTACCTCTGAGCTACATCCCTAGTACTTTTTATTTTTTATTTTGAGACAGGATCTCATTAAGTTGCTGAGTCTGGCCTCCATCTTAAAATCCTCCTGCCTTAGCCTCCTAAATTGCTGGGATTACAGCACCATGCCTGGTTTATAACAATACTTTTTGTTTTTTTGTACTGGATATTAAGCCCGGGGTGCTGTATCACTCAGCTAGATACCCAGCACTTTTTAGTTTTGATTTTGAGATAGGGTCTCACTAAGTTGTTGAGGCTGGTCTTGAACTTGCAATCCTCCTGCCTCAGTTTTTCAAGTTACTGGAATTACAGGTATGCACTAATGCTCCCAGCTTCTGCTTTTTTTTTTTTTTTTTTTAAGATTTTGATTGGAGACTATATACTCAGGGTAGTTTGAGTCCTGGAAATATTACTTCTTTGCTTTTTTGAAGTTTTCTTAGGGATGGGCAGTGACTAGGAAGATGGCTATTTTCTGTTAGTGTAGTGATTTCACTTGTCTTGTTCATGAAACAAAGCCTTATGCTTCTCCTGTATCCTTTGGTCTTGAATAAGTGGCAGTGATCTTCATTTCTGAATTCACTTTTTGACTATGTGTTTCTGTGAAGGGGAGCAATGGAAAAGAGAGTAACCCACAAGCTAGTGATATGTATGAATTTAGTTACCCTGAATTCAGCTGATAGATCCTTCAGTTCTCAATTTTCCCCCTACTCTTGGCTTTTAGGAGAAGGATATAAATGATTAAAAAGCAAGCTAAGGCTGGGCATGGTGGCACACGCCTGTAATCCCATGACTCAGGAGGCTGAGGCAGGAGGATCACAAGTTCAAGGCCAGCCTCAGCAACTAATCAAGGCCCTAAGCAACTTATCGAGACACTGTCTCAAAATAAAAAAGGTCTGAGGATGTAGCTCAATGGTAAAGTGCCCCTGGGTTCAATCCTTGGTACCAAGAAAAAAAAAGCAAGATAAGAGCAAGGATTGTGTTAAAAACAAACAAGCAAGCAAACAAACAGAAAAGCCACTAAAATCATCTTCCAGGTTCAATTTTCATTCACCTTCATCACAAACTGCCTCGCCTAATATAATAGTTGGCTTGCTCCCTCCATGCAGTTGTGTGTGACAGGGAGGCAGGAGAAGGATCTCACGGGAGTTGTTCAGCAACTGCAGCAAATGTACAACCTGGGGTTAAATGTTTGCCTTGAATGGACTGCAGCTTGCTTACTCCCCATGCTGATGAGCTAAGCTTTTTCCTTAGCTTACTTTCTCTGCTCTCCTTCTGCTCCTTGCTCATCCACTTATAGTCTGCCTCTAGTCAAGATCTCTTTTTTTCAAGGAGAAATGTGCCTCAGGAGGAGGATAAAAATAGGCCAGTGATAACTCTCATTGGATATTCCCATTCATTTGGTTTGAAATTCTGTTCAGATCAACAAGTATTTATTGATAGCTTCTTTTCCCCTTACATTTATTGGAGTGTGAGAAATATAGAATCATGATGATAATGTTAATGGCTGACATTTATTTAGCATTTACTATATGTCAAGTGCAGCTCTAAGCACTTTATGTGAGTACATTTGATCCACATGGTGACCCAGTAAAGTACTGTTATTATCCTCTTTTTATTGAAAAGGAGACTGAAGTTAACTAACTCACCCAAGTAGGAGCTGGTAGAGCCAGGATTCAAACCCAAGAGTTTCTGGTCCAGTAAGACCAGTTTCTTGCTCTTATGAAGTCTAGTTGGGAGAGATGTAATCAACATGCTGAGAAACAGCTAGGAAATAATACAGTGCTCTGGCAGTGAGGGTACAGGGAGTAGAGAAGGGAGAGATGAGCTTAGCATAGGCCTTTTGGAGGAGGGAAGACTTCTCTAAGTTCCAAATTCTTCATCTATCACATAGGTTGTAAGGGAATCTACCTCATAGATTTAGGGTGAGAATTGGATGAGATGTGTATTTAAAGAGCTTAATGGTAGTGCCTGGCATATGGTGAATACTCCATAAATTGTGATTGTGATGATGACAGGAATGTCTCTAGGACCTGAAAGGTTGAAATAGCCAGAGAGGAAGAGGTGTATTATGAGGAAAGAGAGGAGTGAATATGCCTTTGTGAAGAGTTTCTAAGGGCATATAGTTTTCTTTTTCACTTGCTGATGGTCATTAATCACCTACTAGTTGAGCTAATTGAGGGAATGAATATTTTCAGCTTATCAGCAGCCTTGAGTCTTTTTTTAAAATGTGGTGCTGGGGATTGAACCCTTCACCCATGCTAGGCAAGCGCTCTACCACTGAGCCACAACCCCGGCTCCACCCTGAATCTTTTCACTGGTCTTGAAGCATGCTAAGATACCCTCTGACGCTGCGAACTTACTTCCTGATTGATCCTTTTCTCTCCCTCCTCATCAAGCTTAACCCTAATGCCAGATGAGTGGGCATTAAAAGCCCTGGACATTCCCAGAGTGGGATCAACTTTGGTGCTTGCAAATCCAGGCTCAATTGTTTGCCTGTCCTTAGTGGTTGTGATCCTTTGCTGAGGCAGAGGAATTGTGGCTCTCAGTAGGTTGATAGAAGGCAGAGGTTAGCTTGGGGATAAGGGAGGTCCTTTGAGACCATAGGTGGCATCAATCAATTGAGTATTTGTTGAACTCATACTATGTGTTAGGTGCTTAGAGTAATTCAAGAGAAGTAAATAGTATGGTCCCTGCCCATGAGGTACTGCTGATTTTGTTGTGGATACCAGATTGACATACTTGTTACAATTGGAAATCACCTTAAGATAGGTATAATTAAATGTTGAATTGCTTGCTTTCTTCAGGTGTCGCTACCTGGCTGTCCAGCTGTCTCCTGCCATCCCTGTGTTTGCTGCTATGCTCTTCCTTTTCTCCATGGCCACACTGTTGAGGACCAGTTTCAGTGACCCTGGAGTGATTCCTCGGGCCCTACCAGATGAAGCAGCTTTCATAGAAATGGAGATAGGTGAGTCTCCCAACCAGCTGGCAAACTGCTGTGCAGTGGGTGGCCCTATTCAGTAAGGGGTGGAATCATAATAGTGGTTGCAGATTCAGTCTGCTATTCTAGCCTTTTCTTTCTGAGATCCTGACCACCCTGAGAATTTGGTAAGGCAGGTATAGAAAGATTCTAAAGTCACATGCTTTGTCTTCCCTATGTTGGGTTGCATTGCAGGAAGGATTTATTAACAAAGTCTGGCTGCATTGTGCTGACGAGGATCATTTTTTACTTTTCTTTTTTTAATATTTATTTTTTAGTTGTACCCAATACCTTTATTTTGTTTATTTATTTTTATGGGATGCTGAGGATCGAACCCAGGGCCTCACACGTGCTAGGTGAGCACTCTACTGCTGAGCCACAACCCCAGCCCTCATTTTTTACTTTTCTTGGGGAGGTCACCAGCATTTTTTTTTTTTTGACAAATGCTGTAAACCGTCCTCCATTAACTATTTTTTTATGTTACTGAGTATTGTACCCAGGGGTGCTTTACAACTGAGCCACATTCCCAGTCCTTTTTACTTTTTTATTTTGAGACAGGGTCTCGCTAAGTTGCTTAGGACCTCACTGAGTTGCTGAAGCTGGCTTTGAACTCTTTTTTTTTAAAGAGAGAGTGAGAGAGGAGAGAGAGAGAGAGAGAGTGAGAGAGAATTTTTAATATTTATTTTTTAGTTCTCGGCGGACACAACATCCTTGTTGGTATGTGGTGCTGAGGATCGAACCTGGGCCGCACGCACGCCAGGCGAGCGTGCCACCGCTTGAGCCACATCCCCAGCCCTGGCTTTGAACTCTTGATTCTCCTGCCTCAATCTCCTGAGTTGCTGGGATTACATGCATGTGCCACTGTGCCCGGCTAAACTATTTTTATATGCGTGCACATACATATAATTTTGGATGTAATTTCGGGGATTCGTAGATCTTCCAAAGCATCCTGGATCAAGAATTCCTGTTTTAGGAATTCTTACAGAGACTTTAGGAATTCTTGCAGAGGTGAAAAGGGGCAACTGTACTGCCAGGAACCACTGAGAATTCCAGGAGAGGTAAGGGAAGCGATTGCAGGTTCAGTAGTGTGCAGTCTGCTGCTTAGATGAAGAATCTTTGGGAAAGAGATTAAAATGCTACACCATGAGGAGCCAGAATGGTTTTGTGAATTGAAGCAGAACATCCCAGGATTAGAGAGGGGATATCCTGGAAGCTCACAGTGGGAAAGGAGTCTGCAATACAAGTACTGGGGAGGTAATGAGTCCACGCAACCAGCAGCGATGACTATCTAAATGGTTCTCAAGTTTGGCATCTCAGTAGCTTGAGTCAGCATCTCAGCCAGATAGAGTAGAAGAAAGGGACCCATGATTTTAAGCCTAAGAAGCTATGCCATGCCAGTAGAGTGCCTACTTGTGGCTAGTCTTTAGTTCTTTGAGGCTGCTTTCCAGGCTTCCATTCTTTTGTGTAATGCAAAAGAATTTTATTTGTTTTATCTGTGTTTTCCCCCCAGCTTCTTAGTGGATTCCTTTTTGAAAAATCAAGCCTGCTTTTGTTGAGCTAAAGAGAAATTGATTTGTGTGCATGTGAGCTAGAACTACTTCAGGTTGGGATGAGGGTGGGAATAGTGGAAAGAAAGCAGAGATGAGGTGTGTTGGCATGGCTGCAGTTCTGGGGAGACCAGAGGGTAGAACTGGGATTAGTTAAGAGTAAGACAGTGAGGAGGAGTTATTAGTGCTGTCCCCAGCCCCTGTCTTGTCATTCTTCTATATTTCCCCTTTCCATTTACATATGGAGAAACTTAACTTGTCTCTTAACATCTCACAGCAGGTCAGCAACAAGGATAGCTCTTTTCTGCCCCATCACTGGGCCTAGGGCCCAGATTCAAGCTGTCATGTTGTGACCTCTGCATTTAGCATGTTTCTCCAGATAGAAGAGTGCATTCTTTAGTTAATGTGTATGTTTATATTAGCAAGTATTTGTCAGTTTACATTCAGCCCCGTACTGGGTATGCTGTGTGTGTGTGTGTGGGGGGGGGGAGAATTCATGTGATCTCTTTTCCTCATAGCACCTCTTGGGGAGAGTGAACCATGAACTCTGTTTCCCAGGTGCCCTCATGTAAAGCATATGCAAGGGAATATTAAGGTGGCATGCTGGCACTTGTATCATCCCCTAATGAATAGCAGTCCCCATCCTTTTAAGACTTGTGACACACTGTTATTGTTTGATTTTACAGCACCTACCCCACTCTGCAGAAAAAGGAAAAATGTTCCATATGGTAGATATTTTTAAATTCAAAGTGAATTGGAAAATATTCTGTTTTTAGAATTATACTGCATGGCAAGGGCACAACGAGACAGGGACTCTCATATGCTGCGGAAGGGCAGCATGAAAATTCATAAATCTGTCTGGGAAGCAGTTTGGCAATAAGTAACATAGGCTTTAAGAGTTTATACCCTTTGACCTGGTAATTAAGGGTTTGCTAAAGGTTTAGCTAGAAGAAATAATCAAATATTTTAAACAAATCACCTTAGAAGCACTTTTAGTGTATCGTTTTTCTTTTTAATATGAATATAGCTATTTTAATGCTAGAAACTTCATATGTTACTGCTCAGACATCTACATGCCTTTATGCTTTAGAAATTAATTTTAACACATGAATATATTCTTGGGGAAGGAAGAAGGGGACTAGGATTGAGTGATCAAAGAAAATTGAAGCTTTTGTCTGCAATGTTCTATGTTTTTGCCTGCAGTATCATTTAAATAGTAAAAACTCAGAGACAAATGCCTAACAATATGAAATTGGTAAATAAATCATAGTATATGCATATCATGGAATATTGTTAATAATGCTGTTTTAGAAAAAATTAACAACCCTGGGTAAGTGCTCCCAGTTTAATGTTAAGTAAGTAATTCATAGTACAAGATTGCATTTATATGATCTCAAATTGTTAAAAGTCATGAATGTTTATTTATCTGTTAAGAGAAGAAGATATGCCAAAAGGTGTGACTATTTCTGAGTTGAGAGACTGTCAGTAATTTTTATTTTTCCTTATATATATTTTTTTCAAAAACATATTATTCTTATTTTACTAATTATTTTTTCTATTACCTATCTTTTTATGCATGTATTTTATTTTTGTAAGACAGTGTCTTTTTTGTTAGATAGTGTCTTAATCCTATAGATTTTTAGAATTTTGCAATATACTATATTTTCTTGTGCTACCATTCATCTACATTGTTTTAAATGGCTGCATAATGTACCATTCTGTGCATTAATTTATTTAACCAACTTTCTATTGGGACACTGATGTTACTTAGTTTCTCACTATCAAAAAGGACTCAGAAAAATCTTTTTTTTTTGTATCAGGGATTGAACCCAGGGGCACTTTACCACTGAACCACATACCCAGTCCTTTTTATTTTAAATTTTGAGATAGGGTCTTGCTAAGCTGCTTAGAGCCTTGCTGAGTTGCTGAGGCAAGCCTCAAACTTGTGAGCTTCCTGTCTCAACCTCCTGAGTTGCCAGAATTACAGGTGTGTGCCATCATGCCTGGCAAATCTTGTATGAACATCTTTTGCATTTGTTTTTGTAATTTTGACAAGCTCCTTGTAGTGGACTTGCTAGGTCAAAGATTATACATATTTAAAATTTGGTAGCTGCTTCTGTGTTGCTCAATGGTATGAAAATGACTTTTTCCCACTTTTGCCTATGTTAGGTATTTTTATTATTTTTGATATTTGTTAATATTACAGGTGGAAATGTTGTCTTTGTGTTTTGATTTTTATTTATCTGATTATTAGTGAAGTTGGATGTTTTTGTATATTTTTTGCATTTCCTTCCATGAATGTTTTTCTTTGTAATCAAACACACAAACAACAACAACAACAATAAAACTTGAGGAAATTCTTTTTTCACAAGTACATAACAAAATTTCATGGTACTCAGTGAAGTTTGGTGGAGGGGGACACTGTGTGATGTTGAAATTCTGTCTAGAAATGGTCACCTGGAGAAGGTAGTAGACCTAGGGAACTTTTGATGATCCTCACTGCTTTTGGAGAGATGGTGAGGTTTTGGTGCTTACGTAATGGCTAGTAGTGAGGTTAAACTGTCTTTACTGATTTACAGAAGCTACCAATGGTGCAGTGCCCCAGGGCCAGCGACCACCCCCTCGTATCAAGAATTTTCAGATAAACAACCAGATTGTAAAACTCAAATACTGTTATACATGTAAGATCTTCCGGCCTCCTCGGGCCTCCCATTGCAGCATTTGTGACAACTGTGTGGGTGAGTAAAACCAACAGGATATTGCCTGGGGGGAAAACTGAATTGAATCGGGGGTCAGGGTGATCACCAGTTCTTGGGAAAAGGCAGTGGAGGGCTGGGATAGTGGCTCAGTGTTAGAGCGCTTGCCTAGCATGTGTGAGGCCCTGAGATTGATTCTCAGAACCACATACCAATAAATAAATAAAATTAAAATTTCATCAACAACTGATAAAAATATTTTTTAAAAAAGTCAAAGGAGGTGAGAAGATAGATTTAGCTGGGAAACAAGGTAGATTTAGATAGGAAAGAAGCTACTGCACAATGGTAAATCGATTATACCTGTGTACACCAAATCATAATTTAAAATCCTCTAGTCTAAAATGGAAACAATCAAAGAAAACCCCAAACTCTTTGGTAAATAGGAAAATAAACTTTACCTGTTTCTGAAATCTAGATTTCCTCCACTGGATCCAGGTCATGTGGGGCCCTCCTTACATAGAGGGAGGAGCATCCTTGACCACTGGAGGGCAGTATTGAGGAAGGGAGGCCTATGTCACAGTAGTATTCCCAAGAAGAAAGGTGGTAGCATTTATATAGTTCCTACTATGCACTAGGTACTGTACTTATAATACCCCCACCCCAAAGTTGGTATTATCCCCATTTAACAGATGAGGAAATAGTGAAGTACCTTTGTATAAGCTCATGTGATTAGCATGAGATGAAGCTGGAATAGATATAAAAAAAAGCCCTCATTTTTCACTGTAGTGCGGCCAGTGTAGGTGTACGTGATTCACCTATGCTTCCATCCATATGTATGTAGCTTCCTTGTAAACACTGCCTACTATGTGGTAAACCCTGGGAAGGATCAGAAACAAGCAATGTGCTAATTGATAGGCACATGTGTAACATTGCTTATATTATTATTATTATTAGGGATAATTCCAACATTCTACATGCCATGCAGCATGTCCATGGTCCTTGCTTTCTTCTGACTAGCCAATTCATTAGCCAAAGCGTGGAGAAATATATCTTGCTTTATTTGGTGGAAATCTATATATAGGATAGGATTCTATAAATCGAAACTCATTTTTTATTTTTTTGGTACCAGGTATTGAACTCAGAGACATTAAACCACTGAGCCACATACCCAGCCCATTTTATTTTTTTTTTTAATTTTTGAGGCAGGGTCTCATTGAATTGCTTTAGGACCTCGCTAACTTGCTGAGGCTGGCTTTGAGCTCACGATATTCTTGCTTTATTCTCCTGAGATGCTGAGATTACAGGCATGCACCACCATGTCTGGCTTTAATACATATTTTTTTTAAAGAGAGAGTGAGAGAGGAGAGAGAGAGAGAGAGAGAGAGAGAGAGAGAGAGAGAGAGAATTTTTAATATTTATTTTTTAGTTCTCGGCGGACACAACATCTTTGTTGGTATGTGGTGCTGAGGATCGAACCTGGGCCGCACGCATGCCAGGCAAGCACGCTACCGCTTGAGCCACATCCCCAGCCCTTTAATACATATTTTATTTTATTTATTTTTTAAAAATATTTATTTTAAAGTTTTAGGTGGATACAATATCTTTATTTTATATTTATGTGGTGCTGAGGATCGAACCCAGTGCCCCGCACATGCTAGGCGAGCGCGTTACCACTTGAGCCACCTCCCCAGCCCAGTAATGCAGTATTTATTACACAGTAAATCCTTTTTAAAATAATTTATTAATTTTAATTAGGTATATATGACAGCAGAATGCATTTTGATTCACTGTACACAATTGCAGCACAACTTTTCATTTCAGTGATTGCACACGATGTAGCATCCCATCATACGTGTAGTCATACATGTACCTAGGGTAATGATGTCCTTCTCATTCCACAGTCTTTCCTGCCCCCATGCACCCTCCCCACCCTCCCTCCCCTTAGACCAATCATAGTTTTTCCATTTTTCCCATGCCTCCCCCACATGGTAAATTCTTACAGGTTCTAGAATCTGTTTCTGGGCTTTTCCCATTCCACTGAGCTATGCCACACTATTTTAAGTATACTATAATTTTATATGTTTAATAAATGAAGATCAAGAAAAACTACACTACTAATTTTTCAAAATTCCCTTTACTATTTTCAACTATTTATTCTTCCTGAACTTAGGAGGCCCACCTGTTAAGGTTTTTAATTGGAAAAGCAATGTCTCAGCTCTTAACTGGCAGAGTGAGAGAGATCACTTAACCACTTAGAGCCTTAGTTTCTTTATCTGTAAAATGGGAACAAGAGTGTTCTTTTAACTTCCCATGTGATTATGGGGATCAAATGAAATGACTGTGAAAATATTTTGAAAAAGTAAAGGCTGAAAATACATGTTTTTCACAATTGAAGGCAATGACTGGAATCTTTGAATTAGGTGAACGGTGGGGTTGCTTTTGTTCTGGAGGCTTTGGTATTGGACTCTTGTCTTTTTCCCACAGAGCGATTTGACCATCACTGCCCCTGGGTGGGGAACTGTGTTGGAAAGAGGAACTACCGTTACTTCTACCTCTTCATCCTTTCTCTCTCCCTCCTCACAATTTATGTCTTCGCCTTCAACATCGTCTATGTGGCCCTCAGTGAGTATGCAGGGCAGTTACTGGAGTGGGGGTGGGGAGGGAGAAGAGGTGAAGACAGCTTTGGGGGGTGGTTGGGTTTCTGGTGGGACTTTTGCCATTATGAAGCACCTCAGGTCTGATTAGAAATGAGCACTACTGTTTGCCCTGGAGCCAGGCTGCTGAATTCAGCGCACATCAATAATTATTTACCAAGTGTTTCAGCCTTCTCTCTGACCCTGTGTTGAAGACCAGGGCCATAATTACTGGTCTATATCCAGAGTACTGGGCATTTCGGGAGTGATCTCAAAGTTTGGGGATGTATTTTGGCTCACTGCATCCTTTTTCCCCCTTGTGCTAGGCAGCAGAATGGATTCTACCCAAGAAATGTCTTTTAGTAACTTGGGTTTCACTTTGGAGATAGAAAATACACACCCACATCATATACACACACCAACAATCTAAGGGCAAGTGGGATGTGGAGTTAAGGGAGTAAACTTGATCAAAACAACTTTTTGGAAAGATAGGAGCTCTGAGATGGATTTTGCACAAGGGAGGGACCCTGATAGGTGAGGAGAGAGGATTTTTCTTTTTTTTTAAATTTTTTTTAGTTGCCAATGGACCTTTATTTTATTTATTGATATGCGGTATTGAGGATCGAACCTGGTGCCTCACGCATGCTGGGCAAGTGCTCTGTCACTGAGCCACCACCCCAGCCCGAGAGAGGATTTTTCTTGACTATTTCTGGTTTCTTTCATCTGTTATTATCTCCATACATGTCCATATTTGGGGGCTGGGAAAAGGGATGGAAGCCTGATGGTTGGCTTCTGCCCAACTTTAGTCTGTGTCTGGCCCTGCATTGGAAATGTGAACTCCTCAGTCAAAAGAGTGCCAGCTTGGAAAGGAGACTCTTCACCCTTGCTTGAGTGTGAGCCACTCTTTTGCCAATGTGGAACATGGGATATGGAGGGAAGGAAATGAGTGGGCACTAGGATACTTTGTCAGACTACTAAAGTCTCTAATTTTTCTGTCTACTCCTCCTCCCAATTTCACAGAATCCCTGAAAATTGGATTCTTGGAGACGTTGAAAGAAACTCCTGGAACATATCCTCCCCTGGCAGTATGTCCCTGCGAAACCTTCTTAAACTACTTTCCAGCATGTCATCTCCTGTCAGTTCTCCTACCATCTAGTTTTCAGACATTAGAGAGTGCGAAAGCCTAATTTTTTTTTTTTTAAATAGTGTAGTCTTAGTGGTAGCAACCAGAATGGAATATGGCCAGGGCTCAAAGGGAGGTCTTTCCCTCATCCCCTTGCCATCTGCCTCTTTCCCAACTCCTTTTCCCAGATATGACCTCTTTCCTTTAGTGGGTTGTACTTGCCTCAATATCTTATTGTACTTGCCTCAATATCTTACTGGAAGTCCCATCTTCCTGTTGTAATCAAAACTTCTTTTGTACAGTAGCTATGTTTCTGAAAAGGAGATGTAGATTTCTATAAATCACATGTTGTTTCTTTCCCATTAATGTTTCACTTAAAAAGCTTATATTTTGATGAGATTTGCACTACCAGCGATGGCCAATATTGTTTAGCCTTGGCCCTCTCTAAAGAGTGAAAGACAAAAAAAAAACAGGCAAACACTTAAATACACTAGTGATGGTAGAGATTTGTTCAGTAGGGAATGAAGGGAAATCTTTTACCTAGTGGAATTCATCTGGATATTTGGCTTTTTGTGACATTTGTTCTAAGAGGTAAAGATGGTGTGACTGGTACCATAAATATGATCTGAGGTATCAACTTCCCTGGTGTGACTTCTTCAGCATTCCTTAACCTAACATCACTGTTCTAGAAGTCCTCATTTGCTTCTTCACACTCTGGTCCGTCGTGGGACTGACTGGATTTCACACTTTCCTCGTGGCTCTCAATCAGACAACCAATGAAGACGTGAGTCAACTTTCTTTTTCTCCTCATCAGATATTCTCATTCTCCCAAAAGCCTATTCTCATTTTACTTGGTAGAGAACCAGTCTCCAGGGCCTGGAAGATTGAGGTGAGCAGAAATCTGGTTTAGAAGATCCTTAAATCAGATGTGTGGAAGGCAGACTGCTTTGTTTGGCGCTGAATGCCTGTAGGGCATTAGGAAGAAGAGGTCAAAGAGTTGGGTGGGTGTAAGGTCTTTAACTATTCATAGGTCCTTAAAAGTTAGCCAGATGCCTCTGGATTTGGAGTGGAAAGGGGCAATACCATTGAATAAATTCTTGCTTTAAAAAAGGTGCCAGTTAGTCCACATTCATTGTAGAAAATCAGAAAATACAGATGAGCAGAAAGGAGAAAATGAATCCCTGTAATTTTACCTTCTGTCATTTTCTTAATGTCATGATTTATAGTCTTCCAAACTTGTCTGGACTTATTCTCATGTTTGTTTATGCATACATTATGTATTTTTCAATAAAATGATTTATCTGCTTTTTTCCTTTTATGAACATTTTCATGTCTCTATACAGTGTATTTCTTTTTTATTGTGATAAAATATACTCAAGGTATGCCATCTTCACCATTTAAAAAATTTTTTAGTTGTAGATGGACATAATACCTTTATTTATTTTTATGTGGCACTGAGGATCAAACCCAGTGCCTTCCAAATTTGAGGTGAGTGCTCAACCACTGAACTACAACCCCAGCCCCATCTTCACCATTTTTAAATGTACAGTTCAGGGGCATTGAGTATATTCACATCCTTGTACAACCGCTGCCTCCATCCACCTCCTGAACTTTCTCATCATACCATGCCACATGTATTTCTTCAGCATAGTTTTAAATGAAAGCCTTGGCTTTTATTTTGTAGATCAAAGGATCATGGACAGGGAAGAATCGTGTCCAGAATCCCTACAGCCATGGCAACATTGTGAAGAACTGCTGTGAAGTCCTGTGTGGCCCCTTGCCTCCCAGGTACTCAAGAGACTAAAATGTCCTGAGATTCTTGGGATGAGCAATGTAACCTTATTCTTTTACCTGGTCCAGTGCATTCTTCTGCATGTGAACTCTCAGTGTCAAATAGGTCTGGTGCCATATCTACATGGAACATAGACCATGGGCTGGCTATTTTGAAGAGATCATATTTTATTGTCATTTCATTTGTTTGTTCCTTATTTATTATGGCATTCACTGGTTTGTGAAAGAAAAAAAATGAATGGGAGATAGCAGGTGTGTTCTTGGATCAGGCTAAATTGCCAAAGGACAGATTTATATTTCCTATATACACAACGGGATTCAGTGGCCTGGGTGGGTGGAGAAGAGAATGCCAAGTCCTTGATTAACTCTCGTCTCCTTCAGTGTGCTGGATCGAAGGGGTATTTTGCCACTGGAGGAAAGTGGAAGTCGACCTCCCAGTACTCAAGAGACCAATAGCAGCCTCTTGCCACAGAGCCCAGTAAGTGTTCCTGATTTATGGTTGAGTCTGTGATAGAAAGCATGTAGACTAACTTTATAGCTTAGAGATACAATTAGGCAATTTCATATCCTTATCTCTCCAGCAACCCTGTCTCTGCTTCTGTTTGACATTGCCTCTAGCTCTTTGTGCCCTTGAGGTAGATTAAGGTTTATTCATTTCTTTGACATATATTGAGCAACTAATGTGTGCCAGCTACTATGCTAGGTACTGGGGACACACCAGTAAACAAGGCAAATTATGTCCCTGCTTTCAAGGAGCTCATTGTCTGTGGGGGCCAAGGGATAACAAAAAAGGTCATTGCTCAATGTTGTGAAACATACCTTAATGAAGGAAGCATAAAATGTTACAGAAGCAAAGGTGGGGTCAGGGGGCTATGTTAGAGTTGGTGATGTGCTTACCTTGGTAGGAGGGCACTTCATTGCTGGAATATGTAGATGTGGAAAGTGTCCCAGCAGTCCTGCTCAGTATATATTTCATAAAATATCCTAAAAAGTTATTATTTGAACTTTGTTTTTAATGTTTTATTAGTGCATTATAGTTATACAGTGGTGGGGCTCATTGTAACATATTCATATATGCACATAACATAATTTGCTCCAATACATTCCCAGGTACTTCACTTTTCCCTCCCCTCTTCCTTCCTCCTGTTCCCTTTTTTTCCACTCTTCTGGTCTTCCTTCCGTTTATTTATGTAATGTTTATATATATTTAAGAGCTTTATTGAGATATGATTGACCTACCATATAATCTCTATTTAAAATGTACGGTTCCCTGGTATTGTATATTCAGAGTTGTGTGATCCTTGAAACAATTAATTTAAAAGCATTTTATTAAACTACCTGTCAAAAAACTTTGTACTATTAGCTGCCATTCTCTTTCCTCCCGACTCCTTTAGCCCCCTCCCAAGACAGCCACTGAAATCTACTTTCTTTTGCTTTAGATTTACCTATTTTGTACATTTTGCATAATTGGAATTCCACAATATATGGTACTTTGTGACTAGATTCTTTTACTTAATACAGTATTTTTAAGATTCACCCATATTGCAGCAGGAAGCAGTACTTCATTCCTTTATATAGCTTACTAATATTCCATTATTTAGCTGTACCATATTTTATTTGTCCATTCATTAGTTGATGTACTTTTGGGCTGTTTCTACCATTTGTTTATTGTAAGTAATGCTGTTGTGAACATTTGTACAATTTTATACAATATTTTTGCATGAATACAAGCTTTCATTTCTTTTGATGGGGAATGAAATTACTGGTGAATATAGTAATTCTGTGTTTAACCTTTTGAGAAATTGCTGCATTGTTTTCCAAAGTGGGTATGCCATTTTACATCCCCATTAGCAGTGTATAAGTATTTCAGTTTTTCTATATCCTTGGTAACCTTTATTATCTGACGTTTGGATTTTAGTCATCTTAGTGGGTGTGGAGAGGTATCTCATTGTGGTTTTCATTTGTGTTTCCGTAATGACTAATGATGTTGTGTGTCTTTCCATTGTAGGTATTGGCTATTTGTATATCTTTGGAGAAGAGTCTATTTTTAAGCTTTGTCCATTTTTAAAATTGAATTATTTGTGTTTTTTATTATTGAGTTATAAGAGTTCTTTATATGATCTGTATACAAGTCCCTTCGAGATATATGATTTGCAAATATCTCCCATTCTGTGGGTTGTCTTTTCACTTGCTTGATGATGTGTCACCTTTAAAGCACAAAAGTTTTAACTTTTGATATAGTCCAGTTTATCTTTTCTGTTGTTGTTGCTTGTGTTTTTGGTGACATATCTAAGAAACCTTCGCCTAATCCAAGGTAATGAAGATTTATGCCTGATTTCCTGTAAGAGTTTTATAGTTTTTGGCTCTTAACATTTTAGCTCTTTGATCCATTTTGAGTTAATTTTTATATATGGTGTGAGGTAGGGGGTCTGCATTCTTTCTTTTGCCTATGGATATCCAGTTATCTTTGTATCAGTTGTTGGAAAGACTATTCTTTTTTCTATAGAATTATCGTTACCCTTGTTGAAAAGCATTTAACTGTAAATGTTAGAGTTTGTTTCTGAACTTTCAATTCTATTCTGTTGATCAATATGTCTTTTCTTATGCCTAAACCACACTGTCTTGGTTACTCTAGCATTGTAGTATGTTTTGAGATTAGGAAATATGAGTCCTTCAACTATATTATTCTTTTTCATGATGGCTTTGACTATTCTAGGTCCTTTGAATTTCCATATGAGTCATAGGATCAGCTTATCAATTTCTGCAAAGAAGTCAGTTGACATTTTAATAGGGATTGCATTGAATCTATAGGTCAATTTGGGGAATATTGCCATCTTAACAAGATTGTTTTCTGAGTTACTAACATGAGTTATCTTTTTGTTTGTTTAGGTTTTTGATTTCTTTCAATAATATTTCATAGTTTTCAGAGTTGAAAACTTATTCTTTTTTATATATATTTTTAGTTGTCAATAGACCTTTATTTTATTTACTTATATGCGGCACTGAGAATCAAACCCAGGGCCTCACACGTGCTAGGCAAGCACTGTACCACTGAGTCACAACTGCAGCCCTGAACACTTATTTTTTTAAGATTTTTATTTTATTCTTTATTTTAATAATACTGGGGAATAAATACAGGAGAACTATACTACTGAGCTACATCCCCAGTCCTTTTAATTATTTCTTTAAAATTTTCAGATAGGGCCTTCCTAAATTGTTGAGGCTAGCCTTGAAGTTATGATCCTCTTGCCTCAGCCTCCCTAGTTGCTGAGATTACAGACTTATGCCACCATATTTGGCTAAATTTTACACTTCTTTTGCTACATTTGTTTATAAGTATTTTATTCCTTTTGATGTTACTATAAATTAAATTGTTTTCCTAATTTTCTTCCTGGAATTTTTCATTGGGAGTATATTGGGAGTACACAAATTGATCTTTGTATATTATTATTGTATCCTGAAATCTTGCTGAAATTATTTATTAGTTATAATAGATTTCTAGTCAATTTAGACTTTATTTTAAAATAGCATCCTATTTTAATTTGAATAGATTTTGTAAAGTAAGTCATTGTTCTCTACTTTGTCTTTCATTTTAATGTACAGCATACTGATACTTATGTATTAGTGTCATCATTTTGAATATCATTTTTCTGATGAGTGTGGTCCCAAACCATAGCAATTTAAGAAGGTGACTTTCAGTTGAATGTGGGTGAAATGTAGTATTTTAGAATAATTAGGGGACATTTTTAAACCATATATGATCATCTGAAACCCCACATTCTTTGATTTGGAGTCAGTATTCTAGTGAGTTCTGTGTAAGGGCAGAAACAGGGTTGAGAACCATTGGGTCAGCACTTTTTGGTCAAGTACATTATAACGTTCTGTTGTGAAAGGGGCCATCTAATTATTTGTGGTCCTTATCATTATTATTATCACAAATATTAATGGAAGCATCTGTCCACAATAGCCAGTTGAGGAGAGAACTCAAGTAAGCTTCAGTTGAATCTGCTGAGAATGTGTAGCCTGGTCTTGGGCTGAGTTTAGTGATGGTGGCTGCATATCTGTAGCATCAGTGTGGTGGAGAGCTTTTGAGGAAGAGATCAGGGTCTGGATTATCTGCATTTGGATTTTGAGAGAGAGAGAGCCTTGTGTTGAATCTGATATCTTTTCCCTTTCAGGCCCCAACAGAACACCTGAACTCCAATGAGATGCTGGAGGACAACAGCACTCCGGAAGAGATGCCACCTCCAGAGCCCCCAGAGCCACCACAGGATGCAACTGAAGCTGAGAAGTAGCCTATCTATGGAAGAGACTTTTGTTTGTGTTTAATTAGGGCTATGAGAGATTTCAGGGGAGAAGATATACCCGAGACAGAGAGCAAGTAAGCTGTCCCTTTTACTGTTTTCCTTTGGTCTTTAGATACCCAATTGCACACTGGCATTTTCTTGCTGCAAGCTTTTTTTTTTTTTTTATTTCTGGACTCAAGGCAGTGGCAGAAGATGTCAGTCACCTCTGGCAACTGGACAAATGGGTCTTTTGGACCTTGGCACTTATTTCCCATGGCCCTAGCCATGGGGTCTCCTTGGACTCCTCTCCCCACCAGATCCCAGCTCTCCTGCTTGGGGTCATTGGTCTCATTATGGGGCTAACGATTCTTGAGACTGGCTCAAGTCCTCAAGCTGCTGCATGTCCTGAGTCCAGAAGCAGACACAGAAACCTCTGGCCAGGGAATCCTAACTGGGTTCTTCTCCTTCAGAATTGATAAGGATGGAGAGTGAGGTTGGAGGATTCTCCTGGCTACAAAGTGCCAGCATTGCCAGCCAATCCTTTTAGGAATAGGGCAGGTACCTTCCTCTTGTATTTATTCATGTAGCTTTTCTCCTTTGTCCCCCATCCACTCTCTAACACCCATGTCCCACTCTTTCCCCATTAGATATATGTAAGTAGTTTTAGTAGAGCTAACAATTTACATTTCTCGTAGATTCTCCAGGAACTTTTAATACCTGTGCTATTCTCAATAAGAATTGACAAGATGCCAATGGCATAACCCCTCACACTCTCTGCCTCATCTCTCCTCCTTTCTCATTAGCCCATTTAAATTTTTTTTTCTTTTTACTCTTGCTCCCAATAGGAGCAGGAACAGCAGTAATAAAAGTCTACACTTTGGTGATTCCTTTTCCTCAGAGGAAACCCAAGTGCTCACTTAAACACTACCCCCTCAGATTCCCTGTGTGAGGCCTACAGAGGCCCTGAATGCACAAATGGGGAAATCAAGGCACAGAGAGGCTCTCCTCTCCTCTCCTCTCCCTCTATGTCCCCTTAAAAAAAAAAGGAAAAAGAAAAAAAAAGAGAGAAAAAAAAAAAAAGGCTAACCAGTACTTCCATTAAGCCTTGGCTGAGTGAGGGAAAGCCCAGAACTGCTGCCCTCCCGGGTAACCCACTCCAAGGCCTCAGCCCACCTTGGGCAATGGTAACCACACCAGGGGCTTCCTCCAAGCCCCACTCTTCCAGCACTTCCACTGGCAGAGTCCCAGAGCCACTTCACCCTGGGGGTGGGCTGTGGCCCCCAGTAAGCTCTGCTCAGGACCTGCACTATTTCAGGGAAGAAGATTTATGTATTATATGTGGCTATATTTCCTAAAGCACCTGTGTTTTTCTCTTTCTAAGCCAGGGTCCTGTCTGGATGATTTATGGGGATGGGGGGAGTGTAAACCAGAACTTTTAATCTATTTGAAGGCGATTAAACTGTGTCTAATGCAAACTGCCTGTCTCTTCCTTCCCCTTCCATTTCAAGAACCACCATGGGGATGTGAATGTGTTTGTGTGTTGGGTGGGGGGTGGGGGTTGGAAGGGTTGCTTGTTACTACCCATACTTCCATTTTCCAGGGTACCCTTGGGTTGGAGAGATAGCTCCCAAACTCAAACTCTCCATTGATCTCTACTACCTTCTGGGCCGAAGTTTATCTCACTCTGGACTATGACAAAGGACTTCTAAGCAATATACAGTGTGAACAAGATTAGGATGGTTGAGAAATTATCCTTAAGAGAACAAGTTCTTCATTAGGATATTGTTTGTAAGCAGATAGGCACTGTTTATTGCAGATGAGTCTTGGTTATTAAAGCAGGCTCACCAGGGCCTTCCCTTGGAAATATTTTATTTTAGTGGTCTTTTACAAGTGATGGTATATATATTTTTTTCAAATAATCTGTAATCAAGACTCCTTACTGATTCCTAGCTCACTCTTCCCAGTTAATCGGAATTAGTGAAATTTGGCTGCTCCCAGATTTTTCTCTGTGTCTCCCTATTTTCCTTGTAGCAAGATTTGAATTTAGCATGAGAGAGAGAGATGGGAGAGAGATTGATTCATATCCCTCTCCTATTTGCTTCTATTTTACCATTCTTTTTCTGGCTCTCTCAATTTTATTTTTTTCAATTAGGTTTTAGTTATTTCAAAATAAGGCCAAGCTTGGAGAGTTTGGAAATTATTATTTTTTTCCAGTCAAGCTGTCATTCGTGTGAACTCTTTCTAGTCAGTACTCAGCCCATCCTGTCTCAGCCTGTCTCCTCTCTTGGGCCAGGATGGATCTCTCTCCTCCCTCAACTTACCTCAGCCACTTTCCTGCTGACCCTTAGGTCACTCAGAGAAGTTTTTCTTTCTGATGTGAAGGGTCAAGTGGAAATGTCTTATCTGTAGTGTGAAATGATTTTTAAAAATGTTTCTGTTTTTTCATATGCCCAGCCCACTTTCTTTTCCTTTATAAATCTGTATTTAAGACCTTGGCCTCAAGATCTTTCCCATTTATACCATGCACCAGCCAAGATTGTCCCTAGTCTGAGCTCTGATCAGAGGAGAGATTGAAGGATTGATCTTACCCTGGAGAAAGGGGCCTTATATTATTTGATCTTTTCGATGGTTGACACTCTCTCCAACTCCCCCTTTCCTTCCCATTCCTCATGCTTCCTATGCACCCTACTTCCCCAGGCCAGGAGGGTTGGCACTGATCCAAAAACCTCTGGGGGTGGGGTGGAACTTATGTCCATTTGACTCTGGAGCCCTCCTGGCCCTGGCTGAGATCATCATCTCCCCGTTCACATTTTCCCCCAGGAGTAGGGTTGGGTTAGAGGTGGGTTCTAATTCTATAGCAGATAGATTCCATTCTTCCCATCCTGACCATCCTGCCTTTACTCCTAATACCCCTTTTCCTACTGACCAAATCTCTTTACTTTGTTGGGGAAAAGAAGTATTTTGTTTTTAAATCTATTTTCTAACTTAAATGCAATTTAATATGTAAATCTCTGCACTTTTGTGTGAGCCTACAAATGTGTATGTGTTGGGGGTTTTTCACTCTCTGGTATTTCTTAATAAAGAAATCTTTCTTTTGGGGGGAAGCCAATTAATGAAGGAGACTTGAATGGTCTTAGAAATACAGGGCTGTCTGTTTCTTTGTGCTTTTGCCTCATTTCTTTACTTGTGTCTAGTGTGAGTGATCGGGACCCCCTCCCCCACTTTTTGACCCCCTTCCTTTGAGAGGGCCCTCAACTTAGTGGGCCAGAGAGAGGAACCTGGCCTGTGTCTGATACCCCTCTGGGACCACTTGGATTGGTTCAAGTGGTAACCTAGCAACTGAGATCCCCCACTCCCCATGTTCTGGCCCTGTTAGTCCTTTTCTTCCAGCTCAGTTCATTTTATACTCCTGAGGCTGAGGCCAGCCTAGGGAAAATCACTCAGGGATCACAGTAAGTGGTTTTTAAAAAATGATAATTTGTTCTCATGACTTGGTACTACTAAAGGAAAGTCATATTATCAATAATTCAAGAGGCATTTGTGTCACTTTTGAGAATACATTCTAGGAACTTCTTGCTGTTGTTAGGTGACAGGTTTTGGAAATAGTCTCAAAGGCTCAAACTTTGAATATCATTAGTTTTAAAGGATGCGAGCCCAACTCAGAGAGAGAGTGCAATTGACTCTTTGTGGGTTTCTTGTTTTGGATAAATATGAAAGGGGAATGGGAGATATAAATCTGCATCTGAAAAACTTTCAAATGTCCTACAAAGCATGTAGGTGGAAAAAACTGGAATAACTACCTGAGCTTAATTATTTCACAAATAAACACAAAATTCATATATATATATAAGAATTTCCAGGAATGCAAACTTATAAATTGGGGAAAGATGGTATTTTACTTTGTTCAAAACTTTACTATGAGTTATTCATGACTTTCAAAAACCATGCCACTATAAGTAGTGCCATTCGTGGGTATTTAAGTTGCCAGCACAGCCTATCTGAATGATCCTACATTTCTAGCACCTGCGTTCAACAGGGATTCTACAGATAGATGGGAGAATTTCACACTTTATTGTATGTTTTAGTGTAGTCTTGCCTAGGTATTTATATATTAAAATACATATAATCTTACTATAAATTACTTTCTTAGTACAGTCAACCCTGTAATCTGTGGGTTCTACATCCATAGATTAAATTAACTAACCTTGGATGGAAAATATTCAAACATTTTTTTTTCATGTCATTAGTCCCTAAACAATATAACAATGATTTGTGTAGCATTTACGTTGTATTAGGTAACAGAAGTAATCTAGCTATGATTTAAAGCATTCAGGAGTATGTGGATAATTAATTCCTATACAAATACTATTCCATATGCCAGCATCTATAGATTTTGGTATTCTTGGGATGTGGAAGGAACAATGGGGCCAATTGTCCTAACTATACATTACATTGGTATTTTTTAAATTATAAGTATAATCAGATTATATTAACAATGAAGTTCATTTTGGGCTGGGGTAAAAGGTGCTTTAAAATACTATTAACTAGCAAGGAAGCATTGGACTGCTAGGATTGAGAACCATTGGACCAGATTATCTTTTTTTTTTTTTTTTAGTGGTGCTGGAAATCAAACCCAGGGCATGGTGCATGCTAGGCAAGCACTCTACCAGTGACTTGTGCTGCCAGCCCTCAGAGATTCCTTTCTCACTCAAAATATTTATAAAGACCAAGCAGAAAATAAATGAACATGCCTCTCACCTCACACCTTTAATATGCTTTAAAAAAATTTTTAAAGTAATATATGCTCATTGTTGAACATTGGAAAAGTACAGGAAAAGTAAGAATATATTTTTTAAAAATCATCTATAAACTTATCACCAAGATATAGTAATCACTGTTATGCTTTGGTTGTTTCTTTCTAGTCTTTTTGGCATGTAAACATTTAAACATAACTGGAATTCAACTATAAAATATAGTTTCATAAATCTGCTTTTTTGCTTAGTATTTTCCATATCATTAGAAATTATTTGAAAATATTTCTTAATGACTCCACAAAACAGTCATAACCTTCCCCCTGGAATCTGATATTAAGGAGTTTCCAGTTTTTCATTATTATAAGTAATGTTGTGAGAACTTCCTTAGATGTGGACATATCTGTGATTATTTCCTTAGGATAGATTACTAGAAGTGGAATTATTGTGTCAAAGAGAATGCTATTTTAAATAAATAAAAAGTGCTATTTTAATGCTCTTGGTAAATATGGTCAAATTGCTTTACAGAAAGGCTGTCGCAGTTTGTTCTGCCTGCAGTGTATCAGAGAACCTGCTTCAGTCCATCTCATGCAAACATTTGGTACAGTAATTTGATAGCTGTAAACATATCTTAGTGCCATGTAGTTTATATATCTTTGATTAATCTTGAAATTACACATTTTCTGCCCCTCTTCTCTGCCCTATATTACAATTTTTATTTCTTCTATGAATTGTCTGTCCAAGACCTTTGAATATTTTTCTTCTGATATTAGGTGGTTTTTAATCCATTAATAAATTAGAACTTAGAGCTCACATTCCACCATAGGCCAGGGAATGAGGGGACCCTTAATTTAGAAGTGGTTTTACAACTCTATAACATGGAGTGGAATCATTTTCTTCACATTCCATGCCCCTTTGCTTTCTTTAAACCCTCATTTTCCACTGTCTTTTCAGCCAGTTACTGCCTATCTCTTTGGCTATATATCAACAGCTATTTGGCTGTTGTAACTTGGCTGAAAGAATTAGAGTTTTGTGTCCAAATAATAGACATGATGGTTATTTGTCATAAAATATAGGTTATGTTGAACAACAAAGCTGAAGGGAATGTATCAATCATATAATCCATATAGCTCATTTGTGCTCACATGTGTGTGTTCTTTCCAAATTAAGTACAATGACTTATCCAAGGTCACATAAAGAATTACTGGTACAGCCAAGACCAAAATGAAGATGCACTTACTTCCAGTTTAGAGAGCTCTCCAGTATTACCCATTGCCCCTCTTCCAAGCAGGTATAGACAAAGGAAGGAGTTTGAATAACTGCAAATGTCATTTTTCATCTTAATGGAAGGATCCTTTTCTTTATTTCATATTCAATAAATACTTGTTGAATGTTGACCATGTTCTAGTATTAACTTTAGGAGAAATTGCATTGCTGACCATGCTATCTTATAAGTAAGTTGAGGAACGACAATGATTTTAGGATTGTTTGCCATTTTAGATTAATATATCTGTTGATGTCCATTTTAGGCATGCAGAAGGCTTACTATATATAGTAGGGCTGACATAGAACAAGAGATTTACATTTAAAACAAAAACCCAACAACCACCCCCATGTCAGCCCTACTATATATAGTCAGCCTTCTGCATGCAGGAAAGGTAGCAGAATACAACAGTCACTAATATGCCATTATGTAATATTGTGAGTATGTAACAGTTGTGATTCTGCAATCTGTATCTGGGGGTAAAAATGGGAGTTCAAAACCCAGTTGAGTCTAATGTATGAAAGACGATATATCATGAGCTCTGTAATGTTTTGAACAATCAATAAAAAAAATGTAAATCTCTTTCCAGAACCCTGCACTTGTATTGAACTGATGGTGGGATTTCTTTAGCACAGAAAGTCAGGAAGTTGCTTTGCCAGGTTCCCACAGTCAAGTTGGCTGTCCCTTTGTGAGGGCCATTGCCCTGGGCTCTTTTTAACTTTCTGACGCTATCCCAGGCAGGTCCCAGAGGCAATGGTATACAAATGCTATATTGGTCACTGTGAAGTTATAGGAAAAGGTGAAGCCTACATATCAAGTACTATAGAATTCCATTTATTTAGGTCCTTCCTGGAGGAGGAGTCTTGGCTGGGACTAGAGGGGAGGCAGTTCCTTCCCACTTGATTGTGTTGTTGGCTGAATAATATGTAAGGTGGCCACTGTTGTGTGAGAAGCAAAGGGAGCTTCTATTGTGAAGGAAGGAGGGCTGGGAGAGCCCTTCTTTTCCCAGCTGGGAAACCTCATACTTCATCCTGAATTTCCTGACTTGGAAGGGGGAAGGTGTTGGGCCCTTCTGGGACTATGATGGTCAGTGTGGTTTTTTTTCCCCCTGACAAACAACAGTCGTTAGCTTTTGTTTTAATGCCTTTGGTCACCGATAGCCCAACTGTAGCCTCCACTTCTGTGAGAAGCCTGAGTAGGAAGTTCCAGGAGTGAGAAGTTGGATGGCCACAGGCAGGGGCTGGAGCCTCAGTGCCATGTATCAGATCACATAGCCATGGCAGTGGGGGTATAAGGAGAGGAAAGGGGTGGAAGGAGAGGGAATGCATGGAGGGAACCTGCCTGGGATGGTCCATGGTAGTGTTATGGGAGGGGAGCAAGTTTGGCTGGGATATGCCATTACCCCAAGCTGCTTTCCCTGATGGGAAGGAGGGGGTGAAAATGGCTCTCACTCTGAACTGGGGATGAGCTGGTTGAATCCTAATTCTTGAATCGGGCCTGTTTCCTCTTCCTTCTAGCAGAAAGAAGTCCAAGGGGAGTTGCCTAATGGGAGTCTAATGCCCAGGGTTGACCATCCTACTAGGAACTGGGTAGAGCCAGGGCTGTCCCAGGTCTTTAGGTCAGCTTTCTCTTCATCACTAGCCTCTCTGAACGCCAGAGGTGGCACTCTCTATCAGCCCTTCAACAATTCCCACACCATCTAGGGGCTTGGATATTGGTTTGTCTTTGGGCTATGGCAGGTCCTAATGTCAGTCAGTATGCAGACAAGTACATATTGAGATCACCTGTGTGCCCAGCATTGAGCACAGTAACCTGGAGGTTATAGAAAGGTCAAATAGCAGCTGCTTATTGCCACTGTATGCTAGAAACTTAATATACACTATCTCATTTATTTCTCTAACAACCCCAAGAGGTAGGTATTGTTAGATCACAGTAGTTTACAGAAAAGAAATGTGTATGCATGTAACCTAGCCTGAAGTCATGTGATTAGTAAGTGGTGGAGCCAGAATTTGAAAATATTTCAACTCCAAAGCCTTTGTTCCTGGTCACTGTACTCTAACTAGTGATCAGAAGTGAGATGCTTTGAAGGGAGTGAAATGGAGGGTGGTGCAAATTGAAGTATAAGACATTGCCATTCATTGGGAATTTGTGCTGGACACTGTGCTAAGTATAGGCATTAGTAATTCTCCATAATATCTCTGGGGACCAGTATTATTATACCCTTTTTATTGATGTGGAAATTGAGATTTAAGGAGTTCAGTGACTTGTCCAAGGTGACTCAGCTAGAGGTGTTACAGTGAGGACTTGAACTAAGATTGTCCTGAGCTCCTGAATGCTATGCCTCACCTGCCCTAGAGGAGATTCTACTCACTAGAAGAAGAGTTTCAGGCTGATCTGTAGCTCTGCTCAGCAGTGCCTTTCTTGCCCCTGAGGTTCTGGCCTGGTGTCTGCATTTCCTTGAAGCCCCTCCTCACCTGCCCCTCTCAAACTCCTGTGAGCACTGGAGCCCTTGTATTGCTAACTACCTGAAGCCTGTAATTACCCTCTAGGCCAAACTGAGCCCCATGGCTAGAGACATCCTCCTACTTCCCAACCCCCTCCCTAGGACTTGGGAGGATTTCAAAACACCATTTTCTCAGGCATTTCTCTTTTCTAATATTTTACTTTCCTCAGTTTAGATAGACATTACCCACATGTTTTTTTCCAGTGGTGTTGGGACCAAATCCAGGGCCTTGTGCATGCTAGGCAAATACTTTACTACCGACTATACCCCTAGCCCTACTCAGGAGTTTTAAAAGGTCAAAGAATCTTCTCTAATAGGTGCCCTTTGAGGTGTATGGATTTTAAAGCACTTGGGCATTATTAAACCCTACTTCCCCATCTTTCCAGAATCCCTTGCTACAACCCTAGATTAGAGACCAGAGGTTTTGGCCCTATTTGTTTGTTAGCTTTAGTTTTTCAAAGATTGTTCCTTTTTTTCTGAACTGGGGATAGATAACAAAATTAACAGATATTTTTGAATCAGATATTATTTCATCCTAATGAAACATGAATGTAGAAAGTGAACACTTCTAGCTCTCACTGCCACAGTCCTACCTACTCCCCTCAAAACACCACCACCTGGGGCTGGGGATGTGGCTCAAGTGGTAGTGCGCTCGCCTGGCATGCGTGCAGCCTGGGTTCGATCCTTAGCACTACATACAAACAAAGATGTTGTGTCCACTGAAAACTAAAAAATAAATATTAAAAAAATTCTCTCTCTCTTAAAAAAAAAAAAACACCACCACCTATAACCATTTGGTGTGCATCTTTCCACTGTATTCTCCATGTACATTTTCCTTTTCTTGGATAGAAACAGAATCACCCTATAAAAATGCCTAAGTACTTGCTTTTCCTCTTGATATTATATGAACTTCTTTTATAACAAAATGTTTGTACATTATTTATATAATTTTAAAATTTAAGAGTAAAAAAATCATGAAGACTTGTCCCCATCATTAGTTTTCCACAATATTGTGTTTAATGGTTGCCTCGTATCCCCATGCACCATAATGTATCTACCTAATTCACCATTTATGTTGTTTCCAATTTCCTACTGTTACAGAGAGAGCTGTCATTAACATCTCTGTCCATATATCTTTGTAAACTTGTGTGGCTCTTGCTAACAGACAAATCTTGGAAGGGAAAAGGCTGTCAAAGGGTCAAATTGCCTTGAGAAGTGCCCACAGATTTTGAAAAGCTCATTGGATAAGGTCTTTCAGAAGCCATGTAGTATAGGGGTTAAGATTATGGGCTCTGGGGATGAGGTTATGGCTCAGCAGTAGAGCATTTGCCTAGCATGTGTGGGGCCCTGGGTTCGATCCTCAGCACTACATAAAAATAAATGAACAAAATAAAGGTATTTGTCCATCTACAACTAAAAAAAATAAATAAAATAATATGGGCTGGGAAGTCAGGCAGACTCCTTGCTCTCATCACTTCCTAGTCTACCTCTTCAACTTCTCAGAGCCTCAGTTTCCTCCTATGTAAACTGGAATGAGGATGGTATCTAACTCAGAGGGACACTGAGGATTATATGAGATAATATATGTAAAGTGCTCAGTGCCAGCACTCACAAAAGTCAGCAATTATTCAGTCCCCTTGGGACTTTGAAGCAATTATCCAGTCCCCTTAGGGCTCTTGTTTCTTGAGTGAAAATAATGCTTGCAGTTACCTGATGCTCACAGTCACTATCCACAGTGGGATGAGTGCTGCTGAGAACAGTCTGGAAGCAGCGTGATCTTGTTCTAACTCTGGTGATGGTTTTCATTCTAGTGTATTCTTCCTAATGCAGTTAATGCTGCAGAAGCAGAGAAGAAGCCAGAGGTCTCTGATTCCATCCCACCTCCCAGGAGATGGTGTAGTGCAGTGGGCCTAGGTCAGGTCCCAGGAAGAGTGCTTCAAGAGGAAAGGTCCTGCTAATGTTACTCTCCCTAACTTGTACCCTGGACAACCCCCCCAATGTAGGCCCTTCTTCGCAGGGGTGAAGATCTTTAAGGGCTTTGTTTAAATGAGCTGTTATATGAAGAAGGAAATAATTTCCTCTCTGACTACTCTCAGACCCCAGTAAGGCCTGTGGCCATGGGATCCTGAGCCCTGTTCTGAGGAGGGAAGTACAGAGCCAGCTAGGCTTTGGATGGAGCTTTAGATTAGCAGAGTCAAGGGCACTGGGCATCCTCATGGAGGGGAAAGATGACCCTGAAAGGACCACAGAGGTACACTTTGTTGAGACTAGCTTTGAAAGAGACTGGTTTACCCTCCCAACAATCCTCTCTCCATAAGAAAGACAAGAGGAGACAGTAATTTAGTTTGACCGACATTTATTGCTACCAAATTGCTTCTGTCTATCCCCTCAAATCTATACATAACCCCTTCCCCAAAGCTAACTTTTGCCAAAGTTCCTGGAAGTAGGTCAAGAAATGCGTCCACTAAGCAGGCAGTCCTAGATGTAGTGGGCACCGTTTGACTTGCACCAGGAATGGGCTATTCTGTGAGACTCAAGGCATAGACTTGCTACTGGGGACAAGGGAGGCCCCCAACAACATACTTTTATCACTTTCTGGGGCTCAGAGCACACCAAAATCATTAGTGAAGCAATGTAGGGACAGTGGACTTCCCAGTGTCAAGCTTAGTGCTTTCTTTGCTTGGAAGGACCCATACAAGTGGTCAAGTCTGGACCCAGACCTGCACTGGCTGCTGCTGCTTTTTCTTTTTCTTTCTTTTTTTCTTGGTGCTGGAAAGTGAGCCCATGGGCTCTCTACCACTGAGCTACATTCTCAGCCCTTTTTATTTTTTATTTTGAGACAGGGTCTAGCTAAGTTTCCTAGACTGACCTCAAATTTGTGATCCTCCTGCCTCAGCCTCTTGAGTTGCTGGGACTACAGGTGTGTACACCCAGTTTTGCATCTGGCTTCTGAGGGGCAGTTTTGCCCTTGGAAGTCAGATATGACCACCTGCCATCAGCCTTGTGGGAAATCTATTTGAGGAGGTCAGGAACAGAAGGGGGACACATACTGTATGAGGTATGGACTAAGCTGGAGGAAGTTGAAGCTCAGCCTGAGTCCCATGGGAAGGTATAAAGTGGATGAGTAGGAGATTTCATTTGAAAGCCCCAGGACCCCTCCAACCCCCTTGGTAAGCTCCACTGTGTCCTGGGCCACAGATATCAGGAGAGCAGATATTTAAAGTCACTGAATGTCAAAGTTTTTAAGGCCCTCAGTGACTACTCATTCTAACCCTGATCAATTCTAAGCTTGGAGAGAGGAGGCACTTGGTTCAAGACTCATAGTGATTTGGGTCTGCTTTTTCTTCTATTAGGCTCAGGGTCTCTGTTCTAATGTCTAAGTCCTTGATCCACTTTTAGTTTAGTTTTGTGCAGGGTGAGAGATAGGGATTTAATTTCATTTTGCTACATATGGATTTCTAGTTTTCCCAGAACCATTGTTGAAGAGGCTATCTTTCCTCCAGTGTATATTTGTGGTGCCTTTGTCTAGTAAGTGAAATAAGCCAATCCCCCCAAAAAAACAAAGGCCAAGTGTTTTCTCTGATATGTGATGCTAATTCACAATAAGGGGGTGGGGTGGGGAGGGGAAGAATAGAAGTTCATTGGATTAGACAAAGGGGAAAGAAGGGAAGGGAGGGGGATGAGAATAGGAAAGACAGTGGAATGAACTGGACATTACTATCCTATGTGCATATATGATTACACAATCAATGTAATTCTACATCATGTACAACCAGAAGAATGAGAAGTTATACTCCATATATGTATAATATGTCCAAATACATTCTACTATCATGTAGATAGTAGAACAAATAAAAAAGACTCATACTGATTTAGCCGCCAAACCTCTATGAAGGTTAGGGAGAAGGGAAGTAGAAATGATACTTGCAGCTTTCTTCAAAACTTATTTAGGAACCTCTGGATTCATCTGTGATCAACTAGGATCCTTTGAAATAGTCAACTTCTCTAGGAGTTTGAGACTTCTGAAACTCTGACTTGGTGCCCTTTTTAGGAGCAGCGTAACAAAGATGGATGGTATGCGGATGAGGCGGGTTTAGGGGCCTTGGTGGTTAGGGACATTGGCAGGTCCCTTAGTGCCCTGTTTGCTGTTGATGGGGGGTGGTACCAGGAGGGGCTGTGCTGTCAGTCGCTGGTGGAGGGAGGGAGGCTGGCAGAAGGGATTTGCCTCTAGGCAGCTCCATATCCACTCCAATTGATCCTGTAGCGTCCTGGCCAGGCCTTTGACTGGGGAAGCAGGGCCAGGCTGGGCACCAGTCCTCTGGGCCCAGGCCATATAGGAGGCTGGGTCCATCTCTATGGCCTTTGCAGCTCAGGCCCAGCCTTGGCCTGTGCCACCTCCACTTCAAGGTGCCCCAGTGAGGGAGAGGCTGTGCAGCTGTTCCTCAGTGCCTGCCAGCTCTGCCTCATCGCGCCCACTCTCTGAGCCCTCAAAGCAGCCAGAGTCCCGTGGGATATCCACCTTGGGTTCTGACACTGTATGCACCCCTGGTTCCTGGCTGCTCTCGGCGCCCTCTTCTGCCTCCTCGCTGCCAGCTGCCAAGGATAAGGGAGGAAAACAGAATATGGGGGGGGGGGTTAGTCCTAAGGTGGGGAATCAGAGACTGTAAGGAGACCCCTCATGGGGGTAGGGACCATGGGAAGTCTCCTGTAGGCACTTAGTTCCTCTGCCCCCTCAACTACTCCTGCCCCTCTTCTCACCATTTCCAGTTTTTTTCCGGGTCTGCTCTACCCAGGAGATCAAGATCAAATGAGTCTTTGGCACTGAACTAGAGCCAGGCAACTTGGGCTTCAATCCTGGCTGTATTATTCAGCTTTAAGTCTTTGTATAAGTGCCCTACCTTCTCTGGCCTTAAGTCTTTCCTTTGATCCAAAAGGGAGCTGGGTCCAATCACTCCTAAAACCCCTTTCCCCACAAACTTTCCCTGAAACTCAAATTCAAGTGGGGAAAGTTTCTAGTGCAGGGAGCTCCAGGGCAGAGTATAGTCAGGGGCAGAACTAAGGCAAACCTTTGCTCTCCGGAATGCCAACTGGCAACTGTGCCTATCACCCCATTCGTAAAGCCACTCACTGTCATAGTCCAACAGCAGCTCTGCAGCCGTGAGCAGCTTGGCCCGGTGCTGTGGGTCCATGATGTTCAGCTCATTGAGGTGTGTCTCCCGCAGCTCCTTGAAGTCCTCCAGTGTCTGGTAGCCATTGAGCAGCAGGGTGGATGTGTGCTCCTGGGGGCAGAGGTAGGTCAGTGACATTGCTGCTTATAAGCCATCCCAGCCTAGAACCTCCCCTTTACACATGGCTGTCGATCTCCATCCCAGGGGCAACTGTGCCTCTCTTGCTCCTAGATACTAATGTAGGTCCAAGCTCAAACCTCCAGGCCGATGCGCTCCAGCAGCTCGTGCAGAGTCTTAGGCTTGGGCCTCTTGCCCTTGCTCTGTCGGCGGCTGGGGCGGGCAGGCCCCACAGCCTCCTCTGGCAGTACATCCACGTAGATGAATTTGAAAGAGCCCAGCTTGCCATTGAGCAGGCCCAGCCATGTGCCCACAGGTGGTTTTTCAATGATCTGGATCACATCTCCTTTCTGTGGGGGTAGAGGAGAAAGGAGGACAGGAGAGAGGAGTGCAGGAAAGAGGAGAGGGAGTCTTTTGGCCTCTGCTGATACTGTCCTGCCATGACTCAGTCCAGCCTCCTTTATGGCTGCAGTCTGTTAGGCTCTGAAGGGGCCCGGATGCCAACCTTACCTGCAGTTTCAGTGAGTCGTGGTCATAGGGGCTGGGAGTGAAGTCGGTGTGGACTCGTGCCCGACCACAGAAGGGCCCTGTGTACTGGGGGGCAGATGGTTCCTCCCCGAAGCTGCCAGAGCCAGGGCTGGGGCTGTAGAGCTCACTGCCTGCAGGAGATGGGGCAGGGAGGAGGCTCACCTTTGTCCCAGGAGAGCTGGGGCAGTGCCCAGCAGGTACCTCCCAGAGATCCTGCCTAGAAATCTCAAGGGTACATGCTGAGCAATCCTCACACTGTAGGAGTAATTTGGAACTCATCACCTTGGCCACTCTGGAAAAGCACAGCTTTACCTCTGGGGCCTCAGATAATGAAGAGTTGACAATAGGAAGAGAAATGACTCACAGACCAAAGAATGGGTAAATTGGGAGGGCCTCTGGAGCCCAATTGGGCCAACACCTCAAGGAATAGATGAAGAAACCAGAGGCCAGATGGGCTAAGCGACCTGCCCAATGCCTCTCACCTTATACTTGATAGCACTGGGTCTATTATACACCAGATCTCACTCCATTCCATTGCTTCTTACACCCAGGAAGCCACACCTTATGTTAATAATTTACTTTCTTTACTTAATAAGATTAAATATTTAGTTACAACGTCCCATGGAAACTCAGATGGGCACTTTCTTCCTGGAAGAGTAAAATGATGGGCATTTTAGATGGCTTTCAATTGGAGGGGGTGACAGGGAGGTGTCTGTGGAGGCACAGAAAGAACAGAAAACTTGGAATGGGACTAAGGGGCAAAAAAAGCAGTCTCTTGAAAGCTGCAGTCCAGAACTCACAGCCCTCCTCCAGGCAGGGCATCTTCTCTGGGTCAGATCCAAATTCGGTACTGGGTTACCTTGAGTGAGTCACTTAACCTCCCTGAGCCTCAGTTTCCACATCAATAAAGTGGCAGATAATAGTAGTGATCCCATGAGGTTGTGAAGATTTAATATGAAGAGAGCTGAGGAAGTTCCCAACAGGCAGACAGTAAACATTCATTTCTCTTACCTCCCCTTCCCAGAGACCCATCTGCCTGGCCCTCACCCAGCTCTTTCTTCCAAGTTGGGCATGTGTCCTCCCTCCTCCCTTACTCACTCGTTGATGTCTGGCGGCTGAGCACTGGGAGTTCACGTTCTTCCTGCTCAGAAAAGGCCAGAGCCATCTTCTCAGGGCCAGGACTGTCCAGGATGCAGTCTGGAGATGTAGGGGAGGCTGAGCCCTCTTCCAGCGTGTCTCCCTGCAGGGATGTTAGGCAGAAAGCCCTCGGTGACCTGGCTGTGGTGCACACAGGCCCGACCTAAGTGCAGAGGAACTGGACCTGGGCTTGGCTCAAACTCCAGCTATGTTACCTATAGGCTCAGTGACACTCTCTAGCCCTAGTTTCCTCTTTGGTAAAAATGGGAATGACAATCTTTATCCTGCCTACCTCACAGGATGAGGCTCACCAGTGTGCCCAGTGAACATGCTTTATCAGCTTCAAGTGCTCATGTAATGCTGAAAAGGACAAGGGTGAACAAGCTTGGACTCAGGACTATTGTTATGGCCCAGTCAAGCAAACAGTGGTGCTGGAGAGCAAACCTTTTGCTTGTGCTTCTATGAGCCAGGCCTGCCTGCCATTTCATTTTATCCTCACAGTGCCTGTAGAAGATAAGTGATATAGTTGGCTTGAGTTCACAGATGAAGAGTGACCTTGCCAAGATCCATGGGAACCCACAAGTATGTTGGCCTGACTCCAGAGCTCCTCCCATCTCACCACATCTCTGTGGTGCTGTTTAGCAGCTGGCTCTCTGGGAATAAAAGCCCCAAGATTTGTCTATTCCCATACTGTAAATTCTCCCTACCATGGCCAACATCAAGCCACCATTGTGATGCCACTGGATGTGTTGCTTGAAGAAATAGTTACATTACTCCCACTACACAGATAACCATAGACACAAATATGAACAACACTGAGAGAGTAACAGGTAGTGTTACGAATAGGAAGTGCTGAATTTTGAAGATTTATGGTATTGTTCTTGCTTTTTAAATTTTTTTTTTTTTAGTTGTTGATGGACCTTTATTTTATTTATTTCTATGTGGTGCTGAGAATCGAACCCAGTGCCTCACACATGTGAGGCAAGCACTCTACCACTGAGCCACGACCCCAGCCCTTGTTCTTGCCTTTAATAGAATTTATTTAATTGTAAATTTATATAATATTATTTTTCATAATGATCTAATTTAACAACTGGCTTGCAAAATTCCTCACAATTTGAACAACTGCTCTCACAAGCCAATCTGAGCCAACTGTAGCACACCACTGCTTGGTGCCTTTGGTAATAGCCACAAGCTTTTACAAGTTCCTTGGACTGTGCTGCCCCACCATTGTGTCACCTTCCTCCCTGGGCTGAATCCAATCTTCTCAATTTTCTCTATGAATGGTCTCAAACTTCATGATTGTTTGACTTACAATCTTTTGACTTTACAATGGCACCAATGCACTATGCATTCAGTGGAAACTGCACTTTGAATCTTGAATTTGGATCTTTTCCCAGGCTGGCACTATGCAGTATGAGCCTCTCTGGTGATGCTAAGCAGTGGCAGTGAGCTGCAGTTCCCGGTCAGCCATGAGATCATGAAGGGAAACAACTGACACTTGACTGTGTACTGTGTCGCTAAGCTCTGATTTTTTTTTTTTTTAATTCCAGGGATTGAACTCACGGGTATTCGACCACTGATCCACATCCCCAGCCCTTTTTAATATATTCTATTTAGAGACACGGCCTCATTGAGTTGCTTAGCACCTTGCCATTGTGAGGCTGGCTTTGAACTCGTGATCCTCCTGCCTCATTCTCCCGAGCCACTGAGATTACAGATGTGCACCACGGACCAGTTTTCAATGCATTTTTGACTTAATGATATTTTCAACTCACGGTTTATTAGGATGTAACCCCATCAAAAATTAAGTAGATCTGTATTTTTCTCTATATCCTCCTATAATCAGGTCTTTCCAATCCCAGGGACTAATTCCAAGCAAAGCTTTGAGGTAGATGGATTTGCCTCAGGTCATCTCATGCCCCTTTCAGCTGCCCCTCCCCACAGGCCTACCTTTGCAGGAAGCTTCTATGCCTAGCCTAGCCTTTCATCCCTCCACAAACCTCAGTCCTTTCCTAGCCAGCCTCTTAGCCCCGAGGACTGCATTGCTACACTGTTCATGGCTGATTGTGAGATCTCCCTCCCATGTGCCCTTCCTCCAGGCCTGAATAGTTGCTGTCACCCCCTGCCAGAGCCAGCCTCTTTGGCTCCCCTCTCTTGGATCCCCAGGGCTCACCATCTCCTCTGACAAGGCCTTCACCATCATCTTGCCCATCTTCCTGTTCATGGTTCGGGAAATCACTGCCCTCCACTTCTTCCCCAGCTTTTTGCCACTCTTCCCAGCATCCTCTGGGATGGGGACACCGGAGTCATCTTCTGGAATCTGTGACAATAAAAGAGGAGGTGACCTCTTTGGGTCCTGGTCTTGGAGTACAAAGAGATACTTTGGGTCACTGTAAAGGTGGGAAGGAGATAGGGTTCTCCCATCTTTTTCCCCCTTAGCCCCAGCCCTGTCCTCAGTCCTATTAATTTGCAATTAATTTGCTACTTAATTTCTTATAGAAAAGAATACTGGCAGGTACTTGGAGCTCATAAGTTTGGTGTTGGGCAGGTAGGTCTTCTGTGTTGAAGGATGCTTTGCAGGGCTGGGGTTATAGCTCAGTGGTAGAGCACTTGCCTAGCATGTGTGAGGCACTGGGTTTGATCCTCAGCACCACATAAAGATAAATAAAATAAAGGCATTGTGTCCATCTTCAACTAAACTTTTTTTTTTTTAAAAGGAGGCTTTGCCTGGACAATCCTATTATCTCCTTTTCCCTCTCCTCCCTCTCACCCCTATTTCTCCACCCAGAGGTTTTAGACAGATCCCTCAAGGAAGTTCTGAAACTCACATTATCTTCCAGATTAAATTCCTTCTCGCTCACCACAGGGGAGCTGGGCTTGGATTTGGCAAAATCCTTGAAGCTGCTGGAGCGCTGAAGGGAAAGCTGGAAGAAACAGACATTTTGCAATCATTGGCACTAAAATGGCTGCCCCAGGACTGATATCTTCTCTCTCTCTCTCTCTCTCTCTCTCTCTCTCTCGACTGGTCAGAGCCACCTGTGCCCTAAAAGCCCAGGGCTAATGAGGTGAAGGGCCAAGCTTCCTTTGAGCTATGTGACTTCATCCTATTCTTCACCTTATCCCTGGCCACTGATCAAGTTCCTGACTCAGGAGCCTCAGATCTCAGTAAAGCCCCAGACTAAGCTCAACTTTCCACCAATAACTGAGTGAAAGAATGAATGGGTTTGAGTAAATGTGTACCTCAGCACATATGAGAACCTTACCACAAGTTAACTGAGAGCAAATTCCTCCCACACTCATTGGCTCTGGCCTTCATGCCCTGGGCCCACGCTGAGCCAGCTCTGCAACCCTAGTGATTGGGGTAAACATATTGGCCTCCTGTTCGATGAACTTGTCTCAGGAAGAGCAAGACCATCCCACCAGAAGCCAGAAAGACCTATTATTAGACTTTCTGGAAAAACTACAGTAGAAGCTCACTCATAGAAGGTGCCTATAAATTTAGAACACAAATGATTGGGGCTAATTTAGTTAAAGCAAGCTTCCATTTTTCTCTTTATTCATTTCAGCTTTTAAACTTAGCCACTCATGTGATGAGCTGGCAACTCTTGACTTTTGCCAAACACTTTTGTATTTGGACTTTAAGGCATGCCCTATTGTGTTGATGAGACTATTTTCAGGAAATGAGCTTTCTTCACTGTATGTACATGAATATGCTAAGATAGCAGCCAGAAACCAGGGCAAGACAGGTAAGGGGGGCAGGCCATCGACACAAGAAGTTGAGGCTGAGTCTGTATCAAGATAAACAGTCAAGACCAGAAGATATACACAGGAACCGGGGTTCACAGATGGCCAGACAGATAGCACGGGATAGACTGCAGACACCCAAGATAAGGACTTGAGGAACCAAAGCTCCAAACCCACACAAAACTAAAGGTTTCACATCCTCTTTTCTAGTAAATGAGGGTATATGTGTCCAGTGGTAAGCCCCTAGGGCAGAGGCAATATCACCTGCCCCCCAACACATCCATAATTTGTCCCAACTCCTGGGGACAAGAATATAGCTGTCTAGTATTTTGCTAGTCTTGACCAAAGCTGCCAACAATCCAGCATCAGGAACCACACATTCCTAGAGGTAACTGACCAGAAACTAGGTCAATGGTCAGGTCAAGCAGACTCTAGAAGGATCAGGACCTCATGGGTGGGGCATCTGCAGCCTCAGTCAGAAAGCCTCCTCTGTACTACCTTGGGGACCCAGAAAAGGGGACTGTGAGTAGATATAGAGAGGGGGAAACATGACCATGGGGTGACTGCTGTGGTTCTCATACATTAACTCCATTCTCCTTCCTAGGTTTCCCCTGCCATTATTCATTCCTCCTTTTTTCCCTTTCTTTCCCCTCTCTCCTCCACCTTCCATTTATTTCCTCCTCTTGTATGGTAGGATGCAGCTGCCTGGATAACTTCCTCCTCTTAGTGCATGGAAAAGAGGGAACAGAGAGAGGGGTGGGCACTAGACTGGCTTGGGCCCAAGGAGGGCAGGCTGGCCTGCTATTTATAGGCAGATGGGGCCTATTGTGACCTTCCCTTCACCACCCTTTAGCCTGATCTGCAGATCAGGAGGCTGAGAGTCGCCCCTTAAGCCCCAGGGACTGGTGAGGCTGGAAAGCAAGCAGGAGGGCAGGCCTGGGGCCAGAAGTAGGCTTTGTTAGGGAAGAGTAAACTCATGGCTCGGCTGCCCTCTAATCGCAGCTCTTTCCCCAGGCCTTTTCCTGTCATTAATCTGCGGTCTGGGGGCTGGGAAAGGTACCTTTGGCTCATGGGCCCCTCTGTCCCAGATTTAGCCCAAAGCAGGAGGAGATAATCCAAAAGGGCCATGAAGTTGTTGCTGGTGCTTGGGCCCAGCTGGCCACTTTTCAGTCTGGTGAGATGGAAAGGACTAGCACATGTTCTTTGGGTGATCAAAAGTGAGGACCAATCAGGGTAGCCTTTTTCTAGGACTACTTCTAACCTCAAGGGCAGCTCCAATATCCCGACTACCTTTCAGTGACCCCAGGGTGTATCTCACCCCACCCTGGGATGACTTGAAATCCCTGAGCCCATTTGAGTTTTCTGCCTGGCCTTCCTTTGGGGCAAGACTTGCTGGGAGTCATGGATATAGGAGAGGTGGTACCACCTTTTCAAGTCCAAGGGGAGCAGGTTGGGACTCTTGGAAAGAGCTACATTTCTGGCATTAGATATTGATGAGTTCAATTTTGGGATGTGTGACCTTAGGCAACTTCTTTAACCTTTCAGAACCTCAGTTTTTTCATTTGGTGTCAGATGGCAAGGCTTCACATCTGACCAGCTGTGTAAAGCTGGATAAGTTACTTAACTTCTCTAGGCTGCTGTTTCCTCATCAGTTATATGAAGCCCAAAGCATCTACCTTAGCTTAGCCTTTTGTGTGAGTCACCTCTAGACTCTTACCCTGGGCATTTCTTCACCTGGAATACTCAGCCTTTCTTTCTGCCAACCATAGTTTCTCTCCTCCTTCAAATTCCAGTTTAACTGGAAACAATCCAGATGCCCATCAAATGCTGATAAGATAGATTGATTGCAGCAGACTCACTGAAGAGAATAGCACCCAGCAATGAGACAGTACAACTATCCCCAACACATGGATGAGTCTCACCAATACACTCTTGAACAAAAGAGGCCACCCCCCAAAGAGTATATATGCAAATATTTCAGTGGCTACACAAAGTTCAAAACCCAGGAGAACATACTTATGCTGTTGGAAGTCAGGGAAAGGGGTCATTTAGCAACAGGCAGAGCATGGGAGAAGTTTCTGGACTTTTGGAAATGTTTTGTTTCTTGATCTGGGTGCTGACTACATGGGGATGATCACTTTATGGACAATCATTGAGTGATGCATTTATGATTTATGCACTTCTCTGTATGGCAGAGAAGTGTTTAAAAAAAGGATTTTCCACTCCACTTTATTTTTATTTATTTGTTTTGCAGTGATGGGGATGAAATCCAGGGCCTTGAATATGCTAGGCAAGAGTTCTACCACTGAGTTACATCCCCATCACACAATCACTGTCTTGGGATCACTCCAACCCAAAGACAGAAGCGACTGAGTGCAATGCTGACAGTAGGTGGTATTTGAACAGAGTCACCAGGGGAGCCAATAGGAGCATGGCAGTGGAAAGGCTCAGGATGGCTTCATGGAGGAGTTGTATTTGAGCTGGGCCAGTGGGGGTAGGATGTCTCTAGATGGAGCTAGGAAGGGTTTGAACAAAAGTCAGAGACAGAGAGACATTCCAAGCATGGTGATGGAAAGGTGGGTATGCCAGTGTCTGTGGTGGGAGGTGGAACAGAAAAGTTTACAGAAGGCCTTTGCAGCCATGCCCAGGAACTTGGGGTGTTATCCTGTGGGCAATGAGAAACTATTGCTTGAATATCCTTTATTGAAGATGTTTGGGATCAGAAGTATTTCATTTTTTTTCATATCTTGTAATATTTGCATGTATATAATATATCTTTGGGATGGGACATAATACAAATACAAAGTTCATTTATGTTTCACATACAACTTATACATTTAGCCTGAAGGTAATTTTAGACAATCCTTTTAGTGTGCTTGCGTTTTGACTGTAACCTATCACATGAGGTCGGGTGTGGAATTTTCCATTTGTGGTATCATGTAAGCATTCAAAAACAGATTTTGGAGCATTTCAGATTTCCAGATTAGGGATGCTCAACTTGTACTGAAAATATGAAGTACATGCTGGTGTGGATGTCATGTTAAGGGTGTGCTGTGGCAAGGGAGCCACTGTGGAATAGTATGCTGAGGTTGGGGGATATGGGGGCAGAAAGAGACTGGAAGGAAGAACCAACTAAATACTCAAACAGGAGTCCAAATTCCTCTCCATTTTCCTGGTGGTAGGTCTGGGAGTTGGTGAAAATTGAAGGTATGTTGGGGAAGAGCCATTCTTAGGGGAAGCTAGTCCAGGATAAATCCCTTTCTGCTTCCTATACCCTAATACTGGCCTTTGAATAAAGTTAGATCAAAGAACCAGAAAGAGGTGAAAGTCTCCTAAAGGCAGCTAAATGATATGTCCTTTGACCCTGGGGCCTCCCCAGTCCTTCATAATTTATAGTGGGTGCCACGTCCTTGCCCTCACATCCAGGAGGGCCTATTCCCGCCTCTGCTCTGTAGGTTGGAAGGCCACTCCTACTGGTGTTCTGAAACTTTTATGTCCCTCAGACTCCCTTAGTGCTTTTGAGATCAGTAGGTGGGAAAAAGCATGGAGAGAGAAAAGGGCTCAGACTCTGGAGTCAGACAAATTTTGGCTTAAATCCCTGATCTGCCATTTACTGGTAGTGTGGCCTTCAGCAAGTTCTTCCATTTCTTTGAGTTTTGGGTATGAAATAAGGATAATGACAATATCTGCCCCTCCTCACAAAGTTGTAGTGAGGAGTCAGCACAGATCTTGACATCTATGGAACCTTCCCCCGGTGGTGGCTCTTTGTGTTATTAAGTCTTGTTTCTACCACTTCAGGGCTGGGACCACGGCCTGTTCTTTGCAGTGTGCTTCCTACCTCTGCCCATGCCAAAACATGCACCCCCTCCTGGGCATTGAACACATGTGACAGAGTATTCTCACAGCTATTGTTCTAGCTGACTTATTCCACCTCGTGAGGTAGGCAGACCAGAAGTTATCCTCCTTTTCAAAGATGAGAAACTGAAGCCCCAAAGAAATCAATGAACTGTCCAAGGTCCTCCAGCTAGAGTGGCAAGATTCTAACTCTACTTTCTTGTCCCCTGCTGGGCACATTCTCCATTTTGTAGGCCCAAGAAACAGGAGAGGGGTAGGGAGAAAGGGGGGATGGAGGTGGGGAGGGAGGAAGGGAGGGAGGTGGAGAGGGAGGTAGAGAGACCTTCCTTGCCTTTAAGTCTTCCCTCTAACCATATCACCTCAGTCTCCAGAGGGAAGAGGCTTGACTACAGTCATCATGCATGCATGATGGAACCAATTCACTGCCTCCAGGCCTGTGGAAGATGCTGTATCTTCATTCTGGAAGTTTGGCTTTTCTAAGGCCATTTTCACAGTATGGGCCTGGAGCATGTGCAGGCAAGCTCATCTTGTCTCTGGAAGCTGGCACAGGATATGGCAGGGTTAGGGTAGGGTTTGCCTATACTCCCCTAAAGGGTATCAACCACAGAGTGCCACATGGGCCTTGCTTCCCCTGGAAGTGGCCTGTGAGCAATTTCAGAGGCCCACCTGTCAAACACAGAAAATTGATAATTAAAGCTGAAAAAAAAGGGGGATTTCTAGTTTCTGTGTGTCACTAGGTACCTTTGCCTGATGTGGCACAGGGTCCCAGTGTCAAAGTGTCAGCTCTTTCTCAGACTCTTTCCTCCAGTTCACTGTGGTTTGGGGCCTAGCAGTGTCTATAGTGCAGTCTTTGCTTCCCATCCCCATCAGCCAGAGAACAAGGGGAAGTGGCCCCGCTTGCTAAGGAGTGACAGCCAATGGCAGGCCTGCTGGGACTAGCACTGTGTGAGGTTGGGGGGGGGGTGACAGGTCCCATGTGAAAATTCAAGAATCTCCCCTCCCCCGCCTACCACCACTGCAACCTTAGAGAAGCAGCTGGGGTGGGGAGTATACAGCCGGAAGTGGCAGCCACCCAGGACCTGAGAGATGGAACAGGATGCACACCCCAGTGCCCTGAGGCTCAGTCTCAGCTGTCTCAGCCTCTGACTGGGAACTGTTTCCCTGAAAAAGGGGCTCCCCCATAGTGCACCTGGGCTGAGCTCCAGGGAAAACTGGCAGGGTACAATGAGGACATGCAGGACGCAGACCTAGGCCTGGAAGCCTCTTGGACCTGATTCAGGCCTACTTTGGAAGGGTCCGACAGTCCCATTGGAATGTACAGTATGTACTTTCTGATTGCCTGGGAGAATCCTACAATCAAATCCATTCTCAGATCCAACCAGAGAAACCTAGATCTGGCAGAGCCTTCAAAGAATCTTCCAGTTGGGCATCTGCCCCAGAAGACCATGAACATTTCAGTCATCCATGAAACTGCTTTCCTTCCTAGCCTTTGAAACCCTACCCCCACCTAATTTTTCTTCTTCAACTATCACCATCTCACCAGCTCCATTTCTCATTCCTCACATTTTTCCCCATGTGGGAAGAACCTGTACAGTGCCCCATATCCCATTTGCAGTTTGGGAGGCCCTTTTCCCGAGTCCAGGTCATCTCAGGCCCCTCTCCAGTGGCCTGGGGAGCTGCAACAAAGCTGAGTCCAGTGGTCAGGTTCTGGGCCTTGGCCAAACGGAGGGACCCTGGGGGCATTTTGGCTGTGTGGCCCAGTGGGGTCCATCTTGGCTTTGAGATGGCTCCTGAAAGGCCACACTTGGGCCGAAGAGGTAGCAGGACCAGTACAGGGGATTGACAATTAAGTACAATCTTAGGAATCAACTTGAGCATTGTACTTTGTAATTCTTGAATTCTAGTCTAGGATTCTGGTCTCCAATATTATTTCGTTATCCATCTTGCTAGGGTTGAATTCTATCTCTATTCTAAGAGTCTATCCTGTGGCTTTGTCTCTCTAGGATTTTGAAAATCTCTCTTGTACTTCTGTTACTCCAGTAACTTTTGGGCCCCTAGGAGAATGGGCCTCACCTATGAGCTCAACATATGGCTTTTTTGGCTCTTCTCACTTCTACAAGTCTTGGAAGGGACAGGAGAGAGCAGAGGAGGGAAGGAAAAAGTGAGTTTCCAAAGATGTTCCTTACCTTTTTCTTCTGAGTGGGTTCCTTCTCGCTGGCATTAGAGGGCTTGCGGCGCAACATGGTCCTCCCCCAGGTGAGACTCCTTCCCTGATCTCCTAGGTGTCAAGATGCAGAGGTCTCTTGCTCTGCCTCACCAACACTGTCCAGAAGGCACTGCATGGACCGAGCCTCCGGCTGCCACTCCGACTGCAACAGTGGCAGCTTGGGGGTGTGGGCCATGGACACCCAGCAGCACAGCATACAGGAAGCCCTGCCACGTGACCTGCTCTTACAGCAATCGCAGCCCCTGCTGGCCCCTAGGGAGGAAGGAAGTCCCAACTTCAGTCTCCAGAGATTCTGATGCAGACAGCTCTTGGGTCGAACAATTGGAAAAAAGTCCCTACTCTGTTGTCTCATGTCAATCATTACCAGTCCTTCTGCTCTATCTCCCAAGAAGTGACAATCAACTTGAGATATGCGGCCTACTCAAGCCCTATACTCACTGATCAGAATCCATCAAGTGGAAGGTGGACTCACTCTCTGCTTGTTGGGTCAATGATCCTGGTCAATTGCATCTCCTAGGCCATCACTATTACTACCACCACAGTCACCCCAATGGCTATGATCACTGCTATCTACTCCTATCAACATCCATCACCAGAGTCATCAACCCGACAACTATCACCCTCACAACCATGATCCCTGCAGTCATCCCCACTGCCATCAGCACACCTACGGCCATCATCACTACAGCAATCATCTCCACAAGTCAACATCCCTCAGCTTTCATCTCTACAGTCATCGCTGTTGCCTCTATCACATTTATAGCTGTCACCCTTACAGATATTATAGTCAGTCAACCCCATGATGCTCTCACCCCTACAACCATCATCACCTCCCTCAGCCATCACCCCCACAGTCATCATCCCAGCAGTTATCTGAAATGTCCTCGGCATACTTCTGGTCCTCATCACTAGAGCAGTTGTGCCTACAGTCAACACCCCTCACATTACATGCATGTTTATCACTACCACAGCTAAAAGGCATTTGTAAATACCACCACACCACCAGCAAATGTCCCATTTAACAGATATTTATTGGATGCCTATGCATGATGCTTATGTTTTGGATTATCTGTGGCACATATTTTAATAATCTCAATGACATTATTAATATTATTGGTACTGGGGATTAAACTCAGGAGTTTCTACCACTATAGAAACTATAGATGTAACTATACATCCCTAGTTCTTTTTATTTTTTATTCTGAGACAGGGTTATATTTGAGATAACAACACTAAATTGCTGAGGATATCTTTGAACTTGCAATCCTCTTGCCTTAGCCTCCCAAGTTGCTGGAATTACACGCATACACTGCTGTGCCCTGTGACTTATTCTTACTACAAAAGCAATTGGTATTCATCACATACAATGTAGCAAACAGAAAAAAAAAGTAATTTCAAAAAATTCTTCATAATTGTTTTCTACACTGTTTGGGTGAATATCCTTTTCTGTTTTAAGCATCTACTTCTTTGCTGATTAATCTTTTTTTTCTTCTTACAAAAATCATACTGCACAGAAAAGAAGATCATTGCTCTCATTACATGGGAAGGGGAGGGAAAGGAGAGAGTACAAGGGACACTGGGAATCTTTTGCAGGTGATGGATATATTCACCATCTTGATCATGATAATGGTTTTATGGATGTGTATATATGTCAAAACTTATCAAATTATACACTTTAAGAATATACAGCTTAGCCTGGCATGGTGTGATTACAGCACATGCCTGTAATCCCAGCGACTCAGGAGGCTGAGGCAGGAGGATTACAAATTGAAGGCTATCTTCAGCTACTTAGTGAGACCCAAAGCAACTAAGCAAGACCCTGTTTCAAATTTAAAAATAAAAAGAACTGGGAATGTGGCTCAGTTGTAAAGCACTTCTGGGTTCAACCATACCAAAAAAGAAAAAAGTGCAGTTTATTGAAAGTCAATTATACCTCTATAAAGCTGTTTTTAAATAAAAAGACTACACAAACTGTGTTGATAATTGCTTTTCATGTGGAACATAATATTTTCTCATGCTATGAAATGTTCTTCAACTATGTGATTTATAATAGCTGCTGAGCATCATATTGTGTGGATATACCATGATTATTTTACCAGGCTCCTTCCTACTGATGAACTTGGGTTGGTTTAACTTTTTAAAAACTTTTCGTTGATCATCCTTAAGGTAAATATTCATTCACATCCACAATTTTATTTATAGGATAAATGTCCAGAAGGAGAATTGCTGGAGCACAGGTATGCACTTTTTAAGATTAAAAAAAATTGTAGGACAGAATGCCTTTATTTTTATATGGTGCTAAGAATTGAATCCAGCTCTTCACATGTGCTAAGGCAAGTACTCTACCACTGAGCTACAACCCCAGCTCTTTTAAATTTTTTTAACATTCAAAGAAAACAATTCAACTTAGAAGATAACAAAAGGGAAATAAACTCATGGAGTAACATGAAGTCGAATATTCATCTTCAATGAGGAGTATAGTAATACAGGGACATCTTCCTCCCTGGTTCAAGACCTGTTTCCAAGTGACATGCATCATCTTTGATCCCTAACCTCTTGGAACATCATAAAGAATTCAAAGGATGAACCTTTTTAAGGCTTTTGATTCTGTGGCACTTGTGAATTCCTGGCTGGCCTGCCTCTGTTCGTTCCCAAGATGTTCTTCTAACTTCCTCCCCCAACCCTGCCCCGCGCCCTTGGACCTTCCCTCCGTTGGGGGTGAGCTCAGGGAAACCGAAGTCCTTCTTCACCAGGCTGAAACCCTGTTTCCTTTAGCTCTGACCTATTCGGCTTGCTAAACAGATTCATAAAAAAGGTTTTGTGCCCCAGGTCGCTTCTGAAAGACCCTCCCAGGTCGCCCAGGAAGCGCCTGGAAACCACATAGGGACCGACTCATAGGAACCGGCTCATAGGGCCTTTGGGGGCTCTGCATGATCAGGAATGGGAGAGTAGCCCCATCACGGTCTAGGATACCGGACAGGGTTACATGGGTTCAGGGCACCTGGTGCTCCGAAGGCCGGGAAATGCAAGGGAGGAAGCAGCTCACAAAACCTTCCCGGCCTGCGCGGCCTGCGCGGCCTGCGCAGCGGTGGTGCGTCCTTGGCTGGCGCGCAGGATGTGCCCGCTTCCTGTTTGCTCAGCCCCGGTAGCGAACCTAGCTCGCACACTAACCGCAGAGCCTTCAAAGGCAGCCAGCAAACCGGGGAGCTGGACTGCCCACCGAGGCCTGGGGGGAAGAGAAGGTACCTGGGAGAGGTACAGAAAGGTGACAGGCTCTAGGACAGAGGGAGCAAACCTTTTCTTTCCCACCCTTCTTTCCCCTCAGATCTGCACCCTCTGGTCAACTCTAGAGTTCTAGAGTCTGCCCCATGTAGAGTTGCCTTCCCCTGGGCATTTTCTTCCAACAGAAGACCCTGGCTGGAATCCCAGGGGGTCAAGTCCCAGCAGGCTAATGGGCCCTAAGCACTTATTTAATAGACATTCCCTCTTCTGGGAAATATATTTGCATTTAATAAGCTCCATTTGAAGTATACAGAGCCTTCAGTTAAAGAAGTGATCTGTGTCAGTAGTTCAGTGAACAAGGCCACATTCAACTTGATCATGGGTTGGCAAGCAAGATCTAGGAGTCTGTGCTAGGCACAGCCTTGTGCTAGGCACCTTGAGGGACAAAATAAATAGCTGCCAAGGTTGCATGCATCAGGAGCTGACATCTTAGGTAGGAGGCAAGCTTACTTTTGCCTAACACTTGTTCTTTGCCATTAGATTTCAGAAACATTCTTTAATCCTGCTACAACCCTCTGTGGTAGGTAGCTTAAGCTGGGATAAAGATGGTAAAGATGTGCCCAGAAGTATAAGTGTTGGGCAGGAGAACCTTGATTTAGCAGTAGCATTGCAGGATGTGTGTGTGTGTGTGTGTGTGTTTGGAAGGGGGTTTCCCACTGATAGCCAGATCACTGTGAACCCTCAGAGGGCAGAGATGGGCTGCCATAGATAGTCATGAGTGAGATATCTGGGGCAGGTGGGATCCAGACTTGTATAAGCATCCCTCACACCTGGAATGAGTACATCCCTGCTTTGAAATAGTGAGTTTGAATATTGAGGTCTACCTATATTTGGAAAGACTTCCTAAAAAATTCTTACTCTCACTTCCTCTCCACAAACTCTCCATATATTCCAGCTGAAAATTCTAATAGTGCATGGCAGGCCATGGGCTTTACCACAACTTGCTAAGGCAGGTACTATTGTTATCCCCATTTCCCAGGGAAGAAACAGAGACACAAAAGGGTTAATTGAATCGCCCAAGACTGCACAGCTAGTAAGTTCTGGGAGCTGAGTTTTAAATACAGGTCAGGTCTTGGTCCAGGGCCCATGCTATTGACCATGCTAGGCTAAAGTGGGTCTGATGCAGAGTTCCTGAATAAGGAGATAAGAGAATTGTAACAAGACCCCCTGTCACAGCCCTAAGAATCGTGCCCTGTTTTGGATTGGGTGTTGCACTAGGTGCCACAGGACCACTTTAAAGCAGGCCCAGAGGGGAGAGAACAGGATGGCAGGCTTCTGGAAGTCGCATCATGTGCACAACAGTTGCAGTACGTAGGGCTGATTAAGTGGAGATGAGGTATAGGGAGGTCCTTGTCAACATGTGAAATACTAAACACCTGTCATATTTAGCCTAGAGAGTTGGGTGGGGAATTTGAAGCAAGCTGATTTCCAACAGCTGTCACGTAGAGAAGGGAGACTTATCTATGGAGCTAGGAATGAAGAGGAACAGATAACTGGAAGGCCTGGGTTCATTCTCAAGGAAGAAATTTTGGCTATTCAGATGGTCTTATTCAGCCCTGGTAAGTGATAGTCTTCCTGTCTCTAGAAATGTCCAAGCAGAGACCACATAGTTCCTTGAAACTACTTCCAAGGCAAAGCCCACCTTGACAGCCCAGCTCATTAGCAAATTTCATGGTGGTCATCTCAGGCAAAGAGGGTGGAAAGGGAAAATTACAGGGGGAGGAGGGCAGAGGACGGCACTAAGACAAGGGATAGGAGACTCATCCATTCTTCAGGCACCGGCACAATGCACACAGAGCTTTCAGCTTGGAAACGCTGGAGAGCCCCTGGGAAGGAAAGAGTCATCTCTGGAGCTCTGAACTCTGGTTTTGTTTAAAAACAAAAAACACCTGCAGGCAGCTGTGGTAATTACCCTCAGAAGAGGGGGCTGGACTTTGTTGCTCAGAGCAAAACATGCTCATGACTCACCGGAGGGCCTTTCTATGGGGAAGCAGGCAGGGCTGGGTTGGGTGGCTTGCCTAGGACTCTGTCTTAAGGTTATGAGGAGAAAAGTCTCTGAGCAGTGGGCCCATAACCCCATGTGGACAGTTGGGGACAGTGGAGCTTTAGAGAAGAGCAGAAGCAGAAGAACACCTCCCAGAAATGGAGGCTGGTAGACATAGATTCAACTGTCCTATGATCTCCTATTGGCTACATGACCTGGAGTAAGTGACATCACCTATGATGAGCCTTAATGAAAACAGTAACAGTGATAATGTGTTCCTCACTTATGGGTGTGTGTGTGTGTGACCAGGGTTACTACTCAGATGATATATGCATAGTTCAGAGCCCAGTTCATGTAAACTGTTGGATGCCTGATGGGTGACTCTACATCAGTTTGCTCCAGGCTCCCACCATGAGTTTCCTGTCTTTCTAGAGCCAGGAAGCCCTTGGTGACCATTTGTAGCAGCCTTCTCTCTGCAGCATCCCCTTGATGACTTCCATGTCTTCTGGGTCCCATCTGAATCTCTGCCACATGACCCTGTGGCCCATATCCTGTGTGTCTCTACCTTGTCAAGGGCAAGGTCCCTTAGCCCAAACTAGAACACAGGAGGCGTGGCAAGCAGGAGGGTCTAAAGCTGCCTGAGACCTGCTAGGAGGGAAAGTAGATTTTCAGCTTCAAGGCATTGCTATGGTCCACTGGGGCTTTCTCAACCCCCCCCCCCAATCCTACCTCACTTGAGCTGCTTGCCAAGTTCCTGTTTCACAAAGAAACAAGGAAGTAAAGAGATAGGCCAGCCTCAGTCAAGGGCTTGCGGGGTGGGGGTTTGGGGAGCACCTCCCACTCCCAGCTGTGATGAGCCTTGAAGGGGGGGGGGGCAGGAATGGACAGGGAAGAAACAGTTGCTACTGAATCTTTCACATTTCTATTTTTTCTGGCACCAAGAGTGCCCAACTATTGATTTGAGGAAGTCAGTGAGTTGGTAAAATTCACTGCTGACGTGGGTTCTGGGTTCTCTGGGTGAAGAGGAGCCAGCCCAGCCCCTTCTGAGGCTCCATTTTATGAACAGTTGGAGCCAGCTGGGTGGCAAAGAAGCGGAATCCAATTTAGTTATCATTTAAAAAATGAACTATTTGTGGGCTGGGGCTGTGGCTCAGTGGTAGAGCACTTGCCTAGCATGTGTGAGGCCCTGGGTTTGATTCTCAGCACTACATATAAACAAATAAAGGTCCATCAGTAACTAATAAAAATATTTTAAAAAATGAACTATTTAAACTATTTTTTGTGTGTATGCATGAATCATCTTACTCATGCCCTTTTCTTTCCAAAAAGGACTCAAAGCATCAAGAAATGTTGCTCTGTACCACCATCACCATTGTCACAGATACATAACTTCAAACGGATCTTCTTGAGCCTCAGTTTGTTCATTAGAGGCTATATGGGGCTGACAGAGTTGCACACTGAAATCGAGAGAGGAGCCATCACAGAGCTGAATCAGTATGTTTAGGATTTAACCCTTGCCTTAGCCCAACAGGCTGTGTGACTCTAGGCAAGTCCCTTCCTCTTTCTGGGTTGCTGTAGAAGATTTCTCGTCTGCACACTGAAGGGGTTGAACCAGATGTTTGTTTGGTCATGTAGCTCCTATTCAGGACTGGATATGGACTTTGAGGGCCCTGGTGCAAAATGAAATCATCGGGTTCTTTAAGAAAAAAGTATTAAGAATTAGAAGACAGGTGACATGAGAGAGCATTAAATCCAGTGTAGAGGCTCTCTAACTACAAGTTCCTGAGTGACTGCATAGGTTACATGCCCATGAAATTGGCCCTGCAACCACCTCCAGCACAATTTTGTTGGAAGCCTAATTATTTTTTAAAATATTTTTATTTGTCAATGGACCTTTATTTTATTTATATTCAGTGCTGAGGATCGAACCCAGTGCCTCACACATGCTAGGCAAGTGCTCTACCACTGAGCCACAACCCCAGCCCCACCTAATTCTTTTTTTCTGGAGCTCTGCTTTCTTTGACAACCCTTGTGAAGTTTCTCAGGAACCAGTAGACTTCAGGGAACATAGTTGAAAAAACAGAAATTAGATGCTTGCTTCCAGGCTTTTTCAGTTCAGTTTTGGCTATGTATTTTTAAATTGGAGTTCCAAACCTTTTTCTTATCTACTTTCAAAGGTGAAGCAAAAATTGACCTCATGCTTGGAAAATAACAGCATTATCATCTCTTGTCTGTGTAGTTTCCTGGTTTACAGAATGCTGCCACATCCGGGTTTTATGGGTCTCTATAACCTCATCAGGAAGGCAGTATGGGTAGTTTATGGAAGGAATAACTGAAGACCAGAGAGGTGAAGGGTCTTGCCCAAGGTCACACAGTTGATAGAACTGGTACTAGATAGAGTTCTATCTCCTAGGAAAGGGGGCTTTCTACATGGCCTGCTTCATAGCTGCAAGCAGCAGATGAGGAGAGGTTTTGGTAAGCTCCATCCCCCAGCATAAATACAAAAGACCAGAGCCCAAGAGGCAGTTACTTATCTTCAATTCCTTATGATGTCACAAGAGGCCCCATGTATGTCAGACCTGCTGTGTATGCCCTGAATCTCTCCCTGCCTAACCCAGAAGGAAGCTTTTAAAGCATGAATGCTCAGTGCTGGTCATCTGGGTCCCAGGGAAGGGAGGAGGTAAACTGGCTGTGGGCCCTTCCACTGCTATGCTTCTGGGGCCAGGGTTCTCAGTTTCAAGACAGTGGGCTGGAGGGGCCATAAGTGTGAGAAGGAGATGAGCTAAAATCCTGGCTGAAGAGAGTCTCAGGCTGAAGAGAGGGAACCAGAGCACAGGGCTGCCTTGAGTATGAAAGGCCCACAAGTGGATCTTGGCCAGTAACCATGACCTGAAAGAACCCTAGGAGCAAATGGCAGGGCACAGGTGCAGGTCTGGGCAGCAGGCCCTGAGGAAGCTGTACCGTATAGACTCTGCTTCTCAGCTCTGTGATCCTGGTCGAGCCCATTTTCTCTTCTGGAAAATGGTAAGCAAGAGCCATACCTCTTGACAATTTCTGAGATAGTAGGTACTGGAGACAGTTGACTAGTTTGAATCCTGCCTTACCAAACCGCTCACCATTTACTTAGCAAAAAAAACAAAACAAAACAAAACAAAAACAAAAAAAAAAAGTAAACTTGAGAAAGTGGGTTAATCTCTAAGGGCCTCACTCAGTTCCCTTACTTATAAAATGCAAATAATCCAAGCACCTCTTCACAGGTTGTGAGGATAAAGTGAGAAATTGCCCATAAAACTTTCTGTATGTAACATAACACTTTCTGTACATTGCACTCAGTAGTGGTAACAGTGATGCTGCTGCTGCTGCTGATGGAGATGACTTTAATTTTATTAATAGTAGCTGTCTGTGTGGTGAGCAGGCAAGAGAGCAAAGGACCCAGCAAACAGAGGCCCACCACTGGGTGCTACAGGTTCTCAGTGAGGGTGGGTCTGAGCTCTGACATTAGGATGCACGATTTGGTGATGACTGTCATAGTCATCCTCATGTTCAGCAAACTAGGCCTTGTGCTGCCAGGCTGGGCAACTTCTTAGCCTGGTTCCTTTGCCCAGCACCCTGTCCCCAGAGCCTTGGTTCTCACCTCCCCACCACCCAGAACACAGTGTCTGTTTTGGCCCCAAATTTCTGGCCCACATTTGGCAAGTTCCCAGCATGAGGCTTCTCTCTGTCCCCTCCACACCTCTAGCACAGGCTGGAGGCAGCTGGCTAGGCAGAGAGAGCATGCGCATACATGTTCAGGAGCACACTCACACACAGGCTCACGTGCACATTCTCAAGCCCTTGTGCTCCCCCACTGAGCTTCTGGAGCCTCAAGTCCCCACCCCCACCTCAACCTCTCCTCTTCCTCCCCCACCACAAAAGCCACAGGTAACAGCAGCCTCCAGCAACAGAGCAGACACAATACAAAACCAGAGGCAGGCATCTTTGCAAGGCTGTTTTAAGCATCTAGCAGGATGTGAGCCCAGGTGGCTAACGGCTGACTGAGGCCCGAGAAAGCTGGGCTCAACCAATGAGGAGGGGGCTGGGAGGTGGGTTAAGAGTTGCTGCATGGTGCTGAAGGGCAACAGAGCTGGACCGCAGGCCATCTCCCCATGTGTGTTGCGTGTCCTCAGGCAGGGACCACCTTCTTCCTGAAGCTCAGTTTTACTGTCCGTGAAATGTGGAACCTAGACTCTACCCACCTGAGGTTAAGGGTCATCCAAGGATGTGGGAGGATTTAATAGTATTGCCAATGTGGCTGCATTTTAGAAAGTTAAAAGGGCTCCTTGAATGCCAGGGAAACCTGGGATAGTGACATCATTCTCTAACCTCTGGTAGCACCATATTCTAGAGTACCTTGCCACAGTCCCTCCTACTCCATAGCCAAAGTCCTACACTTTCACCTTCCCTGCTGTCATTGGAACAGAGTGCACTTGGGGTTTGGGAGCAGTGGGCTCCCATGTGTGTGGATGGCGTGGCGTCTGGCTCCAGGCTTACCCTGCCCCCCACTAGATTTGTTGTTCTCCTCAATCCTAAGTAGCTCTCTCCAAACAGATGACACAGTCACCCTTCCTTTGTCTTCCTCTAAGGTACAGCAATTAGCCTGGGGGAGTCCTGCTTCTTCAGCTCTATGGGCTGTAGCCAGGAGGCCAAAGTGGAGCTGGGGACAGGTGGGTGGCCAAAGGCAGCCTTAAGGGTTGGAAAGGCCACAAATTCAGGAGCCAGTGTGGGTGGGAGCAGCTCTGACAATCTCCACTAGGTGGTAATAGGGTAGAGTTCTCCCCAGGACATGGAGCCCCTAGGAGTAGGGGCACTGCCTGATTGGTTTTTTATTTGGGGGGAGAGGAAGTAGCTCTAGCAGTCTGGGCTCACAGGAGGGAAGGCATAATTGGCTCTGTTTTCCCAAACTAGGGGCTCAGGGTGAGGTGCACAGGCCTGGGGAGGGGTGTGTGTGCTGCCTGTGCTGCCTGGGATCTGCCTGGAATCTGCCTGGGATCTGTCCTTCCAGAGGGGGCCAAGGGCAACAGTTTCTAGGTAATGGGCCAGCAAGTGCTCTTGGGGCTTGTGTGGTACAGGGGGAGGGGAACTCAGCAAGTCCCACATCTAGGTGGAGGTCAGCAGGGGAGTCAGGAGCCTCTAGCTATTCTGGATGAGGAAGGCAAGAGTGGTGGCTAGCAAAGCAGAGGCCAAGGAGGTGGAGTGGGGGGCATTGGCAGACAGGGGCTCTGTGTGCTTCTGCAGCCAGGCCAACTCTTCCAATAGCTGGCGATTCTGTAGCTCTGGGGCCACCTTCTCCCGGATGGTCTGGTAGTAGCGATTCAGGTACTGGAGCTACAAAAGATAGGTTTGATCTGAGCTACCAAGAAGTGAGGTCTTGGTGCCACCCAAACCCTGCTGTGGTATTCCAGATATCCACCTTGGTCCAGGAACCCAGCCACTATCAGGCCTTAGGTATTCTCTGGGGTGTTCCACAGGCAGTTCCCCATGGTGGCTGCTTAATGCCATAGTAATGTTCATGAGGAATGAGGTGGATGAATTTCAGGCCCAGGAATGAGAATAAACAGGGCTGGCATCCCCATTTTACAAAAGAAGAGATTGAGGCCCAGAGAGGGGGCAGGGAATGTTTATTTTTCCAGACTTTGTAGTAAGAGAACTCAGAGTCCCAGTCTCAGCCTTTCCAAGAGTTAACTACCTAAGATTGGGCAGGCTGGCCTGATTGGAAAATTCTAGAAGTTTGGGGGTCTCTGGTGAGCTGGGAAGGTATGCCCCAGTGTCTGTCTACAGTGCTACCAGTGTGGACTCTCCTGGGGAAGGGCAGGGACAGAGTGTCTTGGAGTTAGAGGCATGAAAGTCCCAGAGTGGGGAAGAAGGCAGTCATTCACAGGCTGAAGGCCTGGCAGTGCTGACAGATACTCACTTGCTCAGGGGACAGCAGGCTGACATCAATGAGGTTTCGGTCATAGGGCACGAAGGACACCACTTCAAAGGTCAGGTAGCTCCCTGGGTACTGAGAGCCCACAGAAAAGGTGGAAAAGCAGGAAAATGAAGGAGGAGGAGTAACTATGTTTAAGGGAACACACAGAAGCTGCAGGCACAGGAAACCGATCCTTGTCAACCCAAAACAGTGGTTAGATCTGAGCTTTCCAGAATCTCTTCCCTTGGCCAACCATCATCTTCTCTAACACTTAGCCCCTAGGTGCTTTCCTCTTTATTCCTGAAATTTAAACTTAGATCTGTGTTTCTCAAAATGTGGGTATCAACAGCACCTGAGGAGTACATTAAATGTGTAGATTCCAGGATCTACCCCCTAGGCCTACTGGGGCACAATCTCTAGGGCAGGGTCTGGGAGCTTACATGCAAATCAAATGATTTACAAATAAGTTATTAGGGGAGAATCAAAGCCTCTGGGACAGGAGTCCCCTGTGTTTCTCCCTTGCTAGCAAAGTAATAAAACTTCATTTTCCTTTTTCTCAAAAATAGTTATTAGGGTTTTCTACCCATCCATCCATCCATCCATCTATATATCTACTTATTGATTCATCTATCTATAAAGACAAGTAAAAAGAAAGGGGTAAAAGCCTATAATTTCCATCTCTCAGAGAGCTTATGTGCTTAGGAAACTCAAACTACACAAAGATACATAATAAAAATAGAAAGTCTCTTCTCTGGCCAGTTTCCTTTCTGAAAACATTTCTGGCATATGCAATATATATATTTGAAAAAAATATATGTATATATTTGAAAAGCCATTCAACATGGATCCTACCATACATGCTTCTCTTTACCTTTCTTCCCACCTTACTTCATGGTAAACCCAGGAAAGTGCTCTGAATTAGCACAAGGAGATCTACCTCATTCTTTTAAGGGTCACAGAAGATGTACCATGATTTATTTCAGCAGTTATAGATTTTTAGGCTGTTTCCATTTTTTTTTTTACTATGACTGTCAATGCTATAAACCAACAGCACTGTATAAACATCTTGATGAACTTTGGGACTATATCTAGAAGGTATATATTTGGTGAAGGAATTGCAGAGACAAAAGGTACAGGGATTTTTAATAGGCACTTCTATAGATATTGTCAAACTGCCCTACAGAAGTTTGCACCAATTTGTACTTCTCTTAATAGTGAACTGAGAGTGTCTATTTCACCACATACCCATCAACACTGAGTATCATTGAAGCCTCTAATTTTTGCCAATCTGATAGATGAAACATGATATTCTATTGTTGTTTTGATTTGCATTCCTTTAAGGATGGAGTTGAGCATCTTTTTACATGTGTGAACCATCTGTGTTCATTTTAGTGAATTATCTCTTCATGTCCTTTGCCCACGTTTTTCTTTTTTGCTTTTCCTATTTTTATCCTATTTCTTTGTAAAAGCTATGGTAAAATTAAGGAAATTCACACTTTATTTGTGATGTAACACATTGTCACAGATCTCTCTCCCTCCCTCCCTCCTTTCCTGCTTTCCTTCCTTCATTCCTTTGCTGTGCTGGGGCTGGAACCCAGGTCCTTGTGCATGCTAGGCAATTGCTCTACAACATAGCTACATCCCCAGACTACAGACTGCATCCCAAGCCCACTTTGTCATAGTATCTTTTGATATTTTTGGTATTATTTCCATATACACATTTTCTATATAATTTAGTCAGAGTTTCAATATTTTCCTTCATGACTCTGGGTTCTATACAGAAAGGCCCTTTTACACCCTGAGATTATAAATTAATTCATATAAGTTTTCTTCTAGATCTTTTGTGGTTCCATTGTTCACCTTAAAACTTTGGTCCATCTGGAATTTTATTTTGATATAACAGTGATGTTATTCATTTTATTCCCACCAATGATTAGTCATTGGTTCCCCCCACCCATTAGTTGAACAATTTCTTTCCTCCTTACTGTTTCAAACATCAGCTTTACTGAAAACTAAATTCCCTGAGACTGGGGTTGTGGCTCAGTGGTAGAGCGCTTGTCTAATATGTGTGAGGCACTAGGTTCAATCCTTAGCACCACATAAAAATAAATAAATAAACAAAACAAAGGTATTGTGTCCATCTACAACTAAAAAAAAAAAGAAAAAAAAAAAGAAAACTAAATTCCCCATGTCATTAATGGGAATTAGAAGGTTTACTTTGGGAATTACTGTTTCATTGTTCCCAATGTCTGTTTCATCTCCAGTGTCATTCTCTTTTATTTTGTGTTATTTTTTTTAATATTTATTTTTTTTAGTTGGACACAATACTTTTAGTTATTTTTTATGTGATGCTGAGGATTGAGCCCAGGGCCCTGCACGTGCTAGGCAAGCACACTACTGCTGAAACACAACTCTAGCCCTTGTGTTAAATTTTGACAGGGCTAGTTTTCTTTATTGCTCTTCTTTTTCAGAATTTCCTACCTACTTAGCTATCTTTCCATGTTTATTTTTACAAACAAACTTTACTGTCATTTTGTGAAGTTACAAAAGTATCCAGTTAACATTGAAATTGTGATTGTCTTGAATTTATAGATTAATTTAGGGAGAAATGACATCTTCATAATATGGTGGCTTCTTTTCAGAGAGCACCATTTACTTAAATCTTTTTTATGTTCCTTTAGCAGACAGTTTTCTCTGTAAGTCTTTTAAAGTTTATATCTAGGTATTTCATCTTGTTGGTTGTTAAAATATCAAATCCTTATCTAATGAGCTCCCTTGGTGATTATTAATGTGCACTGAGAACCAATGATTTAGAGCAGGGATACTGATTCTCTTGTCCTGAAGTGGGACCTGGTATTGGCATTTAAGAAACAGACAAGCTTTACAGATGATTCTAACGTGCAGCTTGAGAAACTGACTTATGGAATTCCTACAGAGCCATGGAAGATTCCAAATAAATTCATGCTCACACATTAAATGCCCTTCTCCTTCAGCTTCCACCACCTCCCATGAAGCCCAAAGTCACTGCCATTCTGTCCACACTTCCAGCCCATTTCAGTGGTACGTTACCTTGGTCTTTGCTTCCACTACGAGGGCTACATCTTCAAGACGGATCCCAAATTCTCCTTCCTGATAGTAACCAGGTTCTGGGAGACACAGAAAATGCTGATAGCATTAAGCCAGGGTAGGTGGGGACACCCAAACTCAGGCTTTATGTGCCAATCAAGTGGCTGGAGTGCCCCACTGCCTGTCTGGCTCCTCCCTGGCTGTTGGCTCTGGTGGCCCAACAAATTGGCTAAGCAGAGGCAACATGTTAGGCCTCAGATTCCCTCTAAGCCAAACTCTGACTCACCATCCCTCCCTTCTCCCTGTGTGCCACTGTCCTGTTACCCCAGCATTTGGTTGGAAACTCCATAATCTGGATGTACAGCTGAAAATCAGTTCCCAAGAATAATAAGGATGATAAGGGACGAGAGGGCTGGGTAAGAGTGGGCCAAAACATTTGGGACATGGGAATGAGAGTGGGGAGGTAAGGGAGAGCAGCAGTGGATCCAGGGCTGTGCCCATGCCTGGCATGCTTCCTGAAGGTGGGTGCCTGATTCCCCAGCTAGCCCTGCTCTGGGATTGGACGGTGCGGTGGAGAGGTCTGAGAGCTGTACCTATGGAAGTGAACATGCCCTTGGCCATCTTAATGTTGTTGGACTGGAATCCCACTGGCCCTAGAAAGAAAGATACAGGCAGGTATCAGCTCTCCTATCCTTACCAGCTTGGAGGTGAGCAGGTTCTGGAGAAGAGCAGGTAATTGGGGTCCCTGGGCATCTGTAGCAGTACTTATCTGTCACATCATTGTCTACCTGGAGCTGGCACATACCAGAATAGCCCTGGCGTTTATTTCTCTGGGGTCTATGCCAATTACCACTAGGCTGTGGTCCTCTCTCTGGTGCTCTCTTAGATGCCAAGAAGGCTGTGGGATTGGCCAGCTGCCAGCATGCCTCACTTATCCTGTGGTGCATCACCTCCCCCTAGCAGGGTGACCATGGGTGGGTCATGGCATCTCTGTGGGTCTTGGCAATTTCCATACCTGTGAAATGCTTTCTTTCATAGGGGGTGTCACACAAGGGGGGATGCTGGAGCAGGGGTTGAGAAGGTACCTACATTCATGCACACACAGGAAGTTGCCAATGCCATGGCCTGTCCCATGACCATAATTGAGGCCAATGTCCCACAAGGCCTTACGGGCAAAGGCTTCCACCATTCGCCCTAGAAGGGAAAAGAGAGTGCCCTTGGTCAGTTGGCTGGATCCCAGACTATCCAACTTGCCCCTTTCTGATCAACTACCAGGGTAGTGCCTGAGGAGAGGGGCTCTTGAGAAGCAGGACAGCATGAAATGACATGGTGACATTGGGCAGGAATGGAGAGAGGCTAATGAATGAAGCCAGTGACACCATGGCTAGCCCAGACCCTCACTATTTTCAGCACAATGTACATTGTACCTGTTACCTGGACAGACAATTTTACCACAATTTCTCCCCATCCATTAAGCCTTAGCACTTTGACATCTATTTCCTCTAGGAGTCTTCCCATGACTGCTGCAGCCCACAATGATTTTCCCTACCTCTGAGCAACAGCATTGGATTAGGAGGCAGCAGACCCGGATTTGAGGCCTGGCAATCCTACCAACCCTCTGTATGAACTTGGGAAAGTCTTTCTTAAAAAAAAATAATTATTTTTTTAGTTGTAGTTGGACACAATACCTTTATTTATTTATTTATTTATTTATTTATTTTTTGAGAGAGAGAGAGAGAGAGAGAGAGAGAGAGAGAGAGAGAGAGAGAATTTTAATATTTATTTTTTAGTTTTCGGCGGACACAACATCTTTGTTTGTATGTGGTGCTGAGGATCGAACCCGGGCAGCATGCATGCCAGACGAGCGCGCTACCGCTTGAGCCACATCCCCAGCCCCTCATTCATTTATTTTTATGTGTTGCTGAGGATCGAACCCAGGGCCCCTGCACATGCTAGGTGAGCGCTCTACCACTGAGCCACAATCACAGCCCCACGAAAGTCTTTCTCTCTCTCTCTCTCTCTCTCTCTCGGCTAGATTTTTCTCATCTATACAAGGGATGGGATGATGATATAATCCCTGACCCACTAGCTTCCCAGGGTGGCAGTCTAAATCCCATGAAATCAGGGCCTGAGGCTCTGTGTCCAGCCTGGTCTCCAAAACCTACCTGATGTAGCAGCAGGAAAGATAAGTCTGGACAGATCAATGTTTCCCATCAACACACGGGTATATGCCTCCTGATAGGGAGAGGAAAAGGTGATGGGACAGGCAGTAGGAGGAGCCAAGGGAGCTTCCAATGGCTTGGCCTAGGGATGTGTGGGGGTGGGGCCCAGGCCTATGTGTCTTAGCAGAGTGGGGGCGACACATCCTCATATATGGGTCACCCAGGTGATAGAAGATGGCCTAAGGAGGCTGAGGGGGACATTTCTGAAGCTGGGGCTCAGTTCATGTAACTCTCTTTGGCTGGCCCACAGAGGTCATTATAATGTGTTGAGGACATGCTTATTTTTTTAAAAAAGAATTTAACCTTATTTTAAAAATGTATGTATTTCTATGTGGTGCTGAGGATTGAACCCAGTGCATCACCCATGCCAGGCAAGCACTCTACCACTGAGCCACAACCCCAGCCCGAGGACATGGTTATGGAAGGTGGTTATAGTGGGGGTGGGGGCAGGAAGACTGTGGGCTGGAATCCTGGGTTGGCCATTCAAACTCTGAGGCCTTAGGTCAGTGAATTTCACTTTTCTGTGCCTCAATTTCCTCATCTGTAATGGGATGACAGTGGTATCTAGTTCCTAAGCTTGTTGGGAGGAGGATGTGGACCAATGATGAATGTAACATAGTAAATAAATGCTCAACTCAGCGCTGGCACACTCCTTAGGGCTTGTAACCATCCTTTAAGTTTTCCTAAGGCCAAGATTGGGTTGGGCCTGATCATTTGGTAGATCAGCCTTCCTGTCAGGGGAGTGGGGGTGGGCTGACCATGGCATGGCCTCTTCTGGTCACTGCAGTGGTGATGTGGGCTATCCTCTTCACTACCCACCCACATAGGCTTATCATCTCGTGCAAGGCAGCCAGAGGCAACAGACCTAACCGGCTAAATTGTGAGCTCTTGGAGATCTGCAGAGCACTTCCCCTCTCTGTTTTAAGCACAATGTCTGACTTGTGATCTGCTTGCTGAATGCATGAATACAGCTCCCTGTCCCAACCTCTGCCCTAGTTGACCAGACCTCACTGTCCTGAACACCTCCAGCTCCTTTCTGCCTCTGAGGCTTCACTTGTGCCATTTTCCTCTATTTAGAATGCCTTTCTTCCCCCTTTCAGTTGAGTGCAGGGTCAGACACGCAGACAGCACTAAAGAAGTAATTGTGCATTGATGTACTGAAATGGGACAAGGTGACCTTGGACCAAAGCCTTGGTGGCCTGCAATCTCTGTGAGGGAGCACTGTGTTTTCTGGCATCACCTTGCTACATGAACTTGGGCAAACTACTTAACCTCTCTGGGCCTCAGTTTTGTTCTCCCAGGCAAAAGGACTCTTGGTGGAGTCCTTTCCCAGGAGGGGAATCCTGGTCCCAACACTTACCTTTTGGAAGGCAGAGGGGGTGCCCCAGTGGACTGTTCTGGTGATATCTGTGGTCCCATCCCTGTGGAGAAGGGAAAACCAATATGATCAGCCCCACTGAGTGCTTATGGGTAGGGGCTGGGCCCTGTGCTTTTCCCACTGGTGTCTGAGCAACAGGGCTGGGATTAGGCCAAATAAGGAAGCAAAAGGAAGATAGCCACCATCATCAAAATCCTGCCTTCAGGACTGCGAATTGGTGCAACCACTCTGGAAAGCAATATGGAGATTCCTCAGAAAATATAGAATGGAACCACCATTTAACCCAGCCATCCCACTCCTTGGCATTTACCAAAAGGACTTAAAGTCAGCATATTACAGTGATGCAGCCACATAAATGTTTATGGCAGTTCAATTCACAATAGCTAAACTATGTAGCCAACCTAGGTGCCCTTCAACAGGTGAATGAATGAAGAAAATGTGGTACATATACACAGTGGAATATTATTTAGCCAAAAAGAAGAATAAAATAATGGCATTTGTCTGTAAATGGTTGGAGCTAGAGAGTATCATACTATGTGAAATAAGCCAATCCCAAAGAACCAAAGCTGAATGTGTTTTCTGATATGTGGATGCTAATTCACAATAAGGGGGTGGGGAAGAATTGAGGTATTTTGGACTAGACAGAGGGGAATGAAAGGAGGGGAGGGAGTATGGAGGCAGGAATGATAGTAGAGTGAATCGGACATTATTAACCTATGTACATATATGATTATAGGACTGGCATGATTCTATATCATGTACAACCAGACAAATGAGAAGTTGTACTCCATTTATATATAATGTGTCAAAATGCATTCTGCCAGGTGCCATGGTGCACGCCTGGAATCCTAGAAGTTTGGGAGGCTGAGGCAGGAGGGTCACAAGTGCAAAGCCATCCTCAGCAATAGTGAGGTACTAAGCAACTCAGTGAGACCTTGTCTCTAAATAAAATACAAAATAGGGCCCGGGATGTGGCTCAGTGGCCGAGAGCCCCTGAGTTCAATTCCCAGTACCCCCCCGAATGCACTATACTGTCATGTATAACTAATTACAACAACTAAAAAATATTTTTAAAATTGCTTTTATATTTTTAAATACATGACAGTGGAATGCATCACAATTCTTATTACACATATAGAACACAATTTTTTTGTTCACACCAACTCATGTCTTCATACATATACTTTGGATAATGATGCCCATCACATTCAACTATCATTTATTACCCCATGTCCCCTCCCTTTCTCTCCCACCCCTCTGCCCTATCTAGAGTTCATCTATCCCTCCCATTCTCCCTCTCCCTAACCCACCATGAGTCAGTCACCTTATATCAGAGAAAACATTCAGCATTAGAACAACTAAAAATATTATTAAAAAAAAGATCTATAACAAAAAATTCCACCTTAGCATGTGTGCATGAAGGGGCTCTGCATAGCTCTCAAGGTGAAATTCACTATATTCTCTGAAAATCACAATGCCCCATATACACTCCTTCCCGATACTACCCATTTGGGCTGGTTTACAACTCTCTGGGTGTCAGGTTAGCTCTAAATGCAAGGCTTCTTCTGGACTTCCTGGGAGGTAGCCCAGGGTTGTCTCCTTTTTACAGATAGGGAAACTGAAGTTTGGAGAGATGACATTACCATAACATTCCCAGGTTCAGATGTTTCCCATTTATAGGACACTTTTTCAGCTCCTTGAGAAGGATGGCAGAGTTGGCCTTATTATCCTCATTTCACAGGTGGAATGGAAAAGGCAATTGAAGCCTTGAGGCTGTGAGGTGGTCTCACTCCCCAAGCCTCAGCAAAGCCAGGACCAGAGCAAGCACTAACTTTCCACGAAGTTCTCTTCATTGTGAATATGGATCTGACTCAGTGATCCAGCGAAGTGAAGCCAGAGCCAGAAGATCTGACTCCCAACCACCAGCTGCAGCATTTCCCCAAGGACAGTCCCTGGGCCAGCACACCCCCCCTTGGGAAAGGGGAGGGGAGAAACCATCCCAGGGCCCCAAGGGTTCCTCCTGGGGAGTAGGTCATGGGGCGTGGTAAACTACTTCTTCAGAAGGAGAGAAGAGGAAGTGAGGTGACCATTTCCCCAACCTCACCCTCCTCTGAGCATGCCCCAATCCAAAAAACGCCCCCACAAATTTACTTCCCCTTTGCAAGTCGGCTATCTCAAGCATGCACAGCATGGAATTGGGGATTAGCAAAAGCTGCTAAACTGAGCCCCTGCCCCACTGCCTGTGAAAGCTATGCTAAGAGCCAGTGAAGGAGTTTTTAACATTAGCACATTCACCATTTCCACCCAAGACAGGTTGGGGGACACTTCGAAACTACTCTGTGCTCCTACTTCAGTTCAGCACACGCTTTCTTTTGCCTCACCCAATCTTTCCACAGCCCACTTGCTCTCTAGATGAAAAGGGAAAATCTTTGAGGTCAGGTCAGCTCAGATCAGCTCCAGTACATATAATTGGCCACATATTTGGAAGGAATATGCTTAGCTTATTCTGCATGGCTGTCATGTCTTATTCCAGTTGTGCACTGGACAAAAAAAAAATACATCTAAAGAGTTGCTTCTTACTTGCCCCTACTTCCAGCCTGACCTGGTCACCTTACCTGTTCCATAGGAGGAGGGGGAGCTTAGGAATATGCATAATGGTCTTTGGTATGTGAGCTGTGGCCAGAGTCTGCACAAGTGGGTTAGAATATGGGTATGTGTGTGCAATCGGGCAAGGATGTGTAATAATGTGCAGACTTAAAAAAACATTTTGCTTGAGTGAGAGGAGTCTTCCTAACACTCACAGAAGTGCTGCATATCTAGCTACCTAGCCTACATGTGTATCCCCACTATCCTCGTCTCTGTGTGGTTGCCACTGTGCAGGAAGCCCAAATGTGAAAATGAGAAGGATGTTCAGTGCAGGGTTGGGGGTACATACCAGTACTGTCCCCCAGAATCCACCAGGTACATCTCATCTGAGGACAGCTTGCGATGCATCTCCTTGGTTGGGCTGAGAAGGGGAGAGAACACTGAGAGGGGAGCAGCTGAGCAATGTGGAGTTCTGAGTGAAAGCAGAGACACTAGCCAGGCATGGTGGTGCATACCTGTAATCCAGGAGCTGGGGAGGCTGAGACAGAAGGATTGCAAGTTCAAAGCCAGCCTCAGCAACTTAGCAAGACCTTAAGCAACTCAGTGAGACCCTGTCTCTAAATAAAATATAAAAAGGCCTGGGCATGTGGCTTAGTGGTTAAGTGCCCCTGGGTTCAATCTCTGGTACCAAAAAAAAAAAAAAAAAAAAAAAAAATCGGAGGAACTTCCCCTTCCCTGCAGACCCGGCTCATGCTCTGGGGATATCATTATCTCCCAAAGACCCTGGGAAAGTATTTGATATCTGTTGCTGCTGTCCTCAGCACACTTTATCCTGCACTGGCCCAAGCAAACCTTTGGGCCCCAGGGAGGGGAGGAAGAAAAGAACCCAGAGTGTGGGAACGAGGAGAGCCTCAGAGACCACCCAGTTCAGCTATCTCCTTTTACATAAGGAGAGACAGGTCTACAAAATGACTTGCAAGAGGTCACACAGGAAAGCAAGAAGAAGTTGACCCTGGACTAGGATGCTCCATCCAGTATTCTCTCTCTCTGCGTGCTGCCTCAGAGGGTGGGAGGGCCCCAGGAAGCAGGGCACAGGAAGAGAGGAGACCTTGTGGGTGGGGCTGGAGAACAAGAGTCCTGAGGGTTGAAGAGTACCTACTCTGTCACTATCTAGCTCTACTAGGGAGAAGTAGAGAGAAGGGGCTGGACCAAGGCAGCTGAAACTTGGGAGACACCAGGGGGTGCCACAGGAGGAAGTTCTGGGATACTCCTGGCCTTCCTTCAGAATGATGTCCAACCTCTTCCTGCCATATCTATGCCAGGCTGAGGTGTCTGGTTACCTCGAAATATCGTTAGGCAGGCATACAGTGTTTTCCATGGGGCCAAATATCTAGCCTACAACTTGGGCCCACCGTGGTTGTTTCAGACTGAGTGAAATAGGTCTTTCTTCAGAATGCTCCTGAACTTTGAGAATTAGATAACATAAATAACTCACAGGAAACCAAGGAAAAGCATCTAACAGCAGCCATGCCTCTCTCTTAGAACCCTCAGCCCTGAGTACTCAAAAAGTGCTGGCTTCTTGGGGGAAAAGTCATTCAATCGAGCCTTTTAATTTCAAGGGGACTCCCAACCCCATCCCCCACAGTGCTGAGAGCCTCAAACCTCAAATGTGGACTTTGGGCCCAGAGCATTCCTTCCTCTACCCCAGTCCCTCTTCACCCACAAGATCCAACCCTTGCCACCAGAATCCTAGAAAATTCTTTCTCCTGAAGTACCTGTAGTGGGCCAGGGCAGCATTCAGGCCACTAGCAGAGATGGTTTGGAAACTGGGTCCAGAGGAGAAGTTTTCTTCTCTGGATAGTGCAAAGCAAGAAACAGTCAATGAATGGGCGCTCAGTCTGACTCCATTTAGCTCCCTCAGCCCCACTTCCTGGTTCCATCTTCCCAGGGCCAGTCCTGTCATTTATAGAGCACTCGAGAATGGAAAAGGCCAGACTATAAAGAACTATAGAGAACTCCCCCTCCACCTTCATTTTACAAATGCGAGTGAAGAAACTTAGCTCCTTGTGTCTGAAAACGACCCCAGCCCCGGATCAATATGTTTCTCCTCAACAATACAGAATGTCCTTGGTGTGCCCCAAGAGCCCCCCTCCCTATTGGGAGCTCTCAAGTGGTGCAGTAGCAAATTGGCCTGAGCCAGCCTCCGGGAGTGTGTGTGGGGGGAGCCCGTGTCTGAAGTAGACACTAGAGGGCGCTGTTGGTCATCCCACTTTCAGCGGGGCTGGAGCTTGTCCTCCAACACCCCCTGCCCAGCTCCCAGACCACCCAAGATCCTGTCTCTCCTATTTCCAAATACAAGGAAGATCTTCCTTCCCTCTAAGTAAGTGGACTAATTATCCCTCCCTGCCCCCACCCCCACCCTGGAAGATAGTCTTTCACCCTCGGAACTTGTCCACAAGCTCTGCCCCTGAGAACTCATCCACCATGCCTTTGGGCACATTCTTCTCCAGCCAGACCAAGTACCGGATCACAGCCACAGCGTCCCGCACCTGGAGATTGGGAAGCAGAGAAGCAGGCTGAGGTATGGTCAGAGTGGCAGCCACAGGCTCTGGGACAACGATCAGCCACTTTGGGTTCTGGAGCTTTGAAAACATGAGGATCTGACTTGCTATTTGATATCAAAGGATTCTACTTAATGTTTATATCTGATCGTAGTGTGCTCATGTTTTCAAAAGCATTCTTATCTTTACAGATGCTTACTGAAGTGTTGACAGCAGAAATGATTTGATATCTGGGATTTGTTTTAAAATAATCTAGCAGCAGAGGATGGGAGTGGAGGTCATGAATGTGGGGTTATAGACAAAGTGAGACTGGATATGAGTTGATGATTGTTGAAGTCAGGTGATGGGGACACAGGGAATCATTATGCTACCTTCTCTCCCATAGCATACATTTAAAGTTTTCCCTTAGAAAAAGTTTTTTTTTTTTTAAATGAGGTAGCTTAACCTAATTTTAACAAGAATATTCCAGAAAAGTGTGCTGCTGTCTTTCCAGGATGAAGAAATCATTACAATACATAGTTAATATTTAGGGAGTGCTCAAAGAACTGCACACATGTGTGCCCCCCCCCACATATTCTTCATTAAATATCCACTATAATTGTGTGCTATAAGATTATTATTTGATCCTCCTTTTTCTGATAAGGTAACAGGCCTAGAGAAGTTAAATGACTTGCCCAAGGTTACCCAGCTAGGAAGTGGGTGGAGCTGGAGTTTGAACTCAAACACTGTACCTTCCAGCTGCCTCCTGCCTCCACGTGCCCATGCTGTAAACCATGGCACTATCCTGGGAGTGAGGGGGCAAAGAGCAGGTGGGTGCTCAGGAGTTTGGTATCTGCTCCTTTGTTTCATTGAGGGTCTTTGAAGGCTTTCCTCTCCAATCCATCAGACTGGTAGCTCCCCCAAAGCCCACCTTCCTGCACATGGACTTACATGGCTGGCCTTGAGGAGTCCCTGCTCCTTGCTATTCTTCACTGCCTTGGTCACCATCACTGGGGAGTAGGTGTCTGCCAAGAGTTTCTCCTGTTGGGGACAGGGAGGGAGAAGAGGTCTGGAAGCACCCTCAAAGGCACAGTAGTGTTTGCAAAGGACTGGCAGGAAGTCCCAGCTGAGGTCAGACGTGCTGCTCCCTGGCATGGTGATGCCCTCTCCTTCAGGAGCTCTCTGGCTACACAGATCTTTCCTAATCTTCCTTGTCCAGTTTGACCCTCCCTCCAGAAGGCTTCCTTGATTAACACTGCCTCAGCAGTTCATTTCCACCTGCACTCTAGAATGGTTCAGGAAATGGGCTGTTCTGACAGTGTAAGTTTCCTGTACATATCATAGTGGCTACCATTTATTGAGTGCCTACTGTGTGTCAAACAGTGGGCTTTACATATAATATCTCCATTAAATCTCCAGGGCAACTCCTGTGAGGTCAGGATTCATTTTATAGGTGAGGAAACCGAAACCCAGATTGGCTTAATTACTTGTCCAAGGTCATTGTAGAGCCAGTTAGGAGCACACCTGGGGTTCACTGTCAGGTTTGCTGACTCTAAGGACTGCTAGACCAGGCTGTATTCTCTCTAGCCTCTTCATGGTATGAATGCTCTGTCTCTGTGGACAGACATCCCAGCTTCCTCTTCTTTTGTCTCTTCCCAGTGAGGTCTACAAGGGCCACACAGTACACTTGACTGATCAGTTGACTGAATGGCTAAGGGGCTTTGACCCCACTTTTAGTTGACACTTATCAGGCCTGGAGTGGGGGTTAGGTCTCTGTCATGAGCTGGAGCCTGCCAAACCCACCTTGGGTATTACTTCATAGAGCCCATACATGGTATAGCTGGTCCCAATCCAGATCCTCACATCTTCCAAGGCATAGGCCTGGACGCTGTCACGGACTTGGCTGTAGTCCTCAAGTTGCACGCACATGGGGCCTGTGCAGCTGGAATTCAGGTATTGCAGAGTCTCAGGGCTAAAGCGACTCTTGTTTACAAATAACCTGAGTGGGGAAGGAAGACCAGGAGTGTCTGCTAAGGACAAAGCAAAGAACCAGAGACATACACAGTTTCTTTGTTCCTAATAGTAAGAGAAAGCCAGCACAGGAAGCCAAGATTTGGGGTTCATTGGGAATAGAGGTCAAGTGGTCAGGAAAAACCAATATGAGGTTTCCCAAAGGGTCTTGCTGGAGCAGGTGCCAAGCTCATGGGCAGTCTGAAGGCTATATATTGGGGTGGGGTCAGTGATGGGGCAATGAGGACAGAAGTTGGAGGAAGTTCATGACAGCAAGCCAAGGAAAAGCCTTACCTGATGGAGGAGTTCGTGAGCAGCGTGTAGGAATAGAAGAAGGGGTTATAGGGGATGTCATTGCTGCGAAGGTTGAAGAGCCCTTGAAAAGAATCAGTGGAAACTGTTTGAGGCTGATCTGCTTGGGGGTGAGCATTTCAGACACCTTTGCCTGTTTGCTTTGTTCCCCCCAATTTGCTGGGTGTACACTTTTATCATCTGGCTCTGAATGGTTCTAAGTCGTTTTGGGTGGGTGGGGGGGGATTCAAGATACTGATGGGAGCTACAGACCTATCTCCCACCCTTCCCTGTGCAGGTATCCAGCATGAAGCACCCAGTTTTAGTGGGTCTTTAGAATGTCTGAAGCCCAGCTATATGGATTGGGCAAGAAGCCCTGAGCCATGTTGGAATGGAGTAGGGTTACTCTGGGTGTTAAAGTGGGGTCTGTGAGTGCCCTGGGATAGTGGCCAGGCTGGTGAGAGGAGTTTGTTGGTCCTCTTCTCATTAAGGAGACAGATGCACTCTGCTGCCATGGTCAGTTCATTCCTTTGGTGGCCTGTGGGCTGGCCCCACCTTGCCTAAGGCCTCCTGGTTTCCTTATTCTGCAGACATGAGCTACTGTTCCCTTATGCCTTTTAGGTCTCACAGGTCATGGCCACAGAGCTCTTAGCAGCTGGTGGGTACATGGTTGTTTGGGGAACAGCTCTGTGTTGTAGGGTCCAGGACTTGTGGGGGAACTCCTGCACCATTTGTGTCCATAAATCCACACTCACAGGCCGTCTCATCAAGTGCCGACAGAAGAACAGCAGTTGGGGCCTTGCTATGCGCCTGCATCTGGCTTCGGATGCCAGATACTTTCTCCTGCCAAGTGCTCCCTAGAAGCAAAGAAGCCCAAAGAAAGTGTAAACGACATATCTTATCTTTGACATTTGGTTCCTGGGAGGGCTCCTTGGAATAGTAGTTTTCCATTTTTTTTTAAACAAAGCAGTAGAATCCTTTCTTCAAACAAACTTTTTTAATAGTGTAGTCACTAATGACATGGGCTCAGGATCTAGACTGGGCTCAAATGACCTGGTTTTGTCATTATTAGCTTGGAGACCTTGGGCAAATTATTAACCCTGATGTGTCTTATTTTGTGCATCTTTAAAATAGGGATAGGATATAATAATAGGATCTACCTCAATAGGGTTGCTATGAGGCTCAAATATTTATAAAGGATGTAGAAAGTTGTTTTGGCACATAATGGGTCTAGTATAGTTTTCTGGTGGATAAACAAGTATGCAGAAAGAGGTCAGGAGAGCTGCTCTAGTTGAAGGGCAAAGGGAGAAGGCTGTTGCCATGTTCAACTCTCACCCACAATAACCCCAATATTTAATAAGCCCAGGGGTTTGGGGCTAAACACTCTGTGACTACCATTTTAATTCTTCCTTGCCCCATTTTATAGATAAGGAAACTGAGATTTCAGAGAGGTAAAGTGACTTATCTAGGATTTCCTAGTAGCAGGAGGTGGGACTTGGATTTGAACTCAGGTCTGTCTAACAGCATGACCCACACTCCTAATCTGTACAGACATGTAATATCTTGCTAACATTGTCAGTCTCTGGACCTGTCATTAGACTGTGTGCCACAGTGCCATCCTTTCTAGTATGCCTGCATCTGGATTCTAGGACTTTAGTTTTTGTCTTCTATCCCTGCCCCCTGCAAGGCATATGGAATCTGCCCCTAGACAGGACTAGGAATTTTTTTTGGAAGAAGGTTATAGGCATTAAGGGTCCTGTTTGGGTCTAGATATGAACATAAATGATAACTTAATGCCATTTAAAATGTTATGCAAACAGATAAAAACTATTCAATAAGAACTAAATCTTTGGGTATGATATACTTTTTAGTTTTATTTTGTTGCAGTGAAAATAGACATAGCATAAAATTTATCATTTTAACCTTTTTAAAGTGCACAATTCAGTTGACTTTAAGTACATTCACAATATTGTGCAACCATCCTGCTATCTAATTCTAGAACATTTTCATCATCCTAAAAGGAAACCTTGTACACATTAAGGAATCACGTCCCATTTTCCCCTTCTTCCAGGCCCAGGAAACCACTAATCTGTTTTCTGTCTCTATGGATTTTCCAGTGCTGGGTGTTTCATGTAAATGGAATCACACAATATGTGGCTTTCTTTGAATGGCTTCTTTCACTTAGAATTACGTTGTTGATATTCATGAATATGATACATCTTTGAGAAAACAAATGAAATCAAATTTCAATGGTCTTACACGTTTAGCTATCTTTGTGTAGCTAACTTTTCATGTTCTGCCCTTTTCATTGTTCCACCCCTTCACCTGCCTTTAAAATCTGCAAGTGACTGGAGAGAAAATCTCTTTTGTCTAAACTTCTTAAAGCTGAACTCTATTCTTTCGCTTTCAGGCCCACTTCTGGCTCCTGATGGCTTATTCCTTGAAGAGTAGCAGCCTGAGATGTCTCAGCTTCTCCCTTGCCTTTGGAAAGTGACAAAAATCATGCAAATCTGACCCCAATCTCTGCTCTTTTTATCCTTACCTCTTCCTGGTATAACCATGACCTTCTTTATCTAAACAAGATGAGTTTTATTTATGACAAACAGTCTTGGATAGCCAGTTTCTTTAAAAATGGTGTCAGGATGAAGAAAGTATGATTCTTCAAGTTAACATTGGAACAGATAAAGAAAATTGGGCACAATTTTCATTCATTTCATCATAGCCACAATTTTGAAATTAGCCTTCTGCTTTTTAAAAAACTCCTTTCTAAAGCATAAATGCACATGGACTTGTGTGTGGAAAGGAACCTCTCAGATTGTGTAATGTGATTAGGAGTACTAATCCATTGGCTCATTCAGAATTCCAAGGGAGGGTAGGGGTGGTTGGTGGCCCAAACTGATTTACAATCAGTCCTGGTCAGCATTTTAGTTATTACTTAAAAGAATCACAAAGCATACTGATGATCTCGTATGAAGTATTTAGATAGTATTGACAAGGTCAAGGTTATGAATGATAGATTTTTTTTCTGGGTCAGTTAACTTTCCTTTGTGATCTAGCTAAAACCCGAACCCTCATCTATGTTGCCGACTGACCCTAAACTTGGTTATTTACTTAATCTCCACCCCAGCCATCTCTCAAATCTAAATTCTTCACCACAGGAGGGCCAGAAATAAAAGGTTGAATGATTCAATATGAACCAGCCTCCACTACTGGAGAAGCAACTCAGACCATGTACTTTCTCTCTTCAGAGGGTTTTTCATTTTCTCTGACTCTCCTGTTTCCTCCCTTCCTGCTCACTCTTGCTTCAAATCCCAACATCCTTTCTTTATTCTAGCATTTTCTAAATATTGGACTAAGGACTCTCTGTGGGGAGAGGGCCCAAAAAGCTGCATTTTAACCAAGCATCCTGGGCAACCTGGGTGTATGCTAAGGCTTGCAAATCATTGCTTTGGTATTTTTTCAGCAAAAAACAAAACAAAAACAACAAAACAACAACAACAAAAAACTCTAGGGATCCTTGTGTTTATACAAGTTGGGAAAGAGAATGGGCTTATGGAATCACCTGTGAATGCCTCCTGCAGGGCATAAATAGGTTGGCTTGGCACTGGGGGCCTTTCTGATCCCCACACCAGATCCACAAGATTGGACGTAATGGACACCAGCTGTCTGTTGGAGCCCTGGAGGGCCAGGTCATAACTCTTCCAGGAGTCTGCAAGATAGGAAGGAGTCACTTTCGCCTTGCCCATTTACAACTCAGGAAAAACTGTGATTTGAAGCAAGTTAGTCCTGATTCCCTTTGCCTGCTGTTCCACTCCCATAGCCCAAAGTGTTATGAGCCTGCCCCAGCATTCTGGCACTTCTGGAATTCATGCCCCACCCTGAGCTTTGCCTCACATCCTACTCCTTCTGTTTTCCAAGATTAACTTCTCCTGAACACACCTCAATCCTGTCCACTGCCAATTGGATAATCTTGTCTTATAAAGTACCAATGGTTGGGGGCAGTCCCTCCTTTGAGACTTCAATGCCACTGTTTAAATGAATGGTGATGTTCAAGTCATTGGATAGGCTGGCAAAGAAGTCAGTTTGGAAGTAGGGGTCATTCAGTGTGTATTCATGAAAATTCCACCATTGAGGACATAATCTGGCCAACTGCCTGGGGCCCTGGAACTCAGGAATCTATATTCCCAGGAGTCCTGTTTGACTTAAAGTCCATCCCAACTCCATTTACCCTTCTAAGCTACATTCCAGAAGGGGGTTTCTGGGTGATGCTAAGTACCATAACTGGTAGAGTTCCCGGCCACAGAACATAGTTGTGGGTTTAAGGACATCCAGGCAGGCCTATTTACCCACTAGATCTTAATAATTCCCTGAGTCTCCTAGGTTGATTTTCTGTACTCATGACTTTTAACAAATTCCATATTCATTTTTTTGTGGTGCTGGGGATTGAACCCAGGGCCTTGTGTATGCAAGGCAGGCACTCTATCAACTGAGCTGTATCCCCAGCCCCCTCCATATGCATTTTAACATATTTAATTACACAATTCATGAATACATCTTTGTTGCAAAATATTCTGCAACCATAGCTTCAAAACACTCTATCTCTATGGCTACATCACTACTGCCTTTCTAAAAAGGTATGTTTCTTTACCTCTCAGGAAATCTGAGCCCTACCCTGCTGGTTTGGACAAATCTAGGGACTTAGGGAAGAACATACCAATAGAGAAGAGGAAAGGGTCAAAGCCCACACTCCCTCCAGAAGGAATCTCAGCCAGCAGCCAGGTGACAATGGGAGTGGTACCAACTGAAAGACAAGAAGGAATGTAGAGGTCACCTTCAGGGTCAGCCTCAGGCTTTCTAGCCAGGTTTCTGACTATGATAGTCCTACCATGTGTGTCCTTGGGATCAGCCTCAAAGGTCAGGGATGGCCTCAAATCTCCTGAGCTTTCCACAGAGGCTCAGCATGGCCCTGAAAGACCCCCTCACCTATACTTTCCAAAACCTAGTCTGGGATGCCGGGCTATGGGGACAGATCCATGTGGGCCTTCTACCTTCTTTATGGAGCTCCCAGTTGCAGTCCATCTGTCGCTCAGCCTGAGTCCAGTAGCGACTGTCGGTCCAGAGAGCTGCTTTCCTCAGGGTCACCACTGCAACACCTGGGGTAGAACAGAGAAACTTGGAGGTGAGGGTGAAGGCGAAAGTGAGGAGTATGGTTTCAGTGGATGGATATGCAATACAGTGCTGGTTCTGAGATGTCACAAGGGACCTCGTAGAAAGAGTCTGCCTCTGTCTCCTTTGGAAGGAGAGGCAGGAAATGTTAAAGAGAGCTTCAGGGAAAGCTGACAGAAAGAATATACTGGATCAGGCATCTCCATGTTGAGGATATATATATATATATATATATATACACACACACACACACACACACACACATATATATATATATATATATATATATATATATATATTAGTTATATATGGACACAATATCTTTGTTTATTTTTTATGTGGTGCTGAGGATCAAACCTAGTGCCTCACACGTGTGAGGCAAGTGTTTTGCCACTGAGCTATGCACTCTACCACTGAGTGGTAACCCTAGCCCTGTTGAAGATTTCTCCATTGAAAGGGTCATTAAGACTTTTACCAGGAGAAGTGGGATCTGTTTTTGCCAGTCCAAAAGATCTGATCCTGGCCAGATATGGTGGCCCAGGACTATAATCCCAGTGACTCCAGAGGTGAGGCAGGAGGATCACAAGTTTGAGGCTATCCTGGGCAATTTAGTGAGACCCTGTCTCAAAATAAAAAAGAAATCAAAAGGACTAGAGATGGGGGCTGGGATTGTTGCTCAGTGGTAGAGTGCTTGCCTGGCACATGTGAGGCCCTGGGGTCAATCCCTAGCACCACATAAAAAGATAAATAAGTAAAGTAAAAAATCAATTGACTACCAAAAAATATTTAAAAACAAGAGGGCTGGAGATGTAGCTCACTGGTAATGCACTCCTGGGTTCAATCTCCAATACCAAATAAATGTATAAATAAGAGAGAAAGAAAAGAGCTCATACTGCATGTAGGTGCTCTCAATGTCAAGACTTGGTTCTGATAGGGACACTAAGTCAGAGGCTTACTTGAAGATTGATGGGGAAGACAAATCCAGCAAATCTGGCAAAGAGAGTTAGGGCTCATGGTGGGCAAAGGCAAGGCAGCTTGGAGTGCAGGGAAGAAATGTTGAGGATCAGCAAAGGAAATCTGGATTTCATTTAAGGGGCCAGGATCGGGGATGGGGTGTGTTTTAGAAACTGGGACATCATTAAGGGCTTCTATATTTGCGTCTTATTTGGCCATGTGAAGTGGTATTGTCTGTAAAAAGATTTGCAGAGTACAAGTTTATCCCC